>NC_059178.1:36221531-36939031 GCF_019923935.1 Bubalus bubalis | reverse complement strand
CACTATTAACTACCTAGGCTTACTTAAGGCATATCCACGGGTTAACTTTGATTGTATCTTTTTTTTTCCTTTGTTCAGACTAGTTTCAGGGAAACTTATACACTTAGGGTATACAAGGTTTTCACAAAAACTGCTCGGGGTCCTTGGCTAAGAGGAGACTCTGCCTTGGGCCCTCTGGTGTAATAAACTGCACTCCGCTATCTGCATTGTTCTGAGTGAGTTTGTTTCCAGGAACACGTGGCTACCACACTATAACAGGATATAGACAAAAGAGGGAAATGACTTTGGCTAGAATCATGAGGAAAATCCTTTATGAGAAGATGACAGTTGAGCTGGGAGTTTAATGACTAGAAGGCAGCCATGTCAAATCCTGGAAAGGGCTTTTCAAACAGAAGGAATAGGAAGTGCTGAGGTGCAGGAACCACTAATCCTGGTTTGCTTAATTAACTCGAAGACCAGCATAGCTGAAATGTAGGGATTAAGGAAGTGAGTATAGATGAAATTGGAGAAATAGGCAGGGAGCAGATCATGAGGGACTTTGGAAAGGGAATGGAAAGCCATTTAGATTTTATTCAAGTAACAGTGAGAAGCCCTTGGAGCATTTTAAGCTGTGGGTAGAGAGAGGGGAGTGATTAGATTTATGTTTTTGAAGATCTGTCTGTTCTTTGGATAATGGTCCAACAATGTAAGTGGAGAGAAGCTAATTATTTACTACAGGGATCCAGGAAAGATATAATAGTTTAGACTAAAATTGTAATAATCATAGAGATGGTGAGAAATGGATAGATTTGAATACATTTTGATGACTTGCTGATGAATCCATCAGAATTTCACACTTTCTAATTCTGTACATCTGGGGAGGGCCAAGAAAAGTGCTATTATACCAAGTAACCCAGGTGGTTCTGATGAATGTTTACTAGAAGTATACTGGGAAAATACAGTGGTAAAGGACTGAGAATACACTTGGTGTTTCTTTCAATGAACAAGAAAAATGGTTTTTTAAAAAAGAAATTATTGTCATATGTTTAAGAAATGGACAGACTTTTCATTTGGTAAACTAATTCCAAATTTTGAGGAAAGTTAATGAAAAAAACTGCCATGGCAAAAATGAATATCACTTCATGTTTCTAAAAGACCAGTCTCATTTTGACTTGCCATCCCCATTTTTTCAGATATTTTAAAAATCTTTGCCCTGTAGACCGCAGCTTCTCTTATCAACTTTTCTTGGCTAGTACCTCCGTGGTTGGCATTAATATTATGTCCTAAAATCCAGTTCTTTTCTACTTGAAATCCCCCCTTTCCAATGTCTTGAAATTGTTGTTGTTGTTCAGTTGCTAAGGCCTGTCTGACTCTTTGCAACCCTGTGGACTGCAGCGCTCCAGCCTCTTGTGTCCTTCACTGTCTTCCAGAGTTTGCTCAGATTCATGTCTATTGAGTTGGTGATGCTGTCTAACCATCTTATCCTCTGCTGCCCCCTTCTCCTTTTGCATCCAATCTTGTCCAGAATCAGGGTCTTATCCAATGAGTTGACTCATCAGGTGGCCAAAGTATTGGAGCTTCAGCATCAGTCTTTCCAATGAATTTTCAGGGTTGATTTCCTTTAGGATTGACTAGTTTGATCTCCCTGCTGTCCAAGGGGGTGGCCATGACTTGCTGGAGTAAATGAGATGAGTGGAAATGACCTGTGTAATACACTGTCCCATCCCTTGTGGGGAGGGGTGGCTGGGGAGGCACATGGTGATATACAAGTACCATGAGATCAAAGCAAGCTGAATTCTGAGGCTGGAGAACTGCCAAGATTCAGTTCTTGCCAAGGTCAAGAACAGCCAAGATTCAACTGCCAAGGTCAGTAGACTTTGGGTGAAGACTGAGACTGGGGGTTCTTTGTAATCAAAGCATGGAAGCATGACCTAATCTATCTTGACCAATCTCTATTTCAACTTCATTGTGCCTTTCTTTTTGACTGCACCATGCAGGATCTTAGTTCCCTAACCAGGGATCAAATCCATGTCCTCTGCAGCGGAAACAGAAGTCTTAACCACTGAACTGCCAGGGAAGTCCCCATTTTAAATGGCTGCTTTGGGACAATAATTTTCCCTCATCAAGACCCATGCATGGCCTTCTCTGAAGCCTGCAGGATTAAGATATCAGATGTTCTAAACCTAAGGTAAAAACTTAATATTTCTTAGGTTTGGGATCTCAGACATAGGTGTGTCCCTCTGTCCCAGTGAAAAGGAAAAAAGAGGAATGAGTTTTACTTTCTTTTCTTTCCCGAGAACAAAAAAGATAAAGAGAACAGTGAGCAGACTTGGTCACTCCTAGTTTTTACTTTAACTGTTCCTAATCTGTATAGTCTGTAACTAAATTTGCTTTTCTCAAAATTAACCTACTGTGTAAATTACATCCTGCACCTATCACTCCTTAACTCTGCATGAGCTACATTCTGTGCCTATTATTAACTCTATGCTAATTACATCCTGTACCTGGTGCTTACCTTTACCACAGACCACCCTTTGTAGTTTTCTTTTTCCATTTCAGAAAAAAAGGCCATAGTACAATAAACCAGGACAAATGGACTCAATGACTGGGCTACCGGACTGCCAGGCCCAATTACCAGGCTCCCTGACACTAGCTATGACTGTTCTGAAACCAAGCAAGAAGAATGCAAGACCTTTATTACTCTGAGCCCTAAGACTATGAGACCCAGGTTATATAAAGTCTCTCGGTTCCCCTAGCAGGGGATTGGAGATGGGGGAGTGGGGAGGGCAAGTTCCTGAGGCACTAGCCTGCTGTTTTCCCCTCAGGCTGGCTGAGGATTGAAGCCATTCTATTTCCTCTAAACTCTGTCGCCATATTTTTTATTCAGCTTCAGTGTACAGAGAAAGCCGATATTTTCACATTAACACCTCTATTTTACCTTATTTACTTCAATAACTATAACCTAAGTGATAAAGGTTAAGTCTTCCCAAACCATTCTGGGTTCCCAATATCTTTCAGGATGTCACTCAGAAGACAGAGGTCATGCCCTTAAGACCTGTGTTCTGGCCTGTGCCTCTTGTGAAGAATCCAAAAAACTTTCCTATGTTTTAGCATATTCTGAACTGGAGCTACAGCCACCCAAAGCTTAATGTGTATTTATCAGGGAGGAGGATACACAACATTCATCTTCATCTGGCTTTTTAAATTTCAGCAGAGCCCCTTGGAAGCAGAACCAATAATAAATTCCCATGGTGCTTAGCATTACCTTGACTTAAACCAGGGTTTCTCAACCTCACTACTACTGACATTTTTGGCAGGGAAATTCTTGTTGTGAGGGATTGTCCTGTGTATCGTGGAACTCTGAGTAGCATCCGTGGCCTTGACCCACATCCTGGGCAATAGCACATCCCCGTTATGACAACGCCAAATGCCTTTAGACGTTGTCAAATGTTCCGAGAGGCACAATTGCCTTTGACCAGGAACTACTGGCCTAAACGAAGGTGTATTTCTGTGATAGATATTGTTGAATGATGACAATTTAAAAATATCAGGTTTAAAAGCATGAAAAGGGTATTAAATGTAAAACATTATCAAGATCCATATTTAAGAACAGACACAGTAGAGGGCTTTCCTGGTGGCTCAGTGGTAAAGAATCTGCTTGCCCATGCAGGAGACATAGGTTCAATCCCTGATCAAGGAAGATCCCACAAGCAGTGGAACAACAAAACTCGTGTGCAACTATTAAGCTTGTGCTCTAGAGCCCGTGCGCTAAAGGATGACACCACAATGAGAAGAAGCCCGTGCACTGCAAACAGACCCATGGACTGCAGCCTGCCAGCCTCTTCTGTCCATGAGATTTTCCAGGCAAGAACACTGGAGTAGGTTGCCATTTCCTTCTCCAGAGAATCTTCCCAACCCAGGTCTCTTGCCCTGCAGGAGACTCTTTACCAACTGAGCTATCAGAGAAGCCCATAGAGTAGCTTGGCTCCCCATAACTAGAGAAAAGTCCTTGAAGCAATGAAGACCCAGCATAGCCAAAGAAAGAAAACATACACTGTAGATATTTTAATGAAAGCAATGGTCCTGCCATTCTTTATTTCTCACAATAATACATATTTACAGAAGAAAAAGAATTGTACGTTTTAAATTCTGATCATTATACAGATTTTTTGCAGTTGAATAAAAGGATGACTCTCTTAGTGACCTTTAAAAGTAACTTCAATGCTAATTGAAGGTACTAATTATATGTTAAACACGTTTAATAACCGTTGTTAAGCTCACTTGAAAACACAAGACATTTAGCACCCAGTAAAAGTAATAAAGCAATATATCATTTGAGCTAAGACCTTTTAAGAGATCTGACTTAGAAGTATCTTCATCATAGACGCACAGTCCAATTTCTCAACATACATTTTAGAAACTTGGGAGAAAAAAAACGTAGAAGGAAAATCTCCATAGCTTTTTGTAGGCTTTGAAGACTTAAGCCTTTTAAGAATCATATGTGAATCAGTTTTTCCCTCAAAAGGCCTTGAAACATTGGCATCTTGAGGTGCTATTAAAAAAAAAAAAGAACAAGATTTTTGTTATTAATCAAAAGCTTCAAATACTGGTTTTCATTTTTTAAAACAATGTATTATAAATTTTTTTTTAATAAAAGGTTAAAGGCACAGTGAAACAATGAATAAGAGTTGCACTTCACTATTTAAGAATTCAAAATAATGCAAAAGACAAAATAATTTCGGCGGCCAGCACCTCATTTGTCCTGTAGGGGGCAAACTTCAGAAGATAGTGAAGGACAGGGAAGCCTGGAGAGCTGCACTCCACCGGGTGGCAGAGTCAGACGTAACCCAGGGGCTGAACAAGGGGGTAAATTTATCGTTAAGAGGAACCAAGAGACAGGATGCAGAACTGTTGTACTGAGGTTTAACAGTGGCAGGTGACTTAAAGCTTTACTTACAATACAGTTTTTAAGTTTGGAAATTTTTTCATGTTTTACAGATTTAAGGATACCTTTGTATTGCTCAGAATTAACCAAAATTTATTTTCTGGTTAGTAAGTACTAATACTCAGAAATATATTCTTTTATTTTTCAGGGACGAGATTTTTCAATCTAATGATTATCTCTGGGAAGTTCCTCTCCTTTTGTCTTTGTTGCCCAATAGGTTTTGCTTTATTGGATGACCCATCCAAACTGCAGGAAGAGAGGTCGTGAAACTTCAAATCTCTTGACAGTTGTTAGCAGCTGTGAAAAGCAAGC
Organism: Bubalus bubalis; assembly: GCF_019923935.1. Lineage (NCBI taxonomy): Eukaryota > Metazoa > Chordata > Mammalia > Artiodactyla > Bovidae > Bubalus > Bubalus bubalis. Next base: position 36,933,795 of record NC_059178.1, on the reverse strand, counting down.
TTGAAGCCAGTATCTAAAACAGGAGGAAATGACTTCCCTGGCGGTGGCTAAGACTCTGTGCTCTCAATGCAGAGGGCCCAGGTTTGATCCTTGGTCAGGGAACTAGATCCCATATTCTGCAACTAACAGTTCAAATGTTGCAACTAGAGAGTCTGTGTGCTGCAGCTAAGACCCAGTGCAGCCAAACAAGTTAAAAGAAAAAGAGCAACAGGGAGGAAACAAGGCCTGTAGATTTCATCCAGGTTTATGCTTTTCTCATCATCTTGTTGTGGATGGCAGAACAGTAAACAAGGTTTTGAGGAAGTAATGGAAAATTTACCACAGAAAATTTAGGGGAACATGACTATGACTACATTTATACATAAGGAACAAAGAAGTTTATAAACAATTACAATAAAGAAACTAACTATAATCAAATAATGTTTTATCCTCAGGAGTTGAAATCACTAGTCTTTATAACTTCTTTGCTTGGATGGAAATATTCCATATCCAGACTTGTTAAAGAGCCAAATATGAAAAATGGAACCAGCAAAGGAGTGGTGGCAAGCACTAAGCATATAGTTACTTGAAGAACTAAAGACTAGGTGGAGGGGAGAAGGGAGAGAGTATTGTAAATTACACCAGTATATTCTGATTTTTGTGTTTTTTTTGGCTGTGCCATGTGGCTTATGGGATTTTAGTTTCCCAAACAGGAATTGAACAAGGGTCCCTGGCAGTGGAAGCACAGAATCCTAAGCACTGGACCACCAGGGAATTGCCTGAAAACGTTGATATTGTGCAACTTTATTTATTTATTTTTTAGTACAACTTTAAAAAATAGGAGATTGGGGAGAACAAATGAAAAACATTTTTAATTGTTCCAGCTATCATAATGGTGGTGGTTTATTAGTGCTATTATTCTGAGACTGTTGCATTTGTAAGGCAGTTGAAGAAAACAAATAATTGTGGGATATTCCTATGTCCTTGAAAATCTGGACTCTCAGTACAGAAAAATAAAAGACACAACTGTAATAGAAAGGATTAGGCAAAAACCTTGCAGTACTTAATTTGATTTGGAAATATCAAAATAACTCATGAAGTGTTCTATCTTAGAGAAAAAAAGGTATTTCTTAGCTCTCTCCTAAAAACAATAACCAGTCTAGCCACAACAAATCTGACAGTCCCAAATATGGTTTTGAAGCACTATTTCTCACTGAAAGGAACCAGGCTTCTTAAGAGAAATGGCCGATTCCAGATCTGGTGCAGAAAACATACAAGTTGAGCCTGGAATATCTTGTCACAGGAGACTACAAGGAAGTCATTAAAGACTGCTAGAGTAGTGTCGAAAGGACTGAGTCAACTTGATAAGGCTCCCAATGACCAAAAACAGGACAATTTGAGCTTTAATAGGGCAATACTCAAAATGGATTAAAGTCCATCAAGTATGTTTGAATCCATGAGTTCACTACACTTAAAAAAGTGATGTACAGGAGATGATAGAAAACAAGTTTATAAGCCTGAAAATTGATAAATCAAGGAAAAGATTCAAGTATTTTTCTTTTCCTCTATGAACTTGACCACTGGTTAACCAAACAGTAGACAGGGGAAACATCTCTTTATATATAAAAATGTTCCAACTAATAAATGAAAAAGAAATGACAGAAACTCTAACCCACAACAAATCAGTGGATCTAGGCATATCCATTTCAGCTGACATCAGAAAAAGAGCGAACCAGACATGCTCTGCCCTCTGTTGAAATAATACACCATGATCTATATAGTCTGGTCAAAGGTTGAACCTGAGTCTGCTCAAACCTCTGGATCCATGTATCATATCCAGATGACAGAAGAACATGCTGAATTGAGCCATGAGTATGCTATTAACAAAATACAGATAGTTGGGTATGTATAAGACGAGGTTCTTCAACAGATAAATTTTAAGGGAAAGAAATAAGGGGGAACCCATAGATTAAAAAGAGACATTAAGAGATATAGCTAACAAAGCAATTTTAAGTGAGTAAGATTAAAAGCTAGTATTGAGATACAGACTTGGGGATAAACTAAGAAATACAAGGAAGTGAGTGCTGTTAAAATCAATGTAGTGGTTACTTCTGTGGGGCTGGGGAAGAGAGTTGTTAACTTTGACAGGACACACAGAGGACATCCAAGGTGACTGGCAGAGTTCCAAAAGACTGTTTCTTTACAATAATGAAATAAGCTATATATCTTCTGTTTGGTTTTCAGTATTTGTTTAATTTTTCTAAAAGATAAAATAAAACAACAAAAAAAATCAAAGCCCTTAGGATTTTCCACTAAAAATTATGGATGGGAATACTTCTACTGTAAATCTCGGCTGATGGTTCTTAAGAAGTTGCCTATATTATAGAAATATTTCTAAATAATAAGCTACAAATATTTGAAAAATATAATATTAAATTCTAATATGTGCATAGTTATAAAAAGTCAAAGCACTAAGTATACATTCCTAACATGAAATTACAGTATTGTTACAGTATTATGTTATAGATTTGGTTAAATGATCGTTGTTGACTTCCAAAATTTTCCCTTCCTACTCCCATACAAGGTTATTGGTGTGATTCTATTAGTTGTTAGAACATGAGCACTGGAACAGATCTCACATTTCCTTGAGTATCCACACTTTGTTTCACTCTCCATAGAACAAAGATTAGTTATCTTGTCCAATCATAAGAGTAGTTATCAGTATGTAACATTACACACAACATCATCCGATTTGCAAATAAAGATCCTTCACCCACATACTCAGCCTTATATTCTCTTTCATGTATTAATGGCAGATGGAGAATTTTTTGCTGTTAAGTGTCTAAGAAACTCAAGAATGTAAAACAGACCTAAGTCATCAAAGTGAAAGCAGTTTTAAAATGCGATACAACAATAGATATGGACGAACATATAATGTGTTGTACACTTTTCTGCTCATCAGACATTGACAGCTTCCCTACGATTTTTCAAGCAGCATCTTTAAAAAAAAATGGTGCAATTGTACGGTCTCCTTCTCTTTTCTTTTAATACAGTTATGCAGTATTCGAGTGATTCACGTATTCCAGAAGTGACCGGTCTAAGACCCTTTGGATAAGAGCTTCCTCAATTATATTGAAATCCTACAGTAAAGAAAAAAAATTAGAAACATACAGTTAGACATGACAGTTTTCAGCAACTCGAGGATGAATGTTAAGACAATGCCTCATTTTGCCAAGTAAAGCCCTGAATTCAATCCCCAAGTTTCCATACACACACACAAAAAACTCATAGAACTCAGGACTTTTGCTTTGGGACTTGTGCATTTTCTATTTCATTTTCACTGTCTATCAATTAACTAGCTATCATTATTAATAAAATAGTCTTGATCTGGAATTTAAAGTTTTTTATCTGATCTAACTGTAATAGTTTTTAGCCAATATTACAAATCCGGGTCAGAGTGCTATGCTCCACATAAACATGTAATATGGAATGAAGTTAAGACACTCCCATAGGATTCACCATTCCCAGCAGTACTACTGAATATCTAGTTCTGAAAAAAAAAAAAAATGTTGGAAACAAAACACTCTTTCTCCTTGCCTCCTTATGGTCAAAACTGAATTCAAAACTTTAGGTCAGCACATTAAAAACTAAGAGCCCCATCTTCTGCAACCCATCTCCTCTTCACCAATAAACTAAGAAAATAAAATCTTTATTGGAAGTTCACTCTAAAACATAAAAGCAAATAAATAAAACCCACAAGAAAGTCATAAAACAGAGCAGAGCACAATATTTGGACTTAATGCCAGGTTGCTGTTCAGTAGGTAAGTCATGTCCGACTCTTTGCAACCCCATGGACGACAGCGTGCCCGGCTTTCCTGTCCTTCACTATCTCCTGAGTCTGCTCAAACTCATGTCCATTGAGTTGGTGATGCCATCCAACCATTTCATCCTCTGTCGCCCTTTCTCCTCCTGCCTTCCATCTTTCCCAGCATCAGGGTCTTTTTCAATGCTGGGTTGTTCTGAGGCAATTTATTAACCTTTGAGCATCAGATACTTCATAGCTAAGTAAGGATAATCATACAGTATGCATTTCACAGAAGTTGCTACAAGGAATGAAATGAGACAACTTGCATAAAATGCCTAGCACAGTACTTGGTAGTTGAGAAAACAAAAAAATCAAAACAAAGAACACTGTTTTGATCTCACTTCCACATCTAAGAATGTGATTTTGAGGGGGTGGAGAGTATTCTCACCAAAGTGACCTCTTCCTGGCCAGCCCCAGGTCATACTGTGAATGATCTTGAAGAGAATGGACTGAACAATGAAGAGTCAGAACAGGTACGGAATCAACCTGGCTTTTAGAACATCTCATGGAGCTACGATAAACAGAGGAACCCCTACGTGTTATGAAAAATGACAACACGTGGCTCTCTTGAGGACCTGTGTGCCTTAGTGGCCAGAAAAGACATTATTTGAGAGATGGAGGAGAGATTATGAAGCCTCTGTGGTGTGGTCTGTTCATTCTTCAAGTGGTCCTAATATTTCCATTTACTCTTTCCCCATCTCCAGTGGCCTAACATCCACACCCAACCTGAGTAAATCTCTTGACATGCATCATCTCATTTAATCCCCATGAGAGCATTTGGAAACAGTATGTACTTGGCTTAGTCCTCACTTTAACAAATGAACAAACAGAGGCTCCAAAGTTAAATATCTTGCCCAAGGTCACAAGTTGTGACAGGACTGTTACTGAAACCCAGATTCCTTGTGTTGAATCTGGATAATCATCCGGGGCACACCAGAATGCACGGAGACAATTTCCAAATGATACCCTTCAACAATTATTAAATTCCATTTAAATTGCATAAAAAGAAAATAGTCAAAATCATGTGAAAATTATATATAAATTCAAATTTAACTCAATATTTCAGGTATTTCGATAGACATAACAATAAAATGTACCATTTCAGAACATGGCTGTGAATGTTCCCATGATAAGCAATCCCCTTTGCTGAAAGGGACTCATGGGACAATGCATCACTCTCACAGGAAAATGCATGGACCAAAGCAGAACAATAGCTATGCTAAATGCAAAAAAGCAAAATGGCTGTCTGGGGAGGCCTTACAAATAGCTGTGAAAAGAAGAGAAGCAAAAAGCAAAGGAGAAAAGGAAAGACATGAGCATCTGAATGCAGAGTTCCAAAGAATAGCAAGAAGAGATAAGAAAGCTTTCCTCAGCGATCAATGCAAAGAAATAGAGGAAAACAACAGAATGGGAAAAACTAGAGATCTCTTCAAGAAAATTAGAGATACCAAGGGAACATTTCATGCAAAGATGGGCTCAATAAAGGACAGAAATGGTATGAACCTAACAGAAGCAGAAAATATTAAGAAGAGGTGGCAAGAATACACAGAAGAACTGTACAAAAAAGATCTTCACAACCCAGATAATCATGATGGTGTGATCACTGACCTAGAGCCAGACATCCTCAATGTGAAGTCAAATGGGCCTTACTTAGAAAGCATCACTACGAACAAAGCTAGTGGAGGTGATGGAATTCCAGTGGAGCTATTTCAAATCCGGAAAGATGATGCTGTGAAAGTGCTGCACTCAATATGCCAGCAAATTTGGAAAACTCAGCAGTGGCCACAGGACTGGAAAAGGTCAGTTTTCATTCCAATCCCAAAGAAAGACAATGCCAAAGAATGCTTAAACTACCACACAATTGCACTCATCTCATATGCTAGTAAAGTAATGCTCAAAATTCTCCAAGCCAGGCTTCAGCAATACGTGAACCGTGAAGTTCCTGATGTTCAAGCTGGTTTTAGAAAAGGCAGAGGAACCAGAGATCAAATTGCCAGCATCCTCTGGATCATCGAGCAAGAGAGTTCCAGAAAAACATCTATTTCTGCTTTATTGACTATGCCAAAGCCTTTGACTGTGTGGATCACAATAAACTGTGGAAAATTCTTCAAGAGATGGGAATACCAGACCATCTGACCTGCCTCTTGAGAAACCTATATGCAGGTCAGGAAGCAACAGTTAGAACTGGACATGGAACAACAGACTGGTTCCAAATAGGAAAAGGAGTACGTCAAGGCTGTATATTGTCACCCTGCTTATTTAACTTCTGTGCAGAGTACATCATCAGAAACCCTGGGCTGGAAGAAGCACAAGCTGGAATCAAGATTGCCGGGAGAAATATCAATCACCTCAGATATGCAGATGACACCACCCTTATGGCAGAAAGTGAAGAGGAACTCAAAAGCCTGCTGATGAAAGTGAAAGAGGAGAGTGAAAAAGTTGGCTTAAAGCTCAACATTCAGAAAACAAAGATCATGGCATCTGGTCCCATCACTTCATGGCAAATAGATGGGGAAACAGTGTCAGACTTTATTTTGGGGGGCTCCAAAATCACTGCAGATGGTGATTGCAGCCATGAAATTAAAAGACGTTTACTCCTTGGAAGGAAAGTTATGACCAACCTAGATAGCATATTCAAAAGCAGAGACATTACTTTGCCAACAAAGGTCCATCTAGTCAAGGCTATGGTTTTTCCTGTGGTCATGTATGGATGTGAGAGTTGGACTGTGAAGAAAGCTGAGCACCAAAGAATTGATGCTTTTGAACTGTGGTGTTGGAGAAGACTCTTGAGAGTACCTTGGACTGCAAGGAGATCCAACCTGTGCATTCTAAAGGAGATCAGCCCTGAGTGTTGTTTGGAAGGAATGATGCTAAAGCTGAAACTCCAGTACTTTGGCCACCTGATGCGAAGAGCTGACTCATTGGAAATGACTCTGATGCTGGGAGGGATTGGGGGCAGGAGGAGAAGGAGACGACAGGGGATGAGATGGCTGGATGGCATCACCGACTCGATGGAAGTGAGTTTGAATGAAATCCGGGAGTTGGTGATGGACAGGGAGGCCTGGCGTGCTGAGATTCATGGGGTCACAAAGAGTTGGACATGACTGAGTGACTGAACTGAACCTTTAGCTTGTTTGATCATTTCTGATAATGGGAAATTGAGTCATAAGTATCAGAACTATTCATACTATATCAAATTTTTCTTTCATCTTAAGAAAAATTCTGACTATAATGAGAATGGCTTAGTTGGCCATTATTGATGGGTAGCTGATCAGTATACAGAGGTTCATTATATAATTCTGTCTACTTCTTTATATGTCTAAAATTTGTTCATAATAATTTAAGTTGAAAACGTTAAATAAACATGGGTTTTGTATTTTACAAAATTTAAATTAAAAATAGAGCCCATGTGTCTCACTACATTGATAATGTTGTATCTGTTATTGGCCATTCAATGTATTATAAAATGAGTACAAATTCTCTGAGCCACTTCATTACTGATACAATCTTCTCTCAGTTAATATGTTTTTAACTTCATGAAAATTATAACTATTTAGTGGGAGGCATTAAAGTAGAAAATAAAGTAACTGGAAAGTGAAATCTGGGTCTTTATACAATGGCTAATTATTTACAACACATAGAAAATGATTTTGTCTAAAGCAGGTAACTACTCTTAAAATAGTTATATAAAATATATATATTTATAATATATATATTTATAAAACACAATTTATAAAACACTATTTTTATGTTTCCTCCTTAATACTAATACTTAACACTGCAGCTATATATGCATTTTTCCTCTATAATCTTATAGTAAGACTTCTTATATTAAGAAAGGTAAGCTCAATACAGCATAAAAACATAATGTAGAAGTAAGAAAATATACTTACTAAGAAATCATCATAAAACAAAGTGTGACTGACTTGCAAATGTCTTATTAAGCTGCCATTGAAGCTGCTTCGATTCTCATTAGGTACTAAACGGCAAAGTGGACAGAACTGGAAATAAACAATATCAAGAGTTCAAGAAAGAATTTTAAATAATCATTAGTGTCAGAGATAAAAAATTAAATAGCCATTCAACAAAGTTAATTTTAATTTTATTAATCTATTGGCCATAACTTGGTAGAATGTTTTAGAATTATATAAATATTAAAGCAATATAAACAAATAAAATTGCACTTCTTTCTTCATACACATTTCTTGTATATAAAGAGTATAACTATTTGTTTTATACTTACCATTTTATTATTTAAATAATATTACAGGAGGTGTGCCATAATTTAATTAGTTACCTACTTCTTGCAATACTAAAGTTTTCTTAGGTACGTGGATATTTTGCTATTACAAATTACATTATCTACATTGCTATTGTTATTACAAATTATATTGTCTATAATCATTGATAATTATATATCAAATTACATTTTTGAGGGGATTATTTTCTTAGGATAAATGACTATAAATGGAGATTATAAGGCCAAAGTTATGAACATTCATGGTTCATAATATACACTATATATGATACATGCTTATAGTTTTATATTACCACCAGCAATATAGATTATAATACACCAGCATCAGATATTAGTATTTACACATATTTTCCTAATTTAATAGCCATGAATGGCCATCTACAAAACCTTCTCATTTTGAAATATTTATAAGCTCAAAAGAAATGGCAAAATAAATGCAGAGGTACCATGTCACCATCACCCAGCTTCCCCAAAATGTTACTTTTTGCATAACTATGGCATATTATCAAAACCAGGAAATTGGCAATTAACTAGACAACATCTGACTTAGATTTCACCAGTTTTTGCATGAATTCATTTTCTGGGGTGTGTATATATATTCTATGAAATTTTATCCCACATATAGTCATATAACTACCAACACAATCAAGAAACAGAACTGCTTTCTCACTACAAAAAACTCCCTTGTACTGTCCCTTAACTTCTTCTCTCCTGAACCCTGGCAACCATGGATTTGTTCTCTAGATCGGCCTTTTTTTTTTCTCTTTGCCTCACTGCCTGGCATGCAGGGGTCTTAGCTCTCTACCAGTATCCAGAGCGCGCCCTTTGCAGAAAGCTGAGTCTTAACCACTGGACCCCCACAAATGGATACTACTCTTATCACCTAAGCAGATACTTGCAATACAGCACAGCAAGTGCTGTAATCAAGATCTGATCAGACAACTGTTCAAGACTGATAAGGGAATCATTACTTTTTTTTCTGAGAAGTCAGGAAAGGATTCAGCCAAGTTGCATGCAGCTGGTGTGAGTCTTGAAGAACAAGTCAGCCATAGCAGAGGAGAAGCACCACAGGCAGGGAAAGCAAAGTGGAAAAAGGCAGGAAACCCTAAAAGGACTGGGCCTGCGTAGGCAACGGGAAAATGCTCAGTGAAGCTGGAGACAGGGCATTTTGGGGGCAGCCGGGGGAGTAGAGTTTGAAACAGTAAGTTGGAACCAGTACTAATCAACATACACTCTTCTGAGCAGCTCATGTGATTTCTGTTTGCCCCATATCGAGTCAGAGGAACAGAGATGACTAAGCCTTGGTCCCATGATTAAGGAGCTTTGAGCCCAGTGGACGGGAAATCTACAGAAAACCTGGAATTTCAAGCAAAGTAGTTTTTGTTTTCAGTCTGATGTTAAAAGAGACCTAGTGGAGGTGTCAGGCTTCAGGTGTATAGACAATTTAGTTGTGTGACTGAAGAGACTTTCACCAGAAAGACACTACAAAACAATGAGTGACAGTCTATACTACTTCAAAAATTTGTTCTGTTTCTTGAATTGGGGAATTTAACACAAGGAAGGAGAGGGTAAGAATAGGAAAGGGAAAGAAAAGGTAAAGTGAGAGACTGATGATCATGACCTAAGTACCTAAGTGTTCATCTACGCTCTCCCTAAGGTTGTTGTTTAGTTGCTCACTTGTGTCTGACTCTTTGCAACCCCATGGACTGCAGCACTCCAGGCTTCCCTGTCCTTCACCATCACCTGGAGCTTGCTCAAACTCATGCCCATTGAGTTGGTGATACCATCCAACCATCTCATCTTCTGTCATCCCCTTCTCCTCCTGCCTTCAATCTTTCCCAGCATCAGTCTTTTCTAATGAGTCAGCTCTTCGCATCAGGTAATCCAAGTATTGGAGCTCCAGCTTCAGCATCAGTCCTTCCAATGAATATTCAGAACTGATTTTCTTTAGGATTGAATGGTTTGATCTCCTTGCAGTCCAAGGGACTCTCAAGAGTCTTCTCCAACACCACAGTTCAAAAGCATCCATCTTTCGGTGCTCAGCCTTCTTTATGGACCAACTCTCACATCCATACATGACTGCTGGAAAAACCATAGCTTTGACTGTACAGACCTTTGTTGGCAAAGCAATCTCTTTGCTTTTTAATATGCTGTCTAGATTTGTCATAGCTTGTCTTCCAAGGAGCAAACACATCTTAATTTGATGGCCGCAGTCACTATCTGCCGTGATTTTGGAGCCCAAGAAAATAGAGTCTATCACTGTTTCCACTGTTTCCCTATCTATTTACCATGAAGTGATAGGACCAGATGCCATGATCTTCATTTTCTGAATGTTGTTTTAAGCCAACGTTTTCACTCTCTTCTTTCACTTTCATCAAGAGGCTCTTTAGTTCCTCTTCGCTTTCTGCCATAAGGGTAGTCATATGCATATCTAAGATTATTGATATTTCTTCCGGCAATCTTCATTCCAGCTTGTGCAGTCTCGCATTTCGCATAACGTACTCTGCATATAAGTTAAATAACCAGAGTGACAATATACAGCCTTGATGTACTCCTTTCCCAATTTGTAACCAGTCCATTGTTCCATGTCCAGTTCTAACTGTTGCTTCTTTACCTGCATACAGATTTCTCAGGAGGCAGGTAAGGTGGTCTGGTATTCCCATCTCTTTCAGAATTTTCCACAGTTTGTTGTGATCCACACAGTCAAAGGCATAGCCAATGAAGCAGAAATAGATGTTTTCCTGGAACTCTCTTGCTTTTTCTATGATCCAACGAATGTTGGCAATTTGATCTCTGGTTCCGTTGCCTTTTCTAAATCCAGCTGAACATCTGGAAGTTCTTGGTAAACGTACTGTTGAAGCCTGGCTTGGAGAATTTTGAGCATTATTTTGCTAGCATAGTAAGTGAGTACAATTGTGTGGTAGTTTGAGCATTCTTTGGCATTGCCTTTCTTTGGGATTGGAATGAAAACTGACCTTTTCTAGTCCTGTGGCCACTGCTGAGTTTTCCAAATTTGCTGGCATATTCATTGCAGCACTTCCACAACATCATCTTTTGGGATTTGAAATAGCTCAACTGGAATTCCATCACCTCCACTAGCTTTGTTTGTAGTGATGCTACCTAAGGCCCACTTGACTTCGCATTCCAGGATGTCTGGCTCAAGGTGAGTGATCACACCATCGTGGTTATCTGGGTCATGAAGATCTTCTTTGTATAGTTCTTCTGTGTATTCTTGCCACCTCTTCTTAATATCTTCTGCTTCTGTTAGGTCCATACCATTTCTGTCCTTTACTGTGCCCATCTTTGCATGAAATATTCCCTTGGTATCTCTAATTTTCTTAAAGAGATCTCTAGTCTTTCCAATCTATTGTTTTCCTCTATTTCTTTGCATTGATCACTGAGGAAGGCTTTCTTTTCTCTCCTTGCTATTCTTTGGAACTCTGCATTCATATGGGTATATCTTTCTTTTCTCCCTTGCCTTTCACTTCTCTTCTTTTCTCTTGTAAGGCCTCCTTACAAGAGAGGAGACTACTTGTAAGGCTACTTGTAAGGCCTCGTCAGACAACCATTGCCAATTTCCCAATGTCAGCTCATCCTTTACTATCTCTCTTTACTCAGATATGCTCCCAGACCATGCCACTATTAATAACCAACAATTTTACAGCATACATCAAAAGATACTGGCCTCAAAAAAACAGATTCATAGAGAAAAACTTACCGGTTACTAGTGGGGAGAAGGAAGTGGGGAGGAGCAACATAGAGGTAGGGGATTAAGAGATACAAACTATTATGTATCAAATAAGCTATGAGGATATATTGTATAACACAGGGAATATAGCTAATATTTTATAATAACTATAAATGGGTATAACCTTTACAAGTTGTGAATCACTATATTGTATACCTATAATTGCTACTTATATAACATTGTACACCAACTATACTTGAATTAAAAAGAAAAAAACAGATGTTGGCCTCATCTCAGTATGGACTTGATCTGATGGTGAATGCAATGGGTAAATAACAGCCACCATATTAGAAGCTACCACCAACTTCAGTCCTTTGGAACGTCTGTTACAATGGATATCCAGCTCTGTCTGTGGTTCAGATTAATCCCCACAGCAGCTCAGTCAATTGAAGAACACTTTTTGTACAATGGTAAATACCATTTGGGGAAGAAATTAAAGATAACTGAATCCAACACCAAAAGAAAAGAGTCATGCATTGAAAACAATTATGGGCAAATCTTCAACCAAAATTAAGGTACAAGATTGAACACCTAATAATAGGAGTTTGGAAGCAAATCTAATGAAGATTTTCTTCCTTCCAAAACATTTATGCATGTACATTCCCACTGCTCCATCAAGCTACAGATATTCTGAATACCCACAGGAATAAATTGCTATGGGGATTAGGGCTCAGCTTTTGTCAGTACAGTTTTTAATTTCAAACCAAATGAAGTCCTGTCCCTTCTCACAAGGAATGAATCTCAGGATCAGGCAGAAAATAAAACTACCTTTGAGCCTGGGTGGATGGAACTATGATTTTTACAATATCCTATTTTTCATATCACTATATCCTACTATAGTTAGGTTCTCCACCAAGAGCTGGGCATGCAATGTTGAACAAAGAAATTATTAATAAATTCTATGGCTTCATGAAGCTATTAATTTGGAGGGAGAGACAGACACAAAATAAACGCACAACATACAACTGTGATAAATGAGAAAAAAAGCAAGAGCTGAAAATAATTTTGGTGTCAGGGAACTGAGATTTAAGGTGAGTTCTAAAGGATAAATAAGAACCAACCACTGAAAGAAAACACTGGACAAAGAGGATAGCCAGAAAGTGGGGTTCTTACTGAAATATCTTCCCTTAATATGATAAAATACTAAATTTCTCTCGAGTAGTCTCATAATTCAACCTGAAGCATGCTGTATCATTTGCCTCTTTTAAGTCTAATATTCCATAGATATACTTTCAAAAAAATGCAGCAGAATATAGTTAATTACTGTATCATGAAAAGGACTTGTTGAACCTTCTTGCTGTTCTTAACCTACTACCCTAGTTTGCTTGAGCAACTCAGAAACAAAGGATTAGTTGCTTGTGGCTTGATTTTTGAGTTATCTAATTCTATCTGGAAGGCAGAATCCTTTGCCCAAATCTCTATCTATCTAAAGACTACTTATATCTGCTAAGTCAGATGACATCACTGACCTTACCTGCAGGCAAACCTAGCAATTCAGTCCTTTAAAGCAGTAATTCCTCGCTACATTCTATGCCAATCCAGAGGCAGTCTTGGACTCAACCCTCCTTGTCCAAGGACTTCCTTGGGGAATTTTCACATATGTGTTCCCATTAGTTCTGCCACAGGATCTGCCTCCAGCCTTTTCATAACCACAGGTTTAATCTGACTTCTAATGGCAAAGTGAAAGTCATTCAGTTGTGTCCGACTCTTTGTGACCCCATGTACCATAACCCACCAGGCTCCTCCAAGCAAGAATACTGGAGTCGGTTGCCATTACCTTCTCCAGGGGATTTTGCTGATCCAACGATCGAACCTTCATGTCCCAAGTGCAAGCAGATTCTTTACTGTCTGAGCCACCAGGGACTGGGGCTTGTCTTAACCTTGTACACTCAAGCATGAAACACTAACAGAGGAAACCTGAAGATCTTCTGTTCCAGTAACCACTTTTACACAGCCCTAGAGAAGGCAATGGCACCCCACTCCACTACTCTTGGTTGGAAAATCCCATGGACTGAGGAGCCTAGAAGGCTGCAGTCCATGGGGTCACTAAGAGTGGGACACGACTGAGCCACTTCCCTTTCACTTTTCACTTTCATGCATTGGAGAAGGAAATGGCAACCCACTCCAGTGTTCTTGCCTGGAGAATGCCAGGGACGGGGGAGCCTGGTGGGCTGCCGTCTCTGGGGTCGCACAGAGTCGGACATGACTGAAGTGTAAATTAGCATAGCATAATGTTTTACAGAACCATGACTTTTCTGAACAATCTGCTCCTGCCTTAAGCCAAGATAGCATCCTTCCCAGCTTGGGTTCCCCAACTGTGAGAGTACGCAGCTTCCTCTAGAAAATCTGCTCTGGCCTTGATTTGATATGGCTGCAAACATCACCCAGTACCCAAGCATCACCACCTGATTCTTACCACCCTGCAATGCAGGATACCTGGGTTCAGTCCCTGGGTTGGGAAGATCCCCTGGAGAAGGGAACAGCTACCCACTCCAGTATTCCGGCCTGGAGAATTTCATGGACTGTATAGTCCATGGGGTCCACAAAGAGTTGGACATGACTGAGCGACTTTCACTTAGGCTTTTTAACTACTAAATTCCACAGGCAATCTGATCCCATGATTCCTGATTATTTCTGTCCTTATGGCAGTTTTCTTCAGTGACTTCTATGACCTCTAAATAATAGAAGACCCAGCTTCCATGGGCCACCTTCAATCTGATGGCCGAACTGAGCTGCACATGGACGGGATTTCTGCTGGAGTAGGTACACGGTACCAATGGATAGACAACTAAGGTGCCTGCCCTGGATGGATGCTAGAGTGCTGCCCACGGTCCAGAATGCCTAGTGTTCCTCCAGCCAGACCAGCACCTGGGCACTACTAGTCATGGCTCAGGCTGTGTCGATGATATCTCCTTCATAGGGTTGCTGGGAGAAGTTGAAGAGGCACCCAGTCAGTTCTGTTCAGTCGCTCAGCCATGTCTGATTCTTTGTGACCCCAACGACTGCAGAATGCCAGGCTTCCCTGTCCATCACCAACTCCCAGAGTGTATTCATGTCCATCGAGTCGGTGATGCCATCCAACCATCTCATCCGCTGTCATCCCCTTCTCCTCCTGCCTTCAATCTTTCCCAGCATCAGGGTCTTACCAATGAGACAGTTCTTCCCATCAGGTAGCCAAAGTACTGAAGCTTCAGCTTCAACATTAGTCCTTCCAATGAATATTCAGAACTGATTTCCTTTAGAATGGACTGGTTGGATCTCCTTGCAGGCCAAAGGATTCTCAAGAGTCTTCTCCAACATCACAGTTCAAAAGAATCAATTCTTTGGCACTCAGCTTTCTTTATAATCCAACTCTCACATCCATACATGACCACTGGAAAAACCATAGTCTTGACTAGATAGACCTTTGTTGGCAAAGTAATGTCTCTGCTTTTTAATATACTGTCTAGGTTGGTCATAGCTTTTCTTCCAAGGAGCAAGTGTCTTTTAATTTCCTGGCTTCAGTCAACATCTGCAGTGATTCTGGAGCCCCCTAAAATAAAGTCTACCACTGTTTCCATTGTTTCCCCATCCATTTGCCATGAAGTGATGGGACCAGATGCCATGATCTTCATTTTCTGAATGTTGAGTTTTAAGCCAACTTTTTCACTCACCCTCTTTCACTTTAGTTCCTCTTCACTTTCTGCCATAAGAGTGGTGTCATCTGAGTATCTGAGGTTATTGATATTTCTCCCAGCAATCATGATTCCAGCTTGTGCTTCATCCAGCTTGGCATTTCACATGATATATTCTGCATATAAGTTAAATAAGCAGGGTGGCAATATACAGCCTTGATGTACTCCTTTCTCAATTTGGAACCAGTCTGTAGTTCCATGTCCAGTTCTAACTGTTGCTTCTTGACCTGCATACACATTTCTCAGGAGGCAGGTAAGGTGGTCTGGTATTCCTACCTCTTGAAGAATTTTCCACAGTTTGTTGTGATCCATACAGTCAAAGGCTTTGGTGTAGTGAATAAAGCAGAAATAGATATTTTTCTGGAACTCTCTTGCTTTTCCGATGATCCAATTGGATGTTGGCAATTTGATCCTGGTTCCTCTGCCTTTTCTAAATCCAGCTTGCACATCTGGAAGTTCACGTTCATGTACTGTTGAAGACTGCCTTGGAGAATTTTGAGCATTACTTTGCTAGCGTGTGAGATGGGTACAATTGTGTGGTAGTTTGAGCATTCTTTGGCATTGCCTTTCTTTGGGATTGGAATGAAAACTGACCTTTTCCAGTCCTGTAGCCAATGCTGAGTTTTCCAAATTTGCTGGCATACTGAGTGCAGCACTTTCACAGTATCATGTTTTAGGATTTGAAATAGCTCAACTGGAATTCCATCACCTCCACAAGCTTTGTTCATAGTGATGCTTCCTAAGGCCCACTTGACTTCATGTTCCAGGATGTCTGGCTCTAGGTGAGTGATGATACCATCATGGTTATCTGGCTCATGAAGATCTTTTTTGTATAGTTCTTCTGTGTATTCTTGCCACCTCTTCTTAATATCTTCTGCTTCTGGTAGGTTCATACCTTTTTTGTTCATGTCCTTTATTGTGCTCATCTGTGAATGCAATATTCCCTTGGTATGTCTAATTTTCCTGAAGAGTCTTTCCCATTCTATTGTTTTCCTCTATTTCTTTGCATTGATCACTGAGGAAGGTTTTCTTATCTCTCCTTGCTGTTCTTTGGAATTCTGCATTCATATGGGTATATTTTTCCTTTTCTCCCTTGCCTTTCGCGTCTCTTCTTTTCTCAGCTATTTGTAAGGCCTCCTCAGACAACCATTTTGCCTTTTTGCATTTTTTTTTTCTTGGGGATGGTCTTCATCACTGCCTCCTGTGCAATGTCATGAACTTCCATCCATAGTTCTTCAGGTACTGTGTCTATCACATCTAATCCTGTGAATCTATTGTCACTTCCACTGTATAATCATAAGGGCTTTGAGTTAGGTCATACTTGAATAGTCTAGTGGTTTTCCCTACTTTCTTCAATTTCAGTCTTAATTTGGCAATAAGGAGTTCATGATCTGAGCCACAGTCAGCTCCTGGTCTTGGTTTGTTTTTTTTTTTTTTGACTGTACACAGCTTCTCCATCTTCAGCTGCAAAGAATACAATCAATCTGATTCTGGTATTGACCATCTGGTGATGTCCATGTGTAGAGTCTTCTCTTGTGTTGTTGGAGAGTGTGTTTGCTATGACTAGTGCGTTCTCTTAGCAAAACTCTGTTAGCCTTTGCCCTGCTTCATTTTGCGCTCCAAGGCCAAATTTGCCTGTTACTCCAGGTTATCTCTTGACTTCCTACCTTTGCATTCCAGTCCCCTATAATGAAAAGGACATCTTTTGGGGGTGTTAGTTCTAGAAGGTCTTGTAGGTATTCATAGAACCGTTCAACTTCAGCTTCTTCAGCATTACTAGTTGGGGCATAGAGTTGGACTACTTTGATATTGAATGGTTTGCCTTGGAAACAAACAGAGATCATTTTGTTGTTTTTGAGCTTGCATCCAAGTACTGCATTTTGGACTCTTTTGTTCACTATGAGGGCTATTCCATTTCTTCTAAGGGATTCTTGCCCACAGTAGTAGATATAATGGTCATCTGAGTTAAAATTTCACTCAGTTCAAGAGGCACCCAGAATTCAGTATATCGGGAACTCCCCTGCAGTTCAGTGGTTATGACTTGGTGCTTTCACTGCAGGGGCGTGGGTTTGTTCCCTGGTTGCAGAACTAAGATCCCGCAAGCTGTGCATGTGACCAAAACAAACCAAAAGACAAACCAAGAAAACTCAGTATGTGGTAGTCATTATTATGCCATCTTAATGTTTTCTTTCTTCTTTTTTAAATATTTACTTATTTATTTGGCTGTGCCAGGTCTTAGTTGTGGCATGTGGGACCTAGTTCCCTGATGAGGGATTGAACGCAGGCCCCCTACATTGGGAGCTCGGAGTCTTAGCCACTGGACCACCAGGGAAGCCCCCCAATGCTTTCTTCAAGCTTCCTCTAGGAAGGTACCCCAGAGACCAATCGTAAAACACCTCCTTAGCTCAGTTCATCCAAGGGCAACTTAAACAGGAAAAGCCCATGACAATCTCCGTGCTGCTTCCCCAACACATATCAAGCTCCTAGCTAGCCATTCCAAGAATCAAACCTCTGGACCATTAGGGTGAATAAAAAAAGACCTTTGACTGTGCTGTGGGGCTTTTCTCTTGAACTTGCTAGTAGAGCACAGGTGTTTATGCCCCAGAGCTAGACACTGGGCTTCAAACTGTAGCTCTGCTTACTTACCAGCTGTAAGACTTACCTTGTAAGACTTAACCTCTCTGAGTCTGAGTTTACCGTTGGTAAAATGGAAATAATAATCATCTCTATCTCATAGTATTGTTGTAAGTGCTATCTATCAATTATCTAATAAACTTACATTTCAACCTCATCCACCTTCTAAAAGGATTTTATGAAAAAAAAACAAAAAACAAACTTTAAAACTCAAATTAAAAAACCCCAAACTTACATGTATGAAACACACACACACATATATACATATCTTAGTTCTGTTTAGAACTAAAATAAAATTCAAAATAATCTTCAAGGTATCATTTTACACCTGTAATTTAAAAATAAATGTAACCCAATTTTGTCCAGGTTAAGGTGAAAGCAGTTTACTCATCACTTGCTGACACAAATATAAACTGACTCTAACTTTTTAGAATACGTTTTGAGTGTTAATTAAAACTTGCACTCTTGGGCCCAAAAATATCAATCTATGGAATTTCCTCTTAAGAAAAAATGACATAGAAAGAAAAGTTTAAACATACAAGAACGTGAATGCAAATCGTAAAAACCGGCAGCAATCCAAATGTTAAAAACTAGTAAAATGGCCAAGTAAATGATGATGATCCATCATCACCCTGCCTTACCTCTCAACTATACAAAAATGAAAATTTTAAGAGCCACACTGCAAAGCAGAACTAAAGTGCCAGGTTGAAAAGAAAAAAGGCAGCATTCACAATAGATCAAGGAAATGATAAGCAATATGCATTTTAATCTGTGAGCCTATTGATGAATATTCAGACTCTGAAATAAAATAATGAACTGATTAATAAAGGTGAATGACTTTCTACTTTTCAAGTCTAGTGTATTATTGCCTTGATAACCATATTTGCATTATTAAAAAATGTTTCTCAGTTAGGATGTGAGCACAGTTAGCATACTAACATTAAATCTTAACTATGCCTTTTAGATCTGCTTAGTTGATTATGCCCATGATTATCTGTAAGAGACAATGTTGTCTAATTTCATAAATCAAAGAGTAATTGCACACTGGTAATTCTTGTCGGTTTCAACCAGACACTTACACATGGTGTTCATAGTCATAGAATCACTGTAACCTTGACATAAATTATCCTTTATGATATATCCATAAATAGAAGCCCATAAATGGATTTTCTAATGTGTATCAAATTTAGATACTGCAGAAATATATAGTAATGTAATTTCTCACCACAGCTCTCCTTTCTGATCTGTGATGATTAATGCAATGATCCAGCAAAGTGTCTTCATCCAATTCCTTCTGACAAAAAGGACATACACACCTGGAAGTTGCATAGAACACAAATGTTACTGAAATTATTGATAATTAGACAGTAGTCACTTAACTAGAGATAAAAAACAGAATGTAGGTGGATCTAGTTTCTAGTGCTCATTCTTTCGATTTCATATTCATTTTCCTATCCTGATAATAATCTTGGTGCCTAAATTTTTTCTCATGAGCAATGCAAATGTGTAACCTCACAGGGGCAGGACAGAGACACAGTTATAGTGCGCTTGAAGCACTTTATTTTCTTTGGAAGAAAAGTATACTCTGAGCACTCCATTAACGAGAAACAGAGGATCATACCACCCAGCTGTATCTGTGTCAGTTTTTCTGTCTCTTTTACTTCTTTTTCTAATTCAGGTAACATCTGAATTGGGTGTTACTTGTTCTCCAACCAGAATATCTGACAACACTGGCAAATATAACCACAGATGTCAACTCACAGTTTTAGCATCCAGTGAAGAATGAAAAACAGCCCACACTACCTCGTTACATCTTTCTGAGCACCTAGGAGTGCCTGTCCTTCGCATCTGTTTGTCCAGTGGAGCAGCTATTACGTATGTGTCTACCGGGCACTTGAAATACAGTCAGTCCAGACTGAGATACACTAGAAGTTTAAAATATACTCTGAAGTTTGCAGGCTTTATATATAAAACGTCTCAATAATTTATATATTGATTACATGTTCAAGGAGAATATTTTTAACCAGTTGAATAACATACATGAAAAATTAATTTCATTTGTTTTTACTTTTTGAATATTGCTTCTAGAGAATTTTAAATTACATGTGTTCTGTATTATATTTCCACTGCATAGTGCTGCCTTAAATTCTTAGAGACTATACGGAGGCTTGGAATTTTTCACTCATTTTCCATAATAGATATAACTTCTTGTTCCCCAAGACATGTATTCTGGATAGTTTCCTTGCATAAGAACTTAAAAAATTTGAATTATGTTATAAGTTCTATAAAGCAAAGATTTCTATATTAAATGCAAATATTAATATATCTTGTAAGACTGATTAATCAACAACCCTTTTCATTTTGGTTATTTTAACTCTTTATTATTTAATTCTAACTAGCAGGATAAATTAGTATTCATATGCTTTAAAATTTTCATATCAACTTTCCAATCAAACCACATGGTTCTTCAACTCGTTTGTTAGCCTTCCTTCCTACTGGTCCTTGGGGCCAGTCTGACAGAATCCAAACTCCTCTCACAATTTATAGGAGTATGGAATAAATATAATCCTATAATAAAAGGTGCATTTGCAAAGTAATCTCTAGAAAAACATCTAGACTTCTGGACTAGGAAATTTAAGATATATTTGAGTAGTATTTCTTTTTAAAAAAATTTTTTGGCTGCATTGCACAGCTTATAGGATTTTAGCTCCCCAGCCGGGGATCAAACCTGGGCCCTTGGCAGTGAAAGTGTAGAGTCCTAACCACTAGAGTGCTAGGGCATTCCCCTTTTTTATCTTAAAAAAAATTTTTTTTTATTGAAGTAGAGTTGATTTACGCTGTCATGTTAGTTTCAGGCTTATAGCACAATAATTCAGTTGTATATACATGTATATACATTCTTTTTCAGATTCTTTTCCTTGATAGATTATTACAAAATATTAAGCATTTTGTCCTGTGCTAAAGTGAAGAGGAACTAAAAGGCCTCTTGAGGAAAGTGAAAGAGGAGAGTGAAAAAGTTGGCTTAAAGCTCAACATTCAGAAAACGAAGATCATGGCATCTGGTCCCATCACTTCATGGCAAATAGATGGGGAAACAGTGGAAACAGTGTCAGACTTTATTTTGGGGGGCTCCAAAATC
Source organism: Bubalus bubalis (assembly GCF_019923935.1). Classification (NCBI taxonomy): domain Eukaryota; kingdom Metazoa; phylum Chordata; class Mammalia; order Artiodactyla; family Bovidae; genus Bubalus; species Bubalus bubalis. The sequence goes on along the minus strand of NC_059178.1, from coordinate 36,912,498 downwards.
ACTGCAGATGGTGATTGCAGCCATGAAATTAAAAGATGCTTACTCCTTGGAAGGAAAGTTATGACCAACCTAGATAGCATATTCAAAAGCAGAGGTCCGTCTAGTCAAGGCTATGGTTTTTCCAGTGGTTATGTATGGATGTGAGCATTGGACTGTGAAGAAAGCTGAGCGCCAAAGAATTGATGCTTTTGAACTGTGGTGTTGGAGAAGACTCTTGAGAGTCCCTTGGACTGCAGGGAGATCCAACCAGTCCATCCTAAAGGAGATCAGTCCTGGGTGTTCATTGAAAGGACTGATGCTGAAGCTGAAACTCCAATACTTTGGCTACCTCATGCAAAAAGTTGACTCATTGGAAAAGACCCTGATGCTGGGAGGGACTGGGGGCAGGAGAAGGGGATGACAGAGGATGAGATGGCTGGATGGCATCACTGTCTCAATGGACATGAGTTTGAGTGAACTCTGGGAGTTGGTGATGGACAGGGAGGCCTGGCGTGCTGCAATTCATGGGGTTGCAAAGAGTTGGACACGACTGAGTGACTGAACTGAACTGATACATATATTTCTTAAAATAAGCATAACTAACATTATCTTCAGGAGAGGAAAAGAAATTATACTGAATATCTCTACTAGATAGCTGAATTCATAGGAAGACTTAATGGTTTCAAAGCCATTATCTCCATTTAGTAGTACACAAAGCACTTCTCTATTTCTTCGGCAGAGGCAAATGCCAAACTTTGTAATTTCTCTGCCATTCAGAATAGTTGTCATTCAGTTGCTAAGTTGTGTCCAACTCTTTGCAACCCTCTGAACTGAAGCACGCCAGGCTCCCCCATCCTCCACTATCTCCTGGAGTTTTAACGACCTAGATTTGTTTCCTTTTTTTTTTTAAGAAAAAATATCAATATCCTCCATTACACCTACTCTCTGTCTCCATCCTTCCTCCAGCCCCATATAAGATTACCCAGCAAACAGGTTGTAGGATTCAGAATGCCTGCCCCATGCGTGTTCTTTCATGTTAGAATATATACTGAGATGTCACTTTGTCCCTTCTAAAGAGTAAGCAGGAAAATGAGAGGGAACGAGCTGGGAGACTGAGTAGTGGTGATGGAAAACTAAAGACAATAATCTCATAACCATCATCTGCTTCAGGACTCTTAGTCACAACACAGAGCCTAGCAGAAACTGAACAGTTCTGCTTTCTATTTCTGGATCTTCCTCCATATAAACTTGTCTGAGGAAGCTTCCCCAATCTCTGCAGTGTCCAGTTGGTTCTCCCCAAAGTTTTTAAAGCAGAGAGAGCAAAATTCTTTTGCAATTACTGCTATTAGTCATTGAAAACAAATGATTACTAATAAGAGGTATTATGATTAGGAGCCAAAACCACCATATACATATTTTCATAATAAAAATGTTACACTTTCCAGCCCGTTAAATTCTTTATAAGCATGTCAAATTTAGCATTAAACCAAAGTGTATAGAAGCAAACCTCGTTGTTGTCTCTCCAAGCTCTTGCAGTGGCCCGTACTTATCTATGTACTTCTGGCATGTTCTTGTGTGTGCCCTCATTTCACTGAGGCAAACCTATATGAAAGCAGATCAAAATAAGCTCACTGTTGAAAAGAGGCTCACTTCAGTCAATGAAGTCTTTTGTGACCCAACTTCACTGCTTTCTTATTTCAAATAAGGTCATAATGTGGGGTCAGTTGATTAAAAGGATGCAGTCAAGGTAATAGTTCAATCAATTTAAGGCATTATCAAGAATAACACTAATTTAAAATTTCTTTATAGTCAGAAGATCCAGGAGCTGAGTTCTTGAATTTGTTTCTTTTAGGAAGCATATGTTTTTCAAAGTGAAAAAATGTATATTACATCAAATTTACTTTTTTTGGATACTATTACCTAAATTAGTGATGGGAAGAAGGAAGAAAGAAAAAGAGTAAAAGGAAGGAAAGGGGGAAAAAAGTAAAAAGAGAGAGAAAGAAAAACAGAGAGATAAAAAGAATAAATAGATGGATTCTGGAGATATCTGGAGTAAGTAAAAAGAAATCCTGTGCTTCAGGGAAAGATGTAAATACCATGGCTTTATAATACATCCAGTAGCATTACATGAATTCACAATACACAGTATACTTAATGGCCCCATTAAGAGCAAATATAAAGGACAGCTCTTGCAGTCCATTTTTATGAAGGCAGAATAAAGAACCCTTGTCCTTCCAGATATACATTCAGAGATCCTAACCATGAGGGATCTGTTGCTGCATAGCACATATTCTACTAAATGTGTCATTAGAAACTTTGATAAAATCTTGTGCTAAAGGAAGCTTTGTTAGGGTTGTGGTAAGGTGGCCGACCCACCCTGCTTCATTTTGCCCAAGCTACGGAAGTTCAACCTCAAACATGAAATCTACCATCTCAAGGAAGCAGTCGTAACTGCTTCACAAAAGACAAAAATAAAAGCAAATGGAAATGTTAACAACAAATCCTTGCTTTATCCATCTAAAAAGATGTAAAAGCTAGGACCGATGTAGGCAGCTGTCTTAAAACAGACTGCTTTACAACATTTAACATCCAACTTTGCACATCAGTGCTCTCTCCTCTCCCTGTGACTTTCGTTAAGTCTCTTTCTTCTTTATAGTCCTTGATCAACATTCCTCATATAAATGTAGCAATCTGGGGACTGTATCCTGACGAGTGAATTGTTAAATTCATAGGGTGTCTACCCCAGACACAAAACTGAAATCGGTTGTCAGTGGTGGCAGGAGTATAAGCCACTGCGCTTGCATTAAAGGTGTTTATATTCTAATAGAGGAAAAACAAACGAATAAAGGATGTGAAGACAAGTAGATAGGACACTGTTCAATATTGGGGACTGGGATACTCATGGAATGGACATCTGGCCAGGACTCACAGGAAGCAGAGTTGAGAATGCCTAATACTCCAGCAAGAAGAGACAGATACAAAGAAATCTCCCAAAGGAAAGATCAAAATACTTGTGAATAATCAGAAATAGGGAGTGAAAAAAGGAAGCAGATTCTGACCCAGGATAATAGAGAGAATGCTCTTGTTTCTGACAGATACCAAAGAACTGGATAACAGAATAATATGCTGAGTTTGATTTTTTGCATGTTGAATTTTAAACGATGGCAAAATATCAAAATAAAAATAAGCAATACTGATTACTAAGAATGTGAAAAGCTATTGATTTTGAGCTATTGATTTTAGCATTCATTTCCACAGTGCTAAAATGAATCCCGTCCAGTAACGCTAGTGGTAAAGAACCTGCCTGCCAATGCAGGAGATGAAAGGGATGCAATTCAATCCCTGGGTCAGGAAGATTCCCTGGAGAGGGGAATGGCACCCCACTCCACTATTCTTGCCTGTAAAATCCCACGGACAGAGGAGCCTGGTGGGCTACCGTCGATGGGGTTGCAAGAGTCCGACACGACTGAGCATACAATGCTAAAAGCCACTTGTGGTTTGTCTTTAATCTTTACAACCACCCTGTAACACGAAATTATCTTTTCCCTCAATTTACAAAGACTCAAACAAAAACAGATTAATAATTTGCCCCAAATCACAAACAGTAAGTGAGAGAATTAGTGCTCAACCCTAAGATGTCTGACTCCAAAGACCATGCATAGATTCCATAGTCACACAGCCATGAACAGATTTAGGTCTTACATAAATATTCAAAAAATGCATTTGAGCATTTACTATGTTCCAGCCACTATTCAAAGCTCTTGATAAACAACCCAATAAAACAGACACAATCCTTACCCTCATGAAATCTGGTGGGGATAATGGATAATGGACATTAAACTTAAGTCACAAAAGCACAATTACAAATAGTGATAAGTGCTATAAAGGGAAAGCACAGAGTGCTAAGAGAAAGTGTTTAAGAGATTATAACTTAGATGAACAAGCAAGAAAGGTTCTCTAAGAAATTGAGATATTCAGTATATGATCGCCCTTTTGATCTCTAGACAGGTAATATCTAGATATAGTCCCCTTAGCAGTTCAAATGTAATGTATGTAAAACTTAAAACTTAACTCTGTAGATTCTTCTCCAAATTTGCTCCCCATATTAGCACTTTCACCTACTCATCTCAGAAACTTGGAAGGCATCTTTGACACCTCACTCTTATGCACCCCCGACATCCAGCTTCTTACCAATTTTCTTCAATCCCTCTCTTAAATACACCCTGAAACAACCTCTTATTCCACACCTAATGCTCTTACGCTAAGGCCACTAAACTGACTCCACCAATTCTGCTTTTGCCCCCTCCAAACCATTCTCCATGCACATGCCTGAGTCAGAGCTTAAAAATATAAACCTGATCAAAAGCTTACACTTTTTCTATGATACTCTACAGCATTTAAGATAAAATCTAGAATCTTTGACACAGCTTCTAAGACCTCACATGATCTAACCAGACTAGTATAGTATCAACGGAGCAAAACAGTAACAGGGAGGCAGCAGCCAACAGAGATAACTACTGCAAAGCCCAGAGCAGCAGAGATGGAATTATGGACTGGGCTTGAAAATAAAGCTATTCACTGGGTGGGCTACAGTAACATAATAGAGGCCACATAATAAGGGGTGAGGGGAGTAATGGGAAGGGAGGAAACGGAGGTGGTTGATGAAAGCATTTGAGAAATTAGGTGATGGTGGGCATCAGGTGACGGCTCTCCTGCAGTCCATACTTATGAAACTGGAGGACAGGAAGAGGAGAGACTGAGACAATACACTCTGAAATCTGAGTAGGATGAGGTTAAAGGCAGAGGTGAAATGACTAGCTGTCTAACAATTTTCTCAGCGGTCTGAGCTGGTAACTATGAGCAAAGGTATGGTGACATACCAGAGTGTCACATTCGGTGCAATTCCGGAACTCGGATTTCATTCTCTTGGCGACATCAGCTGCTGGAACTCCTTCGGAAGGAAGATAGGCCCGGCAGTAAGGACAGGTCCACTTATTGTTCTTTAGACTGGTAGCGATGCAAGAACGGCAGAATCTACAGGACACAAACCAAGAACACGTCACTCTCCTTGACAGGAATTAAGGAGCTGCCACTGGGAGTTCATGTGTGGAAACTGTATTTTAATGACACCTCGGATACTAAGAGCAGTTCTGCCAAGTGGAAGCTCCATCTACACTATTATAAAATAGATAACAGATGAGAACCTATTGAACAGCTCTGGGAACTCTACTCAGCACTCTGTAGTGACCTAAATGGGAAAGAAATCCAAAAAAGAGGGGATACATGTATACAGATAGCTGATTCACTCTGCTGTATAGCAGAAACTAACATAACATTGTCAATCAACTATACTCTAATAAAAATTAATTATTAGGAAAAAAAAAAGAGAGCTCCATTTGCATCCTACACTTGCTGGAGAGTCTCTTTATCTTCCCTGTGGGTCACAGGTTCTCACCACATGTGCTAGACACACAAAAGGTGACAGGCAAGGTTGTCAAACAGCCTTCTTATAAACAGAATTCAAACTATAACTCAAATATCACTCAGCCACAAAAAAGAATGAAATAATGCCATTTGCAGGAACATGGATGGATCTAGAGGTAATCCTGCTAAGTCAGACAGAGAAAGACAAATATCATGTAATACCATTTATATGTGGAATCTAAAAAAATGATACAGATAACTCATTTACAAAGCAGACTCACAGACATAGAAAACAAATTTGTGGTTACCAAAGGGGAAAGGGAGAGGGAGGGGCAAATTAGGAGCTTGGGATTAACAGATAAAAACTACTACACACAAAATAGATAAGCAACAAGGATCTATTGTATAGTACAGGGAATTACATTCAATATCTTATAATAACCTATTGATATAATAGAAAATAATCTGAAAAAGAATCTATATATCTGTATGTATCTATGTACAAATGAATCATTTTGCCTACACCTGCCTACACTTCGCCTACACCTGCCATTTCCTTCTTCAAAAGTGAAAGTTGCTCAGTCGTGTCCAACTCTTTGCGACCCCATGGACTATACAGTCCATGGAATTCTCGAAACCAGAATACTGGAGTGAGTAGCCTTTCCCTTCTCCAGGGGATCTTCCCAACTCAGGATTGAACCCAGGTCTCCTGCATTGCAGGTGGATTCTTTACCAGCGGAGCCACGAGGGAAGCCCCCTGAAACTAACACAACATTATAAATCAACTACATTTCAAAAAAAAAAAAAAAAACAATGCTATAACTCAAAGGATATCTAACATTTTCTTTTCTTTAATCTTATTTTACCTTAAAATTTGTGTGTCGGGGGAGAGGGGTAATAGGTCTTTGTTTTGTGGGTTTTGGTGTTAGATAAGGAACTAACAAATTGAAGAGGTAAAAATACCAGACACATTATAAGAGTTCATAATTTTAAACTCATCCTCAGATATAGACAATTACCTAATCAAAATTACCACTATTAGGAATGTCCTCCATGTCAAGAAATACATTCTCTGGTTTTCTCAAAGATAATCTTGACAAAATATTAACATAATGAACAGAATTCACACATAATCTTGACCTATTTATGGGAACTGTTGAAGATTAAGTGCACACAGAGTAAAAGCGAGCATTTCAATAGGTTATACACATTAGCATGATTTGATAGCTCTTAACTCAGCATGTAATATCTACTTGGGAATATTAATATATGGCAGAAGTTAAGCTCTTCAAGGTTTAAGTAAACTATACATACTGAAAAGTTCATGTATCATAGATACACAATTCAAGGAAATTTCACAAACAAAATTCGCAAATATATTAGCCATTGTGTGCATGTATTTAGTCGTGTCCCACTCTGCGACCCCATGGACTGTGGCCCACAAAGTTCCTCTGTCCATGGGATTTCCCAGGCAAGGATGCTGGAGTTGGCTGCCATTTCCTTCTCCAGGAGATATTCCTGATCCAGGGAGCAAACCCACGTCTCCTGTATTGGCAGGTGGATTCTGTGCCACCTGGGAAGTCCCATTATTAGTCATTGTGATTAGCCATTACTGATTCTTGAAAGTATTCTCTTCTCCCTCTGTGATAAAACCCTAACATACACGCAGAGGATACTTATGTCTGCACTGTTCCCAAGGCATTTGCTTGATGCTTTTCCAGTGGTCATGTATGGATGTGAGAGTTGGACTACAAAGAAAGCTGAGGGCCAAAGAATTGATGCTACTGAACTGCGGTGTTGAAGAAGACTCCTGAGAGTCCCTTGGACTGCAAGGAGATCCAACCAGTCCAGTCCATCCTAAAGGAGATCAGTCCTGGGTGTTCATTGGAAGGACTGAGTTGAAGCTGAAACTCCAATAGTTTAGCCACCTCATGCGAAGAGTTGACTCATTGGAAAAGACTCTGATGCTGGGAGGGATTGGGGGCAGGAGGAGAAGGGGAGGACAGAGGATGAGATGGTTGGATGGCATCACCGACTCGATGGACATGGGTTTGGGTGGACTCCGGGGGTTGGTGATGGACAGGGAGGCCTGGCGTGCTGCAGTCCCCAGGGTCACAAAGAGTCGGACATGACTGAGCGACTGAACTGAACTGAACTGAACTACGCCTGCCCAGCACCCATTTCCCCTTACTCTTACCACGCATCCTGATTTTGCTCTGCAGGACCCACCCCTCTTATATGAGATACAAACTGGTAGGACCCCAATCCAGGTGCCCACAATCCCTTGCTGAAGGCAGAGCACCTGATGTCGACCAGACTAAGTGAGTAAACCGTCTCCCTGGGAGACGCATGCTAAACAGTGACATACAAGCTGATTCAGCAATAACTTGATGGGACTGCCCTGTTCTTTATATACAACCCTGGATCTGCCTGGGCTCCTACCCTTTTCTTCTTTTTGTTACTAATTTTGTCTGGAAACTTTATGTTTTGATATAATTTCAAACAAAACTCTTTTTTAACGCTGTGCCCTGAGGCATGCAAGCTGTTAGTTCCCCAACCAGGGATTGAACCGGTGACCCCTGCATTGGGAGCATGGAGTATTAACCACTGGACCGCCAAGGAAATCCCCATAATTTCAAATTTGATACACTGCTTTTTATTTACAAAGTTTATAACAGACCTTAACTCATTTAACCTTAAAAACCCCCTAAGAAAGATCATTATTTCGTTTACAGATGAGCAAACTGTGGTACATACTGGTTGTTAACTTCTGTAAAGTCACAGCTACAGAAAGTACCTGAACTTGGTTAGTCTTAAGCTGGGTTTTCTTTTTCTTTTTTCTATTAAGTGGCAGTGTTCAGTGCTATAGAATTTTATTATTTTCTGTTGACCAATCGTGGTATGATGGTATTAAATGAATAATAGTTATATAATCACAGCAGAGTACATCATGAGAAACGCTGGGCTGGAAGAAGCACAAGCTGGAATCAAGATTGCCGGGAGAAATATCAATAACTTCAGATATGCAGATGATACCACCTTTATGGCAGAAAGTGAAGAGGAATGAAAAAGCCTCTTGATGAAAGTGAAAGAGCAGAGTGAAAAAGTTGGCTTAAAGTTCAACATTCAGAAAACAAAGATCATGGCATCTGGTCCCATCACTTCATGGCAAATAGATGGGGAAACAGTGGAAACAGTGTCAGACTATTTTTTTGGGCTCCAAAATCACTGCAGATGGTGACTGCAGCCATGAAATTAAAAGACGCTTACTCCTTGGAAGAAAAGTTATGACCAACCTAGATAGCATATTGAAAAGCAGAGACATTACTTTGCCAACAAAGGTCCATCTAGTCAAGGCTATGGTTTTTCCTGTGGTCATATATGGATGTGAGAGTTGGACTGTGAAGAAGGCTGAGCGCTGAAGAATTGATGCTTTTGAACTGTGGTGTTGGAGAAGTCTCTTGAGAGTCCCTTGGACTGCAAGGAGATCCAACCAGTCCATTCTGAAGGACATCAGCCCTGGGATTTCTTTGGAAGGAATGATGCTAAAGCTGAAACTCCAGTACTCTGGCCACCTCATGTGAAGAGTTGACTCATTGGAAAAGACTCTGATGCTGGGAGGGCTTGGGGGCAGGAGGAGAAGGGGACGACAGAGGATGAGATGGCTGGATGGCGTCACTGACTCGATGGACGTCTGAGTGAACTCCGGGAGTTGGTGATGGACAGGGAAGCCTGGCGTGCTGTGATTAATGGAGTCGCAAAGAGTCGGACACGACTGAGCGACTGAACTGAATCACAACAGTAAAAGATATTTAGGTGTTTATCAGTTTTCACAACCAACACTCAGACAAAAAAAATAAAAGATCATTACAATTGGGAGCCATAAGGGAAACATGGTTAACCTAACAATATAAAATAATTACATACAATTTGGGGAGTGAAGTAGAATGATGTGGTAAGTGAAGTGCATACATGCACAAGTTTTCATCCACACAGCCAGTCTATGTCTTTTGGTTGGTGCATTTAATTAATTTACCTTTAAGGTAATTACTGATTTGTATGATCCGATTAGCATTTTCTCCATAGTTTTGGTTTTATTTTTTGTAGGTATCGTCCTTGGTTTTCTGACTCAAAAATTCAGTAACCTGTCTCTCCACAGCCACAGCTGCCCTTGTTGGAAAGAGCAATACTTTCAGAATCAAAAGATCTAAGTCCTCTGCTGTCTTTTATTTCTGTCTGCCTCAGGTGATTAACTGTACGTTCTATGGCACAATGTTCTTAACTTCTCCTTGTGTCCCTAAGGATTGGTTCTCAAAGTGTAAGAGTATTTATTACAAACAACAGTTCAAATGCTCAACTCATAATTAACATTTCTAATGAACACTTAAGGTTCTGGCAGGAATTCTTTGTCTACATGATTTAGGAGCAAACAGGTAACACTGTGTTTCTTGTCAACTAAAAGTCACCCCCTCTTTGCTCACAATGATTTGAGTTTTGCACAAACAGAATACAAACAGAAGATGAATACTGGTGCCAAGCTCCATGGTGGGCACTGGTCACATTACCTCACTTCACTCTTGCAGTAATGTTAAATGCTCCTCTTTCTCTCTACCCTGACTGATGGCAAACTGAGGTTCAGAGAGGTGTTAACAACTTGCTGAGGTCACACAGCTGTGAAGACAGTAGTGAGTTGTTTTTTGGGTGTCTTTTGCCAGTAGCTCACAGCTTGTGGGATCTTAGTTCCCTGACCCGGGATTGAACCAGAGCCCCTGGCAGTGAAAAGGCAGAGTCCTAAACACCAAACTGCCAGGGAATTCCTAAAATAGTAATGTTTTTTTGTCCTCAAGCAGTTTTGGGAGAGGCTCAAAGTTTGTAGTCTTTTTAAAAACCCTTGGGCTTCCCAGGTGGCACTAGTGGTAAAGAACCCGCCTGCCACCACAGGAGATATAAGAGATGTGGGTTCGATCCCTGGGTCATCCCCTGGAGAAGGAAATGGCAACTCACTCCGGTATTCTGGCCTGGAGAATCCCATGGACAGAGGAGCCTGGTGGGCTACAGTCCAGTCAGACACGACTGAAGCGACTTAGCACACATGACAAGTAGAAGCAGCAAAGCTATGAGATCACTGATTGCTGTACCTGCATAAGCTGGGTGGGCGTTCAGTTCAGTTCAGTTCAGTCGCTCAGTCGTGTCCGACTCTTTGCGACCCCATGAATTGCAGCACGCCAGGTCTCCCTGTCCATCACCAACTCCGGGAGTTCACTGAGACTCACGTCCATCGAGTCAGTGGTGCCATCCAACCATCTCATCCTCTGTCGTCCCCTTCTCCTCCTGCCCACAAGCCCTCCCATCATCAGAGTCTTCCAATGAGTCAACTGTTCGCATGAGGCAGCCAAAGAACTGGAGTTTCAGCTTTAGCATCATTCCTTCCAAAGAAATCCCAGGGCTGATCTCCTTCAGAATGGACTGGTTGGATCTCCTTGCAGTCCAAGGGACTCTCAGGAGTCTTCTCCAACACCACAGTTCAAAAGCATCAATTCTTCAGCGCTCAGCCTTCTTCACAGTCCAACTCTCACATCCATATATGACCACAGGAAAAACCATAGCCTTGACTAGATGGACCTTTGTTGGCAAAGTAATGTCTCTGCTTTTTAATATGTTATCTAGGTTGGTCATAACTTTCCTTCCAAGGAGTAAGCGTCTTTTAATTTCATGGCTGCAGTCACCATCTGCAGTGATTTTGGAGCTCCCCAAAATAAAGTCTGACACTGTTTCCACTGTTTCCCCATCTATTTGCCATGAAGTGATGGGACCAGATGCCATGATCTTTGCTTTCTGAATGTTGAGCTCTAAGCCAACTTTTTCACTCTGCTCTTTCACTTTCATCAAGAGGCTTTTTAGTTCCTCTTAACTTTCTGCCATAAGGGTGGTGTCATCTGCATATCTGAGGTTATTGATATTTCTCCCGGCGTTACGTAGAGTATATTTCTGCTGTTATTTTGTAAATACGTCGTACATGTTTTTGTAACTATAATCAATAACCACAATAATGGAAATTCCTAGTAGATATTCATGAAAAGGAGCACATTTGAGGTATGTTTAAAACCAAGTCTCTCCCTATAACCCATTCAAGTCTGTACAGTGGTGTTACCTGTGGCATGAAACTCTCACATGAGCCTGATACAGACGCTGTTGCATTATATGAGGATATTAGCAGCAAATCTGGTAGATGAGTCAATTAACTGTACTCCTTTTAATAGAAGTGTTTATCAAGTGGAGAAAACACATCAAGATCAAGGTGTTTTAGAACAGATTGAATTTACTGATTATGAGTACATAAAAACCACAACATTGTCACCATGCAAACGCGCTGGATGCTGCTGCAGCTCAAGTCTCACTTTCTGGGCTGCAGAAGCAAGACTGCAGAACTGCTGAGTTCCAAAGATCTGAGGGGAACATTCTCTCCTTAAAGGTGTAGCTATCAAATTCAAGTCGTGAGTGCTGGAGTTTCTACCATCCCTACCCTGGTATCTTGGCATGAAAAGTATACAAGTGATTGGGACTTCCCTGCTGGTCCAGTGGTTAAGAATCTGCCGACCAATGCAAAGGACACAGGTTCAACCCCTGCTTGGGGAACTAAGATCCCACATGCCACAGAACCACAGAGCCCATACCACAGGGCCTGCGAGTCACAACTAGTGTCCCTGCCTGCAACAAAAGATCCCACACGACACAACAAATGTCCCTCATACTGCAACAAAGACCCAACGCAGCCAAATATAGAAATGCTTGCAAAAAGTATGCAATCATCAGACATTTTCTGAAGGGCCTAATCAGAAACCACAGACGGTAATTCAGCTTTATGTAATACATACTACATAACAGGGAATACAGACAGAAAGTGTTAGTCGCTCAGTCGTGTCCTACTCTTTGCGACCCCATGGACTTGCCATGCTCCTTTATCCATAGGATTTTCCAGGCAAGAATACTGGAGTGGGTTGCCATTTCCTTCTCCAGGGGATCTTCCTGACCCAGGGATCAAACCTGGATCTTTCTCATTGCAGGCAGACTCTTTACCATCTGAGCCACCAGGGAATACAGACAAGATAACTCAAAACTAAAACGTCTCAGAAAGCAAAGTGTAGAACAGTATACACACAGTGTGAGCTTCCTGCAGTCTTGTAGGTATATAAGAACATTTGGGGTAAAGAGAATAAGAACATTAATTTACCCATTGAAAAGACAGCAACTGGAAAGAAAAGGTGTGTGGTAGAAGAAGGGCATTTTCATTGTCAAATTTTAAGCGTGAACCACATCAACTTATTACCAACATTAACAAACAATTCTTTTAAAAAGTAAATCATCTGCAACCACTTGGGATCAATGGTCTGGTAATGTCTGATAACATGAAACTTGCAGGTACCCCTTGACTCTGCAATACCAAGCCCATGTATTTCCTCAAAAGGAATTTTTTAAAATGTCCATTTGTACAAGAATATTCAGAAGGAATGTTTTCATAATAGCCCCAAACTGGAAATAACCCAGGTATATATCAATAAAAAAGTGAATAAACAACCTGTGGCACAATCATACAATGAAATTCTACATAGCAATACAAAAAGAACAAATTTCTCATACAAGCAATAATATGGATGAAATTCAAAGACATACTGAGTGAGGAAACCAGACACTAGTGACCATATTTCACTTTAGATGAAGTTCTTAAACAGGTAAAACTGGTCTATGATAGAAAAAAAAAATGTTTCAACAATGACTGTCTACAAGGGTACAAGGACAGGAATGGCTGGGAAGGGGTAGGAGAGAACCATATGGGGGCAATGAGACTATTCTATGTTTTAATAGGGGTTTGGGCTAAACATAGGTCTAAGGGCAAATGTTATACCTAGAATGGATGCATTTCACTATGTATAATTTACTTTAAAAAAATCCCATAAATAAATATTGAACTCTGGTTAATATTAATATAATGCATGCTCATATGAGAAAGGGTACAGTGTGCTAATGTTTGTAACCCACTCTGAAATGCATTAAAAAAAATCAGATGGATTGATGGATAAGTATGATAGAAAGATAAGTGCGAATATGGCAAAATGAACAACTGAATACAGATAGTGGATCTATGGATATTCACTGTACAATTCTTTCAAATTACTGTATGCTTGACATTTTTCATAATAAAATGTTAGGGGAAATTAATCATCTTACTATTATGATTTACTTAAATTACTTAAATTTACTTAAATTACTTAATTTTTTTTTTTACTCCTGAGAAACTTTAATTGGAAAATTAAGGGAAATGTTCAGAGGATGAGAGGTCTGAATTTTTTTTTGAATTTTTTTTTTTAATTTTATTTTATTTTTAAACTTTACATAATTGTATTAGTTTTGCCAAATATCAAAATGAATCCGCCACAGGTATACATGTGTTCCCCATCCTGAACCCTCCTCCCTCCTCCCTCCCCAATCCATCCCTCTGGGTCGTCCCAGGGCACCAGCCCCAAGCATCCAGTATCGTGCATCAAACCTGGACTGGCAATTCGTTGAATTTTTTTTTTAACAGAATGTGATTTGAAGAGAAAAATATTTTTTAAATATATTTTTAAGAGCACTTAAATTCAGAGTGAGGAAAAGATTAGCTTGCATTTATGATTATTCAAATAAATTTAAAGAGCAGGAATAATTGGAAAGATAATAAAAGGCTGAAGCAAGAAAATACAAACTGTAAAAAAAAAAAATTTGTATGGCTTTCAGCAAGAACAGTTATTCTATGGTTTATAATGAAGACTTTACAAAGCCTGCAAAAATCTCCCCAGACTCAATCTCATAAGCACAGACTCACTAACAAAATTTTTAATAACAGCTTATGATTGCCAGACAGTGTTTGACATGCCAGGAGTGAAACCATGGCAGTGCCTGAGGTCCCTGCTCTCAGAGTTACAGGATGAAGAGAGAGGAAATAAGCAGGTAAACAAAAGGACGGGCAAAGGATGAATGCTCTGAGAAGTAGAAAACAGTTGGCAATAAAAATAGAGGGGGTGGGGCAGAAGGAGCAGCAAGATGGGTGGTCCCTGGGATGACATTTGAAGACACCAGACTTCAGAAGACCCGGGAATGGTTTTCCAAGCTGAACACAGAAGGTACAAAAAATAGGGACCGTTTTGCTGAGATACAGAAAGCCAGTGTGGCTGAAATGCAGGGGGCCCAGGGTCTACCTGTGTAGGATTGAGACCATAAAGAGCTAAGAGTGATGGGCAGGCATTGGAGGGTTTTAAGTGGGAGTAATATGACCTGATCTACATTACAGAGATCACTGGGGTTCCCCTGTAAAGAATGGATTAGAGGTATGAGAGCCATAGCTCAGAGTTCAGTGTTAAGTCCACCATAAGAGTTGGTTCAAGAGAGAGTGGTGGGGCTTCCCTGGTGGCTCAGGGGTAAAGAATCCACCTGCCAGCGCAGGAGACACGGGTTCAGTCCCTGATCCAGGAAGATTCCATATGCCGCAGAGCAACTAAGCCCAAACTGCCACAACCACTGAGACCATGCTTTAGAGTCTGGGAGCTGCAACTATTGAGCCCGTGTGGCACAACTACTAAAGTCCGTGCGCCCTAGAGCCTGTGCTCCGCAACAAGAGAAGCCCCTGCAGTAAGAAGCCCGAGCACCGCAACTAGCGAGTTGCACCTGTTCATCACAACTAGAGACAAGTCCACACAGCAACGAAGACTCCAGCAGAGCCAAAAATAAATAAACACAATTATTTTAAAAAAGAGAGAGGGTGGTGGCTCAGACCAGCAAAGTAGCAGTAGACAGTGTAAGCGGACAGACAGATTTAGGATTGATTTGGAAAGCAGAGGCAAAGGGTTTAGGATTGACCAAATGACAATAAATATATGCTCCGTTACTAAGTGAAAGAAGTCAAATACAAAAGACTATTTACTGTATGATTCCAGAACTCAGTGACAGAAAGCAGATGGTGTTATGTGGGGCGTGGATTGACTGCAAAGGATTCGAGGGGATTTTTTTTTTCTGATGTTGTTAGGTCTTTTCACTTAGTCTTTTTCTTTTGTAATTGAAATATAGTTGATTTACAATGCTGTGTTAGCTTCAGGTGTACAGCAAAGTGATTCAGTCATACCTATATATTTATATATTAATATATATATATTCTTTTTCAGATTCTTTTCCATTATATTACAAGATACTGAATACTGTTCCTTGTCATACCGTAGATCCTTGTGGTTTGTCTATTTTATAAATAGCAGTGTGTACCTGTTCGAGGGAAGTTTTAAGGTAAAGGAACTAACTGTCCTAGATCTTGTTTGAGGTGGTGGTTATAGAATTGTATACAATTATGTACTGTGTTACCTCAATAAAGCTGAAAAACAGAATCCCACAAAACAAAAAATGCCTCAGTAATAACACTGCATGAAAACCACAAAAATATACACTGCATAGAACCATTCAAAGTCCTGTAAGCGTCCCTCCCACACAGCCCCCGGCACTGAGTAGTAGCTACTCAGTAAACGGTCAATAGATTGAAACAACTGAATTGGTTATGAGGAATGGGCCCAAGGAGAATTTTCAGGGCAGGGGCCAATGTTCTCGCTAATAACTATTTTACCCCTTCTGGGAAAACCCATGGAGTAAAAATGAACACAAGCCCCAGGAGGTAAGGAATTTCCACGTCTGTCCTCCTTCTCCTCCGTAAGACTGTATGATGACTCAGGACAGACATGATCAGAATGAGGAGAATGTAGGTGAAAGCTGAGGATGGATGTCAACAGCACTTTTTTTAAAGGTTGAGTTAATGTTTTCAAAAATTCTGAATGAGTTGTCATTGCTTCTCTCTCTCTTTTTGCCACCCCTTGCAGGACACGGGATCTTAGTTCCTGGACCAAGGATGGGAACTGTGCCTCCTGCAGCGGAAGCGTGGAGTTTTAACCACTGGACCGCCAGGGAAGTCCCAAGTTGTCATTGCATTAAAATCAGATTTCACACATGAAATCAAGGTTCTGGCTTCTCTTGAAAAGCTAAGTCTCCTGCAGCTCTGGACTCGGTTCCCACGTGGCCACATAGTTTGGTGTCCGTTCCTGTAGGCGTCCACCCTCCTCTCTCACTCACACCACTTGCCTCCCCTCTGTTGAGCTTGCAGCTCCTGATGACATCAATCAGGAACTAGATAATGACTCTAAGAACTTTAAAATCAGCTGGAAACTTAATCAACCCACCCCCACTGTATATTTTATTAACCTCTTTGCTAATCTGTTTCTCTAATTAAGTGATTAGCAATAAAACTCAAACAACAGAAAAGTTGGCAAAGTATTGGAGGAAAATGGGGAAAGGGTTGCTGAGGACCTTGGGTAATTAAAGTTATGTCCACTATCTTAGGAGGGAAAACTGCA
Organism: Bubalus bubalis; assembly: GCF_019923935.1. NCBI lineage: Eukaryota > Metazoa > Chordata > Mammalia > Artiodactyla > Bovidae > Bubalus > Bubalus bubalis. The sequence continues at coordinate 36,895,675 of NC_059178.1, read as the reverse complement.
CCCTTAGTAGAAGCAAGGATGCGTTAGGGACTCCATGGGGCCCAGGGCTAGACAGGCAGAATAAGGGGCCAGAGGTGATCCCCAAATGCAGTTTTGGAAGAAGCCCTTGGCAACATGTGGTTGGTCTAACATTTTCTTTATGCTCTCAGCACTGGGGTGCTTCACTGTGGGAAGGCCAATATGAAGCTGAACAAAAAATCTTGGGTCCCTTGGGGAACATATAAATAGAATAAGGGGAGTTTCTATTGTTATTCAAAGGGAGGACGAAGGCTTCCCTGGTGGCTCAGTGGAAAACAATCTGCCTGCCAATGCAGATGTGGGTTGATCCCTAGATCAGGAAAATCCCCTGGAGAAGGAAATGGCAACCCACTCTAGTATTCTTGCCTGGGAAATCCCATGGACAGAGGAGCCCGGTGGGCTATAGTCCATGGGGTCACAAAAGAGTTGGACATGACTTAGCAACTAAACAACAACTCCAATATAAGGCAATAAACACACACACAACCAGTCTCCCTTCTACCACTGATGGATGGATCAGCCTGGACAGGCCCAAGTGCTGTTCTCAGAGCACAGGCCCCCAGCCACTGTCCCTTGAAATTACCTTCAATGTTTTTATGTAGTCAATGAGGTTACTCCATCCTGGAAATCATTTAGCCTCCAAAAATTGACTCTGCCTTCGGAACATTGAATCTACACTCCATTATGTGTTGATTATATTTAACCCCCCTAAGGAAAATTTTACTTCCTTTCACCTACAATCTTAGAGGGGTGCCTCTCTATAATGCTCAAACACTGTCCTCAACTTGTTGCATCTTACTGTCAGTTAAATAGGGTTATTTGAGGCTGAATTTCTCAAACTCGAAAATGGATAAAAATCACGTGGGCCTCTTGTGAAAATGCAGACTGAGATTCAGCAGACCTGAGCTGGGGTCTGAGATTCTGTAGTGCTGCTGGTCCTAGGACCAGTGTTATTCACTCAGTCGTGTCCGACTCTTTGTGACCCCGTGGACTGTAGCCCACCAGGATCCGCTGTCCATGGAATTCTCCAGGCAAGAATACTGGAATGGGTAGCCATTCCCTTCTCCAGGGAATCTTCCTGACCCAGGGATCAAAACCCAGGACCAGTAGTCACATTCTATGGAGAATCTCGTGCAGCATAAAAACTCAATCTACATCATTATTTAAGTTCTGTTTGTTGGAAAACGTGTAATTTAATAGATCACTAATATTTATCATGCCTATGACAACACTAATGTTGCTAGGTAAACACCGTGCAGCCCAACCATCAACTGAGGCAAATTTCAGGCCAGCTTAATCACATCTTTCTAAAATTCTCAGTAATATAGGCACAAACGAATAAGCCTATAAAAGGAAGGGCGTTCAATAACTATCATGGGCTCCGATCTGTGACTCAAACTCCATAGCATCAGTTGGCTGGCACTGTGAAGTGGTTGTCCAAAGCGGTGCTCGCAGAAGTATTCGAATTTTGTCTTAGAGTCACTCATTAATTCAAAATACTTAACATTTGCTAAGCTTGGGAACTTAAAGCAGTGGCAATGTAGAAAGTGGCATTACTTTATTAGAACAACGGCTCTCAAGAGTTATGGGTCTAGATGGTACAAGATTCCAATCATCAAATTCTACCCACCCCCACCCTCACTTTTTTTGGTCACTTTGCTCAGCATATGGGATCTTAGTTCCCCAACCAAGGATCAAATCCAAGCCCTTTGCATTGGAAGCACAGAGTCTTAACCACTGGTTGCCAGAGCATTCCCAATCATCATATTTTGAGTGATGCTTACTTACCCAAGTACATTAGAAGGAGGAGGCATTCTATACACATTTGTTTTAGCATCAGGGGCCTAAAAGGCTCATGTTTAAACTGCAAAGTTTCATCTTAAAGTCAAATCACAGGTCAAGAAGCACATGAAAGGATGCTCAAGATTGCTTGAGCATCAGGGAAATGCAGATGAAAATCATGCTATCACCTCACACCTATCAGAATGGCATCACCAAAAAGCACAAATAACAAATGTTGGTGAGGATGTGGAGAAAAAGGAAGCCTTATACACTGTTGGTGGGAATGTAGATTGGTGCAGGCACTGCGGAAAACAGTAGGGAAGCTTCTCAAAAAATTAAAAATAGAGTTACCATACGATCTAGTAATTCCACTCTTGGGTACATATCTGAAAAAAATGAAAACACAAATTCAAAAAGATACATACAACCCCAATGTTCACATCAGCATTATCTACAATAGTCAAAATACGGACGCAAACTAAGTGTTCATCAATAGACAAATGGATGAAGAAGATGAATGAAATACTGCTAAGTCGCTTCAGTCGTGTCCGACTCTGTGCAACCCCATGGACTGCAGCCCACCAGGTTCCTCCATCCATGGGATTTTCCAAGCAAGAGTACTGGAGTGGGGTGCCATCGTCTTCTCCGGAATGAAATACTACTCAGCCATAAAAAAGAAAGGAATTTTGCCATTTATAGCAACATGGGTGGACTTAGAGGGCGTTATGCTAAGTGAAATAAGTCAGAGGAAGACAAATACTATATGATACAGCTTACATCTGGAACCTAAAAATTACAACTAGAGAATAAAAAAGCAGACTCACAGATACAGAAAACAAACTAGTGGTTACTACTGGAGAGAGGGAAGGGGGAGGGGCAATTTAGGATTATGGGATTAAGAGGTACAAACTGTTAGGTATAAAACAAGCTACAAAGATGTATTATACAACATGGGGAATATAGCCAATATTTTATAATAACTATAAATGGAGTATCAGTTCAGTCGCTCAGTCGTGTCCAACTCTTTGCAACCCCATGAATAGCAGCATGCCAGGCTCCCTGTCCATCACCAACCCCCGGAGTTCACTCAGACTCACGTCCATCGAGTCAGTGATGCCATCCAGCCATTTCATCCTCTGTTGTCCCCTTCTCCTCCTGCCCACAAGCCCTCCCAGCATCAGAGTCTTTTCCAATGAGTCAACTCTTCGCATGAGGTGGCCAAAGTACTGGAGTTTCAGCTTTAGCATCATTCCTTCCAAAGAAATCCCAGGGCTGATGTCCTTCAGAATGGACTGGTTGGATCTCCTTGCAGTGCAAGGGACTCTCAAGAGTCTTCTCCAACACCACAGTTCAAAAGCATCAATTCTTCGGTGCTCAGTTTTCTTCACAGTCCAACTCTCACATCCATACATGACCACAGGAAAAACCATAGCCTTGACTAGACGGACCTTTGTTGGCAAAATAACGTCTCTGCTTTTCAATATGCTATCTAGGTTGGTCATAACTTTTCTTCCAAAGAGTAAACGTCTTTTAATTTCATGGCTGCAGTCACCATCTGCAGTGATCTTGGAGCCCCAAAAAATAAAGTCTGACACTGTTTCCACTGTTTCCCCATCTATTTCCCATGAAGTGTCCTTTAAAAATTATGAGTGACTATATCATACATCTGTAACACAGAATATTGTACAGCAACTACAGTTCAAAAAAAAAAAAATCAAATCAAGGTCAAATATTACATCAGTGATAATCTGCAATCACATGGGAAACTTCTACAACCTCCCAGCACTTCAGTTTAACCACCTGCATCTGTGCCCATTTAATATTCTACATCCTCTTATATTGATGAACTGTCCATTCCCCTACCTAAAGCCAGCTCCCTCATTGAAAATCATAGCTCTGCAATTCTCTCTTCTCTACTGTGAATCAAAATTTCCCTCACTATTGGTTCATTTCCATCAGCAGACAAAACATTCCATTATTTTTTTTAAAAGAAGATGTTCTTGATCCCCCATCTTTTTCTAGTGATTGCCCCAATCCCTCTCCTCCCTTTGCCTCCCAACTCCATGAAAGGGCTTTCGATACTCCCCATCTCTCACTTGCTTCTCTGATCCCTTGAGAACCCATTCCAATTAGTTTTGGAGCCCACATCCCACTTAAACTACTCTTCAAAGGCCACCCATAGCCTCCACATTTAATAAACCCAGTGGTCAATTCCCAGCCGTCATGCACTTGCCTTTTAAAGCAGCATGGAATACGTGGGTCCCTATTCCCTGGAAAATACTTCTTCTTTTCTAAAATAATTTTTAGTAATTAAAAAAAAATTTTATTTATTTGGCCACATGGAGTCATAATTGCCGGCATGTGGGATCTTTGTTGTGGCACATGGATTCTCTAGTTGGGGCGCACAGGCTCAGGAGTTGCCCTGGGCAGGCTTTTAGTTGCTCTGCAGCATGTGGGGTCTTAGCTATCCGACCAGGGATCCAATGGGTACCTCCTGCAGTGAAAGCGCCAAGTCTTAAACTCTGGATGATCAGGGAAGTCTAAAAGGTACAAACTTTGAGCTACAAAATAAGTAAGTCATAGGAGAGAATATAGAACATGGCGACTATAGTTAATGATGCTGGATTGCTGAAAGATGCCAAGAGAGTAGATCTTAAAAGTTAATCATCATGAGAAAGACAAATTTTGTTAAGCATATATTCTGACAGATGTTAGACTTTGGGTGGTGATCAATTTGCAGTATTTACAAAAATCAAATCATCATGTTATATACCTGAAACTGATGTTACATATCAATTATGCTGTGCTGCCTGCTATGCTTAGTCACTCAGTCATGTCCGACTCTTTGCGACACCATTGTTGCCAGGCTCCTCTGTCCTCCGCTATCTCCTGGATAGTTTGCTCTAATTCATGTCCACTGAGTTGCTGATGCCATCCAACCATCTCATCCTCTGTCGACCCCTTCTCCCCCTGCCCTCAATCTTTCCCAGCATTAGGGTCTTTTCCAATTGAGTCAGCTCTTCACATCAGATGGGCAAAGTATTGGAGCTTCAGTATTCAGCATCAGTCCTTCCAACGAATATTCAGGACTGACTTCCTTTAGGATGGACTGGTTTGATCTCCTTTCAGTCCAAGGAAATCTCAAGTATTCTCCAACATCAAGTTCAAAAGCATCTTGTATTTATTTACTTATTTGCCTGCACCAGGTCTTACTTACAGCATACAAAATCTTAAATTTAAAGCATGGAAACTCTTAGTTGGGGTATTAGTTCCCCTACCAGGGATCGAACTTGGGTCCCTTGCATTGGGAGCTCGTAGTCTTAGCCACTGGACCACCAGGGAAGTCCCAGGACACTTTTTAGATGTCTGCCTATGAGACTACTATACATTCATCAGGCCTAATCATGAGGTCATTAACTTCCTCCTGAGCCCCCTTCATCTATCTTCCACTTTTGTCTCCCTCTGTATCTACCATATCAAATTTCTCTGAATATTTCTTTTAAATGTTAAATCAGATTCCCTTTTAGTTTCACATATACAGTTTCCACTCATCTCTTTCCCCAGCTCACTGACAGCAGAAGATGAGGCAGAGGTAGGAAGTCTCAGCCTCCAAATCTATTTTTACAACTGATAGGGCCATACAAATGGCGTCAGAACATTAAAATGGAACTTCTTAAAGCCCACCAAAGGAAGAAAGACGTAAGCTAAGAGTAAGACTATCTGGGACATCTTGGAAACGTCACAGATTTATCTTCTTGTGGCCCAGTTTGATTCCGAAAGAAATCCGGAGATGAGAAAACCCATAACGGGGTTTTTGCTTGCTTTATGGAATGACTTTGAGGGAAACAGAAACTATGTTTTGACACCTGAAACTAACACAACATTGTAAATCAACTATACTTCAATTAAAAAAACCAACTATGTTTTGAGTATTACGGGCTACTTTTACATTTTTAATACTCATAGAAATTTCATGACTCACCTCATTTTACATTCAAAAAGATTAAGCAGAGTGCTGATTACACAGCTGTTTACTGGCAGATAGAACTTCAAATTCTGCTTTCTATCAAGCTCACTCTTTTACTCCATCACAGTACATACATACATATTCATTCAAGGCATTGTTGCCATATTATATTTGTTCAACTTGAAACTGGTTTATAAACCGAAATTAGCATAAACAACCTAGTTTAATAAGTTTGGAAATTAGCTTAAGTCTGGGATAATATAGCGGTTTCATTTCATTTCCTCATTTTCCAATTTAAGTTCAATGGAAGAGAGTAATTCATTTAGGAAGTACAAATGGCGTTAGGCCATTTGCTCTGGACTCACCATCTCCAGAGCAGAAGGGACTCTAGTTCACACTGACAAAGTGGAAGAGGCCCAAGTAAATTTGCCAAAAGTAGGAATATGGAAATTGTGCCCACAGCCAGAACAATGGACATAGCTTTGTCAAAACAAAGAACAATAAAGTGAGGGAAGGCGATTTGTCCAGCCCTTATGCTACTTCATGGCTTTTTTTTCCAGTTGCTGGTTTCCTATTCACTTTAACAAAGAAAAAGATTAAACACAGGATTTAACATTTCACAAGTTTTTATTACCCTTTAGCAGAAGCAAAACACTGCACATACTAAGCTGCAGCATTCAAAAATCCAAACTAGGGGAAACCATCAGATAACAATCTCCAATAGCAATGTTGCCCAGTTCAGTCCTACAAAAGAAAGTCGTCCAGACTTGATGCCCACGGTGTGTGTTCCCCGCAACCGAAAAGCTTTAACTCTGATACAGACTAGGGATCGAACCCGCGTCTCTTAGGTTTTCTGCATTGGCAGGCAGGTTCTTTACCGCTGAGCCATACAGACTAAATGTAATTATCCTGAGGGGTATTACTGCTCTGAACTAATCAATATATTTCATACAGGACACAATAACATCTTGGCTTCTATCTTGGCCTCGGGGGAATTATGTCAATGTGGACGGCCAGGAAACTACATCAGGTATCAGACAGGAGGTAAATTAGCCTTGAATTTAAAATACAAAGCTGAAACGACAGGCCCTGAAAATACAGCCACAAAATAATGCCCAGGGGCACTCTTGCTTTGAACATTGTGTGGGCAGCAGATTTTTCTCCCTGGCTCTCTGCTGGGCTTTTCGGAGTTGAAAACTGTTTCTCAGATGCTAGGCTATAGGTGTCAAGGACCATCTAAGTCCTTTTAAAGACGTTTTGTGCACTTGTATTCATAATTTATGACACTTCTTTTTTCCCCGGTAAGCCAAAAAAGCACTTACTGCCTCGGAGCTTCATCAAACTAGTCGGTGATCCAAAGAAGACATTAAATGGGTTTTCACTCAGGCTCTATGAAATCTCCTGCCCCGCCCGCCCCCCGCCAATCTTACCCACACGCCCAGTCGCACACCCGATGAGTCCACCGGAAGAAAGCTTTTTAAACGAACAGAACACAAACTCACAGACCCAACCCCCAACTACTAGTTACTCGGGCACACGTTAAGGAGGTGCTAATTTTATAGAGGGATTTTTGTTTTTAAACTTCCTAGAAACGACCACAGCTGTGCGCTCCCAGAGCGTTTTCGTTACAAAGCGTGTATGTGGTTTTTAAGACAGTTATTTTTATCCCTACTTCCTACCGTGTGAGGGGGCGGTGCGCAACGCAGGTAGTCAGCAACCTCCGTCACTCGGGTGACTGGGCTTTAAAAGGCTGCATTCACAGGCTTGGGGGTAATATTCAAGCCCCAGACCCCACCCTGGCGGCTGGTTAAACTCTAAAGGCCACAGAAAGTCACTTGGACGGTCCAATCTGACGGTTCTTTGAGAGACCTGACACTTTGCACAGATCCTTGCCTGCTCAACAGACCAGCCTCGGCAGGCGTTCTGGACCACACGTGCACAGAGCGAGCAAAACAAAACCAACCCCGGCTCCGGGCGGAGAGGGAAGCGCCGCGCGATTAACCCAGGGGAACGGCCACTGCGCTCAGCCGAGCCTCCGCCTGGGGTCCCGGCGCGTGCCGCTCCTCCAGCCCTGCGCACCCTCCTCTGCTCGCCAGCCCTGGATCCGCATCCCGGGGGCTCTGCACCTGGGCTGCCGGAGGAGGTGTCTCTCGGGGGCGCTGCAAGACCCGCCGGTTGGTGTTTCTCCCCTCCCTGAAATCCTGTGTCACTTTCCGACTGGGCACTTTCCCAGTGGTCCGCCCTCGACGGGTCCAGGTCTCTCCTCGCATCAGTCTCCTCCAAGCGCTGTCATCTCAATCCCCCATCCCCACGGCTCCTCTAGCATCACCCACCCACCCCCACACCCGACCAAGGGCGGGGTGGGCGCGCAAACCCAGCTCCCCTGGCACTTACACGTGGCCACAGCGGGTCCGAACAGGGTGGTGCAACACCTCCAGGCACACAGAACAGTCGAAGGACGTGACGGGCAGCTCGGGGTCCCCCCGGCGCTCCAGGGCCCGCGGGGTGGCCGAGGCGGGCGCGGATTTCCCGCTATCGCTGCTCAGCACGGAGCCCATCCCTGCGCCTCCGGCCCCAGACGGTCGCCAAGAGCTCGGTGTCTGCGGCCGGCTTGTTTTGTTGTCCTGCGGTGGAGGAAGGAAGTCCCGGCCCAGCTGCGATCGCCGCCTCCCCGCGCGCCCAGCCCGCGCAGCCGAGGAGCAGCCTCGGTCGCGGCGCCCAGCCTGGGTCTAGGGCAGGCCGAGTGCGCGGCCGCGTTCGGAGTGAACCTCCCTCCGCTCGCTGCCCGAGTCTAGGCTGGGAGGCGGCGGCGGCGGGGCGCACGGTGCACGCCAGACGTCCCCCGGCCCTGGAGGATTGAAATCTGACACCTCAACTGCAGAGCCGAGGACCGGGGCTGGCGGTGAACCTCGGCGGCAATCGCACGACTCCTCCTTCCGAACCTCTAGAGCTAGTGTATGAAAGTGCGGGCGTGGTCTTGCCTGAACGCAATCGGGAGAACACCCACTTGTAAGGTGCTGGTCCTCTCGGTCTTGCAATGTGATGATTACTGCTGTAGCCACAGAGAGGATCTACGAGCGTCTCCTAAGAAAGTGCTAATCAATACTTCCGTCATCTAATCAACACTCCATAAATGGAGAGGTAGCAAGCAGTAGTGGGAAGAGTTCTTGGAGCTGAATTGAGTCCCAACTCTAGGAAAGGGATTCCAGCGCTGTTCTAGGAGCGTCCCCCTCCCCCAACCCCGCAACCGCCCCTCCTCCCCAACCTCCGCTGCCAGCTCCCCGCCCAGTTTCCTCACTTTAGGAATCTCCTGCTGCTGTTTGTACTCCCCTCTCCATCCTCTTTTGAATATTTATGACCAAATACATCAGTTATTAATTCACGCATTTAATAAAACTTATTCAGTGCCCACTGCGTGACAGACTCCGTTTTGGTGATGGGGACACAGTTTCCAACAAGCAAACAAAAATCCCAGTTCTCACAGAACTTACTTAAAAAACATTTTGGGGGAAGATAATCATAGATTCAGGGCTTCCCAGGTGGCGCATTTGCTAAAGAATCCTCCTGCCAATGTAGGAGAGGCAAGAGATGCCGTGTTCCATCCCTGGGTCGGGAAGATCACCTGGAATAGGAAATAGCAACCCACTCCAGTATTCTTGCCTGGAAAAATCCCATGGACAGAGAAGCCAGGTGAGCTACAGTGCATAGGATTGCAAAGAGTTGGACACAACTAAGCACCCACGCAACAGCAACAATTACAGATTCATATTCTTATTATTAAAAGAGAATCCATAGTAATACATAGTATGCATATGCAATACACACATACAATAATAAACAATAATCCTATACACTTCATCCAGTTTTGCCCATATTTTACTTTTAATGAGACGATATAAGGAATCAACAAATAAATAAATAAATGAACTTGTTCATTTCAGATAATAAGAGCCAAGAGGAAGATAGAACTGGGAATGAAGATTGTGGCAGTGAGCATAAGGTCAGGGAAGACTTTTTGGTTTCGGTGATATTTGAGTAGAGTCATGAATAATGAAAAGGAGTCAAACACTCCAAGATTTAGGGAGAAACTTGCTAAGCTCTGGGAATGGTGAACCAGGCAAGAACAACAATAACAACCAGCCCAGAAAGAAGGGTGTGGAGCTGGAGCATGGGGGGCTAGGAGTATAAATGGGATGAGATGAGATGGGAGTCAGGCCTGATCATACTCAATCTTTCAGGCCAGGACCGAGAATCCGGGTTTTATTCCAGGTGCCACGTTTGAGTACTCTGACTGCTGTGTGGTTTGGAAAAGACAAAAGCAAAATAAGAATGGAAGCAGAGAAACCTGTTAGGAGGCTACTGAATGAGTCCAAGCGAGGGTAATAGTGGCAGAACCAGGGGCTTCTCTGGGTAGTAGGTGAGAGATGGACAGGTTTGGGATATATTTTGACAGAAACTTAAAAGGGCTTGCTGAGAAAATGGATACAGGGGTGAGGGAAAGATAACTATTGTTTTCTGTAAAAGAAAAAAACCCTCCTTTGATTCCCACATGCCCCTCAGCTCCTGTCCTATGTCTTGTTGACCAGATTCTCTGCTTTTTTATGTCTTTGTTTCTTAGTTACCTCCTAATGCAGTCCAACCTGGGTTCTGAACTGACCGCCGCTCTACCTTCATCTGTCTGAAAACCACTTCATTACCAACGTCACCAGTAGGTGGCCTTTATGTGGCTCATTTTAGCCCCTTTCTTGCTTCACCTCTCACCCATATTTGTCAGTGTTGGCTTCCGCCTCCTTGGAGAAACATGTTTTGTCTTTCCTTCTCTCTTTCTGGCTGTTCTCTCTCAGTCTTCTCTGGCCTCCCCTGCTCCATGGAAAACCGAAGTGCTGGAGATGGTAGGATTCTGTCTTGAGATCTTACCCCTTCTGATCATTTATTCCCTACCTAAGAATCTAAAAAATCACATCCATTCTGCTACCATCTAGGTGGCAAAGTCTTTATCTTTACTCTAGGCACTTATATGTTCAACTGCTTATGCGACATAATCAGCCCATTGCTTCAGACAGCTTCAGCTCAAGGTGGACAGTAACCACTCACCTCCAGCTGTTTATTCGTCTCTTAGTAAATGGCACCATAATCTACCTAGTAGCTCAGTCCAGATACCTGGGAGCCACCTTTAATTGCTTCCTCTTCTTCATTTACATTGAATCAATCCCAATCATGATTCTGCTTCCAGTAAATCTCTCAATAATTATTTAATTGTTTCCTTTTTTTCTCTATTCCCATGGCCAGCCACCACCTACTTTAAATCATTGCGTTCTCTTGTGTGACCTGATGCAGTAGTCGCTATATGTTCCGGGCTTCCCTGATGGCTCAGATGGTAAAGAATCCGCCTGTGATGCAAGAGACTTGGGTTCGATCCCTGGGTTGGGATCCCCTGGAGAAGTGGATCCACCTGCATCCCCTATTGCCACTGTCCAATCTCTTATCCACATCGCAATTAAAGCGACCTTCTGGAAAGCAAGTATCTTACGTCACTCCATGCTCAAAAGACTTAAATGGCTCTCCATAACCCTTAGGATTACATTTCAAATCCTTAGCATGATCTTCAAAGCTCTCCATGATCTTACTCCTTCAGTAACTATAATCAGTAGAATACCTCTGCAACAGGGAATAGAAATTCAACAGAAGGCGCCTTAATCAATAAAGATATTTATTATCTAATATGTAAATCAGTCCACAGAAAAGCAGTTCCAGAGCTGGCTCAGCAGTTGAAAGATGTCCTCAAGGTCTCAGCCCTTTGCCATCCCGTGTCAGTAGTGTCTTCCTCATGCTGAAAGACGGCAGGAAGTGCTCCAATAACCGCATCTATACACAACAATCTCTAAAAACAGAAAGGAAAGATAGTTTCCCTCTTCTAGCTCCTTCTCCTTTTAAGTGGGAGGAAAACATTTCCTAGGTGCCTTCTGTAGACTTCCCCTTATATCTTATTGGTTCAAACTGGGCCCCATGACCATTCTTAAACCAGTCACTAGCAGAGGACCATGAGGGTATTCTAACTGGCTTAAACTCATAATATACTCCATAGGGCTTTGCACTTCAGTTATCTGAGCAATACAGTTAGGGGATCCTTATCAGGAAAGAAGATGAAGAAATTGGGTAGGCCCACAATAGGGCCTCCCAAAATAACCATTTTGGCTCCCATCTCCTTTCACTCTCTCCCTTATTCTCTATGGTCCTAAATTTCTGCACTTCTTTCTGTTCCTTGACTGGGATGGTCAGAAAACTGTTTCTGATCTCAGGGACTTTATATGTGACTTTTTGCTCTGTTTGAACACTTTATACCAACACACACCACTTTCAACTCCCTCTAATTCAAACCTCACGTCTTAGTTTGGTGACTGTAATTCAATACTAATATCACAAGGTAGATATTATTTGTTTCCATTTTATAGGCTCTTAGAATTTAACTTAGCAAAGGGTACACAGAAATTATGTGGCAGATTAATATTTTAATCCTAGATCTTTTATTTGTGCTTTTCACTAAGGCACTTATGTAGAGATGAGAAACACTGAGAATCTTAGAAAAGAATAAGACAAACATTAGATAAATTAAAGCAGGAAACTGGGACCTGGGAGGATAGATGACAATTAAACAGCTGATATTATTTACAAGGTTCTTAATAAACATAAAATGGAGAGTAATGATGATGATGGAATTAGGCAGAGAATAAATTTATAATCTAGACTCTAGGCCCTGAAAGGGATCAGAAGCATACATTAGTAAAAAGAAATTTGACAGCCTTATAATCAACATCTCTGGTATCAAGAAGTCTGAGAATCTTTTAGTAAACCTAAAATGAGAATACAATTGCCAGGAAAAATACATGATTTACTTATCTATTTTTCTGTAGGAGTGATGAAAAGAAATGAATTTACAATTTCAAGTGGTGTTGATATGAGAAAGACATGTCTATACTCATTTTTTTGGTAAAATTTTTGTTATAGATTTTATTTATTTGATATTGGAGTATAGGCAATTAACAATGTTGTTGTGATAGTTTTAGGTGGACAGCAAAGGGACTCAACCATACATATACATGTATCCATCCTCTTCCAAACTCCTCTCCCATCCAAGCTGCCGCATAACACTGAACAGAGATCCCTGTACTATATGGTAGGTCCTTGTTGGTTATCCACTTTAAACACAGCAGTGTGTGACATGTATATATTCTTTGCAGTTTGTTGTTAGTACCAAAAACTTAGAGGAAACATAAATGTCCATAATAGGAAAATATTTTCAGAAAGTATGGTACATTTACTTAACAATTAACAAACAGATAAAACAACATTTAAAAATGTGAAGCTTGCTATTTTTAGGCCTGCTTGCAGTATTTAATTTTAAAAATGCATGTAGGTGAAATGACATGGATGTTTATTACGGTATTATTTGTAATATCAAAATACAGGAAATACTTTGAAAGTTCACCAATAAATGACGAGTAAATACACTATAGTACATTTTACAATGGAATATGCAGTCATTGAAGAAGAACAACAGGACTTCCCTGGTGGTCCACAGGTTAGGACTTGGTGCTTTCACTGTGATGACCAATCCTTGCTTGGGGAACTAAGATCCTACAAGTAGCATGGTGTGACCAAAAAAGAAAAGAAAAATAGAAGGAAAAGCACTTCTATAACTCTCCTCAAAGGAAGCATTCCAACATGTATTACTGTGTGAAAAAGACTTTAGGAGCACCATTATATGTACTGAATACTATCATTTATATATTTTAAATGTCTTTAGGCATACACACACACACATACATATGCACACATATATGGACTGATATAAACATATCGATTTTTAAAAAATATACACAAGAAATGAATAAGTGTGGATGCCTTGAGAGAGGGAACTAATTACTAAGGAATTGGAATGGGAAGAGATAATTTAACTGCATGATCTATTGTTTGTTTTGATATATTGAACTGCAATAGGTAAAAATTAATCATTTTAACATACAAATATCCTTAAACTCAACAATTCAAATCCTTGAACCAACATGTGGATAAACGTGCACAAGAAGGCACAAACAGGAACGTTCCCTGAAGCATTGTCCATAACATCAAAAGATGCAGGCACAAAATTCCCATGGGGAATGATGGAATATATTATGATACATACATACTGTGGAAGGCAATGCAGTGATAAGGAGACAAAGCAAAATTTTTTAGCCTATAACTATGTATCGGGTATTAATCTAAGTGATTTGTGTATGTTACCTAATTTAATCTTCATAATAACACAACAACATAGGTGACTTATTTTATCATCCTGATTTTCTGCAGAAATAGAGGTACAAATAGGCTAAAAACTTGCATCAGATCACACTGATGGCAAAAAGCAGAGCATAGAGTCCAATCCAGGATATCTGACTCTCAATACCTATAAACTTAACCACTATACCATACTGGCGTTCTATAGGATAACATGAAGGCATCTCTAAGACACTGTTAACTACACAAGGATATTACTGGGACAAGGCATGGTCCTTAATACTTCTTATGGAGAAAAAGCATTATATATTTCTCACTAGGGGAAGGTGGAGAAGGCAATGGCACCCCACTCCAGTACTCTTGCCTGGCAAATCCCATGGACAGAGGAGCCTGGTAGGCTGTAGTCCATGGGGTCGCTAGGAGTCAGATACGACTGAGCAACTTCACTTTCACTTTTCACTTTCATGCATTGGAGAAGGAAATGGCAACCCACTCCAGTGTTCTTGCCTGGAGAATCCCAGGGATGGGGGAGCCTGGTGGGCTGCCGTCTCTAGGGTCGCACAGAGTCAGACACAACTGAAGTGACTTAGCAGCAGCAGCAGCGGCAGGGGAAGGCAGTACAGGACATGTTCAAGGTCCTAGATTTTTCTCTTGCTAACTGAGTGATCTTGGCAAGTCACTTCTTTGGTTTTCGTTTCCTCATCTGGAAAACACAGATAATGTTTACTTGTAGAACTGTTCTGAGAGGTGGAATTCAATGACATTGAAACTCTTGCTCATTGCCTGGAAGGTAGTGTGAATAAATGTTAGTTGTCTCCGGGTTCATTTATCCAGCAAACATCCAAGGAGAGTCTACCATGTGTCTGGGTCCTCACAAGACACTGAGGACACAATCAGGAGCAAGACTCAGTGGAGTGGGAGCTACTGTTTTTGTCTGTCAAGCATCTCCTCACCTTGTTCAGTGACAGTACCACATCCTCTTCCTTTGGAGGAACTGACTTTTCTTCCTCTCATGTGACTTTGGTGGGGCCACCAGTCATGCGTCTACTTTGCAGCCCTCAGTGCTCTCCCTTGGCCTGAGCAGGAGTTCCTGTGACTAGGATCTACAGCCTCTCTGGTGTCTGTCCTTCCTAAGTGTAGTGGACAAACCTCCCTTTTATCTCCTAGCCATCCCGTATCTTACCAATGCTTCTTTTTTCACTTGACTCATTTATTCAGAGTTGAGTTTTGTGGCTTACAGCCAAACTCACTCACATATTCATCCTGTGTTCTGAAGGCATGTCATGGTCAAGTAGGTTAAGTTGGACAGAAAAAGAACATTACATTTATAATTCAATATAAGACCAATCTATTCAGAGAAAGAGCATTACTGGTGATGACTTAAAGGAGCATTCCAAATAGAGGGAATCTGAAATGAAAGAAAGATGGACAGAACATTCCAGATAGACAATCCGGTGGGCACAGATAAGAAGGCGAGAAGTGGCATGCTCTGTCCTTTGTTGCTGCAATTTTAAGCACACAGCAGATGTTAAAGAGAGAAAAACCCAGAGACCTACGCAAAGGTGATATCATGAAAGCTGTATTTGACAGGTGAAAAAAATTTCCACTTGCTTCTGTGCCTTAGTGGAGCCAATTAAGAATTTAGGTAGAACAGCGACATGGCCATACCATGATTTTGACAAGTCACTCTGTCCATGTCAAGGGTTCTCAAACTTTATGTATCATCAGAATTACCTGAGGAGTTTATTCAAATAGCCTCATTCCAAGACATTTCAAGTCAGGGAACCAGGAATAAGTTATGGAAGCTGTGTTTTTAACAATCCCCCAATGGTTCTGATGCAGGGCTCGATGGACCATTCCTTCCTTGTGAAATGTGGTTCCGCATGATGGGCGAGCAGTAGAACCTGCGGGTTACTGCGACAGCAACAGAGGCGTCAGTTTCCAGGAGCGAGTTACTTATATGCATCCCTAATATAATCTCTTCATCACCTTGGCTGTGCCTCCTCAATACTGGATGAGAGCACACTGGTTAATACCCTGGCACCGAAACATACATATCTCTGTATTTACAAAGACAGTTTACAAATTCCTAACTATAAACCTATCAAGAGTAATAAAGATTCTTAGTGTTCAGCAGAAATATGAGCATCTGATATGCGATCCTGCATGGTGTTAGCACACCTCCACAATCTGGTGTCATTTGATGATAAAATAGGTACTATTCCCTTTTTAAAGGGAGAAGAACATTATTAAAAATGAAGCTCTGCTGAAGGAAAGACGTATGAGTTCCCTCCAGGTGAGGACCCGAATCTTTGGCTCTGGTTTCAGCATAATTAGGTTTTTCACACTTGGAATATTGTCCTCAGTTTTCCTGCTAGGCAATCACATTGCTGTTTGTTGCTAGGTTTCCCAAGTAGCATGTTAGGGGCAGCTGTCCCCGTGCCATTCTAACCATGGCCATTTTCTGCGATCACAGTCACATTACAGCCTATTCTCAAAACATGCTGTTTGACTCCAGGAATAACTCGGGAAATATTTCTATAATTTTCAGCAGGCAGCACAACTGGCTAATGTTTGGAGCAAATCCACATTTGAGGTGTTCTACCTCAATGAACATGAAATCATGGTATGCCTAGAGTGGGAAAGGATCCTAGAGGCTATCTGACCCTGTTCTCTCATTTTGCAGGTTAGTAAACTGATTTCCACTGAAGTGAAAGCAGTCACACTGCATTCTTCAGCATGTCAAAATGGACATATTTAAAGGAAAAATTAAGTCATTAAGTACCTGGAAAGCACTGGCCAACTCAATACAGGTGACATAATCTATTTTGGGAGGCAAGATCACACATGATGAAAAGATAAGTGACAATAAATGATTTAAATAGTGGTTTAAAACAAAAATAGAAACACTATTAAGAAAGTAGTCTATGATTAATTGCACACAAATACAAGATCTTTTTGTGCAACACTAGCCATCATATAAATAGTTTACTGTTGGACGTTCTTCTACTACCTACACAACTAGCCATCTTTTATCACAGCACAATATCAATGCTTCAGGGTTTAATTCCAAAAACTGTCATTGCTTTCTGTGCTTCCAGTATAAGCAAATATTGGATTGGCCAAAAAGATCATTTGGTTTTTCCTTAAGATGTTACAGAAAACCCTAACAAACGTTTTGACCAACACAATACTATAGCTAAATTATGTCTTTTCATCTGGGGAAGGCAAAAATATAGTTTGCTGTTATGTATGAGTATATATAAACGTGCTTCCATTATGGAAGTCTTTACGCTGGCAGATAATAAAAATAACAACAGATACTATTTTGATTGATTACTGTGGATCATGCACAATGTTTAATGCCAAGTATTGATCGATATGAGCTTTCCTGATAGCTCACTTGGTAAAGAATCTGCCTGCAATGCAGGAGACCCCGGTTCGATTCCTGGGTTGGGAAGATCTGCTGGAGAAGGGATAGGCTAACCATTTCAGTATACTTGGGCTTTCCTTGTGGCTCAGCTGGTAAAGAATCTGCCTGCAAAGCGGGAGACCTGGGTTCAATCTCTGGGTTGGGAAGATCCCCTGGAGAAGGGAAAGGCTACCCACTCCAGTATTTTGGCCTAGAGAATTCCATGGACTGTATAATCCATGGACTTTCATGGGTACATATAAGAATGTGTGTGTCAGTATTAAAACAAAAAGTCATGAATATATTCATATACATTGCTGTTGTTTAGTCCTTAAGTTGTGTGTGACTCTTTTGCAACCCCACTGACTGCAGCTCACCAGGCTACTCTGTCCATGGGATTCTCCAGGCAAGAATACTGGAATAGGTTGCCGTTTCCTTCTCCAAGGGATCTTCCTGACTCAGGGATTATACCAAGGTCTGCTGTGTCTCCTGCATTGGCAGGCGGATTCTTTACCACTGGGCCCCCAGGGAAGTCCATATTCCTATATATACATGTACATTTATACACACGTATGTGTATAGTTGAATGTTTACAATGACGCATTTCTTTCGGATCCCCTTTTACAAATTTAGACTAAGAGGGTAACTTGCCCAAAGTCGAACAATCCCCATGTGGCAGAGCCAGAATTTGGCACCACCTAGTTTAGCCTCCTAAATCTATGTTTCTGGCCACTATACAAGTATATATGTCCACAGTACCATTTTTCCCCATTATACCATCAGATACATAGGTAGGACTGAGTCTGTTCTGTTTATGCTGCTTATTTCCTCTAATGCGTTAAAAGGTTAGCACTCTGAGTTCCCAAATCCAGAAAATAATACAGGATATGGTGAAAACAAGTAGACTTGATTTTTTGAAGGCATAACATAGGTTATTCAAAGTATTTTATAGTATTAAAGATGTCCCTAGAATAAAGCAGATGTAAATTTTATTACTCCCATTTCATTCAATACAAATGGAAAACTCAAGCATACAAAAAGGCCTAAAACACCACTTATTTCTAGGCTTTGTTGTTGTTTAATCGCTAAGCCACGTCCAACTCTTTGTGATCCCATGGACTGTAGCTTGCTAGGCTCCTCTGTCCATGGAATTTCCCAGGCAAGAATATTGGAGTGGGTTGCCATTCCCTTCTCCAGGGGATCTTCCCCACCCAGTGATGGAACCTGTGTCTCCTGGGTTGGCAGGCAGGTTCTTTACCACTGAGCCACTTAGAAAGCCCATTTCTGGGTTATGCTGTCACAGTTTGGAAGGTAAGTCAGTTGAAAAATATACACACACAGAAATTAAGGGAGAGGTTAAATTCCAATGATCTGGAGTGGCACCCACAGCAAGTATATGGATTTTATGCAGAAATTTCTGGGGAAATCAATGGTAAGAGCTCTTGCTCTGTGCCTCAAAAAACAGGCACTTTCTCCTGTTAAAAAATAGCACAGCAGTGAGGGTTGTGGTGTCATTTTTTGACAGTATATCCAGATCCATGTTAGTTGCGACATGCAAAAGAGCCATGGTGTCCTCAGGTGTTGAAGTAAACAACTACCGCCTATGAGAAAGCGCTGAAATAAATACGTTGTGTTTGGTGTCTGTGTTCCTCTTTCCCCTCCTCTGTTTGTTTTTGGTCTTCTGACCTTTTGTACAAGCAACAAGAAAAGTGGGACAGTGTGGAGAGACACAGTCCACCTGGGAAGTAGGTGCATGCCCTTGGGCCAGGGTGACAACGCGCTGTGAAGGAACTCTCCAGATGCCATTCTAAATATACAGAGCTTTTTTTCCAGCTGGTGCCCTACCAAGTTAGGTGCGGTGCTGGCTGGGTGGAATCACTCTGTGTCCCTTTATGATGAGCAGCGGCTGTTGAAAGAAAAAAATGCTGTGGATCAGTGGACACTGGAGTATATTTATTAATATTAAGACTGCAGCTGGGATTACTGACAGTGCAGCAGTTCTCCAAGTTCAGTAGAAGTCTACCAACATAACGTCTTCACTGGGAAAGAAAAGTTTATTAAAAACACAAGATCCAAGATTTGTATAAAAGATCATACTAAGAGAATGTTAAGTACATGCCATAATTTTTTGTAGTGTAGGTATAGAATATACCGCTAATGAATTGTATTGGCCTATTTACTTCTTTTCTTGGTCTGAATATAAAATTGGCTTCCCTTCCAATATATTAAACCAGTTACTATTAAAATGTAAACAAGGGTCTTGTAAGCAGTTTTTTTTGTAGTAAGTAATTTTGTGATCAGAAACACATCAATCATATGATATCACTTATATGTGGAATTTAAAAAAATGGTACAAATGAACCTTTTTATATAACAGAAGTAGAGTCACAGATGTAGAAAACAAACCTATGGTTACCAAGATGGGAAGGAGGAGGGAGGGATAAATTGGGAGACTGAGATTGACATATACACACTACTATATATAAAACAGACAACTAATAAAAACCTACTATACAGAGAACGCTACTCAACACTCTGAACTGACCTGTATGGGAATAGAATCTGAAAAAGAGTGGATACATGTATAACTGGTTCACTGTGCTGTACAGCAGACACTAACACAACATTGTAAATTAACTATACTCCAATAAAAATTAACTTTAAAAAGAAACACATCAATACGGTTTGTTGCTTTTTTAGATTAATTTTTAAATTTACATGTGAGTCTAATCAAAGATGATTCCAGTCAAAAGAAACAACTCTAAGTTTGCCTTATATTTACCCTTTGTATTTACAATTGTTAACCATAATACATTAGCACACTCAAAAGATTTAATGGAAATACTGCTTTATTAGATTGGCTTCAGAGAATCATCTGGAACTCTATTGCCAAATGAGAATGAATAGCCAAAAGGTTAGTCAAAAACTGAAGTTACCAACAGTGATGGTAGAGTAGCAGTGACACAAAAGGCAAGCAAATTTTGAATGGAAAATTTTTAGGTTAGGGCTTTCCTGGTGGCATAGCTCAGGTGGTAATGAATCTGCCTGCAATGTGGGAGACCCGGGTTTGATCCCAGTGTTGGGAAGATCCCCTGGAGAAGGGAATGGCAACCCACTCCAGTATCCTTTCCTGGAGAATTCCATGGACAGAGGGGCCTGGCCAGTACAGTCCATGGGGTCGCAAAGAGTCGGACACAGACACACTATATAAAATTAATACTAATTATGAGCTAACTTTATCCTCAACATAAAACTTATAGGAATCAAAACTACACACAAACTGTAAACTGAATCACGGTGCCCCTGGCCTAACTCAGAAATAATGACCTTCTTTATGGAAGGGCAGTGGCTTCTTCCTAGCTTGTCTTAGCGTCAGAATGAATAGAGAAAAGTCAGACGATTCCGTGTCAGCAGCTGCAAAGGCAAGAGAAGGATCTGTGTTTCCTTCACGCTCAGGCTCTGAGAGTCCTCCTTCAGGAAACAGTGGAAAAATCGATGCCAGATGGCTCTCAAGGAGACGTTGCTAATGCTTCTGCTATTGTCAACTCCCCTGTGGAAACGTTCCCATACAGCAGGGCAAGGCTGCAGACTTCATATCTCATCAACCACTGACCTCCAAGATAGAGGCGTGGTCTCACCCACAGGTCCTAGCAAAGACCATTTCTCCCAGTGCCAGTGAGTTATGACTTGGTTTTCAGACAAGCAACAGAAATCTCTTCCCTTTTCCACCTCTGTGTTGAAATAGTATTTTAATCAGTTACAGAGAATTCATAAATAACATTAGCTACCACTTATAGGGCACTTATAAGCGACAGATTTTTATCTTCTTGGGCTCCAAAATCACTGTGGACGGTGACTGCTTGCTCCTTGTCAGGAAAACTATAACAATGTATTGAAAAGCAGAGATATCACTTTACTGACAAAGGCCCATATTGTCAAAGCTATGGTTTTTGTAGTAATCATGTATGGATGCAAGAGTTGGACCATAAAGAAGGCTGAGAACTGAAGAATTGATGCTTTTGAATTATGGTGCTGGAGAAGACCGTTGAGAGTCACTTGAACTGCAAGGATACCAAATCAGTCAATCCTAAAGGAAATCAACCCTGAATATTTGGAAGGACTGATGCTGAAATTGAAGCTCAATACTTTGGCCACCTGATGCAAAGAGCCAACTCATTTGAAAAGACCCTGATGCTAGGAAAGATTGAGGGCAGGAGGAGAAGAGGGCAACAGAGAATGAGATGGTTGGATGGCATCGCTGACTCAATGGACACGAGCTTCAGCAAACTCTGGTAGACAGTGAAGGACAGGAAACCCAGCGCACCACAGTCCATGGGTTGCAAAGAGTTGGACACAACTCAGAGACTGAGTAACAACAAAAATAAGGCACTTCTCGTGTGCTGTTAGAGTGTGAAGTGCATTACACAGGTTAACTCATTTCACCCTTAACTCTTAAAACAGTATTATTACCTCCATTTGAAGTTAAATAACTGGCATACAGCCATGACACTTGTAAGTGGTAGAGCTGGAATGTAGCCACGGGTCTGGAAGACAATGAAGTTTCAGTTTTAATTGGTGCTCTGTTTTCTAAAGAAAAGAATTTAAAAGAATGACTTCATAAATAATCCCATAACCCTGGTAAAACTGCTTTCATTTCCTTGTATTCCCTTTCATTATTCATAGCAATATTACTGGGAACTTCTTTTTCCATTTATTGTTCCCTCCCCCTACTCTATCCTTCCAATTTAGCAAGAATAACCGCTTTCCTAGAAATGACCTTGCACTCAACACCTCGCTCCCAGCCACCCGCCACTGTTTGTTAGTACAGGATGGCTACCTGACCCAAGCTGGGCTGAGAAGTCTATTTCACACACATTTCGAAATTCGGGCAGAGAGATTTCAAAATATAGATAAGGGAAGCAGAAGGGAGGGAGGGAAGGGGGAGAGAGGGAAGGAAAAATGAATCAATTTATCTCTGCATTGGCGGTAAGTTGTAAAATTCTGAAGCTACGTGCCATTATTTTCTTCATCGTGGACTGCAAAATAGACAGCCTTTAGTGACAAGAAAAAGGCAAAAGCATTGGAGAGAGATGGAGAATGAGGAAGAACTTGGACTCTCTACAGTGCTTCAGGCTTTAATTTATTCCAGTGGGGACTCAGTCCTTGGATTCTGGGACATGTCCTGATTGTCCAGAAAGTTCTTTCTTTTGTATAAGACAGCTAAAGTTTGTTCTTGTCACTTGCAACCAAAAGAGTCTGAACTATTAACAATACTTTATAAAAAATAAATGCTTTTATAATAATAAAAAAATAAAAAGTTTCCCAATAATGTGTCTGATAAGAGCATTGATAGATCTGAAGGAGAGGCAGTGTGAGTAAAGGCTGGAGACGCCTCTGCTGTCAGCTGCAGGCAAAGGCAGTTTAACTCACACCTACCAGCAAGGAGGGCGTACTGGCTTCTGTAGCTATGAGCCCAGTGGAAACGCAGGCTTCTGGGCCGACCTAATTCAAGTCCATCAGCATTATTTCCTTTTATCTTGCCAGTTCCATGCCCACCTCTCACTTAGGCAAGTGGTGAGATCACCACCTGTGAGTTGAAGGAAGCTTTCCTAATGTCCTTAACACATTTCATGTTAATTCTTGCTATTATAACCCTTGTGACCAGGGCAATATTATATGCTGAGGTGAGGCCCAAGTTCTTGAACTAGCACATGGAAAGCAGGATGGTGATTCATCAAAGTTACCTTCCTGAAGAACATGATTGCATACCACCCAGCAATCCCATTCCTGGGTATATATCCAGAGAAAACCATGATTCAAAACTATACCTGCACCCCAGTGTTATTGCAGTACTCTTTACAGTAGCCAGGAAATGGAAGCAATCTAAAAGTCCATTGACAGATAAAAGGATAAAGATGCGGGACATATATGTTGTTGTTGTTGTTTAGTCACTAGGATCGTGTCTGACTCTTTTGGGACCTCATGGACCGTAGCCCACCAGGCCCCTCTGTTCATGGGGTTCCGCAGCCAAGAATACTAGACTGGGATGCCATTTCCTTCTCCAGGGGATATTCCTGACTCAGGGTTCGAAACTACATCTTCTGCATTGGCAGGTGGATTCCTTACCACTGAACCACCAAGGAAGCCTGTGGTACATATATACAATGGAATATTTCTCAGCCATAAAAAAGAATGAAATAATGCCATTTTCAGCAACATAGATGGACCTGGAGATTATCATACTAAATTAAGTAAGTCAGACAGAGAAAAACAAATATCATATGTTATCACATACATGTGGAATTTTTAAAATGATACAAGTAAACTTATTTATAAGCTTGTATGGGTATAACTGAATCACTTTGCTTTACACTTGCAACTAACCATCATTGTTAATCAACTATACTCCAATATAAAATAAAAACCAAAAAGAAAGAACCTGGTTGCTACTGCAGGGCAGAGTAGGAGGATGAAGGAGTTTACTCTAGACATTCTCTGGGCTTGCTAGCATCCTTGCTGAGAGACAATGGGTAGAGTGTGAACAGCACTGAATGTGGAGCCAGGCTGTCTGAGATTTTTCAGGTTCTTGGCTTCCCCCTGAGTCGTCTTCTTGTCCTCAGCAGCCACTGGTGCTCTCATATTCTTTGCTTAAAGAAGGCAATGGAGTCTTTAGTCTGCACTGAGGAGCCTTTGTTCTCTGGTGTCCTTGATATGGCTGATGACTGCTCCTTCTGAGACTGCCCAGTGGGGCTAGAGATGATCCAGAGATCACCAGAAGTGGGTGATCTTACACCAAACTTATCTGGACTGCAGCTGCTTCTTGTGACAACTCAATATTTTTCTTGGCCTTGAATTGATCCGTAGTGGTACTGGGTGTGGAAGTGGTCAGCACATGGTAAGCACTATCCCAAGTGTATAAGAGGCAGCACAGTTAACAGCACAGAATTCTCAAAATGGAAGCCCTAAGCTGGGGCCTTAGGCCTTCCATAGGCCCCAGCTTTGGCACTTAACAGCTGTGTGATGTTGGATAACTTGCTTAACCTCTCTGTGCTTCATTTTGTTTCATCTGTAAAACAAAGTTAGTGATGGCACCTACCACTAGGTGCCAAAGCTGGGGTCTATAGGAAGACCTCAGCTTTGGCACTTAACAGCTGTGTGATCTTGGATAACTTGCTTAATCTCTCTGTGCTTCATTTTGTTTCATCTGTAAAACAAAGTTGGTAATGGCACCTACCACAGGAGGTTGTGAGAATTGAGTTTACAACATGTGAAACGCTTTGAAGAGTGGCTGGTGTGTGTAATAAGTCACTTCTAAGTATTTCCTAATGTTATTATCATTATTTATTATCTTAGGTTGAATTTCCAGGAAATAGAGTCTGAGATAGGAATTTTGGTGCAGGAAGGTTTTTGGTAGTACTCTTGGGATCAACCACTCTGAGTGATATTAGGACTGGGCAGAGGGAGAAGCTGAACTGTGATACCACTGTAACAGAGCTTGTGGGGTGAGGTGGGCAGGGAGTTGTCGTACATTGAGGCCTTTGTACCATCCCTCATTCCACACCCCTGCCTCCCTGTGAGTAATGTTGGAGGTAGGCTCCCCTGAAGGACAGGTCTAATTCAGAGGTAGGACAATCCCTAGGGTGGGACTTGGTCGTGAGGTACTAACAGACAACACTTGGGGAAGCTGGTCGGGGAAGAGCACCTTGGTCATGGAGGGGAGTCTGAGTGGTACACTGCAGCATCCAATACATACACCTTCATGCACAACCCCCTTTCACGGGATACATTCACTCAGGAGTCATGCCAAGTTCAGCAATCTGGGCATTATGTTGTCATCTTTATCAATTCTAGCTATAGCTCCCCAGGAGGCCTATGTCTGGATGATAATTAACCTCCAGTACCCCAGTATAATCAGAGAAGAAGAAAACTGATTAAAGGGTTGGAAAATGAGAGGCTGGGCAACAATATGCAGTTTCAAACACACATCACATCCTGTTGCACAGGAACACTGGGCTCTCAATGCCATGTGGAGAGTTGAGGACTTGGCTAACCACACTGGCAGTCTGCACCCTTTCTCTTGCCCTGACTGAGCCCTGGTTCCATCCTCTGGGATGATCACTTTTATCCAATGTCCTCTTTGGCTGTATGTGGGGTGAGCATTAGCACAGAATCCTCTCCTAAGGGTTATATTTAATATTACACAACCGATTTCCTGATGGTAGGCTCTCCAGGTCATGGGGATTGCACAGTCATCACATGTTCAAAGTGAGGACATTTCCAAAACGTCCTGAACAAACTTCCCTTATGGGCCAGAATTAGGTCATGCCCATTCTCAAAACAAGAATGGTTTCAATAACTTAGGTCTGGGATACTGAAGTAATAATTGGGGAAGCGGGTGACTTTATCAGGTTGGGGAATACCTCTATTGCTGGCATCAGTTTCTCATCCGTTTGGCTGCTACTCAATGGGAAATGAAGTCACTGATGTTTGGAAGTGATCCATTCACTGCCCTGTCAGTAGTTCAGTTGGATCCACTGGTTGAGTAGGCAAGATATATAAAGCACCGACAAATTTTGAAAATTTTGCAAGCGAATCTCCTCCGATCACACTCAAGAATCCCAAACTATACTTTTTGCCTAAAGAATTGCCTAAGGGGATGATCTATTCTAGAATATAATGGAGGTTAACAACTTAACAGGGGGTTGTGTCAGCAACAGAGAAGAACAAGAAGCAAATTATTTGACCTTACTTGTATTGCTCTTATAAGGGTGGCTCATTGTTGATTTACATTAGATGTTCTGGTTTTGAAATCATAACGTCAAGGGTTACCTAAAAATGCAGTAATCAATTGTCTTATCTGCCTCCCCAATTAGGGATCTCATTCAACCTACAGACTTACCATATGAGGTCTTAAACATGGTAGGAACATCATGAAAGTTTGTTAAATGCCAAGTGAAATTCCTTGTAACTAGTCATTCACAGTAACTCCGTATTTACTGATAATTTCAAAATGAGCTCTGCTTGGAATGAAACTTTTACTTCTTTCATCTATCTGCATGCCTAGCATAAAATATAGGAATATAGGGAGTTCTTAAGAAATTGAATTATTGTTATTAATGTCAACATAACTTTATAAGCAAGAAAAGTCTTCTAAAGTATTTGAAAGTAGTTGAAAACAATTTGCTTAAGGTGTATAAATATGTCGTTTATATTTATTTAGTAACTATTCTTTATGGGAAAAAAATGAGCCACTTTCCCCAAGGCTTTGTCCATGTGCAGAACACACAGAAATATAGCAAACATCATTTACATGTCAGTGGTTCTCTGAGCCACAGTCACTGAAGCAGGACTTCTACTTTCGTCCAGTTCGACCACAGCTATTTCTGGGAGTTATCATGAGGGTTCCCACATATGCTTGCAAAAGAGTCCTTTCCCACTGGGCATTGTCATGGCTGTACAGTAACACCTTCATCAAATTCTATTATGCTTTCCCGGGTGCTGCTGCAGACCTTTGCAGGGGTGCCTCAATTCTCTGCCTGACGCAGGGTTATTTGCCTGCTTCCCCTACAGTTAAAAAACTATTTTTATTTATGTATTTATTTGGTTGTGCTGGGTCTTAGCTGCAGCATGCAGGATCTTTAGTTGCGGCATGTGGGATCTAGTTCCTTGACCAGGGATTAAACCCTGACCCCCTGAATTGGGAGCATAGAGTCTTAGCTACTGGACCACCAGGGAAATCCCTCCCCTACAATTTCGATAGGTAACACTGTCTCTGAGTATCTTTCCATATTAATAAATAAAATTATATCAAGTATTTTTGTTGACTCATATTGTTATTTATCGGTATACATAAAAATTTATGTTACCATATATTTTAACAGCATTTTATGCATTGTACCATAGCTGATTAAGTTCAGTTCAGTTCAGTTGCTCAGTCGTGTCCGAATCTTTGCGACCCCATGGACTGCAGCATGCCAAGCCTCCCTGTCCATCACCAACTCCCAGAGTTTACTCAAACTCATGTCCATTGAGTCAGTGATGCTATCCAACCATCTCATCCTCTGTCATCCCCTTCTCCTCCTGCCTTCAATCTTTCCAGTATCAGGGTCTTTTCAAAGGAGTCAGCTCTTTGCATCAGGTGGCCAAAATATTGGAGTTTCAGCTTCAATATCAGTCCTTCCAATGAACATTCAGGACTGATTTCCTTTAGGATGGACTGGTTGGACCTCCTTGCAGTCCAAGGGACTCTCAAGAGTCTTCACCAAAACCACAGTTCAAAAGCATCAATTCTTTGGCACTCAGCTTTCTTTATAGTCCAACTCTCACATCCATACATGACTACTGGAAAAACCATAGCCTTGACTAGATGGACCTTTGTTGACCAAGTAATGTCTCTGCTTTTTAATATGCTGTCTAGGTTGGTCATAACTTTTCTTCCAAGGAGCAAGTGTCTTTTAATTTCATGGCTGCAGTCACCATCTGCAGTGATTTTGGAGCCCGCAAAAATAAAGTCTGCCACTGTTTCCACTGTTTCCCCATCTATTTGCCATGAAGTGATGGGACAGGATGCCATGATCTTAGTTTTCTGAATGTTGAGCTTTAAGCCAACTTTTTCACTCTCCTCTTTAACTTTCCTCCAGAGGCTCTTTAGTTCTTCTTCACTTTCTGCCATAAGGGTGGTGTCATCTGCATATCTGAGGTTATTGATATTTCTCCCCGCAACCTTGATTCCAGCTTGTGCTTCATTCAGCCCAGTGTTTCTCATGATGTACTCTGCATACAAGTTAAATAAGCAGGGTGACAATATACAGCCTTGACGTACTCTTTTTCCTATTTGGAACTAGTCTGTTGTTCCATGTCCAGTTCTAACTGTTGCTTTCTGACCTGCATACAGATTTCTCGAGAGGCAGGTCAGGTGGTCTGGTATTCCCATCTCTTGAAGAATTTTCCACAGTTTGTTGTGATCCACACAGTTAAAGGCTTTGGCATAGTCAATAAAGCAGAAACAGATGTTTTTCTGGAACTCTCTTGCTTTTTCGATGATCCAGCAGATGTTGGCAATTTGATCTCTGGTTCCTCTGCCTTTTCTAAAACCAGCTTGAACATCTGGAATTTCACAGTTCACGTATTGCTGAAGCCTGGATTGGAGAATTTTGAGCATTACTTTACTAGTCTCTGAGATAACTGATTAAACCAATCCCCAATTATTGGACTTTAGTTATTTTGGTTTTTATTATTACAAATAATGCTGTCATGAACATCCTTGTAGTCAAAACCTGCACATTTCTTTGATTTTTGTTTTAGGATCATAATAGCTAATTTGATATTTTGCCCTATGTACTCAGCTGCTCAGTTGGGTCCTACCCTTTGCGACCCCATAGACTGTAGCCTGCCAGGCTCCTCTGTCCATGGCATTTTCCAGGCAAGAATACTGGAGTGGGTTGCCATTTTCTCCTCCAGGGGATCTTCCTGACCCAGGGATCGAACCCAAGTCTCCTGCACTCTCAGGTGGATCCTTTACCACTGAGCCACCTGGGAAGCCTGCTTCTCGAAAACAAGGAAATGATTTCATAAGTAGTTCAAGGACTGAAGAGTTTTCAGAATTTAGAAGAACTACTGATAAAAATAGAAAACTCTAACAATCGTACCATGTATACCAACTTAATTACCAGCTACAACAATTCAAGGAAGAGCTGTCCAGTGGCTTAGAGCAGCCTTCCTGGCTATGTTGGTTTTGTTTAGAAGCTGCTTACCATCAAGTAAACAATGTGGTTTTGGAATAATTTTCAGGCATTTTTATTGTTTTGCTTTAAATATGCAACTAAGTCATTTGAATCCAAAGAAGAGTACTGTAAAATAAGAACTAAATGAACTCCTTTAATTTGACTGTTTTTTAACCTAAGTAGTATAAGCACTTAAACAGGAGTAGAGTTTACGTAAGAGCACATTCCAGAGAAATTAATAATGGGAGTGCAAATGAGGGTGAGGAAAGAACCTAAGCAGGTTCCTAAAGCAGAGCCAACTGTTTGATAAGCCAGGTCCATAGGAAAACTTGTAGCTGAAAAATGGAAATTAGGAAGGAGACTGTAGTTCCTAACATTTACGTCAGTTCTGCTTTGTTTCTTCTGCTGGTTTCTTCACTGTCAGCCAGAATCTAAACCTGGTTTGCCAGGGGCAAATTTCCCAGGTCAATTCTGTACCTCTTATTCTAGCCTTCTCTCTTTTCTCAGAGACTGGTTCTCTTCATCATAATCCTTACTCACTGATAGTAGATTCTTCTATATCCAGGTAGATCACCCAGTCATGATGATTGTTTTGAGTGACTCACAAATCAGCTGCTTGCCTGAAATAATAATAGCTATCATTTACATATGCCACCTTACTTCCATTATTTGACTTTGTCCTCCAGAAACTCTGTGTGCATGTGTGCTAAGTTGTTTTAGGCGTGTCAGACTCTATGCAACCCTATGGACTGCAGCCCTCCAGGCTCCTCTGTCCATGAGATTCTCCAGGTAAGAATACTGGAGTGGGCTGCCATGCCCTCCTCCAGGGGATCTTCCAGACCCAGGGATGGAGCCCATGTCTTTTAGGTCTACCTGCACTGGCAGGTGGGTTCTTTACCACTAGCGCCACCTGGGAAGCCCTCTGTTAACCCTACATTATAGTAATCTGCAAGGAATAGAAACTGGACTCAAGACTGCATAAAGAGTAAGAACTTGCACTGGCTTATAGAACAGGAAGAGCAAACACAATGTTGGCTTCCAGGCAAGGTTTCATCAGGATTCTGACTCCATTTTCTTACAATTCTGTCCAATTCTATGTATCAACTGATTCCCTGGTAGTGTGGAATGGGTTCCTTATGTGCTTTTGGGGGGTCCTTGTGTGCTTTTTGATGTATGCAGTGAGCAAAAGATTTCCTTGAGACTTCCCTGATGGTCCAGTGGTTAAGAATCTGCCTTCCATTGCAGGGGATGCAGGTTCAGTCCCTGTTCAGGAACTAAGATCCCGCATGACTTGAGGCAACTAAAGAGTCTGTGCACCACAACTAGAGAAAGTCCACACGCCACAACAAAGACCCAGCACAGCCAAAAATAAAAATGAATAAATCAATTTTTTTTTAAAAGAGAGATTTTCTGTCTTTCCACTAGCAGATAAAGGAAAACCTTTCCCAGAATCCTCCACTAAGTCCTTTGTATTATAGTGGGCTGCCATAACTAAATATCATAGACTGAATGGCTTAAAGAAATTTGTTTTCTCACAGTCTGGAGGCTGGAAGTCTAAGATCAGAGTGCTGCTCTAGTCAGGTCCTGGGGAGTACTTTCTTCCTGGCTTATAGACTGTGGCCTTCTCTCTGTGTTCTCACATTGCAGAGAGAGAAAGAGATCACAAGAGTGCTAGCTGTCTGGTGTTTCTTCTAATGAAGGCACTAATTCCATCTTGAGGCCCCACTCTCATGATCTCATCTAACCCTAACTACCTTCCAAAGGCCCCATTTCTAAATACAAATACCATAGCACTCAGAGTTAGGGCTTCACTATATGAATTTTGTGGGGACAAAATTCAGTCCATAGTGTCCTTCTTCATATTTCCCTAGCCATTCTGGCCTAATAATTTGCATGGAGAATGAGATCTCATGATTGGCTTGGCTGGATCAGTTGAAGTGAAAGGAATTTGGGGGAGTTGACCACAAAGTCTGTGGTTGTGCATTGTGCTCAGTTGCTCAGTTGTGCTCAACTCTTTGTGACTCCATGGACTGTAGCCTGCCAGGTTTTTCTGTTCCTCAGATTTCCCAGGCAAGAATACTGGAGTGGGCTGCTATTTCCTTCAAGCCTGAGTCTCCTGCATTAGCAGGTGGGTTCTTTACCACTGAGCCACCTGGGAAGCCCAAATCTATAGTTAAGTAGGTACATTTCACAAATCAGAAGACTGAATCTGAGAGAAGTTAAGCCAAGGTCATGCATATAATGAGTGGGAGAGTCAAGATTTAAACTCAACTGACTCCAAAGCTCTTGTTTTTTGTATTATATGATGTTAGCATCACTTGTTTGCTTTTCTAGTTTGTAGCTTACCTGTCCCTTCTAGTTTTAGACTGTTTTCTCTCTTTTTTTTTTTTTTTTGACATGGATCAATTTTTAAGTCTTTATTGAATTGCTTACATGTTTCTGTTGTATGTTTTGGTTTTTTGGCCCCAAAGCATGTGGGATCTTAGCTCCCTGACCAGGGCTCGAATTCACACCCTCTGCATGAGAAGGTGAAATCTTAACCACTGGACCACAGGGAAATTCTTGTTTGCTTTTTTGATAGCAGACACCTTGCTGTGGCCCTTGCAGCCTCTATGGACAATCCAGGACCCTGAGCTCCATGCCTAATCTCAGGTTGCTGGTGTGGAAGACTAGGCCCCAAATTAAATAGTTCTACACTACTCTTTGGACTTTGACTTAAGGCCTCTTTTATAAAGTCCTTACTTTTTAAAGGTCAAGTCCTCCTTACTTAATTTCTTTGGTGGAATGCTGCCCTTCCACTTCCTGAAATCTCCACTCCTTTCAAATCCAGCTGCTTGCAGAACTCAAAGAGACCTTCCATCATTAGGTCTCCCTGATCACACTGTTGTTGAACAGATCACACTGTTCAACCTGACTGCAGGCCTCTGATTGGATTTTGTGACCCTCCTGGTGGAAAAAAATAGAAACTTTGAAGTAAGACACTATGATTTATAATAAGAAATACATATTTGGCCTTTACCCCTGTCTGTATTTCATAGAGTTCCAAAACCTCTTGGAATTTCCTAAGTGATAAGAGTGCTGGGAGCATCTTTTGTTATAGAATTTGGTCTTTTATCTTTGGTTCCTGAAATAGCTCCAGACCATAAAGGTGAAAGAAATGTCTTATTATTCATAACCTTTCAACCACACTTGAATGTATTACTTTTGGAGAGCCTCTCAAGATGGGGGCTGGTTGCCAGGGGTACCAGCCATGAATAGAGGGTTGGAACTTTGAGTCTTATTCCCCTGACCTTTTGGAAGGGGAGAGGGATTGGAGGTTGAATCAGTCACCAGTCAGCAATGATTTAATCAATAGTGGCTATGGAACGGTCTCCACAAAACCCCCAAACAATGGGATTCAGAAAGCCTCCAGGTTGGTCAACATGAGGGGTGGCTAAGAGTGACACTCCCAGAATGGGCACGGACACATGGGGCCCCTTCCCACACACTTTGCCTTATGCATCTCTTCCATCTGGCTGTTTTTGAGTTGCATCCTTTATTAATATAATAAACTGGTAATTTAGTAAATGAACTGTTTTCCCGGGTTCTGTGAGCCTCTCTGGCAAATGAATCAAAGCTGAGGAGGGGGCTGAGGGACCCTCAATTCATATCAGTCAGTCAGCAGCACAGGTGACAACTGGACTCTCCACTGGAGCTTGGAGCATGTAGGAAGGGGGCGGGGGTGGGGCAGTCCTGTGGGACTGAGCCCTGTTGAAATAAATTTCTAGGTCCAAGATGGAGCTGCTCCTGCCCCATCAGCAAACCAATACTTTAACTTTGGTGTACCGGTAAATTCTCCACTTGATCAGAATTGCAGGAGATCCAGCCAGCCAGTCTCCACCTGCCAAGAATCTGTACCAACTTCATTAATCTAAATAAGGTCAGATATGCAATCTCAGCCAATTAATTTAAGGCAGATAGTTTTTCCTTATTCCCTGATTGACCTGTTAGCCTTCAGAGGAAATCCCCATGTTCTAACCCAATTATGTGCTGTTTTCATGTTGCCTCTTCTAACACCTTATAAAACTCGCTCTGGCCCAAACCTCTCTTGGGAAGACTGTTCTTCCACTTGTGAGACACTGTACTCTCATCCATGTATTACTTTCCCTTGAGTAAAGGATATACTACTGATTACTAAATTGTCTTTTGACAGTTTAACTTGTGGGATCCGATGCTATTTCCAGGTAGATACTGTCAGAATTGGGTAAAATTGTAGGACACCTAGTTGGTGTCCCAGAACTTACTAATATATAGGAAA
Organism: Bubalus bubalis; assembly: GCF_019923935.1. Lineage (NCBI taxonomy): Eukaryota > Metazoa > Chordata > Mammalia > Artiodactyla > Bovidae > Bubalus > Bubalus bubalis. The sequence continues at coordinate 36,862,199 of NC_059178.1, read as the reverse complement.
CCCACACATCTTGTGTCAGAAATGCAGTATATTGTCATAGAGTATTAAGAGCAGGGGAGACCCACAATGGGAGTGTGTATTTTTCTTTACAGATCCATATTTGAATTTAAGCTCTCTCTACTATTTTGTGGTTAAGGACTTAAAACAAGCTGCTAAAACCTTCGGAACTCAGGCTCCTCCTTAAGGGACCATGGATACTAAATAACTATTTGATAGGTTTATTCTAAGAGATCAGAGTCTGCATGTGCAAAATTCTGACAAGTAACAAGTACTTAATAAATGGGAACTCCTTCAAGACTGGAAGGTATACCTGCCTCATGAATTTCCTTTCATCTTCCCAAACTGAAGTCCTTACTGTTTTTCTAAACTCTCATAAAAATCACAGCTAACACAACTGGTTTGACTATTAACCAGGCCTATGTTGTGATAACTCTTCTGTTGCTGTCTTGGATTACTATTTAAAATGTATAACTATTTAACTTTCCATTCAGATGATAAGCAACTTGCAGTTTCTGCTTAATATAGCACAGTGTCTTCCCCATGTATTTGGAAAGAATATTGAGTACAGAGCTTTCTCTTCTCCAAGCATAGTTACCACCACTTTAACATGCTCAGTAAATGTCTTCTCAAGTAACAGGTTGACAACAGAAATAGGACATAGGAAGACTATTTCCCCCCTGCATTTGGAAGGATTGCAAGCACTTCTGTGAATAAGGACATAGTCCCTAATTGCTATTTTTTGTTTTTTAATAATTATTTTTAATTGAAAGATAACTGCTTTACAGTATTGTGTTGGTTTCTGCCAAAAATCAACATGAATCAGCCATAGGTATACCTATGTCCCCTCTCTTCTGAACCTCCCTCCCACCTCCCTCCCAATTCCACCCCTCAAGGTTGTTACAGAGATGTGGTTTGAGTTCCCTGAGTCATACAGCAAATTTCTATTGGCTACTTATTTTACATATGGTAATACATGTTTCCATGTTACTTTCTCCATACATCCCTCCCTCTCCTTCCTGTGCCTCCCCAGTCCATTAGTCTGTTCTCTATGTTTTTATCTCCATTGCTGCCCTGCAAATAAGTTCATCAGTATCATCTTTCTAGATTCCATATATATGCCTTAGTACACAGTATTTGTTTTTCTGACTTCACTCTGAATAACAGGCTTTAGGCTCATCCACTTCATTAGAACGGACTCAAATGAGTTCCTTTTTATGGCTGAATGATATTTATTCTATTGCATATATGTGCCACAGTTTATTTTCCCATTCATCTGTTGATGGCCATCTAGGTTGCTTCCATGTTCTAGCTATTGTAAATAGTGCTGCAATGAACATTGGGATACATGTGTCTTTTTCAGCTTTGGTTTCTTCAGGGTATATGCCCAGGAGTGGGATTGCTGGGTCATATGGTGGTTTTATTCCTAGTTTTTAAGGAATCTCCATACTGCCTTCCATAGTGGCTGTATCAATTTACATTCCCACCAACAGTGCAAGAGGGTTCCCTTTTCTCCACACTCTCTCCAGCATTTATCGTTTGTAGATTTTTTTGATGATGGCCATTCTGATCAGTGTGAGGTGATATCTCATTGAAGTTTTGATTTGCATTTCTCTAATGAGCGGTGTTGAGCATCTTTTCATGTATGGTTTATTAGATATCTGTATGTCTTCTTTGGAGAAAACTTATTGCTGTTCTGATATGGATGGGGCTGGTACTTTATGACTCTGAGATTTCCAGTAACTGCAAGGACAACTTATCTATGGTCCTTCTGCCCCAAGTGGCCTGGCTCCCAGTTCCTATTTCAAGCCCCTCTTGCCCCAGTTTATAAAGATAGCTTCTGCCTTGGTTCCTAGTGCAAAAGTTGTTTTTCTGGTATTCCAAGCATCCCATACCAAGAGTGATCTAATTGTTCATCCTAAATAGGATCCTGCTGAGGATGCTATTTATACTTTCTGTCAAGACAACAGCATCGCTCAGTACTGTCCAGGTCGGTTATCCCTCCTTCTCCTGGTATTGGATCTTTGCCTTGCATTTTCTTGTTCTCTCCTTGAGGACCAAGAGCCTGTCCCTGTAACACAGGCAGGTTGGTAGTGGAGGCTGCCAGGAAGCAACAGATCTTCCAGACATGGATTGCTTTAACCAGAGGACACTGTCCTTTGCCCTCTTGGCTGGACTTCTGTTGTCAGCTGAGTCAGACCCTCCCAACCCTCTTCCTAAGGGAGTTTGGCTGAGTCCCAAGATTAGTGCCCATGTTACTCTGAGAAAAGAGCCGTGCTTCCTGTGACTGGGCAACTGCTGCTGTTGATCTAATTATCTGGGTAAAGCACGAACCGTCCTCAAGCAGGGGCACACAGATGCAGGGAGCTTCGCACTGACAGGCCCTGCCAGCTCCGCTTGTGCTGGCATCTACAGGCTCCCAGCCCTCCTAAGTAGGTCATTGGGTCAGGATGCTGGGGAGTCCCAACAGACCACAGTGTCACCTTGGCTGTGGTTCCCAAGCTGCTTCCCTTCACCCCAGCTTTCCTCCTGGTGGGGGGGTGGGGGTCCCTCTCTGTTTCTCTGCCAAGTCACAGACTTGGATTTCTCTGACTGCTAGTTTTAGGCACCACTTGACACTAAAATATTCCCCAAGACACTTCTATCACTATAATTTCTCCTTTAATTAAAAGCACTTTCCTTGGAAGGCCATGTTAAAAATGCACATTGACTTGAAGGGAAAGAATGCCAATTATGAAACACAGGATGTCACTGCTTTTGGGTTACTAGAATACTGATACTTCAAAAGACAGTTTTTAAGGTGGTGAGGGGGGGCGGTCTTTAGACATCATTTACCAAAGAGTTATCAGTATAATTTCATCTCCTTGAGGGTATTTTTGGGAATAGAAGGACAAGATTATAAAAGTCCAGTTAAAAAATCTTCCTTGAAGTAATGTCAGTCCTATTTTTACTGGTCTGTATCCCTCTTTGGTGATCTCTCCACTTCTGGAAATTCAGGTAAATTCAACTCAACAAGTATTAATAAGGCCAACTCTGTGCATGGTATTATACTAGGCACTGGTGATACCAAGAAGAATAAGAGAGTCCTACCCTTTAAGAAACTCAAGAACAGCACATTCTGTATTCCATGGAATTTATCTGCTCCCATATTTTCAGCCCCTACCTGCTGTTTTATTTCATTTCAAAACTGAATATACATACATTGTGAGAAAAGCAAAAGAATCACATTAAGATCATCCACCACCCAAGTATACTGACTGAAAAAGAACAAATCACACCTGCCTCTGTCAAGGAAAATTCCCTGGTATGCTGCAAGTGCATTCTAATTCCCAATGTCGTCTAGAGATTTTGTTTTTTTTTTGGTTGTTGAGTCTCTATGTACACAGGAAGCTTAAATACAACTAGATTCACATTTATAGTAAATCCCAGTGCATAATTCACTCCCACTTCTTTCAGGAGCCAAAGAAAAGATCAAGAGAACAGGAAAGACTGTCACAGCAGTTTTGATAAAGCTGAAAAAGCTGCCACTTGCGTGCAAGATTAAGTCATCCCACTTTTTTCAAAAGGCTCATGAGTCTGGGTAAACACCAAAGGGTGTATTTAGAAGAAACAGAAGCAGAAGACTTCTAATTATCAAATTTTTAAAAAATAAAATGGGTTGCCTTGACAGGTAGTGAGTTCTGGACTAGCTTTAAACACAGCCAAAGCTAGACAACCTCTAGAAAGTGTTGTTGTAAAGATGAAGATGTCTGTATGTTTTAACAAGGCATCTATGGCCCAGACTCAAGAAAAGGAGGGACCCCTGAAAGATGCTGGGCCTGTTGAATGGCACTGAACATCCTAAAGACCTCCTTTTTTTGCTGGCCTCTAAAAATACCAAGTATGGAAAATTTATTGAATGAACCTTGTTCTCTTGAGAGTGGAGGGAACTTGATAAGGCATGACGCTATTTACGTGATTACCCAGGTTTGGAAACTCCCAAGGAGGTGTTAACACTGGGATTGCAGATGGGGTTCACAGGCTGTGCTAACAGGAAAACTCACATCTGTTTGAGGAGTGACTCATGGTAGGCTGAAAGGCTGTTGCTTTAAAAAAGGAGACAGAATCTGGGACATTATTCAAGCATTTAGAACAAAGTTTAAACCCACGCTCGGACTGGTGCCTGGGTATTCATCAACTTTGCAAAGGAAAACAAAATAAAACTGAAAACAATCTAGGGAGATGAAGTAAGGAAAAGAGTCAAAGGTACATTTACATGTTTGTGATGTTGTGCTTTTAATAATGTTGTTGCTTGCAATGTGCCACTGATGACAGATCATTAGTTTCAAACACTGTTTGCATACTGTGTAGACTCTTAAGTATTTACTTGACTCATTGTCTGGAGAACTAACCTTCTCAGACCCAGAACTCGAAGTTATAGAGAAATACTTCTCATAATATGAGGTCCCTGAATCGCCTGGAGAGTTGGTTCTTCTATATAACAACCGTTTTTATATATATCTTTTAAAAATCATAATAGCTCACACTTCAAACTCATAATCTGTGCCAGGTATTGTTCTTTACATGTATCTATAACTCTCTTAAGGAAACCTGCCTTAGAGGTTAAAGGAAAGTGAAAGTTGGTCAGTCATGTCCAACTCTTTGCAACCCCACGGACTATACAGTCCATGAAATTCTCCAGGCCAGAATACTGGAGTGGGTAGCCTTTCTCTTCTCCAGGGGATCTTCCCAACCCAGGGATTGAACCCAGGTCTCCCACATTGCAGGCAGATTCTTTATCATCTTGAGCCACAAGCAAAGCCCTTAAAAGCAGACTCTTTTCTTATATAAGTCATCCTTGTGTCAGTATATGCATAGTAGCTCCCCAACCAGGGATGGAGCCCATGCCCCCTGCACTGGAGGATGGAGTCTTAACCACCGATCACCAGGTAAGTCCCAATCTCTTGTTTTGTATTTATGTTGTGTCCTGTTTTATGTGCCTGTGTTTGTTTCTCAGAGGATGTTTGCATTCACTTTATGTAAGCCTTCTCCCAGAAGCTTCGGAAAAGAGAATTTATCTATTCCAAGAGTCCCAAGACCCCCCTGTACCAGAAGGGAGGTTAATTTTTAATAAGCTTCCTAATGATTATTGTGGATATTAAAGTTTGAAAACTACTGCTGTTATCCTTCTTGAATTATCCAAAGTACTAGCAGCCCCTCTTCGCTTTCTCCTCTTGGAGACCTGCCCCTCAGGACATGTCTCTTTTTAAGTTTCTCCTTTTTCTCCTGTCTCTGGCACTTCTAACCCATTGCAGGTAAAGCAGAAGAACCTGCAACATACTGAGAAAGCATATTTGGACTCCTCTTCCTGTATTTACAAAACCCTGGTGGGACTTCTCTGGTGGTCCAGTGGCTAAGACTGTGCTCCCAGTGTAGGGGACCTGGGTTTGACCCTTGGTCACGGAAATAGATCCAGGCATGCTAAGTCACTTCAGTCCTGTCCAACTCTTTGCAACCCTATAGACTATAACCTGCCAGGCTCCTCTGCCCATGGGATTTCCCAGGTGACCCAGGCACCGAACCCACATGGCTTATGTTTCCTGCATTAGCAGGCAGGTTCTTTACCACTAGCGCCACCTGGGAAGTTCAAATAGCTCCTGGATGCCACAAATAAGGATCCCGCATGCCACAACTAAGACCAGACACAGCAAAACAAATTCAAAAAACAAACAAACAAAAAACATATATTAGGGAAAAGGTGGAAGAACACACCCCAGACAGAGGTGATTGTTGTTATAAGGTTAAGAGTATAGTAAATGAAGGGGAATGTCTAAGTCACTGTAGCACATTCACAGACATCTTCAAGACTTGGACCTAGAGCTTTCCTTTTATTTCTCAGAGGTATCATCACTAGTAATGCCTTAACAAAAGCAAACACTGGAAGTCCTTTCATTTTTCAGATTTTCCTGCCTCTCATAAAGTGTGCTTATTTATCTACCTAATAATATATCATTACTTTTGAAAGAGTAATGCATATTAAAAAATATATAAAAGGAAATACAGTGGAAAAAAATGTCCCTCCCACAGTCATCCAACCAATGACACACCAGGGTGGCCACTTTATCCTCCAGAGATACTCTATGCATTCCAAACCCACAAATATATACATACCCCCTTGGGCACACAAATAAAAGCATACTGTATATACCATTGTACATCTTGCTTTATTTACTAAACAAAACATCTCAATGCTTATTGCAAATCACTACCTATTCTTATTAACAGTATATCCACTATGTTAGAATATGATGTAGCTGTGATTCCCCTTCTTTCACTATGTGGGTCTTGCAAAGATACAGATATGTCTTTGATGACCATAATTGTTATTTTCAGGCTTTTCCCACTTTTCCCACTGCCTTCAAATTATGCTCCAATATAAATGCAATGAAATAACTGAGGATTATTTAACCCTTATTATTTGGATTCATCCTAGGTGGATCTTACGTGCATGCTAAGTCACTTAAGTCATGTTTGACTCTTTGTGATCCCATGGACTGTAGCCCACCAGGCTCCTCTGTCCATGGGATTCTCCAGGCAGGAATACTGGAGTGGGTTGTCATGCCCTCTGTCCTCTAACCAGGGATGGAACTCACATCTGTTTTGTTTCCTTCACTGGCAGGAGTGTTCTTTACCACTAGCGCCACCTGGGAAGCCCCAAGTAGATCTTGCTGCTAAGTCGCTTCAGTCATGTCCGACTCCTAGCGACCCCATGGACTGCAGCCCTCCAGGCTCCTCCATCCATGGGATTTTCCAGGCAAGAGTACTGGAGTGGGTGCCATTGCCTTCTCCGAAGTAGATCTTAGGTTCAGTCAATAATACTGCACAGCTCACAGGTAAAAGGAAGACTAAAGGGTACAGAGGAGGAGAAATTGTAAATCACATCCCAGTATTTGCTAAAACAGTGTTGCTTTCAACTGCAGGCTGTGACCCGTGGGTAGACTGTGAAATCACTTTAGTTGGGTTAAATATACAGCATACATTAGAAAGAAAGAAAAGTAGAAAAAATATGCAGCATATGAGAAAGGTAAGTATTGCTTTATAACATTTGTTTCAGTTTTACATTTATAAGTTTGTGTCTATTGGTTTCTGATATGAAATATATCCCCACCTGTGCATGTGTGCTAAGTTGCTCAGTCAGGTTTGACTCTTTGAGACACCATGGACTGTAGCCCACCAGGCTCCTCTGTCCATGGGATTCTCCATGCAAAAGTACTGGAGTGGGTTGCCATGCCCTCCTCCAGGGGATCTTCTCCACCCAGGGATTAAATCCGAGTCTCCTGCATTGGCAGGCAGATTCTTTATCACTGAGCCACCTGGTAAGCCCCTCAGTCTGGTACTCAGGATCAAACTGCTCTACCATGTCTTGCTTTTGCTTACTCATTTAAATCCCAGGACTTCTTCCACATCTGTGGCTAATACCTTTTCTTAAGCTTTCTGCAATCCAGGCCTTTTTAGGGAACTAATCTGGGGCCAGAGTGAGAGATGCCAGGGCCTTCCCTTGATAATTCCTCTGCAGCTCCACTACTATTACATAAGGAGCTCTGCATTAAGTGTTAGGAGTCCCACTGAGGAGTGACTCAGTACCTAACTGGACTGAGATATTGTAATCTTGGACAAGCTACTTTAACTCTTCTGTGTCTCTGGGTGTCACATATAATATGAGGAGGTTGGACACTAATTTTGGATATCCCATCCTGCACCAATATTTGGGGTTTAATCTGGTGTGTTTGATCTTTACAGTAATCCTGAAAATTCTTCCTTCCAGCATTTTCCGCCCCTTCCTCCTTTTTTGACTGACTTTCAAAGTGTTTTGGAGGGTCTGCTTTTTGCCAAACATTGTTATCAATGGCTGGAGACATGAAAGTGAAAATGATGGTGAATAATTTTTACATCCTGTTCCCAACAATCACCTGCTTGGACAAAACAGTGCTTCCTAAATCTGCCCTCAACCCAAGTGCACCTTGATCAGTTCAGTTCACGTTCAATTGCTCAGTCATGTCTGACTCTTTGCAACCCCATGGACTGCAGCACGCCAGGCTTCCCTGTTTACCACCAACTCCCGGAGCTTACTCAAACTCATGTCCATCGAGTCGGTGATGCCATCCAACCATCTCATCCTCTGTCGCCCCCTTCTCCTCCTGCCTTCAATCTTTCCCAGCATCTGGGTCTTTTCCAATGAGTCAGTTCTTTGCATCAGGTGGCCAAGGTATTGGAATTTCAGCTTCAGCATCAGTCCTTCCAATGAATATTCAGGATTGATTTCCTTTAGGATTAACTGGTTTGATCTCCTTGTTGTCCAAGGGACTCCCAAGAGTCTTCTCCAACACCACTGTTCAAAAGCATCAATTCTTGGTGTTCATCTTTCTTTATAGTCCAACTCTCACATCCATACCTGACTACTGGAAAAACCATAGCTTTGGCTAGATGGACCTTTGTTGGCAAAGTAATGTCTCTGCTTTTTAATATGCTGTCTAGGTTGGTCACAATTTTTCTTTCAAGGAGCAAGCATCTTTTAATTTCATGGCTGCAGTCACCATCTGCAGTGATTTTGGAGCCCCCGAAAATTAAAAAAAATTATTAAATTTTTTTTGGGCACCTTGATGAGGGCATTCTTTTACCTGATCACTGCACCATTACTAAAGAAAACTTTTTTTTTTTTTCATTTCATGGAAACATCTACTCTGCTCAAACAAATAAATCCACTACTCATATTTACATTAGAAAATAGATCATGCCAGTTTCCTGTTTAGGAGGTTTCCCCAAAAAACTCTCCCCTTGTTCCCTTGAAGAAGAACCATGATAAGAGTAAGTGCTGCCACCTGACAGCAACAGCTGACCAAGTGCTACATTCATGCTCTAAGTCCTGGCCAGTGGAATTCTGTTCAGGTTAAGATTCATCTTCTGAGCAGCAGATACACTGGTTTAAAAATGAGTTAAGGACTTCCCTGGCTATCCAGTGGTTAAGACTCAGAGTTTCCACTGCAGGGCACACAGGTTCAATCCCTGGTCAGGGAACTAAGAACCCCCATGCTACAGGGCACAGCCCTCCCCAAAAAAGTTAAAATTGAGTTAAAGAAAAGTGGTTACTGATACTAATGCAACTTCTCCTTTAAAAGGGTATAATGTCCATGTGATGCCTAAATATAAAAAATACTGAGAAGGTTGATACAAAACTATATGTCTCATAAACCTTCAACAGCTTCCCAAGTGGCATTAGTAGTAAATAACCTGCCAGCCAATGCAAGAGATGAAAGAGATGCAGGCACAATCCCTGAGTAGGGAAGATCCCCTGGTGGAGGACAAGGCGACCTACTCCAGTATTCTTGCCCAGAGAATCCGCATGGACAGAGAAGCTTAGCTGGCTACAGTCCATGGGGTTGCAAAGAGTCAGACATTCTTTGCGACTGAAGCGATTAAGCATGCAAACCTTCAATTCTATTCTGTAAGTTTTCTTAAAAACACACACAAAAAACCCAGAAACAAACAAAGAAGGGAATTCCCTGTTGTCCAGTGGTTAGGACTCTGTGCTTTCACTGCTGAGGAAAGGCCTGAGTTCAATGCCTGGTCGGGGAACCAAGATCCCGCAAGCCATGGGGCACAGCCAAAAAAGCCAGACCAAAACAAAACAAAGAAAAAAACCAACCAAGCAAAACACGCTGGCTTTTCATTAAGAACATTCAGACATACTTTTGGAATGCCTGCTGCATACATGGCCAGCACTGTAAAACTTTTCTTTCTTAAAATTCCTATTTGTTATATGATCTTTAAAAGACTATACTTTCTTGATGATGGAAAATAATAGTTGCATTGTACCTTGTACTGGTCAAGTCACATCTGGGACACTGTGTTCAACTCTAAGCACTCTGTTGTTAGAGAAACATAGACAAATGAAACTATTCTCAGAGAAGTGAGGGAACTTAAATCATCAATAAACGGAATTGCTAAAGAGGGTGTATATTTTGGGACCAGAGGAGAGTAAATTATAAGGGCACATAATAGCTAGCCTGGTGGCTCAGACAGTAAGGAATCTGCCTGCAATGTGGAAGATCCAGGTTCGATCAGGAAGATCTCCTAGAGAAGGGAATGGCTACTCACTCCAGTATTCTTGTCTGGAGAATCCCATGGACAGAGGAGCCTGGCAGGTCACAGTCCATAGGGTCACAAATGTGGGACACGACCGAAGCAACTTAGCACACACGTTAAGATATAGATTAGAATTTTGTATTTGATCATCAGGGACAACCAAACAGAGGCTAGACTATCCCCTGGCTGGAATATTGTAGCTTTTAACTCTTTCTTGAATATAAGATTTTTATGTTCCTTCTTGCTCTTCCCTGGGGGCTCAGACAGTAAAGCGTCCGTCTACAATGCGGGAGACCTGGGTTACATCCCTGGGTCGGGAAGATCCACTGGAGAAGGAAATGGCAATCCATTCCAGTACTATTGCCTGGAAAATCCCATGGACAGAGGAGCCTGATAAGCTACAGTCCATGGGGTCACAAAGAGTCGGACACGACTGAGTGACTTCACTTTCACTTTCTTGCCCTTCAGTTAGTGTGAAACCCCGAATCTGATGAAGGAATTAGGCCATGTCATACAATTCTATGTTACATTCGAAAAGTTTACCTGGTACAATTTGATACAGAAGCTAGATTTTCTTTGGAACCATGTTTCTTATAGCTCTAAACTGACTGCAAATGTGTGCTTGGCATCATTCATATTCCTGGTGTGTATTTCCAAGTCGTACAAAATATCTCATATTATGACCTCAAGGACATAATTGGAAGAGATGTAAAACCTGCAGTGCCAGAAATGTAACCTTTCAGCTTTTTAAAAATTGAAACTTCAAGGGCATTGTCTTGAAATAGATTGAGCTCAACTTGCCTGGCAATTTTCTAGAAGAAAACCTGTTATCAGTTTTCAAAGAACATCCCGGAAAGTACTCTGTGACTTTCAGAAGTCGGATGAAAATCGCACCCCGTGGGAGTCACATCCTGTGTGTGGGCAGAGTGCCTCTATGAAGCCTCAGTCATGGACGCACTGCTCCGAGCGAGCGCTGGGGGTGTGAGTAACCGAACAGAGTCAATGAGTATGTGTTGGGTGAGGAGTGGGTGGGGACAGGGACACGATGGAAGGGTGGAGCTCCGCAGAAGCAGGGAAGAAGGACTAGCAATGCCACTGCAAGCAGTGCTTACAGCCTTCAGCAGAGCAGCTGAGATTATGCACAGATATATCTGCAAGGAGACTGTGAAAAGATTGAGTTGTCATTCCTTTCCTGAAGGGCATTTAGATGGATGAAAGGAGAAATGCATATTCAGATTTTAATTCATTGGTGTTGAAGAATAGAGACACCTACAGATTCTGAGGATGGTTTAAAAAACCTACTTTATATTTGAATATTGTATCTTTCAAAGTTCTTCCACATTTTATGGGGCCAAATGTAGCACTGTAGTAACTTTAAAATATTCTTGAAATTTTTGGACTCCCAAACCTGCACAATGGCTGCCAAATTTAGTGTATCAAATGTCTGTGTAAGGCCAGTGAATTTAATGGGTATCAGTGATGATCTCAGCATTTTATTTTCTTAGTGACTAATACGGAGACTGGGCTTTCCTGGTGGCTCAGAGGTAAGGAATCCGCCTGCCAATGCAAGAGACACAGGTTCGATCCCTCGATCGGGAAGATGAAGATCCCCTGGAGAACCCACTCCAGTATTCTTGCCTGGAGAATCCCATGGACAGAGGAGCCTGGCAAGCTACAGTCCAAGGGGTCACAGAAGAGTCAGACAAGACTGAAAGACTAAACAACAACAATAACAACACAAAGACTATGTCTCCAACTTCATATTCTGGCCCACTGTGTAGTTTGGAAGTTAGCGCTAGTTTTGTGGTGCAGAGTAATGTCCAGAAGGAAATTTGGCCAGGACACTGACTTGATTGCTTGAAAGCATGAACAAGTGGTCCAGGATGCATTTATGTTTGTTGCAGTTTATTCTAAGAAACCTTATAGTCATATGGTTTTAAGATTTGTGCCAGTGATTCCTCAAACTAAAGCAGAAATGTTATGTATTATTTTTCAAACATATTCTTTATACTTTGTGGTTTTTCTCAGAAAACAAACTCTATTATTTCTCAAACACAATATTAAGGGTTCTATTCAGATCCATGTATTTATCGAGTAGAAAGTCAAAACACAAGCTATGACATTATAAAGAGTCATGGCAATAGGAGTATGGAACATACAATAGGTAAAAGAGTATGGAGTCAGAGTCTGACTGTGAGTTTAGATTCTAACTCTACCATGTACTACATGAGATTTCTTGGGTGAATCAGTAAATTTCTCTGGGCCTTGTTATCTTCAGTTGTGCACTGGACATAATAATAGGAGATACTTCCTAGAACTGAAATTTCAATGAATACACATTTAGAACACTCTGAACAGGGCTGAGCCTTTGGTAAAATTCTCTGTAAGTGGTAGCTATCAGCATTCAAGGATTTCTATTTGAATTTTAAGAATTCAAGCCAAAGTTTCCTTAACTTTACCATATGTTTTGAAGCATGTTGAAAGAATTTTAGATCTTTTTAGAAACTATAATTTCTATATTTCAGAATTTCAAATCAGTGGATAAATATAATAATGTTTAGACATTTAGAGTGAAATAATGTCATTTTAAAAAGTGAGAGATTTTAGGTATGTGTAAAAATGAGAGAATATAGGTATATGTACATTAAGGGACTTGCCCAAGACATGAAAGACAAGGACTGTACCAGGGATTCTGCCTTCTGATAATCTTTGAAGCACTACTTAAGCATATAAACTATTATCTGCAAGCAAAAGTAAATAAATACCCCGAGTCAACTGTGGATCACAGATACTATTAGCACTTTTGTGCCTACTGGTGTGTTTATAAACGCGTCTTTAAATGCAAGGTGAGTTAAAGTCCAATGTGAGTTTGAGTTCAGTCATTTTAGCTTCTGCAAAATGTACTCAATTGCTTTTGCATGACAGCAACCTTAAGACGGTATCTATACATAGGCAAGGTAGAATGATTATCTGGGGAAAGCAAACCATGTAATTCAAACCAAATGACACCCTTTGGTCTGAACTTTCCAAATAACTATGACTAAATTGGTTGTTCTTTGTTTTATTTTGTGTCATTTTGGAAACTGGGGGATTAGTAGGAAAAGTGGATGAGGGGAGAACTAAATTACCCAAACATTGGTCTCAATTTTCTACCCAAGGACAGTCAGTGTTGACCCTTAAAATAGAGGACAGAAAGTGCTGTCAAAGTGTTTGCCTCAGAAAAGGAATCCTAGCTTCTGTCATTTCACTGTTATAGAATAACTTCTATTTACATTTTGTTTTAAAACGACTGTCATTATTAAGATGTTTAAGCTGCTATCAGCCAAAACCTATATTTGCAGTGTCACTACTGCCTGTCAGCAGAAAGAAAGGCTAGCACATTGATTTCTAAATGCATGTCTAGGAGGAGAAAAAGTGCTCAGACCTAAGATGTGAGAGGATTCAATTTTCCAATGGGTATGACTTGGATTCAATCTAAAATGTCAACCCAAGAATCACCAGTCAATATAAAACTCAGTTCTTATACATACACATGAAATAACTAGAGCAAAATGAAGTACTTTTTGTCACTGCTTAAGAATATTTGATGTTGTTTAGTCACTAAATCATGACTGACTCTTTTGTGATCCACCAGGCTCTCTGTCCATGGAATTTCCCAGGCAAGAATACTCGAGTGGGTTGCTATTTCCTTCTCCAGGGGAACTTCCCACACCAAGGATCAAACTCAAGTCTCCTGCTTGGCAGGTGGATTCTTTACCACTGAGCCACCTGAGAAGCCCCACCTAAAAATAATAGAAAACTTTTAAGAGTATTGAGAGACTTTGGAAGATGGTGGAGGAGTAGGTGTACAAGGAATACATCTCTCTCCACAGATACATCAGGAATACACCTTCAGACACAGAAGTGCATGCAGAACACCAGCTGAGAGCGGACAGGCGCGCCTGCCCAGCAGAAAAGAATACGTAGACCCACACAAAACTCGGTGGGATGAAGGAACTAGGGGGAAAAACGGGAATGTTAGTAGGACTGGACCTGCCCTCGGCGGGTGGGGGAACTGAAGAAGGGGTCCAATCCCCACATCCCGGCAACTGTCTGAGTCAGAGGAGAGACATTGAAGGCTGAGAGGGAAACAGCTGATGTGTGGCAGTCTAAATGGAATGAGAATCAGACAGGCCTTGCTGCAGCCATACATACCCTAGATGGCACAGTGGCTGGGAGCTGGAGTTTAGGGATTGTGGAGCAATCCCAGGGCAAGGGCAACTGTTGACTGTGGAGAGATGGATGGAGGGGATGTGAGGGAGGAGATTGTGGTGGGAAATGCCTGTGGAGGAAAGCCAGGCAGCCATGGAAGCAAGGCGATACTGCTGAGTCACATGGAGGGGGGTGGAGCCATCACCATAGCCTCTCTCTCCCCACACGCCAGCACTGGCAGCTGAACAGTAAGAGACGCTGGCCCATCAAATGCCTGACGCACTGAACTACAGTGTAGGACCCCACCCAGAGTGCCCCTTTAAGTGCCTGATGCGCCAATCTACAGAACAAGACCCCAGTCAGGCTGGGGGGCCCTCTATGTGCCTGATGCACTGAACTATAGAGAAGGACCTCAGACAAGGGAGTCCTGTAAGTGCCTGAAAGAGCGGAGCTATGGACAAAGACTGGCCAAAGAGGCCTTCTGATTGCCAGCTACAAGAGGCTTGGAAAAAAACTCTGCTAGGACCATAACTCCTGTGGCAGAGGCAGTCCGTGTCCCTGCACGCTTGGAGTCACCAGGGACCCCGCAAGCCAAGCAGCTGCGCCACCTTCACACTCAACTCTCACTGGGGCAGAGCTGCCACAGGAATAGTCTTGTGTCAATGCACGCAGGGTCCCTTTGGTAGTGTCCGACTCTTTGCGAACCTGCGTACTGTGGCCTGCCAGGCTTCTCTGTCAGGGAGGGGGGGTTCTCCAGTCAAGAATACTGGAGCGTATTGGCTAATACTGGTTTCCATACCCTTCTAGAGCACTTATTTCCTACTGCCCTAGCCACCAACTCCCCTGAGTACCTGGTGCTGCCAGAACCCCTGCAACACAATCAGCTGCACCACTTCCACACCTGTCCTCACAGGGGCAGAACCAAGTCCTCCAGGGCAGCCTCAGGAGCAAACCCCAGTGAATGACCCATAACCAGAGGTGAAAATAAAACCATAATTGAAGCCCAGGGGCAGTGTGACTAAGGAAGACCACCCCAAATCCTCCCATCAGCTGTACAAGCTGCAGATTAAATCCACAGGATCAATTAGGCAGACTTTGTGTCTGTGGAATATATAAAAGGTCATTGACAGCTCTCACAAAAGAAAATGCACTAGTTCTGATAGCTGTGGACACTGGAGGCTAGAATACAGAGGAGTAGGAGCAGATCAGAATCTGAGCTGCCCTCACAGCAAGTCCAGAGATCAGCACAGTGTTAGAGGGCATCCTAGGGACGTGAAGTGGACTGTGGCTCCCAGCAAGGGAAAGGACTCTGACAGTAGTGACTCAAGAAAAGCATTTATTATTCTTATGTTTTGACTTGTTCTGTAGATTCTTTTGGATTTTTTTCTCCCCCCCACCCCCACCCCATTGTAGTTGTCGATTTTATTGGCATTAGGAAATCTAACTAAACTTTTGAGCTTTTTTTTTTTTCTCAGTTATAATTTTATTGTTATAAACCTCTGCCTCTATATTGGGATTTTGCAGTTCTGGGGAGGTTTTTTTTTTTTCCCCTCTTTTTGAAATTTTTTAAACCTATTATTACTTTTTCTATATTTATTCCTTTGTTTGCTTTTCCTACTGTTCTTTTCCCCTTGCAGTTAATCTTCAGTGTATATAAATCTTCTTCATCTACCTCTATTTAACATTGCATAGCTATTCTTTTTTTCTTTTCTTTCCTCTCAACATATTTGTTAGTTTTATTTTCATTGTTTTATTCCCCAATTGGCACCCTGCTTTAGTTTTGTTTTCTAGTTTGTGGTTTAGTTAGTTTTGTTCTTAACTGGTAAATATAACTTTTGATTTCCTTTGTTTGCTGGGTCAGTCTATTGTACTTTATTTTTGTTGGACTGTTTTGACTTTGTCCATGGGTATATCTGTATATGTGTATATTCTATTATTTTGATTATTATTTGCCTGATTTTGTAACTGCCATTTGTCTGGGGTTCATCTTTGGTTTCTCGTTTTTGGATATTTGTTTTAATCTCACTTAATGCCATAATAAACCACCTGTGGAATTTTCGTTCCTGACCAGAGATTAAGCCCTGAGCCTTTGGAGTGGGAGCACTAACTCCAAGACCCTAGACTACCAGAAAACTAACCCTAGGGCATATCAAATAGTGAGAACTCACACAAAGGAAACCACTGTAATACAAGACCCAGCATCACCCACCACCAATAGCACCCTGTGGAGGACACCTCCTCTAAACAACAAACAAAACAAAAATACAAACCCAATCATCAGCAGACAGGATTACCACCTCACTCAGCCTTGCCCATCAGAGGAAAAACAAATAAGCAAACAAAAACTCAGCACAAATCTCACCCTACAAGAAGCTTACACAAACCACTGGACCAACCTTAGGAGGGCTGAAACCAAAAGGAAGAAATAATTCAACCTTGAAGTCTGGGAAAAGGAGACCTCAGATACAATAAGTTAAAAAAAATAATGAAAAGGCAGAGAAATACTACACAAATTAAGGAACAAACTAGAAACACAGAACTCCAAATAAATGAAGAGGAAATAGGCAAACTACCTGAAAAAGCATTCAGAATAATGATAGTAAAGATGATCAAAAACCTTGAAAGCAAAATGGGAAAATACAGGAATCAATTAACAAAGACCTAGAAGAATTAAAGAATAAATATGAAGAGACAAACAACACAATTACTGAAATTAAAAATACTCTAGAAGGAATCAATAACAGAATAGCTGAAGCAGAAGAATGAATCAGTGAGCTGGAAGATAAAATGGTGGAAATAACTTCTGAAGAGTAGAATAAAGTAAAAGGAATGAAAAGAACTGAGGATAGTCTCAGAGACCTCTGGGACAATATCAAATGCACCAACATTCGAATTATAGGGGTCCCAGAAGAAGAGAAAAAGAAAGTGTATGAGAAAATTTTTGAAGAGATTATAGTTGAAAATTTCCCCAACATGGAAAAGGAAATAGTCAATTAAGTCCAGGAGGCACAAAGAGTCCCATACAGGATAAACCCAAGGAGAAACGTGCCAAGACACATACTAATCAAACTAACAAAGACTAAACACAAAGAAAGAACATTAAAAGCAGCAAGGGAGAAACAACAAGTAACATACAAGGAAAACCCCATACACTTAACAGCTGATCTTACTGTCAGCAGAAACTCTGCAGGCCAGAAGGGAAAGGCAGTATATATTTAAAGTACTGAAAGGGAAAAATCTACAACCAAGATTACTGTACGCAGCAAGGATTTCATTCAGAATTGATGGAGAAATCAAAAGCTTTTCAGACAAACAAAAGTTATGAGAATTCAGTACCACCAAACCAGCTTTACAACAAACATTAAACAGACTTATATAGTCAAGAAATACAAGAGAAGAAAAAAGATCTACAAAAGCAACTCCAAACAATTAAGAAAATGGCAATAGGAACATATATATCAACAATTACTTTAAATGTAAATGGATTAAATGCTCCAACCAAAAGACACAGACTGGCTGAATGGATACAAAAACATGACCCATATATATGCTGTCTACAAGAAACCCACTTTAGACCTCAAGACACATATAGACTGAAAGTGAGAGGATGGAAAAATATATTCCATGCAAAAAGGAAGCAAAAGAAAGCTGGGGTAGCAATCCTCATATCAGACAAAATAGACCTTAAAATAAAGAAGATTATAAGAGATAAGGAAGGATACCACATAATCAAGGGATCAATCCAAGAGGAAGACATAACAATTGTAAATATCTATGCACTCAACATACGAGCAGCTCAATACATAAGACAAACACTAACAGACATAAAAGGAGAAATTGACAGTAACACAATAATATTAGGAGACTTTTAACATCCCACTCACAACAATGGACAGATCATCAAAACAGAAAATTAATAAGGAAACACAAGTATTAAATGATACATTAGATGAGATGGATCTCATTGATATCTCCAGGACATTCCATCCAAATGCAGAAGAATACACCTTCTTCTCAAGTGCACATGGAATATTCTCCATGTGGATAGACCACATCTTGGGTCACAAATCAAACTTCAGTAAATTTAAGAAAACTGAAAGTGTATCAAGCATCTCCTCTGACCATAATGCTATGAGACTAGATATCAATTACAAGAAAAAAACTGTAAGAAACACAAACACATGAGATTAAACAGCACATTTCTAAATAACCAACAGGTTACTGAAGAAATAAAAAGGGAAATCAAACAATTTCTAGAAACAAATGACAATGAAAACATAACAACTCAAAACCTATGGGATGTGGCAAAAGCAGTCCTAAGAGGGAAGTTTATAGCACTACAATCCTACCTCAAGAAACAAGAAAAACATTGAACAGACAGCCTAACTTTACACCTAAAACAACTGGAAAAAGAAGAAGAACAACAACAAAAACAAAATTAGTATAAGGAAATAAATCATAAAGATTCAAGCAGAAGTAAATGAAAAAGATAAGAAAGAAGCAATAGTAAAGATTAATAAAACTAAAAGCTGGTTCTTTGAGAAGATAAACAAAATTGACAAGCCCTTAGCCAGGCTCATCAAGAAAAAAAAAGAGAAAAGAATCAAATCAACAAAATTAGAAATGAAAAAGAAGAGGTTACAACAGACAATACAGAAATACAAAGGATTATAAAAGACTATTATGAATAACTATATGGCAATAAAATGGATAACCTAGAAGAAATGGAAAGAATCTTAGAAAAGTTCAATCTTCCAAGACTGAACCAGGAAGAAATAGAAATTATGAGCAACCCAATTACAAGCACTGAAAATGAAGCTGTGATCAAAAATCTCCCAAAAAACAAAAGCCCAGGACCAGATAGCTTCACAGAATTCTATCAAACATTTAGAGAAGAGCTAATGTCTATCCTTCTAAAAGTCTTTCAAAAAATTGCAGAGGAAGGAACACTTCCAAATTCAATCTATGAGGCCACCATCACCCTGATATCAAAACCAAAGACAACACACACACACACAAAAACTACAGGCCAATATCACTGATGAACATAAATGCAAAAATCCTCAACAAAATTTTAGCAAACAGAATTCTGCAACACATCAAAAAGCTCATACACCATGATCAAGTTGGGTTTATTCCAGGAATGCAAGGATTCTTCAATACACGCAAATCAATCAATGTGATACACTATATTAACAAACTGAAAGATAAAAGCCATACGACAATCTCAGTAGATGCAGAAAAAGCCTTTGACAAAATTCAGCACCCATTTATGATGAAAACTCTTCAAAAAATGGGCACAGAAGAAACCTACCTCAACATAGTAAAGGCCATTTATGATAAGCCTACAGCAAACATTATTCTCAATGATGAGAAACTGAAAGCATTCCCCCTAGGATCAGGAACAAGACAGGGGTGTCCACGTTCATCACTGTTATTCAACATAGTTCTGGAAGTCCTAGCTACAGCAATCAGAGAAGAAAAAGAAATAAAAGGCATCCAGATCAGAAAAGAAAAAGTAAAGCTCTCACTCTTTGCAGATGACATGATACTGTTCATAGAAAATCCTAAAGATAATATCAGAAAATTACTAGAGCTAATCAGTGAATTTAGCAAAGTTGCAGGATACAAAGTCAATACACAGAAATCACTTGCATTTCTACATACTAACGAAGAAAAATCAGAAAGAGAAATTAAGGAATCAATCCCATTCACCACTGCAACAAAAAGAATTAAATATCTAGGAATAAACTTACCTAAGGAAACAAAAGAACTATACGCATAAAATTATAAGACACTGATGAAAGAAATCAAAGATGATATAAACAGATGGAGAAATATTCCATGTTTCTGTTTAGGAAGAATCAATAGAAAATGACTATACTACCAAACACAATCTACAGATTCAATGCGATTCCTATCAAATCACCAATGGTATTTTTCACAGAATTAGAACAAAAAATTTCACAATCCATATGGAAACAGAAAAGACCCCGAATAGCCAAAGCAGTCTTGAGAAAGAATAATGGAGCTGGAAGAATCAACCTTCCTGACTTCAGATTATACTACAAAGCTACAGTCATCAAGACAGTATGGTACTGGCACAAAAACAGAAATATAGACCAATGGAACCAGATAGAAAGCCCAGAAATAAACCCATCCACCTATGGGTACTTGATTTTTGAAAAAGGAGGCAAGACAGCCTCTTCAATAAATGGTGCTGGGAAAACTGGACAGCTACATGTAAAAGAATGAAATTAGAACACTTCTGAACACCATACACAAAGATAAACTCAAAATAGATTAAAGACCTAACTGTAAGACCAGAACTATAAAACTCTTAGAGGAAAACATAGGCAGAACACTGACATAAATCAAAGCAAGATCCTCTATGACCCAACTCCTAGAGTAAAAGAAGTAAAAAAAAAAAAGTAAACAAGTGGGACCTGATTAAACTTAAAAGCCTTTGCACAGCAAAGGAAACTATAAGCAAGGTAAAAAGACAACCCTTGGAATGGGAGAAAATAATAGCAAATGAAACAACTGACAAAGGATTAATTTCCAAAATATACAAGCAGCTCATACAACTCAATACCAGGAAAACAAACAACCCAATCAAAAAGTGGGAAAAAGACCTAAACAGACATTTCTCCAAAGAAGACATACAGATGGCTAACAAACACATGAAAAGATGTGCAACATCACTCATTATTAGAGAAATGCAAATGAAATCTACAATGAGATTATCACCTCACACCAGTCACAATGGCCATTATCAAAAAGTCTACAAAGAATAAATTCTGGAGAGGGTGTGGAGAAAAGGGAATGCTCTTGCACTGTTGGTGGGAATGTAAATTGATACAGCCACTATGGAAAATGGTATGGAGATTCCTTAAAAAACTAGGAATAAAACCACCATATGACCCAGCAATCCCACTCCTAGGCATATACCCTGAGGAAACCAGGGTTGAAAAAGACAATGTATCCCAATGTTCATTACAGCACTATTTACAATAGCTAGAACATGGAAGCAACCTAGATGGCCATCAACAGATGAATGGATAAAGAAGCTGTGGTACATATACACAATGGAATATTACTCAGCCATAAAAAGGAATGCATTTGAGTCAGTTCTGATGAGGTGGATGAACCTAGAACCTATTATATAGAGTGAAGTGAGTCAGAAAGAGAAAGATAAATATCATATTCTAACGCAAATATACGGAATCTAGAAAAATGGTTCTGAAGAATTTATATACAGGGCAGCAATGGAGAAACAGACATAGAGAATAGACTTATGGACATGGGGAGAGGGGAGGACAGGGTGAGATGTATGGAAAGAGTAACATGGAAACTTACATTACCATGTGTAAAACAGATAGCCAACGGGAATTTGCTGTATGGCTAAGGAAACTCAAACAGGGGCTCTGTATCAACCTAGAGGGGTTGGATGGGGAGGGAGATGGGAGGGAGGTTCAAAAGGGAGGGGATATATGTATATCTATGGCTGATTCATGTTGAAGTTTGACAGAAAACAACAAAATTCTGTAAAGCAATTATCCTTCAATAAAAAAATAAATAAATAAAAAAGAGGTTTGTCACCAAGGTTGTGAACTAAGCCATCAACTATCTTAATTGACATTGACAGAACACAACACCTCATAAATACAGATTTCTTCTCTCCAACTGTATCTTTTTAAACTTAAGTAATTATTTTTGGCTGTGCTGGGTCTTTGTTGCTGTGTGGGTTTTCTCTAGTTGGGGCAAGTGGGGATACTCTTCAATGTGGTATGTGGGCTTCTCGTTGCCATGGTTTCTCTTGCTGCAGAGCGCAGGCTCTAGTGTGCACAGGCTGCAGTAGTTGCAGCTCCATGCTCTAGAGCACAGGCTCAGTAACTGTGGTTCACAGGCCTAGTTGCTCTGCAGCATGTGGGATCTTCCCAGATCAGGGATCAAACCCGGGTCTCCTGCATTGGCAGGCAGATTCTTTACTACTGAGTCACCAGGGAAGCCCCCCAATTGTACTTTTTAAATTTTCAAATTTCCTTTAAAATTTATGTTGACTAATGGATATTGACTCAAAGATGTGGACTACTTTTTAAAAATCTAATGAAAAAAGCCATAATCATGTAGAATATGTTATTTCACTACAACAGGATTAAATTAGGAATCATGAAAGAGGCATCTTGGTGTAATAGGCTGCTACAACAAAATACCATAGCCTATATACTAAAACTGCTGAAGGGGAAAAAACTGTCTGGAAAAACTGTCCTACAAAAGTAAGGGGGAAATTGAAATATTCTTAAAAAACTAAAAACTGAGGGAGTTAATTACCATTATACCTGTCATGCAAGAAGTCCTTCAAGTTGAAATGAAACTAAACAGTAAGTTAAAGCTGCATGAAGAAATAGAGACATTTAATAGAGGAAAGCATATGAACAATCATAAAAACTAGCATTACTATAAATTAAAAAAAACTAACACAGCATAGGTGGCTTAGGCAACATAAATTAATTGTTTCCCAGTTCTGGAGGCTGGAAGTCTAAGATCAAGGCATCAAGTGGTTTATTGTGAGTGCTTACTTAGTGGCTTGAAGACAGTCACTTTCATGTCACCATGTTTTCTCATGGTCTTTTCATGGTGGGTGCATGAGAAGAGAAAGAGAGAGAGAACGAACTCTGATGTCACTGTTTATAAGGACACTGACATTGACACTGAAGTCTCTCAGTCGTGTCCGACTCTTTGCGACCCCATGGACTGTAGCCTACCAGGCTCCTCCGTCCATGGAATTTTCCAGGCAAGAATACTGAAGTGCGTTGCCATTTCCTTCTCCCGACCCAGGGATTGAACCCAGGCCTCCCGCATTGTAGGCAGACGCTTTACCGTCTGAGCCATGAGGGAAGTCTATACTAATCCCCATTTATTTTCAGTTGCTAAGTGGTGTCTGACTCTTTACTGCAGACCCCATAGACTGCAGCACGCCAGGCTTCCCTGACCTTCACTATTTCCCAGAGTTGGTTCAAACTCATGTCCATTGAGTTGGTGATGCCATCCAACCATCTCATCCTCTGTCATCCCCTTCTCCTCCTGCCTTCAATCTCTCCCAGCATCAGTCTTTTCCAATGAGTCAGTTCTTAGCATCAGGTGGCCAAAGTATTGGAGCTTCAGCTTCAGCATCAGTCCTTTCAGTGAATACTCAGGGTTGATTTCCTATGATTTTATTTAAACTTAATTACTTCCTTAGAGACTCCAACTTCAAATACAGGCACACTGGCATGTAGGGTCTTCAACATATGAATTTTGATGGGGCACAATCAGTTCATAACATGTGGAAAACTTCAAATATTTAGAAGTTAAACAAAAAACTTCTAAGTATCCATAGGTCAAATGAGAAATAACAGGGGAAATTGGAAAAATATTTCAAACTAATGACAACAAAAATACAAGATATCCATTTTATGACGGATGAAACCAAGGCAGTGCTGATAAAAATTTATAGCTTTAAATTCTTAATAAATTAAATAGAAGAAAGTTTTAAGATCAGTGATCAGAGATTCTACCTTAATAAACTTTAAAAATGAGCAAAAACTTTAAAACCTCTAAATGTAGAAGCCAGGAAATAAAGCTAAGAGCAGAAATCAACATAATAGAAAACATCAAACACTAGAGAAAATTAATAAATGTAAGAGCTGATTTTTATATTATTTACAAATTATGCTATAAAGATTAGCACAATTAGTCAAACTTTAGAAAAACTAATCAAGGGGGAAAAAAACCCCACATATTACCAAGGAGTTAAAACCACAAATCCTAGAAATATAAAATAATAAAAGATATTATTAAAACATTTCACCAGTCAATTTGATACATTACATGAAATAGAAAACTTCCTAGAAAAATATAACATATTAAAATTGGCAAAGATGAAACAAAATCTGAATAGCCCTGTATCTATTCAAAAAACTGATTTTTAAAGAGTTTTTTTGCTGCATGGTGAGGCATGTGAGATCTTAGTTCCCTCCCCAGGGATCAAACCTGCACCCGCTGCATTGGAAGGGGAAGTCTTAATCACTGAACCATCAGGGAAGTCCCAGAAATGGATTTTTAAATCAGAAACATCTTGATCAAGAAAAACCCAGTTTCAATGCTAAATAATCAAATATTTTAGTTAGAAATAGCACCAACCTTACATAAACCCTTTCAGAAACAGAGACAAGAAAACTGCCAGCTATGTGACCAACATAGCTACAAACCAGAAAAATATATTAAATACAAATAATTTAAATTACAGACACTAGTATGGCTCATGAGCATAGACTCAAAAATTAATAAAATATTAGTAAATCAAATCCAACAATATGTAAAATGGAAAATATATCATGATAAAGTAGGATTTTACCCTGGAATGCAAAGATGATGAAACATTTGAAAATCAATCAGTATTCACCATAATAACTGAATAGAAAATAAAATAAACATGCCATTTTAATAGATGCAGAAAAAGTGTTAGACAAATCTCTATACCCACTCATGATTCAGTTAACACCTGAATTACGAGCATAATCAATGGTGAAATGTTCAATGTTTTCCTTCTAAAGTTCAGGTCCAAGTAAAAGATACTCAAACAATTTTTTAAAAGTATAGTTGAGTTAAAATGCTGTGTTAGTTTCAGGTGTATAGCAAAGTGATTTAGTTATACACACACACATATATATTTCAGATTACTTTCCATTATAAGTTATTATAAGCTATTGAATATTCCCTGTGCTATACAGTAGGTCCTTGTTGTTTAAGGATACCCATGGTAATACTTTTATTCAACCTTGTAAATAGTCATTGCAATAAAAAAGAAAAATAAATGCAAAGCATAAAAATAAAAAAGGAACAATCCTATGTATTTGCAGATAATGTATAAAAATGCTGTGCCGTGCTATGCTTAGTCACTCAGTCATATCCTACTCTTTGCGACCCCATGGACTGTAGCTGACCAGGCTCCTCTGTTCATTGGGTTCTCTAGGTAAGTATACTGGAGTGAGTTGCCATGTCCTCCTCCAGGGGAATCTTTCCAATCCAGGGATCAAACCCAGGTCTCCTGCATTGCATTACTGTCTGAGCCACCAAGGGAGTTTTAACCCCCTTTCCAGGAAACCAGGCAGGATTTCTCCTTGAGCCTAAACTTTATTAATATGACCTCTGATCATGTAACCCAGCATACATTTCTGACTGCAAATAAAAATATTAGAGTGCAGTCTAATAAAATGCCAGAAATGATTATAAAATGCTAGAAACCAACTGCTATAAATAATGAATTTAAGCAAGATCAAAAGGTACAAGGTCAATATACTAGTCAATTATATTTTTATATGCTGGTGGCAAACAATTGGAAATAAAAAAGATTCCATTTACAATATTACACAAAATGTTAAATACCTAGCAATAAATTTAACAAAATACATGCTAAATTTCTTTTCTGAAAAGTACAAAACATTGTTGAGAGAAATTAAAGGACCAAGTAAATGGTGAAATATACTATGTTCATGGGTTAGAACATTCAATATTGCTAATATCTCAGTTCTCCCCAAATTGATTTATAGATGCAGCACAATCCCAGTGATCATTCTAGTGGGGTTATTTTTGTAGAAATTGATGAGCTCATTCTAAAGTTTATTTTAGATGTGACCTAGAGTAGCCAAGTAATATTTGAAAAGTTGCTCATTCAAGAAATATTTATTGGTAGATGATATAAGATGATTTAAAATAATTTTAAAGCAAGAACAAATTTAGACGACTTGACCTGATTTCAAGACCTACCATAAAGCTACAGTGATCAAGATGGTGCAGTGCTGGCAGAAGGATAGACATAGATCACTGGAGCAGAATAAAAAATACAGATATAGACCTTCAGCTATGGGGTAAATTTTCTAAAAGGTGCCAAGACAATTCAATGGGAGTGAAAGTTCTTTTAACAAATGATGCTATGATAACTTGATATCTGTATAAAAAAAAATTAATGTCAACTCAGTCTCAAATCACTTACAAAATTAACTTGAAATAGATAATAAATCTCAGTCCTAAAGCTAAAAACTATAAAACTTAAAGGGAAAATAGAAAAATATCTATGGCACCTTGAGGTTTTCTGAGGGGAGGCAAATTTTAAAAATTAAGGCATAAAATATTAATATAAGTGTACAAATGTAAAATTTACAGATCACTGAACTTTTATAAATGAATACATCTATGCAACCACTCCCAAGATCAACCTCTAGAGTGTTACCAGTGCCACAAGTCTATTTCAAGCTCCTTTCCAGTCAATATTCCTTCACCGAAGTTAACACTATCCTGACATATCATTATAGCTTTACTTGCTTGTTTTACTTTGCTACTTGGAATCGTAGAGTGTATCTTTCCACATGTAGCACTGGTTTACTCTCTTTGAATAGTATTCTATGAATATACTCTAATTTATCCACTCTATTGTCAATAGATATTTTGAGTTTTTCTAGTTTCGAGCTATTGTCAATAAACTGCTATGAACTTTCTTGTACAAATCTGTTGGGGCATATATAGTATATGTGTTAAGTGTGTATTTGAGTGGAATTGCTGGGCCCATAAAAGATTGTTTGGCTTTATTAGATAACTGAGATGTGACTCATTTGTGTTTCTGAGAGGGTTTTGGTGTAGGTAAGGAAGCCAGTAATGGATTTATTTAGTTCCCAGAATTCTAGTGTAAAGAGTAGCTGAAGCCAATTGGAGTGAATCATTTTAAACTTCCACCAGCAGAGTATGAGAATTTCAGCTGCTCCACACTTTTACCAACACTAAGTATCAGCAGTGCCATAAATTTAGCCATTATGTTGGGGGATAAATGATGTGGAACATACTTACATATGCTTATTAGGCATCCGGATGTTTCCTTTTGTGAAGTACTACTATACGCATTTGCCTATTTAAAAACTGCAGTTTGTCTTTTTCTGATTGATTTATAGAAGTTACAAATATATTCTGGATACAATTTATCATATATGTATATTGCAAATACCATCTTATTCTCTGACTTACTTTTTCATTGTCTTAAGAGTATATTTGTTAAATAGAAATTTAAATTTTAGTCAAGTCCAATTCAGCAATCTCTTTCATTATGTATCTTGTGTTATGTTCAGAAAGTCTTTACTTTTTCTAAAGTCTTTGACATATTCTCCTATGTTATATTTTTAAAGTCTCTCTCTTTTTTTTTTCCTTTCACATTTAAGTCTATGAGCATCTGGCATAGAATTTTGGTGTCTGTTTTTGAAATTTTTATTCTTTTCCACTGATCCATTTGTCTGCACTTGAATCAACAGCGCATTGTTTTTGTACTTTATTTAGAAATGTTTTGGTATCTAATAGTGTAAAACTCTGGCTTCCCTGGTCTCAGTGGTAAAGAATCCACCTGCCAAGCAGGAAATGTAGGTTTGGTCCCTGGGTTGGGAAGATCCCCAGGAGAAAGACATGACAACTAAGGAAGTCCCTTAGACAGAGGAGCCTGGTGGACTACAGTTCATGGGGTCACAAAAGAGTTGGACAGGACTAGTGACTAAACAACAACAACAGTGTAAATTCTCAGCTTTGTCCTTTTTCTTCAATATTGAATTTGTTATTCTTATTCCTTTACATTTTGACATAAATTTTAGATCAATTTCACTAAATTCTCAATTTCCATAAAAAAGTTTTTTCAATATGGGAAGACTCATCATCTTTAAAATGCTGAATCCTCAAGACTTCTCTGGTGGTCTACTGGTTGAGGATGCCACAGGTTTGATCTCTGGTCCAGGAGGATTCCACATGCCTCAGAGCAACTAATCCCGTGCGCCACAATTATTGAGCCCAAGCACCATAAAGCTCATTGTTGTTCAGTCATTCAGTGTCCAAATCTTTGCAACCCAATGGATTGCAGCACACTAGGCTTCCCTGTCCCTTACCATCGCCTGGAGCTTGCTCAAATTCATGTCCATTAAGTCAGTGATGCCATCCAAATATCTCATCCTCTGTCACCCCCTTATCCTCCTGCCTTCAATCTATCCCAGCACCAGGGGCTTTTTTAATGAGTCAGTTCTTCACATCAGGGCTAAAGCAGCTTCAGCATCAGTCTCTCCAATGGACACTTAGGGTTGATTTCCCTTAGGATTGACTGGTTTGATTCCCATGCTGTCCAAAGGACTCTCAAGAGTCTTCCCCAACACCACAGTTCAAAAGCATCAAATCTTTGGTGCTCAGCTTTCTTTATGGTCCAACTCTCACATCCAAACATGACTACTGGAAAAACCATAGCTTTGACTATATGGACCTTTGCCAGCAAAGTAATGTTTCTGCTTTTTAATATGCTGTCTGTTGGTCATGGCTGTCCTTCCAAGGAGCAAGCATCTTGTAATTTCATGATCACCATCTGCAGTGATTTTTGAGCCCAAGAAAATAAAGCCTGTCACTGTTTCCATTGTTTCCCCATCTATTTGCCCTGAGCTTGTACTCCAAAACAACAGAAGCCACTGCAATGAGAAGTCTGTGCACCACAACAAAGAGTAGCCTCCACTCACTGCAACTAGAGAAAGGTCGCACAGCAATGAAGACTAAGTGCAGCCAAAAATAAAGATATAAAATTTTAAAAAGCCCCACTGAATCCTCAAATCCATGGACATGGCATATACCTTGATTTACTTGGGTCTTCTCTAATTTTTCTCAGTAATGTATTGTTGCTTTCTGAGTACAGATCTTACATATCTTTTATTAATTTTTTCCTTAGGTATTTGATGTCTTTCAAGTCAGTACTTTGCCTGGAAAATCCCATGGATGGAGGAGCCTGGTAGGCTGCAGTTCATGGGGTCGTTAAGAGTCGGACACGACTGAGCGACTTCACTTTCACTTTTCACTTTCATGCATTGGAGAAGGAAATGGCAACCCACTGCAGTGTTCTTGCCTGGAGAATCCCAGGGATGGGGGAGCCTGGTGGCTGCCGTCTCTGGGGTCACACAGAGTCGGACATGACTGAAGTGACTTAGCAGTAGCAGTAGCAGCAATGTTGTTATAAGCTATATTGTTTTAACTCTTATTCTCTATTTTTTCTAGTGATTTTTAAAAATATACTGATTTTATACGCAGTGACGTTACTAAATTCACTTACTGATCCTAGTGGTTGATCCAGACTCTCAAAATGGCTATACCTTTGTAATGATCTCCATTCCTCTGTCTTCTACATTTCTTTCTTAAGAGTCTGCCTTCCCTACTCTGTTTCACAACTCTGGTGTAAGCTTACACAGGAGATATTAGTGAACTAAACTTATGTCTTGGTGGGCAAGAATCGTTCAGAACCATGGAGAGCAGCCCACATGGTTCAAACTTTTATTAGTCTTGATATGATTATGACAGGTCTTTGTGGGCTTTGTTCTAAACCCTGGAGTTTAGAGTATTGTCTAGTCTATAAAAAGTAGTCAGTAAGTATTTACTGAATGAAATGAATCTTCCATGGTGAAATCAAATTCATGTAGGACTATAAACATTTTCACAGCTCTTGATGCGCTGTGCTAAGTCACTTCAGTCATATCCAACTCTTTGTGACCTTGTGGACTGTAGCTGGCCAGGCTCCTCTGTCCATGGGATTCTCCAGGCAAGAATACTGGAGTGGGCTGCCATGCCCTCTTCCAGGGCATCTTCCCAATCCAGGGATCAAATCTGCATCTCTTTTGTCTTCTGCATACTTCCCTGGTGATTCAGATGGTAAATAATACGAGATTTGTTTTTCTTTCTGATCAACAAACCATACATATCTTTTTTCTTGTCTTATTATGTTATCTAGGATTCCAGTATGATGCTGAATAAGAGGAGTAATTGACATTCTTAAGTAAAAGAGTTCATTCATCAAGAGAATTTAGCAATACTAAATTTAATGTACTTAATGAGGAACCTCAAATTACATGAAGCAAAAATTGATAAGAGCTGAACTGAGATATAAGACAAATCCCCAGGTATTTCTATACTTCTTTCTCAATAATTAATAGTAGTATACCAAAAATTTTAGTCAAAATTTTAATCTAAAGATATAGAGGGATATCCTTCTATGAGGAGGGATATAAGGATATAAAGCTAGATACAAGAATGGTATTGTAGGGATGTTCCCTAGGATTCCAGGCTTTCGCTACCATGGCCTGGAGAGAGTTCAATCCCAGGTTAGGGATCTGAGGTCCTGCAAGATTCAAGCAAGACATGGACAAGAAAAAAAAGAACAGTACTGTAGTTGAATCGTCCCCCTCAAAAAAGATACGCTGAATTCCTAATCCCTATGACTATAAATGTGAACTTATTTGAAAACAGGGCATTTGGAGAAGTAATCAAGTAAGATGAGATTCTACAGGATTAGAGTGGGCCCTAAATCCCAGGATTGGTGTCCTTCTAAGGACAAAGAGAGAGATTTGAAGATACAGACACATAGGGAAGCAAGCCAAACAACAACAAGCAGACACTGGAGCTTCCACAAGCCAAGGAAGGCCAAGATTTGTCAGTATCCACCACAAGGTGGAAGCGGGAAGAGGATTCTTCCCTAGAGCCTTCTTAGGAAGATAGGTTGATATTTCGCTGATATTTTGCTTTGGGGCTTCTAGAATCCAAAACGATGAGAAAAGAAATTTCTGTTGTTTTAAGCTCCTCAACTTGTCGCCAATTTGTTAGAGCAGCCATAAGAAACCAATGCCTCAGCAGTTAAGAATTCTCCTGCCAATGCAGGAGATGCAGGTTCGATACCTGGTATAATAGAATCCATCACTGTTTTTTCAAATGTGCAAAGAACATTTACCAAGAGAGACCATATTCTTAAACCAACTCTCAATAAACTTAAAATAATCCAGTCATACCAAGTACCTTCTGATCACAGTGGAATTATAAATCAATAACACAAACATATTTGAAAAATCCCAAATGTTTGAGAAATGAATAACAAGCTTCTAAACAATCCATAGGTACAAAAAGAAATAGCAAAGGGAATTTGGAAAGTATTTTGAACCAAACAAAAATGAAAAACAAACATATCAAGTTTTGTGGGATGCATTTAAAATAGTGCTTATTAGGAATTTAACTTATTGTAGCATCTTTACAGGAGGATCTAAGGGATTTGCTTTTGTCATGTGGCTGTTAAAATTTTCATGGGTTGAGATAATCTACTAAGTCAGGAGTATGGATTTGAATCTGTTTAAAAATATTTTCTAATTGAATTATTCTTGTTCATTGCTACTGACTTTATGAATTTAGAATTCTTTATTGAGTACTTTTATTAATTCTCATGATTTTTTTCAGCAAATTTGTCTGGCCTTTCTGAGTACATAGTAATCTCCTTTTCTTTTCCAATACTTAAACTTATTTTTATCTCATTAGCCCCAAATTTCAGCATTAGTATGAAATAGTAATAGCAATTATTAGTAACAATGCCTTATTTAAGATTTTCACCAGAGTGCTTCTGATGTTTATCACCTTCTCAAAGACATCTGTGCCTGGAGAATCCCAAGGACGGCGGAGCCTGGTGGGCTGCCGTCTATGGGGTCGCTCAGAGTTGGACACGACTGAAGTGACTTAACAGCAGCAAAGAGATCTGTTAATTCTGAAAATTAAGAACCATTGTTTAGAATCCTGAGTTATTAGCATTCATACAATATTCTATAGGTGATGATTCTTGAGATCAGAAAGTTTAAATGACTAGTTCCAAGGTCGTAAAAGTAGGCAGTGGAAGAACCATGACTAGAATTCCCTTTCATTTATGGTTTTGTTATCAAACCTTACAACACAAATTTTAATAGTTTTCCTCATCTCTGATTTTTTTAAAAATTGAAAACATTGCATTTATATCTTTTTTTGGTAACAAATTTATTGATATAATTCATATACTATTCACATATTTAAATGATATAGTTCATGGCTTTTAGCTCATTTACCAAGCTATACATCATCACAATCATTACTAGGATATCTTCATTACTCCAAAAAGAAACCTGGCATTGCTTAGCCATAACCTTCCAACTCTCCCATTCCTCCTGTCTCATTCTTTACCTCCAGGCCTAGGCAAGCACTCATCTGTTTTCTGTCACTATGATGTACCTACAAATGGAATCATACATGGTCCTTTGTGACTGGCTTCTTTCACCTGGCATGTTTTCATTGTTTATTCATATTGTGGAATGTATCAGTACTTTTTGTTATTGCCAAATACTATTCTATTGCACAGCTGTAAAGTGAAAGTGAAGTCTCTCAGTCACATCTAACTCTTTGCGACCCCATGAACTGTAAGCCTACCAGGCTCCTCTGTCCATGGGATTTTCCAGGCAAGAACACTGGAGTGGGTCACCATTTCCTTTTCCAGGAGACCTTTCTGACCCAGGAATTGAACCTGGGTCTCCTGCATTATAGGC
Source organism: Bubalus bubalis (assembly GCF_019923935.1). NCBI lineage: Eukaryota > Metazoa > Chordata > Mammalia > Artiodactyla > Bovidae > Bubalus > Bubalus bubalis. The sequence goes on along the minus strand of NC_059178.1, from coordinate 36,829,467 downwards.
AGACGCTTTATCATTTGAGCCACCAGGGAAGTCCATTGCACACCTATAGCAGTTATTTATCAGTTGATGAATATTTGGATTGCTTCTACATTTGGCTATTATGAATCTCCTGTTATGAACATTCAGGTGCAAATTTTTGTGTGGACACGTTTTCATTTCTCTTAGGAGTGAAACTGCTGCATCATATGGTAACTCCATGTTTAACACAGAGTTAAACATAGGAAAACAGCTTGCCTTCCAAACCAGCTGCACCACTTTACATGCCCACCAGTGGCACATGAACCTTCAAATTTCTCTACATTCTTGTCACATTTGTCATTGTCTTTTGGATTATAGCCATTCAGTGGGTGTGAAGTGGTATTTTATTGTGGCTTTGATTTTCATTTCCATGTTGGTTAATAATGGCAAACACCATTTCATGTGCTTACTGCCTATTTGTGTGTATGTGTGTGTGTGTATATATATATATATATATATATATATTTTTTTTTTTTTTTTGAGAATTGTCTATACCCTTTGCTCATTTTCTTAGGTTTAAAAACCTTTGAGAATACGTAAATGTATACTGGTCATTCAAATTTCCTCTTTTGTGAATTTCTGTCACTTGCATAGTATTGTGTTGCAGTCTGGCACTTATACGGTATCAATTGTATTATTGCCTTTTTCCTTATTAACTATAGGAGCTCTTTAGGGTAGATATGTTTCTTTGTACATTTGTGGCTTGAAGTTTCACTACTTTGTGATCTCCTGATAAAAGAAAACCTTAAATTTAATATTTTCTGTTCAATTATCAATCTTTTCTGTTATGGTTTGCAATTTTTGCATCTTGTTTAAGAAATATGTCCTTATATCCTCCATGAAAGGCAGGCAGTGTAGTGTACTGGGTAAAAGGGAGACTCAGGATTTCCCTTGTAGTCCAGTGGCTAAGACTCCCACCTCCCAATACAGGGGGATCCAGGTTTGATCCCTGGTCAGGAAACCAGATCCCACATGCTACAACTAAGACCTGGCACAGCCAAATAATTAATTAAAAATAAACAAGTAAATAAAACGGGAACTCAAGACGCAACTTTAGTCAGTTCAGTTGCTCAGTCATGTCCGACTCTTTGAGACCCCATGAACTGCAGCACACCAGGCCTCCCTGTCCATCACCAACTCCTGGAGTTCACTCAACCCCATGTCCATCAAGTCGGTGATGCCATCCAGCCATCTCATCCTCTGTCGTCCCCTTCTCCTCCTGCCCCCAATCTTTCCCAGCATCACAGTCTTTTCCAATGAGTCAACTCTTCACATGAGGTGGCCAAAGTACTGGAGTTTCAGCTTTAGCATCAGTCCTTCCAAAGAACACCCAGGATTGATCTCCTTTAGAATGGACTGGTTGGATCTCCTTGCAGTCCAAGGGACTCTCAAGAGTCTTCTCCAACACCACAGTTCAAAAGCATCAATTCTTCGGTGCTCAGCTCTCTTCACAGTCCAACTCTCACATCCATACATGACCACTGGGAAAACCATAGCCTTGACTAGACGGACCTTTGTTGGCAAAGTAATGTCTCTGCTTTTGAATATGCTGTCTAGGTTGGTCATAACTTTCCTTCCAAGGAGTAAGCGTCTTTTAATTTCATGGCCACAATCACCATCTGCAGTGATTTTGGAGCCCCCAAAAATAAAGTCAGCCACTGTTTCCACTGTTTCCCCATCTATTTCCCATGAAGTGATGGGACCAGATTCCATGATCTTCATTTTCTGAATGTTGAGCTTTTAAGCCAACTTTTTCACTCTCGTCTTTCACTTGATGTCATCAAGAGGCTTTTTAGTTCTTCTTCACTTTCTGCCATAAGGGTAGTGTCATCTGCATATCTGAGTTTATTGATAGTTCTCCTGGCAATCTTGATTCCAGCTTGTGCTTCTTCCAGCCCAGCATTTCTCACGATGTATTCTGCATATAAGTTATATAAGCAGGGTGACAATATACAGCCTTGACGTACTCCTTTCCCTATTTGGAACCAGTCTGTTGTTCCATGTCCAGTTCTAACTGTTGCTTCCTGATCTGCTTATAGGTTTCTCAAGAGGCAGGTCAGGTGGTCTGGTATGCCCATCTCTTTCAGAATTTTCCAGTTTATTGTGATCCACACAGTCAAAGGCTTTGGCATAGTCAATAAAGCAGAAATAGATGTTTTTCTGGAACTCTCTTGCTTTTTCCATAATCCAACAGAGGTTGGCAATTTGGTCTCTGGTTCCTCTGCCTTTTCTAAAACCAGCTTGAACATCTGGAAGTTCATGTTTCACATATTGCTGAAGCCTGGCTTGGAGGATTTTGAGCATTACTTTACTAGCGTGTCAGATGAGTGCAATTGTGTGGTAGTTTGAGCATTCTTTGGCATTGCCTTTCTTTGGGATTGGAATGAAAACTGACCTTTTCCAGTCCTGTGGCCACTACTGAGTTTTCCAAATTTGCTGGCATGTTGAGTGCAACACTTTCACAGCATCATCTTTCAGGATTTGAAATAGCGCAACTGGAATTCCATCACCTCCACTAGCTTTGTTTGTAGTAATTTTTCTAAGGCCCACTTGACTTCACAATCCAGGATGTCTGGCTCTAGGTGAGTGATCACACCATCATGATTATCTGGGTTGTGAAGATGTTTTTTGTACAATTCTTCTGTGTATTCTTGCCGCCTCTTCTTAATGTCTTCTGCTTGTTAGGTCCCTACCATTTCTGTCCTTTATTGAGCCCATCTTTGCATGAAATGTTCCCTTGATATCTTTAATTTTCTTGAAGAGATCTCTAATCTTTCCCATTCTGTTGTTTTACTCTATTTCTTTGCATTGATCGCTGAGGAAGGTTTTCTTATTTCTCCTTTCTATTCTTTGGAACTCTGCATTCAGATGCTTATATCTTTCCTTTCCTCCTTTGCTTTTTGCTTCTCTTCTTTTCACAGCTATTTGTAAGGCCTCTCCAGACAGCCATTTTACTTTTTTGCATTTCTTTTCCATGCAGTACTTGGATGCAATCTCAAAAACGACAGAATGATCTCCGTTCATTTCCAAGGCAAACCATTCAAAATCACAGTAATCCAAGCCTATGCCCCAAACAGTAATGCTGAAGAAGCTAAAGTTGAACGGTTCTATGAAGATCTACAAGACCTTTTAGAACTAACACCCAAAAAAGATGTCCTTTTCGTTATAGGGGACTGGAATGCAAAAGTAGGAAGTCAAGAAACACCTGGAGTAACGGGCAAATTTGGCCTTGGAATACGGAATGAGGCAGGGCAAAGGCTAATAGAGTTTTGCCAAGAAAATGCACTGGTCATAGCAAACACCCTCTCCCAACAACACAAGAGAAGACTCTATACATGGACATCACCAGATGGTCAACACCGAAATTAGATTGATTATGTTCTTTGCAGCCAAAGATGGAGAAGCTATAGACAGTCAGCAAAAACAAGGCTGGGAGCTTACTGTGGCTCAGATCATGAACTCCTTATTGCCAAATTCAGACTTAAATTGAAGAAAGTAGGGAAAACCACTAGACCATTCAGGTACGACCTACATCGAATTTCTTATGATTATACAGTGGAAGTGAGAAATAGATTTAAGGGACTAGATCTGATAGAGTGCCTGATGAACTATGGATGGAGTTCGTGACACTGTACAGGAGACAGGGATCAAGACCATCCCCATGGAAAAGACAAGACACAGTTTACCAGAGTACAAATCATAGCTCTTCTCCTTTATGGTACTGTGGCCTGGGGAAATTTAGTTAACCTCTTTTGCCTGAGTTTCCTCATCTATAAAATGGAAACGATATTAGTAGTACTTACTTCACAGGGTTGTTATGAGGACTAAATAAATTGGGAAATGTAAAATGCTTAAAATTGTACCAGCACGTAATAAACATCAAGTAGTGTTATTAGGGACGGGGGAGGCTGGTGGGCTGCCATCTACGGGGTCTCACAAAGTCGGACATGACTGAAGCGACTTAGCAGCAGCAGTGTTATTATTGTTTCCATCTTTATTCCACCTGACCTATTTTGTTGGGAGGTAGAAAACTGATTGGACTTTTGTTCCATATAGATAACCAATTCTTGAAGCACTGTTTATTGAATAATCTGTCCTTTCTGCATTTTTTTGTTTATGTTTCAAGTTAGTCTGTCCCACACCTCTCCATTCTGTTCCATTGGCCTATCTGTCTCCTCTTGACTCTTAAAAACTTTAACATACCTTGCTTGCTATTCAAATTCCTCTACCTTTTAATTCATCTTCAAAATTATCAACTATTCTTACACCTCTGCTCTTAAGCATGAATTTTAGGTTTACTTTGTCAAATTCCATAAAATCTCTGTGGCTATTTTGATTGGAACTGCACTAGATCTCTGGTTAAATTCTGATGGAATTGATAGGTTTATGGTGCCTCTGTCACTACCAATGAGAACATAACTGAAAGCTCCCCAAAATGTGTTTCCTCACATAATTGACTATCAGATAGGATTCTTGCATATATATGTCTAGCTGACAAAACCCACAACAAACAATGATGTCTTAGCTATAAGAGATGGTGAAAACATGAGTTCTGTCTCCTAATTTGGGGAGGGCAACTGAAGAGATGGAGAGTTACACAGATATGATAAAAATGCTCTATATATTTAGTCCACTATAGAATTTCTAAATAAGTAGTTTTGTTCTTTTTGAAATCTTAAAAATTTTTCTTCTCCAGCTGCTTTTGTAAGGAAGCTAGAAAATTATTGAATAGAAACAGTGATAATGAGACAAGATAATTTTTGTCTCAATCTGATTTTAAAGGGAATGATTCTTACATTTAACCATTAAGTGTAATATTATGAATCTTTGTTACATAACCTTTAACTGATTAAGAGTTTCCTTTTATTTAGCTATAATTGACATAGAATAGTATCTTACTTCCAGGTGTATACTGTAATGATTCAGTATATATTGTGAAATGGTTACCACAAAAAGTCTAAAAAATGTCTATACATTTAAAAGTTGCTGAGAAGACTTGTGAGAAGTTCTCATCACAGGAAGAAACAATTTTTGTAACTATATTATGGTGATAGATGTTACCTAGATGTTGCACATTTTTGATTGGATAATGTATCCTTTTTATTGGGTTATAGTAGTTCTTTACATATCCTAGTTTTTTCCCCTTGTATCTCTATACTTTGGGTATCCAAATCCCATTTTTAGCCATATTTACATTTATCATATTTTCACCAAATCATTTTAGGTATGTGATTTGCAAAAAACTTCTCCCATACTGTTGGTTGTCTTTTCACTTTCTTAACAGTGTCCTTTGAAGCACAGTTTTTAAAATTTGGTGATGTTCAGTTAGTCTCTTTTTGTAGTTGTTTCTTCTGCTTTTGTTGTTATAGCTAAGCAACCATTGCCTAATTCCAGGTTCTGAAGCTTCACACCTATGTTTTCTTCTATGGGTTTTATTGTTTTAGATATTACATTTAGGTCTTTAAGTTTGAGTTAATTTTTATGTATATGGTGTGAGTTGGGGGTCCAATATCATTCTTTTGCATGTAGATAAAAAGTTGACCCAGGACCGTTTGTTGAAACGACTATTTTATTTTCCTTTAATTGCCTTGGCACCCTTCAAGAAAATCAATTGCCCTTAAAACATGAGGTCTTATCCTGGGACTCTCATTTCTATTCCATTGATCTATCTGTCTATTCTTACACCCATTATCACACGGTCTTGGTTACTGTAGCTTTGCTGTAAGTTTGTAATTATCTGGTTTGAGTCCTTCAACTTTGTTTTTTAAAGATTATTTTGGCTATTCTGGCTCCCTTGAATTTTGCCATACTTTACCATCAGCTTGCCAATTCCTACAAAGAGGGCAGCTGGTAATTTTATATAAATCTACAGAACAATTCAAGGAGTGTTGACATCTCAATCCTAAGTCTTTTGATCCATGAACATGTCCTTTCATGTGTTCAGGTCTTTAATTTCTTTCAAACGGCAAATATTTTTTTTTACCATGCAAGTTCAGTTCAGTTCAGTCGCTCAGTTGTGTCTGACTCTTTGCAACCCCATGAACTGCAGCATGCCAGGAACCGCAGCATGCCAGGCTTCCCTGTCTATCACCAACTCCCAGAGTTCACCCAAATCCATGTTCATTGAGTTGGTGATGCCATCCAACCATCTCATCCTCTGTTGTCCCCTTCTCCTCCTGCCCTCAATCTTTCCCAGCATCAGAGTCTTTTCAAATGAGTCAGCTATTCACATCAGGTGGCCAAAGTATTGGAGTTGCAGCTTCAACATCAGTCCTTCCAATGAACAGTCAGGAGTGATCTCCTTTAGGATGGACTGGTTGGATGTCCTTGCAGTCCAAGGGACTCTCAAGAGTCTTCTCTAACACCACAGTTCAAAAGCATCAATTCTTCAGCGCTCAGCTTTCTTTATAGTCCAACTCTCACATCCATACATGACCACCGGAAAAACCATAGCCTTGACTAGACAGACCTTTGTTGGCAAAGTAATGTCTCTGCTTTTGAATATGCTGTCTAGGTTGGTCAAAACTTTCCTTCCAAGGACTAAGCGTCTTTTAATTTCATGGCTGCAACCACCATCTGCAGTGATTTTGGAGCCCCCCAAAATAAAGTCTGACACTGTTTCCACTGTTTCCCCATCTATGTTCCATGAAGTGATGGGACCAGATGCCATGATCTTCATTTTCTGAATGCTGAGCTTTAAGCCAACTTTTTCACTCTCCTCTTTCACTTGTCATCAAGAGGCTTTTTAGTTCTTCTTCACTTCCTGCCATAAGGGTGGTGTCATCTGCATATCTGAGGTTATTGATAGTTCTCCTGGCAATCTTGATTCCAGCTTGTGCTTCCTCCTGCCCAGTGTTTCTCACGATGTATTCTGCATATAAATTGAATAAGCAGGGTGACAATATACAGCTTTGATGTACTTCTTTTCCTATTTGGAACCAGTCTGTTGTTCCATGTCCAGTTCTAACTGTTGCTTCCTGATCTGCTTATAGGTTTCTCAAGAGGCAGGTCAGGTGGTCTGGTATGCCCATCTCTTTCAGAATTTTCCACAGTTTATTGTGATCCACACAGTCAAAGGCTTTGACGTAGTCAGTAAAGCAGAAATAGATGTTTTCCTGGAACTCTCTTGCTTTTTTGATGATCCAGCGGATGTTGGCAATTTGGTCTCTGGTTCCTCTGCCTTTTCTAAAACCAGCTTGAACATCTGGAAGTTCACGTTTCACATATTGCTGAAGCCTGGCTTGGAGAATTTTGAGCATTACTTTACAAGTTAGCTAACAAGTATTCATTCATGGCTTTTGAGGACTGCTTAGCAGCTGTTAACTATTCATTTTTATGTAAAATCACTTTAATGTGTTGAAATTAAAAGTACTTATAAAGATGTATGAAAACAATGTACCTTGCATTAAATAATTTCTGAAATAAGGAAGGGGAAGTAAGTAAAAATCATTTAGTTAATATATAAACTGGGGAAGTATAATGAAACATGTTTGAGACTCAAAGTCAGGAAACTGGGAAGCTTTTTCCAGCTCTGTGCTTAACTAAGCATATGACCTCGGGGAAATTATATCTCTAAGATTGTTTCTTCACATTTAAAATGATATTGTGATTTTTCCTAAATGGAAAATCATGGGTCTATGCAACAAATCTACAACATAGCATGCAAATTATTTTTAGCCTAAATCTTGAGGTAATGTTTATAGAATTGTTTGGAGTTGAGATCTTCAACATTCCCACCCACTGCTTCCCCCATCTATATTTTTCTTATCCAAATCCAGTTGTTTTTGGAAGTATTTACACATGATTTAAAACCAAGTACTAATAGTATTCTTTATCTTAGAAGCCTAAAGGAGAAAATATGTATAAAAGATTTTTACTTGTTGCAGATTAAATTAGAGGAGGATTTATATGGGGCTTAAATACCTATAATAAGTATAAAATAGAATTATGAGCAATATTGTGGCTATGATTCATCATTAAAATAACCAGGAAGTGGATGCCATCTGTTTTAGTCAGAATTTTAATGATAATAAGCCTACTTAAAACATCCAGTACAGTAAATAAGATAACAAGTGTGGGCCAATATGTGGATTATATATTTAAACCTTTCTTTTTTTAGTGTTTGAAAGTATCCTAGCATAAAATTCTTTAAGAAACTTTTTTAAAAAGTAAAGTATCTTTAATACTGTGTTGCTTTCAGGTGTACAACACAGTGATTCAGGATTTTGCAGATTATAAGTTATTACAAGATATTGGGTATAACATGTATATAGTAAATCCTTGTTATTTGTTTTACATAGTTTGTATCTATTAGCCCCATACTCCTAATATGTCCCTCCTTCTCCCCACTTTCATAGCCGTAAGTTTGGGTCCTATGTCTGTGAGTGTTTTTGTTTTGTATATACATCCATTTTTTTAGACTCTACATAAGCCTAGGAAAATTTTAATGCACCACTTTTCTCAGCATCCCTGGACCTCCAATTACCTCCCATGTGAGATCCATGTACTCAGGAATTGTTGTTTTAGTGGCTAATTAGAACCAGTTTTTTAATTGGCTTTTGAAGCCAATACTCAATAGCACCATCTACTGTTAACACAGTGAAATTTAATAATGGTGAAAAGATCTTCACATTGGAGTGAATACGAGAAATCATCTAGTTCCAACTTCATAAGCTCACAGATAAAGAATGTGAGGCTCAGAAAATACACATAACTTGTTAAAAGTCACAGATTTATTGGTAAAACTGTATTGCAAGCTATTGCAAGTTAAAATTTCTGTAGGTGCTCTCTAAGTAAGGAAACGTGGAAAAGCAATTTATCCTAGTGATCAAGTCTCTAGGGTTAAGAACTGAGCTGGTTCTGCACCAGTGTTATCCTGGGACAAGCTAATTAACTTCTGTGTGCTTCAGGTGCCATTATCTGGTAACTGACTACACATGTGCTTCTCAGAGTTGTGTAAGAAGCAGAAGTAGTAGTCAGTATACGTAAAGTGCCATGCTTGCCTGATGTATGGTGATGGACAATGGTGATATGACTTTTATGCACAAGTGGTGGAGATACTTTTGAGTCCAGGCCTCTCTGATTTCAGTGTCCATGTTTTTGACCACAGCAGATATCAGAAGAGACTGGCACTATTTTACATGCAAAATAATTCATGGGCATTTGATAACACAGTATTTCAAAATATAAGCCTACTGGCATAGCATATGTTTTATGGGATTCTTTGATTTTGGGAGTCTAAGAAGTTGGGTCTCATCTTCAATACTTGGAAAAGAGATCCTTAGTTGTTTGTGTTATCATTTGGCCCAGCAAGCTTCCTCTTTTAGTGATAGATCTTACCCTCCTGGCCTTGAGGGTTCTGCAGAAAGTAAATGGTTCAGAGGACAAGTGATGTTAAAAGGGTCAATGTCCAGGGGAGTCAGAGAAATGAGAGAAGTGTGATATCTTAGAATTCAGGCAAATACATCCTGCGGGGTACCTCATTCCTAATGAAGTGCGGAGGAGAAACTTGCCCTGTCATCCCACTTTCATTCTCTTCATTTAGCAACAGAACTCTCAGGCCTATACTTTCTAGTCTCCTTTGGAGACACTAGAGCCAGTGATATGAGAGTGAAATTGCTGGGTGCCATTTTAAAATTTGATCTGAAACCATTAGTCATTTACTTTTCCATTCTCTTTTCCCCATTCCTGTCGACTGAAATGCAAATATGGCAGTGACTCAGCTTTAATCTATAGGGAAACAAAATACCTTAGAAGATGAGCATGTGAGGTAGTTTAAGATAGACTAGGAAATAGATTTTAACAGTGCAGTCACTTACTGGAAACTGTGTGTATGTGGTGTTAGACAGTAAATTCAATGCATAAGCTAACAATCCATTTACGCTTAGACATAAAGAGGAATGACATACTGATTCATGCTACAATATGGATAAGCCTTGAATATTACTCCAAATGAAAGAAATCAGACACCAAAGGCCATGTATTGTATGATTCAATTTATGTGAAATGTTCAGAATAGGTAAATCCATAGAGACATAAAGTAGATGAGAGATTGCCAGGGGCTAAAGGGCTGCTCTAGGGACTTCTCTGGTAGCTCAGACCGTAAGCAGTCAGCCTGCAATGTGGGAGCTGCTGCTGCTGCTAAGTCGCTTCAGTCATGTCCACCTCTGTGCAACTCCAGAGATGGCAGCCCATCAGGCTCCCCCATCCCTGGGATACTCCCAGGTTCAATTTCTGGGTTGGGAAGATGCCCTGTAGAAGGAAATGGCAACCCACTCCAGTATTCTTGCCTGGAAAAATCCCATGGCTGGAAGTGCCAGGCAGACTACAGTCACAGGGTCGCAAAGAGTGGCACACGACTGAGCGACTTCACTTTAGAGGGGTGTTGGGGTGCAGAGTGACTGCTAGTGGGCAATAGGCTTCTTTGGGGGGGTGATGAAAGTGTTCCAGGATTACTAGTAATGATTGTGCAACTTTCTGAATACAGTAAAAACCACTGAACTGTACACTTTAAAGGAGTGAATTTTATGATATGTGAAGTCTATCTTCAAATATCCATTTAGAGTAAATTACACTTGAGAGTCCTTCTCCCAGAGTCTAACACAGTTAGTTTACCTCCAATGTAAAAAACAAGTTGCCTTTTTAACTTCTGAGTTGAGAACTAAAGTAGCATGCTTGCACTGAGGCGCCCTGTTACAAAAAATGTATAACTTGAGTCACCCGCGGTTACATAAGATTTTCACATTATAAAGCGTAAGGGACATATCAAAGGTATTCAAAAGAGAGTATGTATACTCCAGGGGGATAAAAGACGACTTTCCAAGAGGTTCTCAGGCACAGATGGTTCTAAGGAAATGAATTTCCAGATCCTCAACTTGCAAGTGTTATTGTTTCTAGACTGATCTGTGGCTAAGTTGCCATGTCATTAAGTTCCTATTGCCCTTTCCTACCTCCCATTTTTCAATTTATAGGAGAAAGGCATACTCACCTGTCATGAATTCTTACCATGGTGAAACTTCAGGGTGCCAAACAATCCGACAGTTTGAGACACTCTTGTTTGGGGAATGTGCTTAGTCGCTCAGTCATGTCCGACTCTTTGCGACCCCATGGACTGTAGCCGGCCAGCATCCTCTGTCCAACCCATCTCCTGTGTCTCCTGCATTGCAGGTGTATTCCTTTACCCACTAAGCCATCAGGGAAGCCCCCTTGCTTGGAGAAGCGTCCTTTAAACCAAGGACCATAAAGCCATGATACGGCGTTGCGTTTTTCCCTGTCTTGTATTTTTGACATACAATTCAGAATAAGTCCAATCAGCTGAATATTTTAGTAAAATTCCTTCCATTAACTTCTACACTTTAAGAAGAAAAATCTATAAAAATGAAAGCTAGGAAGAAGAAGCCAATTCAGGTCTTCATTCGGTACATGATTACTGGCTTCCCACACCCTCATCCCTAGGAAGTAATTTTTCCAGCAGAGTGTGAAAAGGAAGCGCCCGAGGATGAAGGGGTCGGGGGCCAAGGCTTTCCCTGAGACCAACGAAAACGCAGGAGTTTCTCTTACACTTGGGTTAACTGCCACATATTTATGTGCCACAACGGCACATATTTATGCCCGCTGGTTGAGAGTCCACCTTCGTAGCAGCCCTTTCTAAAAGCATGGTTGTGTTCAAACGGGACGTGGGCGGTTTAAGCCGGCTCCAGAGAAACCTCCAAGAATCCGGCCGGCAGCTAGCTCTCTACAGTGAGCAGGTTCCCCTAGTCATTCCACCAGAAGTGTGGGAAGGGCGGGGCGAGCCGGCCGGAAGCTCCGAGAACAGCCACACAAGGTTTGTCCACTGTTTCCAGGGAGGACCAAGTCGGCGTGGAAGGCGAATGGGCACCTCCCCACTGTGACAGCACCGACCACGAGCGTCATCCTACCTACTCCCTCGTCACACCTCGCTGGTCTTCTACGCGCTGACAGAACCAGGCCGAACGTCGCGTGCCTACCCGCCTGGCTCCGCCCAGCACGCTCGTAGCCCCGCCCCAGACCCGCCCAACAGGAGGTCCACCCATCGCACTTCCGGCATCAGCCGGCCGACCAGCCTCCTTCCCTTTTCAAGGCTCTCTTCTCCCGCCCCTATCGACTGTAACACTGTCACGTGAGGGGCGAGCGCGGGGGCTGCCGGGATAAGTACGCCGGTGGGTCAGGGTTCGGCCTCAATATGGCGGTTCCAGTCCGGCAGTGACCAAGGCTTTGCCGTCGAGAGGACTAACTGGCGACTGCCGGCGTCTCCACCTATCAGGGTGGAATGCGAGGACGCCGGGGCGAGCGCTGAGGAGCGGCGGTGACGGGGAGGGGTCGGTGGCGGGTGCTCCGGGAGCCAAGGCGGCTGCGTCTGTTCGTTCTATTGGTCTCAAGGCTTCAGCGCCCGGCCCCGCCCGGCCGGGCCAGGCCGGCGGGCGGCGGCGGTAGCTGCTGCAGCCGCAGGATCAGCCTCCGAGAGTGGGCCGGAGGGCGGACGCCGCCGCTGCCTCTGCCGCGGTGATGGCCCAGTGTGTACAATCAGTGCAGGAGCTCATCCCGGACTCCTTCGTCCCCTGTGTGGCCGCGCTGTGTAGTGACGAAGCCGAGCGGCTTACTCGTCTCAATCACCTTAGCTTCGCGGAGTTGCTTAAGCCCTTTTCTCGCCTCACTTCCGAGGGTATGTGGTCTCCCCTTTGCACTGAGATCCCGCAAAGCCGGGGCCGGGAGAGGGAAGTTGGGGGCGGGCGGGGAAGAGAAGGGCGGTGTTTACATCTCGGAGCCGGGAGAGTGGCGTCGGGCTGGGGCCCCGCGGTGTCTTTAGTGGCCGCTGGAGGAGGTTCCGTAAAAAGAGATGGTCAAGACAGCAGCGTGGTTCTGACCTCCAGTTTTTCGGGCACTTCCCGGACAAACCAGCTGCTGCTGCTGCTAAGTCGCTTCAGTCGTGTCCGACTCGGTGCGACCCCATAGACGGCAGCCCACCAGGCTCCCCAGTCCCTGGGATTCTCCAGGCAAGAACACTGTTGGGTAATTAAAGAAAAACGTGAGCTGCAGAGAAGGGCATTGAGCCTCTTCTCAAGGGCCGTAGGGAGGGAATTAGGAAGTTGCAAGGAGGTCAGGCTAAGAAGATGCTCGCTGTTAGACCAATGAGGTCTTAGTAAAGACGAATCGTCTTCCCCTGGGAGTTAAACTGGTTTCAAAGTTGCCTTAAGTATTATATTCTTTAGCAATGAGGCGTATCCCTTTCAAGACTTACGTTTACTTTACTTTTTTCTTTTGAAAACATTTCTCTAGGTATCCAGAATTTTACTTTACCTCTCAAGCAAATAAAAGGTATTATAATAGTGAAACTTGGAACAGCCTTTGTTTTTGTTTTGTTTTGTTTTGTTTTGTTTTGTTTTTTTTTGCCTGATGGATGAGGAAATAAGGACAAGTTGTAGTTATAATAATTTAATCGAGTTAGTGGCAGTTATCTAGATTTATAGGGATGGATAAGTCCTGAAGTTTGTGGGGGTTTTTTTTCCAGATAAAAGTTTAATCAACAGGAGAAATATCTTTTATTGAAGAGTTGCCTGTTTTCTCCAGCTTTAGATGCTTTATTAGGGAGAAGTAAGCGTAATAATAGTCTAGTGTGGTTTAATCAATATCTTTACCTGTACTTTGCAAACAGCACATTGAAAACTATGGGTAAGAGTTTTGTTTTAGACTTTAAAAAGGTTCTGTAAAAAAGGTTGTCAAGACAACGACAATGATGTTTATTTGGTTATGATGACTTCTTCACACACACAAATGCTGTGCCATAAGTTTTATGTATTTACAGGCCACACATGTGTATTCTTTGGGAGAATACCTCCATTATAAGTTCACTTCTGTATTTAAAGGAGACAAGGAGCTATCCAAAATAAACAGGTTGAGAACTCTTGAATTTCCTTCAACCTGTACCTTAGCCATCCATCTCATCTCATCTGCAGTATTTTTTACTAACTCAACAAAAATGACAAAGTGCTCTACATTCTTAAATTCTTAAAAAACAAAACAGAGGAGCAAGTTTGCCTATGATTGGAGTGCTCTTTCCTGCCCTGTTAATAAAGAATAGTAACACTAACTGATGTATATACTTAGGGTTTCTCTTTTAGTCTGTCTTAAGTCCTATGAGAAAGGTACTGTTAACAGCATTTTAAATTTGAGGACATTTTAAATTTGAGGCATGGAGATACTAACTTGGTCAGTCCTAGACAGGTGGGAAAGATTGAAAAACAGGCAGTGTGATTCAAGACAAGGTATTCTTAGTCAAATCATCTTACCTCCTGATAATATTTAGACTCACTTGTTCACAGGCAGGAGCAGTGTCTCCCAGTAGTAACAATGTGACTCACATGCATAACTTGAAGTTACTTTGTAGTCACATTGTAAAAAGATAAAAAGAAATTGGTAAAGGAGATTAAATAACATTTTATTTAATCCAGTATTTCCAAACTTGTCATTTCAACAGGTCATAAGTATAAAAAAACTTAATGAGCTATTTTGCATTTGTTTTTTATTGCTAAGTCTTTGAAAGTTGGTGTGCATCTTACACTTACATCAACACCTAAGTTTGGACTAGATATATTTGAAGTGCTCGGTAGACACTTGTGCCTGGTGCCTCCTCTATTGGACAGTGCAGTGAATAGAGGCTGAAATCTTTACTCTTTTCCTTGTGTAGACTGCAAAAGATTTAGGGATGGAGTATAATGAGATAGACTTGAATAGGTAGATGTTGGAACGGAAGAGGATGAGCACACCCTTTTGAGAACAGAGATGAGGTTAGAATGGTATGGACTAAGGTAGAAATGATAATTGAGTGGTCGGGGAACAGTGGGAAAACTCCCTTTTCAGTACAGGATAGTAAGGGAAAAGGCCTCGATGAGGAAGGATCTTGAATTCTGGGAAAGTAATTTTTGATTTCCTATCTCATGGATATGTGATTGTCAAAAAAGATTTCTTAAGCAAGGGCATGGAGTTTGGGGGAAGTTGTGTGGTTTGTAAGCAACTGAGGTTTTCTTTTTTAATACAGTAAAGTTTTATGTGTTACGTAAAGATAAAAGATATCATTATTTTTCAAAATAATTCTGTAGAACACCAGTTATGTATGTTTCCTGAAAAAAATTTGTGGTCAAGTAAGTTTGCTTAAAACGTGTATTTGGGAGAATTAGTGTCATTTAGTGTATTAAGCAGAGAAGGCAATGGCACCCCACTCCAGTACTCTTGCCTGGAAAATCCCAGGGATGGGGTAGTCTGGTAGGCTGCAGTCCATGGGGTCGCTAAGAGTCGGACACGACTGAGCAACTTCACTTTCACTTTTCACTTTCATGCATTGGAGAAGGAAATGGCAACCCACTCCGGTGTTCTTGCCTGGAGAATCCCAGGGACGGTGGAGCCTGGTGGGCTGCCGTCTCTGGGGTCGCACAGAGTCAAACACGACTGAAGCGACTTAGCAGCAGCAGCAGCAGTGTATAAGAGCTCTGGGAACACCTACTGTCAGGAGACATTTTAAAAGTGTAATCTAGTTTACCAGATTTATTTGAACATGAAGTTGGGTTTTCAGAAACAGTGGTCTTGAGCAGCCAGTAATCTGTGGGCAGCACGTACTGGGGAATGTTGCTTCAAGGAGCTATATGTGGCAGTCTATAAAAGTAAGGCAGTGGTGGAGCTGAATTTCACCCTGAAATTGAGATGTTATATGCTATATAAAGTCACCTTTTGTGGCGTTATAATCTTAATAAAGCCTTAATATAATTATTTAATTTTGAAGCTTTGGGATTTTTTTGTGTGTGATTTAAGAGCTTTTGTCAGTCATTCTTAATTCTTGCTTTTCTCTTTATTAAGCTGATTTTGTGCTACTCCAGTGTATTACTTATCAATTGTTATGTAATAAATTGCCCTGAAACTTAGCACCTTAAAACAAAAGCGTTTTTAAAAATTAATTTTATTTACTTACTTTCGGCTCTGACGGGTCTTGGTTGCTGTGTGGGCTTCTCTCTCGTTGTGGCGGGGCTACTGCTGTTACAGCGCAGGCTTCAATAGTCAGGGCTCCTGGGCTCTAGGGCACACACTCAGCAGTTGTGGCACACTGGCCCAGCTACCCTGTGGCACGTGAGATCTTCCTGGACTAGGGATCAAACCCGTGTCTCCTGCACTGGCAGGCAGATTCTTTACCACTGAGCCCCCAGGGAAGCCCCCAAAGCATCTTGTATCCCTCAGTTTCTCAGGGGTCTGGGAGTGGCTTAGCTGGACTATTGTCTCTTGAGGTTGCCCTGGAGCTGTCAGCAGGGGCTGTGGTCATCTAGGGCTGGAGGATCCACTTGCAAGCTCACTCCTACAGTTGTTGTTCACCTCTTCACTGGGTGTTGGCCTGAGACCCCAGTTCTCTGCCATATGGGCCTCTCCAGAGGTTCCTTGAGTGTCCCTATAACCTGGCAGTAAGTTTCTCCTAGAGGGAGTGATCAGAGAGAAAACCCAAGATGGAAGCCATACTCTTAAAATCTTATCTCAATAACCTTATCTCTTACAACCTTATCAAAAACAGTAGTTTTTGCTGTGTTCCATTGGTCACACATGGGCTTCCCAGGTGGCTCTAGTAACATATCCAACTACAATGCAGGAAACATGGATTCGATTCCTGGGTCAGGAAGATCCTCTGGAGAAGGAAATGGCAGCCCACTCCAGTATTCTTGCCTGAAAAATCCTGTGGACTGCAGAGTCTGGTAGGCTATAGTCCATGGGGTCCCAAAAGAGTCAGACTTGACCTAGCAACTAAACAGGAAGAACATTGGTCACACATATCCATTCTGGGATGTGGGAGAGCATGTACTGGAAAATATCGGGATCATCAGGTGCTATTTCAGAGGCTGGCTGCCATACATTGACTCATTTCTGGATTATTGATAAGATTACCCAATAACGACCCATTCCGAATATAGGACACAACTCTTAGTAGAATAACTTTTTTGTGTTAACGCTTAAGAATACCAGAGTCAATTTAAAATTTTAAGAGAGATTTAATATACATAATGGTTGCTTATGTTATTTGACAGTTATGGATTAACTTCAAGGAAACTGCTTGTATCCTAAAAATATCAGAAATATATCATAGTATTTTGATGTTTTTTGGTTTCTCTGTTTCATAGACCAGCTGAGAAGTTTAATTAGGGAACTTGAGTATGTTTGTTTAAATCATTTAGAAAACGAGCAATTACAGATGAATGCAGAAGAATGCAAGAAGTATCCAGCTCACCACTACCTGGAGCCAGCGAATCTTGTCATATTTGCTTTGTATCTTTTTCTTTGCTTTAAGAAACAAAGTTGAATTCACCTTTTTACCCTTCCTTAGTCCCATTTCTTTCCTGCTTTTACCATAGGTAATCATTATAATGGAATTTGTGTGTATACTTTCTGTACATATATTTAGTTTTACAAGTACACATATTCATGTCATATGTAGTAGTTTTAAAAGCTTTTTGTCTTATATTTTTTAATTGAAAATATAGACATCAGCTGAGAGAACACACTGGAAATTTAGGAAGAGTTTTTAATGGATGTAACTATTTAAAACCTAGGCAGACCTGAACTTAAAAGTTTATTATAAAGCATTTCCCATTAGAGGAAAATGTCATTTTTTAGTGGGTAGGTATGCAAAGTCAGTTTTCTAAGAATTGCCCTGTGTTGGTACATGATGATCCATGACATACTTGAAACAGAGGATGTTATATGTGCCGCCGCCATCCTAACTACCTACTCGTGTGTTAGGCCTCTGCTGAGTGCTTTACACTTACTGTGTTCTAACAATATCTCATTTAAATTCTTAAAATAACCCTGTGAAGTAGGTTATTTCCTTCATATGTTACAGGTGAAGAAAAAAATGAAGCATGAAAAAGGTTAAAAGTTGTTTAGGATAACCAAGTTAAAAGTAGTGGGTTAGTATTTCAAGTAAAGTCTGACTCCAGGATTTGGGTCCTTAATCTCAATGGACTTCTTCTAGTGCTACCATGGAAGCCAATCATCTTGTCTGATTATAAAAAAAAAATATACTTACATTTCCTACTGTGCACCATGAGCCCTGTCTTACTACAGTTGCCTAAGAACCTCTTGCCTGGCCTTGAAGCTCTGAGCCCTGGTTATAAATCATCTAGACTGAGACAAGGCCTGTAGTAGGGAGGAGACCAGAGGTATTTATTAGGTTAGGAGAAGGAATATGGGCACTGATTTTTGTTTTCTTCCTTTTTACTAGACTCTGTTTTTTAGAGCCCTATTAGATTCACAGCAGAATTGAGCGGAAGATACAGAGTTCTTATATACCTCCTGTTAGGATATGTGTACAGCATCACCTACTATCAGCATCCCACACTAGAGTGGGCATTGATCTTTATGATAGTAGAACAGGGGCCGAGAATGCAGGCATCTCTGTCAGGGAACCAGAGGAACCCTGGTGCAGCATTTAATGCCTTTTCTTCCCTGATTTTCAGTTTTGATACCATAGATCTCACACTGCCTTGGACCAGCCTTAGGGTAAAGTGAGAATCAAGAGATTTGGTATGGATGGTGGTTGGGCTTCCCAGGTGGCTTAGTGGTACAGAATCTGCCTGCCAAGCAGGAGATGGGGGTTTGATCCCTAGGTTGGAAAGATCCCCTGGAGAAGGAAATGGCTACCCACTCCAGTGTTCTTGCCTGGAGAATCCCATAGAAGAGCCTGGTGGGCTGCTGTTTATGGGGTTGCACAGAGTTGGACATGACTGAAGTGACTTAGCAGCAGCAGCAGCCAGTATTCTTGCCTGGAAAATCTCATGGACAAAGGAGCCTGGCCGGCTAAGTCGGACACAACTTAGCGACTGAACCACCACCACCACCACATGGATGGTGGTTATGTGCTGCGTGATCAGTCGCTTCAGTCATGTCCAACTGTGACCGTATGGACTGTTGCCCGCCAGGCTTCTCTGTCTGGAGATTCTCCAGGCATGAATACTGGAGTGGGTTGCCATGCCCTCCCTCCTCCAGGGGATATTCTCAACCCAGGATTGAACCCACATCTCTTATGTCTCCTGCATTGGCAGGAGTTCTTTACCTGCTAGTGGATTCTTTACCACTAGCCACCTGAGACGCCCTCCCTGTCAATTCCAAAGGTAAGAGAAAGGAAAAGACCTATGGTAGAGTAGCTGTGAGCAGTAGCGTTACCGGAGAGGAAGGTTAGACTGTCTAGCTAGCCCTTTGGTGTGTAATGGAATGTTGTTCCGTTGCTAAGTCCTGTCCAACTCTTTGGAACCCTGTGGACTGTAGCACACTATAAGTCAGTTGTATTTTGGAAGACTGTTATACTTGGAATTTCTGGTTTCCAAATTGAGCATTGTTTGTAAATCATTAACCCAAGTTTTTTTCTTTTTAATTGTTATAATCGTTGGCTTGTTATACTTTGTGTAGAATTACTTTCAAGTTTTTTTTCTTTTTTTTAGTTCATATGAGAGATCCCAATAATCAGCTTCACGTAATTAAAAACTTGAAGATAGCTGTAAGCAACATTACCACCCAACCACCTCAGCCTGGAGCCATTCGGAAACTCTTGAATGATGTGGTTTCTGGCAGTCAGCCTGCAGAAGGATTAGTAGCTAATGTGATAACGGCAGGAGATTATGACCTCAACCTCAGTGGTATGTAATAAGGTTTATTATTATTTTTTAAATGATATTTCTTTTGTTAGAAAGGTAATTCTGTAATTTGGAAATCATTCAACACACACTTAAGTACTTGCTGAGTGCGTGAGCCTGAGAATACAATGTGGAAGACAAGTCCTTGTTTTTTGGAGATTACAATCAAGTAAGCAGGCAGCCATTAAAATAACGACGAAATACGTGATTCCACTTTTTCATAATGAAAAAATTTCTTGTAGTTCTACTTGTAAAGTTAATTCCTAGAACATGTGCATAATATTTTTTGAATGAAAGAACCAACAGTAGACAAAGCTATTCTTTTGTGACATTAGTAATAAAATGATTATGTAAAAGCATTCATTTTATTGTATCTTTTATCTTGCTTAGTGTTAAATGGAGGAAATGTTTATAGTATATAAATAAATACTTATCCTAATCTGATGTGACTGGTAAATGTTTTCATAATAAAATTGGTAGGTAAAACTATAATATGTAAAGTGAGTTAGCAGTATTTGGTGTGACTCTGCTAGTGTAGAAAAGACTTGATGGGGGGGGCATGGGATAGATTTTTAGAGGGGAAAAATGAAAAGTACATCATCTAGGAATTTTCTGGTGGTCCAGTGGTTAGGACTCCAAGCTTCCACTGCAGAGAGGCATGAGTTTGATCCTTGGGCAGGGAACTTAGCTCCTGCATGCGCCATACGTCATCTAATTAGGCTATTTTAGCTACCTAATAATCATCTTAGATCAGTATAACTTATAATCTATTATATTAATGCCTCCTAATTGCATAGTTGAAGATTTTCCTAAACCTACAAAGAGAAATTAAGAGGTATGTTTTAGATCGTGAAGTTACTTGGTTGCGCTTGTATAGTTAGAAATGTTTGTAGATTTACATTGTTTAAAAATTAACAATTTTTCTTCTTTCTATGTCATTTTAATTCCAACAAGATAAGTTACCTTGATAAGATTAGAAAATTTTGGTTATCTTTAAATCAAAGGAATCCATTTCAGGATATGTACTTTAAGCAGTTCCTGGCATAACTTATTTTCATGAGGCAAGATTTGCGTATTTTGGGGAGATAGTGATGGAATTTGAATTATTTCTCTCATTCAGTGTAAAATTTGAAGTGTGAAAGGAAAGGCACTGAATCTAATGCTAGAGTGTCCAGGTTTTTATATTACCATTGCCAGGGTTAGCTATAGTTAGTTGGATAATCTGAATCAGTTACTTATTCAGAATCAATTCTGTTCTCTGAAGATGAGAGAATTTGACAAGATTACTTCTTAAGGCCTCTTCTAGACCTTTAATCCTGTGATTCTGTTTTATAGGGACTTTAACATTTTTATTACTCAGGCAACAAATATTTATTGATTTCTTACTATTATGCTTTGCTCTGAGATAAGATGCTGTATGTAACTTTATAACCTGATCAATAATTAGGAGACATTCTAATTTATAGTATCTTAAAATACATTATAATAGAGATATAGCATATCTAATATGCCAGAGTGCTGAGGGGCACAGAAAGAAATTAACTATCATATTTTTTCAAAATTATCTTTTTTTATAGTGCAGATACATTCCTGACCTCCAAAGCTCATATACCTTTTACTTTTAAAAAATTTATTAAAATGATACATGCACAGAAAGAAAGCAAAAGTGTCAGTCAGTCAGTCCTGTTTGACTCTGTGTGACCCCATGGACTGTAGCAGGCCAGGTTCTTCTGTCCGTGGAATTTTCCAGGCGAGAATACTGGAGTGGCTTGCCATTTCTTTCTCCGGGGGATCTTCCCAACCCAGGGATTGAACTCGCATCTCTCTTGTCTGCTGCATTGCAGGCAGAATCTTTACTGTCTGAGCCACCAGGGAAGCCCAATACAAACAGATAATGCTGAAAAGACTTAAGAGAAACAAGCAACAGTAATCTGCTCTCTGTACCCCTGCCCCACCAACTTTTAGTGGTTTTCTTTGGTATTCATTTTGTGTTTCTAAGTAAATATTTTTATGTGGTTGTTTATGGCTTAATTAAAATTTTTTATTTCTTGATTTCTCATTATAATTGATGAAGATTTAGCTTAAGTACGCCCCTTCTTCCATCTCCCTAATGTGGTTTTTTATAATTTTCGGTTAATACTCACTGTTGGCAATACTAAGTATTCACTTCTTCACTGCTGAGCCAAATATTGGGCTTTAAGTTAGTTTTTATATAGCATTTTGTTTTTTTTCAGGATTTAGTTAATCACCTTTTAAAAAACAACTTGCCTAGAGTCCTTCGTATTTTTTGCTAGTTTCTCAAACTTCCAATAGCCTTTCAGTAAGATTTTCCCCTTGATAGATTAATTTATGAGATAATCCATTTATTAAGATCTCCTTCCTAAAAAAAAAAAAAAAAAAAAAAAAAGATCTCCTTCCTAATGTCTTCTTTCTACTCCACCCATATTCTCAATAGGGAATGATAAGCATTGCTCAAGAGGGTGAAAATTTGGTAGTTGGGGGACAAAAAATATATACTACAGTGATTCGTGACTCTCCAAAGGACCACAGTACATTAATGGATACATAGTATATCTGTGGTATTACGTAAGAATATTCTGTGGGGAGAAGGAACATTTAGAAGAATATTTTAAAAAGCTCACCAGGTGGGGATGGAGGGGAGAGGGAATATAATGAAATGGAAGTTTCAAACACTGTTCTACTCTGTCATGGTTTGGCTGCATTCCAAGACCTGCTCCACAACTGCCATCCTGGAGATTTCCTTCCCTTCTCTGTAGCCTCTCATTCATATCTTTAGGTATATTTCATTGATTTGGTAAAGGACATCTCCAGTGTCTTTCTAAAAAAGATTTATGTTTTGGAAGGTGAAATTTTTGAGGAATGAATGTCTGAAACTCCTTGCTGCTGCTGCTAAGTCGCTTCAGTCGTGTCCGACTCTGTGCGACTCCATAGACAGCAGCCCACCAGGCTCCCCCATCCCTGGGATTCTCCAGGCAAGAACACTGGAGTGGGTTGCCATTTCCTTCTCCTTAGGCAGACTGTAAAAAAGAATCTCAAATGGTTAGGACAAGCTTCAGAAGAAAACAGTTTCTTTAGCTTCTTTCTCTGCTACTTAAGGCACTTCACTTTAGCTTTATTGTTATGTTGGTCTTGAAGACTGAGAATGTGAGATGCTGACTGAGAATGTGAGATGCTGAAGTACTGAATTCATTTTAATAAAATTCTGTTAGAATAATACTCTTTGGAGATTTGAGTGGTTTTATTCATTTTAAGTAAGAATAATTCTTTGTCTAGAAATACTCTAGTTTTACCATTAATGTGAGTCATCATACTTTTCACCCATTCTGTTTATGAAATACATGTTAGATACTTACCTCATAAGCCTAGCTTTCACAGTGCCATTTCTTCATCAGATTGGTCAATTAAAGCTAGTGTTCCTTAGTGTAGTAAATGTAGAGACATAAGGATGGAATTGAAAGAATCCTCATTATATACAGGTATTTCCTCTGGTGGTCTCAGTTTTCCAGATTGTTCACAGTCTACTCCTTGTCTATTACTTTTTTTTTTTCCACTCAGGTACTACTTTTTTGTATTTGTGTCAGTTAACATGTCTGTTTAATTTTTCTAAAATGGAGATAATTTTTGTTATCTCTTATCTATTACCTATTGTATTTACTCTTGATTTACAGTATTATCTGCTAAACTTAGGCATTGACCTTGAAAAGTATATATTGGGCTGCACCTTGTTTTGGTAAGAAGGAAGAACATATTTTCCACCCTTTTTCAATATGTAGTGTACTTTTTCTGATTGGCTTTATGTTAACTACTAATACTCTGTAAGATACCATGAGACTTCAGTGAACAGTCATGTGTAAACAGTGTTTTAAGAGGCTGTTTAAGTATTCTTTAATGTCTTTCCAAAGATTTTTACTTAAAAGCATAAAGAACCCTTTAAAAAAGTGGTTATTATTTAAAATGTGGGTAGTGCAAAATAGGAAATCATTGCTCTTATTTTTCTAGTATCTTGAAGTATTTTTCTGTTTTTCGTCCTGGGAATTGTTTATCAATACCAGTTACTTTGAACTATAAGAAAGTCCAGAAATAATGAAATTCCCTAGGATAATGCAATAGTGAACAAAATCACTGTTATATCATCCTTCAGTTTGAAATTTTGTATTGCCCACAGTCCTAAATCTTCTTTCAGGAAGTTATGAAAGAAGTTTGGAGACAGCAGCTTCATAGTCATCATCTTTATCTTTTTTTTTTCTCCATTGAACACAATTGAGACTTGGGGATTTTTAGTTCATATTGACAAAGAAAAGAAAATTGACAGTGAAATACACAATTTTTCACAGTTACTAGATGAATTAGAAGATGAATGCAGTGACATATGGCAGTTCAGACTAATGCGATCTAGTAGAAATAAATGAGCCACTTATGTTGTTTTCAGTGTTCTGTAGCTACAATGAAGAATGTAAGAATAGGGAATTCCCTGGTGGTTCAGTGGCAGTGGTTAGGACTCTGTGCTTTCACTGTCAGGGGACCCAAGTTCAATCCTTGGTCAGGGAACTAGATCTCACAAACTTTGTCGCATTGCCGAGAGGGGGGAAAAAGAATGTAAAAAGAAATGAGTGAAATTAATTTTAATAATATATTTAATTTTAACCCAAATATTACCATTTCAAATGTAATCAATGAAAATTTTTTTTTGTATTATCTTCAAAATTTTATGTGTATTTTATACTTACAGCACACCTCAATTCAGACAAGCCACATTTCAAGTGCCCAAGAGCCACATGTGGCTAGTGGTTACTTACCTTATTGGACTCTGATGACAGTGGTGAAATTGATCATATATAGAAATCCCAGTCTTTTGAGTCTTCAGATGACAGTATCTAGGACAGTTGTCTTCAAACTCAAGAGTTGATGAGTGAGCAATGTATTTCTAAAAACAAAAAGAAAATATAGTATTTTCACCCAGTTTAACAGGAAGGACTTAATTTAACAGGAAGGACTTAATTTAACAGGAAGGACTTCATATAATATTTTGAAATGCTAACCTAGACCATTCCATTTTATTAAAGGACATATAACCATATTCTTTCATCTTTTATGATGTTTGTGTAACAATTTACTTGATAAAATTTGTAAGTGTCAGGCGTGTGTATGAAGGTAATTGGAAGGAATCAGATGATGTAGAAATGAAAATTCATTAACTTAATCATTGTGTTTGCTGTTTAAAAATGTAAAGAATGAAAATGCTTCGCAGTGATGGAGCAAAATAAAATGACCTTTTTGTTTTCAGCAAAATTTTGAGCCATCACGTTTTTCCAAAATGTTGCACCTTGGCTGTGCAAGAAAAACCAGAAATAATGATAAACTAGATGTTGTTAGACATGTGTTTAAATCTGGAATCAGTATTTACACTGTGAATGCGTTCTAGGTTTGTGCATAATAGTTGATGGACATTCAAAAAACATTGCCTAATTGAGGTACATATCTTTGAAACTGGGAATAGATGGAATACAATTTGAGATTGCTTTATTAAAATTTATAAAAAGCTTGTTTTGGTTTTATTCTTAATTCTGGGAATAATTTATAAAATGAATTAGAAATACAATAAAATATCAAGGGTTGGTTAAATCCAGATAGTAAATGCAATGTCTATTTTTCTTGATATACTGAGGGTTAAAAGGAATATAGTTTCAAAAAAGACTGATCTGTTTTTTAAAAAAATCTGGTGTATGATAAATTTAATTATTTGACATAAGTAATCATGGCTTTCATCTCTTTCGAATACTTTGAGTTTTGCTGATTTTTTTTTTTTTAGAAAACACTTGATTAGAAATAGTCTCTTCAAGGATAGTTCTCAAGGGTGTTGTTAAAATACAAGGTTAGTATTTCTTAGCTCTTCATATTATTTAAGATTATTTGATTTGCAAAATGCTCATAAATTTTATATAAAAGTTCTGGTTTTAGTTTTTTGTAGCTTTTGTAGTCTGACGTCTTCTGAATTAAACCATATATTCTGATAATCACTGTTACAAGTGTCAAGTATTTTTGACTTGAGACTCTTATTGAATGAAATAATTATACATCTAATTATCATATTTCTTTCCCTTACTTGAATATTTTCATTTGGGAAGATATTATTTTGCTACTGCTGCTGCTAAGTCACTTCAATCGTGTCCGACTCTGTGTGACCCCATAGACGGCAGCCCACCAGGCTCCCCCATCCCTGGGATTCTCCAGGCAAGAACAAAAGTCTTAAGTGCAAACATTATGTGGAATTTGTAATATTTCTTAGTGCCTTTTTCTTTAGTCTGAATGGTGGTTTTCTGGTACTTTCAACGTTTGTGAATGATTAGAGAGGGAAAATATGTGATTTACGGGTGATGTTTATGTTTAGGGCAGCCAGTCTTTTTCACTTGCAGGTTTGGGATCACTGATGATAGTATTTGGTTTCAATAGAAAGAAGACCAGAGTTGCTGTAGGTCTATCTCACTGCCTGCAGCCCTTGTTAGATATGTATTTGAACACTAATAACTTCGGCTTCCCAGGTGGCACATTAGTAAAGAATCCACCTGCCAGTGCACGAGACAGAAGAGACACGGGTTCAATTCCTGGATCCGGAAGATCCCCTGGAGTAGGGAATGACAACTCATTTCAGTATTCTTGCCTAGGAAATTCTGTGGACAGAAGAGCCTGGTGGGCTACAGTCCATGGGGTTGCAAAGAGTTAGACACAACTAAGCATGCACACGCAACTTTGTTTGCTGAGTTACTGGCACTAAGAAGGGAACAAAGAAGAAATGGGAAGAGAGAGAGGGGGCTGCCTTTTGGAGAGTGCAGGATAGAGCATTACATTTTTCTTTTTTTTTACTTCTTGGCTGCCTTCTTTCCTTTCTTACCAGGGGAAGTGTATATTCTACATAGAGAAACTTTAACTGGTAGGATATCATGGTTGCTGTTTCAGTTCCAAACAGAACATGTAGAGAGGGAAAGAAATATGAGAAAAATACTGATTTCATCCCAAAATATGTACAAGAGAATTTTTAAGGGATGAGAAGTGTCACTAAATGTTAGTCTTACGTTAACATTAAAAAAAAAAAAACCACCTTTTTTCCCCTACATTCTGCAAAAACATTGCTTGAAAAAGCAGAAAGAGAACGACGCCCTAATCAATTAGCCCTTCAAGGAGGCATGTGGCTGAAGGAAAAAGTTACCTCATCAACCTGAATGTGACCGACTTGAAGGATAAAACCCACTTCTGCCATATATATTTAGAAAATTTTCCTTTGTTCCTGTATTCTTTGTTGAGTACCCAGTGTTTTTCTGTACCAATATTTAGAAAGTATTATTTCAGTTTAAGAACTCCTACATGTGAATGCGTGCTTTTTTTTCTTTTTGATTTATTTTTTTATTAGGTTTTGTTATCTGGAACATACAGTTGCAGAGTCAAAACTATAAAAGAAGGTGTATTCACAGAGGCCTAGCTTCTCTCCAGGTCCTTCCCCTTTCTCATCTCTTCCTTGCCTTACACATGGTGCCATTTGTTAGATTCATCCTGTCATTTCTCTTTGACAGAGTAAACTAAATCACGTGTGGCTCTCTTTCTTTTTCCCTTTCTTTCACAAAATTGCATACTTTTCTGCTGTTATCTTTTTTCACTTAATATATCCTGGGGGCACTTCATAGTAATCATGTGGCGATTTTCCCCTTGCTCTTAAAACTCCATAGCACATCCAGTGTGTGTACCATAGTTTACTTAACCAGTCCCCTCCTGGTGGACACGTGCATTTTCTAGTCTTTTATTACAGGAAATGTTGCAATGAATAGCTATTTTGGAAGACCTAATTTGTTTATTCAGAACTCCCTGACCCACTGTGAAACAGACCCCTTGTCATACGTCTACAACTTACCTGTTATTTGTTAAATTTAAGCATTGTTGAAGCAACAAGGAAAATAGAAAAATAAAGTTGATAAGGTCATTTCTCCCACCATCTGTGGCGATTTCTTATCTAACCAAATCTTTCATTATTTATTTATATGTTTTCTCTTCATTGGTACTGAGTGAAAATAAAAACTAATTTTCAAGATAGAGACTCATTTTGACTGATTTAGGGGAAAGATATGTTTACTGGTTAGTAAGAAAATTGGTTTCCTGTTGTAACAGACTAGTCTGTTATGCCACTTTTTGTGTGTGTGTGTGTGTGTGTGTGTGTGTGTGTGTGTGTGTGTGTGTATATATAGAGTACTATTTCTGGGAATGTCTTTCCTCTTCTGTAGCAAGAAAACATGAAATTTTTGTAGTACTAATCCTTCTAAACAATATGGGTTATTCTCATAATCCATTTGTTGGAATTAAAGATTTTTTTGTATATATGATACTGGGTTGGATATGCTACTTGGTTAAGATGAATAGCTTTATTATTTCACCCGTCCCAGTTTAATGTAGTATTACAGTGTAAACAGAAAATATACTTGCTATGCTTTCCGTGATTCTAAGCATAAAACAAAAAGTACGTAAGGTTTTATAGTCAACATTAAGTAGGAATAGAGTGTCCTTTTAGTAAAACTGTGATTTAGATAATCTGCTTAAACCTAATGAAATGACCAAGTTTAACAAAATTCAAGTTTTTAGCAAGTTAGAATAGTTGTGATGTAAAATGCTTAGCATGGAGTGAGAGAGATTTGACATTTTAAGAATCACATCACATACATGTATACAAAAAGTAAAAATACACATCTTTGTATTTGATCGTGAGGTAAGTATGTTTTGAAATTCCATTTGGAGTGGTTCAGTTGCTGTCTGACTCGAGTAATCAAATTATGAAGTAAGGTTTGTCAGCCTCACCACTATTGACGTTTTGAGCGAGATAATTCTTTGCTGGTGTTGGAGTGGGGTGTGTGTGGGGTATTGTTATCCTGTTTTCCTCAGTGTAGGATGTTCTCATTATTGCATCGTTCCTGACCTGTTTCCCTAGATGCCAGTAGCACTCCTCCTTGTTCCTATTTGTGACAAGTCACAGTATCTCCAGACAGTGCCAGATGTTTCTTAGGGGTCACGATTGCTCTTGGTTGAGGACTGCTGTTCAGAAATAATGCCATTTATGAGAAAGAGCTACTTATAACAGCGTGACTAGTGGAAGGGAAAACTGTAGTTCTAAAATCTGGTTGTTCACATAGGTAATACTGAAATCATTAATAAATAAACTGTGGTATCATTGTGTAGGTTGGGAATAGGTCAGTTTTATTTTTGCAAGAACATGTACTGCCATGTATGAATATATTTGTATGGCTCATGTATGTATATCAATATATATATTAAAGCACATGTGAAAATGCTTGTTTATTGCTAGAAATGATGTTTTATACCTTTCAGGAATATGAACTTGAAATGTGGTCTGTTGTAAACTGATTCTACTGAACAGTTTTAACTTTTTCTTTATTAATTTTAGCTACTACTCCATGGTTTGAGTCTTACAGAGAGACCTTTCTTCAGTCGATGCCAGCGTCAGATCATGAATTTCTGAATCACTATTTAGCATGTATCCTTTGACTTTTATGTTCTCTTAAAATATTTGGAAGTTACTAATCTCAGAAAGAGTTACATAAACGCAAAATTGTTGAGAGGATGTAAAAATTATTTTTTATTGATATGCTTCAGGTTTTCTTGTTGTCCTTGTTAAATGGCATCCTAGTTTCAAGACTGATAGAGCTAAGTTTTGATTAAAAAATAAGAATACTAAGAGCCTGCTTAGTTTTTGTCATCCAACTTGCACATTTCATGCTTAATGTGTTTTTAAGCGATTTTAGAAAGAAAAAATGTAAACTGTCAGTGTTAACTGCTTTTGCTGATTGTCTCAAAATTCCCTGGTGGTTCAGACAGTAAAGAATCTGCCTGCAATGCAGGAGACCCAGGTTTGATCCCTGGATCAGGAAAATCCTCCGGAAAAGAGAATGGCTACCCACTCCAGTATTCTTGCCTGGAGAATTCCGTGGCCAGAGGAGCCTGGCGAGCTACAGTCTGGGGTCTCAAAAGAGTGGGACACAACTGAGCGACTAACCCTTTTACTTTCAAAATTAACTGCTTACGCAAAAGCTCAGATTTAGAAACAGCTTTCCATCCTTTAGTAACATGTTTTATAGCTGTTAACCTCCTTTCACAGTTATGACTTTCATTTTTTTTAACGTGGTTACAGAGGAAAGTTGAGAAGGGACAGAGTATGAAATTGCACTGAAATGGAATGGAGAGGATCAAGACTCAGCAGAAGTTTTCATTATGTTGATAGTTGGACAGTTTTTATTTTCATGGATTTCCTTAGTGTATATATAAGTGATCTAAACAGCTGTCAACAAGATATCTTTAGTACTTAGAACCTTGAATTACTTAGAAATGTCAAAGAAATTATTTTATGCTTGCAGGAAAAGCTGTAAAAATCAGATTTTGTTTGTTTTAGCTCATAAAATACCTCCCTAAGTTTATTTTTAAAGAATAATATTAATTATTGGACTTCCTAGATGGCACAGTGATAAAGAATCCACCTGCCAGTTCAGGAGATGCAAGAGACACAGTTTCGACCTTTGAGTCAGAAAGATTACTCTGGAGAAGGAAATGGCATCCCACTCCAGTATTCTTGCCTGGGAAATCTCATGGACAGAGGAACCTGGTGGGTTGCAAAGAATTGGACACGACTGAGTATGCACACATGCTTGCTGGTGCTGCTAAGTCACTTCAGTCGTGTCCGACTCTGTGCGACCCCATAGACAGGAGCCCACCGGGCTTCCCTGTCCCTGGGATTCTCCAGGCAAGAACACTGGAGTGGCTTGCCACTTCCTTTTCCAATGCAGGAAAGTGAAAAGTGAAAGTGAAGTCGCTCAGTCGTGTCCGACCCTCAGCGACCCCATGGACTGCAGCCTACCAGGCTCCTCCGTCCATGGGATTTTCCAGGCAAGAGTACTGGATTGGGGTGCCATTGCCTTCTTTGTACACATGCTTGCAGTTTAATAGGATAGTGGTTACTGTTAAGTGATAAGTGATAATTACCTTAATGTGGTTTACAAGGTATGTTGGTGGCATCCTCTGGTGAAGCTGAACCTGTGGAACAGTTTTCAAAATTGTCACAAGAACAACATCGAATTCAGCACAATAATGACTATTCCTACCCCAAGTGGTTTATACCAAATACACTTAAATATTATGTACTTCTACATGATGTAAGTGCAGGAGATGAACAGAGGTAAGTTTTATTTTTTTAATTGTAAAATATTTCCTGTCAAATGAGTTAACATTAATTTGGACATGGCTTAAGTTTTTGATACATTTTTCATCTAAGAAAGTAAAAATTAATAAATTAGCTCGATCTTTTATTTGAAGTTATATTCAGCAGCTACATCATTTTATTTCATATGCTTATCCAAACTTTTCCTTCAATGTATGTCTATTAATCTTTGTTCATGAGTGCTTGCCATTTTATATCTATAGATCTTGGCTGTATTTCTTACTTTGTATATTATTATTGCTCATTTTTTTCTCTTGTCCCTTTCCCAGTTTTCCTGTAACTTTTCGTTTCCTGGTTTATAGGCACTTCTTTTTTCACTCTTCACTCTTACCACTTTATATTTTTAAACTTGATGTTTTTCACAGTCTCAAAAAAACATCCAAACACTTATTTCTTATGTCCCCTTTAATATTCTTTGTTAGTGATTTGCCATAGTCCTTTTATGTTTGGGATAAGAGTATAGTTTATCTTTAAAGATGAGTTCTTGGAAAAAGATAATATTAAAACAGTTTTGCTTTTGTGGCTTTTTCTGGCCAGTGGGGATTGGGGAGAAGATGGGACACCCGGTACTTTTTTGTTAAGAGGGAAACTTAAATGTCCAAAAAAGGCTTAAAAAATGCATTAAGACTTTTTGCTGCTTTGCAGTTTATTTTGATTTTTGGTTCAAGATATTGATCAAAATTAATCTTTTGTTTCAAACTGTTACTCTCTTATGTCGATGCTATTTAGAATATACAGTTAAATAATTGTTTTTTGTCCTTGTTCTGAGCACACGCCATCGTTTTAAATAAAGTTTTCTTGATAAAACCAAAGAATTGTTCTGAGGATTACTAACCTTTATAATTTTTTTGACATCAAAAATAATCTGTAACCTCTTGGATAAGGTGTATTAGATAAATAGGAATAATTTGAACTGGTGTTTATTAGTTTCAATTGTTTGAATATGGATACCTTTCATATTAAATGGTTATAACATGGATATTTAAGTGGTAATTAAAGTATTAGATCAGTGGTTCCTATGCTTAACAGTGTCATTGGTAAAGCAAGTAGATGTTTACTTTATTGTACGTGAGTAAATATACACACACATATACTTTGTGTTTATACAAATTTATAACTGTTGTACTTAACCAGCCTTAATTTTACAGTGTGTAATAGGATTTAATTATTCGTTAGTTTTGTTATTTGTATAGTATTAGTATCTGCATTTGAATGGGCTATCTCCGCATGTTTTTTGACACCAGATAGCTGATGAGTTTAGGGAGAAAAACTAGGTTAGCTCTATGTACCAAAATTTCATTTCTGTTAGAATGTACTATTTGATTCTTAGGCTGACTTATTTGAATTATCTTATCTCTTACCAACTATCAAGTCTACTTAACTAAAAGTAAGGAAATCAACTGCTTTTTGTTGCATCTGAGATTAGCTCATGGGTCCAGCCGATAATAAACTTAGCAAAAAAGTTGTACTTTTATATAAATATTTTGACTGCTTTTCTTTGTGTGTGTGTGTGTTTTCTTCTTCTAAACTGTGTTTTCTTTGGAGACTGCTTAGGGAAGGGTAAACTGTAGCAGTAAAAGATGATTTTTTTTGGGGGGGATGCTATAATTATCTATTTTAGCACTTATATTTTTTGATAAGTATCTGTTATCTAAGGCAGAATTTCGCAAAGTTGTATTTCCTGAAGGCTAGTCCACATAGTTGAGTTTCTGATTTATAAGTTTGAAGCCACTCTTTGGAAATTCACTGTACACAGTAGCAATGGAAGACTCAGGGGTGGTCTGCTGCAAAGAAACTGGTTGGCTTGATTACTGTAGTTCCCCAAACTAGTTTGACCACTGAAACTTTCTTTTTTAATAACATGAGTATTTTTGCAAAATTTATTCCATGAGACGTACTTTGGTAACTGTAGTTTAAGGTGATAACCAAGCTAGCTAAACTTCAGTTAGAATCATGAACTTTGTTTTAATTTTTAAAATTATGCTACTTCTAATGTCTTTTTTAGGAACTATTTTTTTTTCATGGTTTTTGTATTATTTTATTATCTATTATTGCCTAAGATCCTCTCTTCGTTGGCTACAAACTTTTCCATTTTTTATTTTAGAGCTGAGTCAATTTATGAAGAAATGAAACAGAAATATGGAACTCAGGGTTGCTATCTACTTAAAATTAATTCTCGAACATCTAATCGAGCATCAGATGAACAGATACCAGATCCTTGGAGTCAGTATCTCCAGAAAAATAGTATTCAAAACCAGGTATATGTAAAAAACAATAATGAAGCAAACCACAAAAGCTGTATTTCAGTTTTATGGCCAATGGCATCACTGTAGAATTTGAAGAATTACTAATAGTTATTTTATGGAATCTGGCTAGTTTTGATCCACTAGTATGCGAGCTCTTAATGTTTCAAAAGCTGTATTTAATCGCGGTAATCCCTTCTGTGTATACCTTTCAGGTATAAATATCAGTGTTAATTGTTTTCTTGAAAGATGAAAGAAAAGTGGAGACTTCCCTGACAGTCCAGTGGTTAAGACTCTATGCCTCCACTGAGGGGGGAACTAAGATCCCACAAGGCGCATGGTGTGGCAAAAAAAAAAAAAGATGAAAAGTGAATTATACATTAAGAATTGAATTAGATTGACTAAACATGTAGATAATAGAATTTTTGGCTTGCACATTAAATTCATTATGAATGCTTACAGTCAATTCTTTATTATCCACATGCTCTGGGGGTTGTCTTCCTTCATTTTCAACATGCTGTTCTTATGGCCACCTTTTGGAGCTCATACTTTTTAGGTGGGTGGGCTTTTTTCCCTAACTTTCCTTTGACTTCCTTTTCTTTTGAATTTCCAGGAAGTTTTGTTTCTTCCTAATCAACTTTTCTAATGTTGATTTCTAGACTAATGTTAATTGCTGTCTGTTGGCTGGTGTGTGGTGGGTGTAGTTTCACGTTCTTTCCAACTTTTAAGATAGAATTTTATGCCACTTGGTATTAGTCGAATGGCAAGTTATACACTTAGTTCAGAAAATCAAGAGTTGACTATTTTTTGTTTAGAAGGAAGATTTCTAAAGTGAATGGAAAATATATTTATATTTTGTATAATTAAGCTGCATTATATACTTTATGTGATACTATTTTAAGAAATATGAATTAGAAAGTATGTAGATTTTGATGTTCTAATAGAAATATTTTTTAATCTGTTTATATACGAAATTTTAAATCTAATTTTACTCACTTTAACATTGAGATGATTGTTGACCTTCTTTAAAATAATGCTGGGGGGAAATGTCTGAGAGAAAAAGAACCAGTTGGAGGTAGAAGAGCTTTAAATAGTGTTTCAGGACCATACTCAGAGTAGGAATAGTATTGAAATACTCAGTTTAGAATCTAACCATCTAAGGTTGGGAAAGGGAACATAATAGGTCAGATTGTGCAGTTGGAGAACTTTTAACAGAAGACAAAGCTATAGATACTCTACAGCTTTAGAATTCTAGAAGTCCAGGATTGGAGGATAGTTTAAAGGTTGTCAGATCCAGTCGTTGTTGTGATGCTTTAATTTCCTTTAAATCTGAGTGACCTCATCTATTGAAAGTACTCACTGTCTTTTTAGATGACCTGCTCCATGTTTAAGCAGCTTGAGGATCAAGCTTGTACTCAATCCTATAGGGATCATGTCAGTTTTTCATTAAGATGATTTTCAGAATATAGAACAGAACTCTCATGTCTTTTAATATACCATTTTTTCAACTCTTTTCTTAAATGTTGTTTTTAGCAAATTTCTTATCCTGATCACCTTCCCCTTATTAAGTTCTAGGTTATATATTTTTCTCAAAGTCTGGCACTCAGAATAATACCTCATGATATTAGTGGGCTCATGGAGTAGTCTGGACATTTTTAAAGTTGTTTTGGTGGCTGAAACCAATACCCTTTGTACAAGTAAACATTGCATTGGATATTTTCCCAAAACTTCTGTGTATTCAGAATGCACTCCAGGCTATTAATACTGAGTCCATGAGCCAGGGGATTCCGTACCATCCTTTTTTACCCCTCCAGTAGTCCATCTGTCTTGCCATTATTCCTGACATAGTTGCATATACAGGGATTCATATAGGCATGTGCATATCACATATAAACTGAGATAGAAGTAACTTGAATTCAGAAGAATTAGGGTAGTGTGCATGTGAAACAATATAAGGATATAGTAGGTGTGGATTTAAGTGATAGAATATGATACATGGAAGTTAAGAATTTGGAGAATTAGACATTTTTTGCTGTAGCAAAAAAAAAAAAATGAGGTTTACTATAGTTGATAAATTTGGTGATATCTTAAACATGATTAAGTATAACC
Organism: Bubalus bubalis; assembly: GCF_019923935.1. Taxonomy (NCBI): domain Eukaryota; kingdom Metazoa; phylum Chordata; class Mammalia; order Artiodactyla; family Bovidae; genus Bubalus; species Bubalus bubalis. Next base: position 36,794,137 of record NC_059178.1, on the reverse strand, counting down.
ATTAATACTTTTTATATTTTATTTTGATAGGAATCATATGAAGATGGCCCTTGTACTATAACTTCAAATAAGAATTCTGATAGTAACTTGCTTTCATTGGATGGATTAGATAACGAAGTCAAAGGTCTTGATATACTTTCTCTTAAGTTTGTCTTTTGATTGAAAATAGCCCTCTTGTTAAAGCATGCCAATCTTTATATGTAAAAGATGGGGGAAAGTTTCATAGTGAAAAGAGGTAATGGTCAGATTAGCTTTTCCTTTGAAGATTTTATTGAGTTATTTGAGTTTGATGTTTTTTGATATTTAAAAATTTGTTTTATAAGAGTAATAAGTCAAACTTCATAAAAATTTTTTTGGTAGAGAGCAAGGGACAGTATGATATGTAGCATTAATTATTCCCCTGTTCACGTGATTTTGAGAGTTTTATTTTTGTATTTTAAATTATAGTTTGGATAGTGATAGCTTTAAAATTTTTTGTTATAATTTTTCTCATTGGTTAGTTGCGCTATTTAAAAATAATTTTTGCATTTTAACAGTTTTTTTCATTTATTTACATGAATTAAAAATTTTCTATTTTTAATATTTCTATTTTTTTTACATGAATTTAAAATTTTCTACATGTAATAGGTATTAACCCAAGTCCTGATTTTAGGGGGAAACTTGAATGCCGTTGTCTTAGACTTCTAAGACATACAGTAAGAGAAAGGGTTCCAATACTGTTTCTTTTCTTTAGCAGTATGGTAGTAATGCTGCAATTTTCTGTTGCTTTCTGAGTAAAAGAAAGATTTGTTTTTCAGTAGATGGCTTACCAAATAACTTTAGAGCTCATCCACTTCAGTTGGACCCCTCCAGTGACTCTTCTAACAGCACTGATGGCCCAGATCATGTAAAACCCACTTCATCATTACACGAAACAAAGAAAGCAAATGTTGGAATTATTCATGGTGCATGTTTAACCCTTACTGATCATGACAGAATTCGACAGTTTATACAAGAGTTCACGTTTCGGGGCCTTTTGCCACATATAGAGAAAACGATTCGGCAATTAAATGATCAGGTAAGATTTAATTATTTGCATTAGTATTTTTTAAAATTTCAGGAAATAGTAAACTTGGGAATATAGTCGTATAAGTTAAAGAGTTTATGTTTTTATTTTAAAAATAGTCCAATATTAGAATTTATTAACTTACTATCAGTGATGAAATTCTAGTAAATCCTGCTGCTGCTGCTAAGTCACTTCAGTCGTGTCCCACTCTGTGCGACCCCATAGATGGCAGCCCACCAGGCTCCCCCGTCCCTGGGATTCTCCAGGCAAGAATACTGGAGTGGGTTGCCATTTCCTTCTGCAATGAATGAAAGTGAAAAGTGAAATTGAAGTCACTTAGTCGTGCCCGACTCTTAGCGACCCCATGGACTGCGGCCCACCAGGGTCCTCCGTCCATGGGATTTTCCAAGCAAGAGTACTGGAGTAGGGTGCCATTGCCTTCTCCGAGTAAATCCTAGAAGAGGCTTATTTATTTTTACTAGGGATTTTGGATAATTTTCTTTAAGTTATTGTTACTAAAGTGCACATTTGCTTACTCTTAAAACTTTTTAGTTATTTAGAATTTTTTTTTCTATGTAAAGAAAACTAAACTCATGTTTGTCAAAATTTCATTTGTTTTCTTAGCTAATATCAAGAAAAGGTTTGAGTCGATCTCTATTTTCTGCAACTAAAAAATGGTTTAGTGGCAGTAAAGTTCCAGAAAAGAGTGTTAATGAGCTAAAAAATACATCTGGATTGCTGTGAGTAAAATATTACTGTTTTTAGTTTTCCTGTATTTAACTCTGATTAGTGTTTAATGATGTTCTGCAAAAAATGACTATATCTCTAGTTTCTTAGTTTCAGTTTGGTCAAAACTCCAGTAGATAAGAATAGTGACCATAAAAAAGTTATATTAAATTAAAAAAAAAAACTATAATTTGATATCTAAAAATAAACAAGATCACAGGGAGGTCACATTATTATGGGTCTGTTTTCCTTAAAAAGATAAGAGTTGGATTAGGTATTCATTGATAACTCTTCTTTATTAAAGTACTGAGGTCTGGTAATTCTAAGACATAGCATGTATTTAGAAATTTTGTCTAAAATCTGGTTTTAAGGGAAAATAAAATTCATTTTAGATTATTTTTTGACTGTACATAAAGGTGAATCACCTGGAATTGATCATTTGCTTCCTAATTTGACCATGGAGAAAGTGCTTGCCTTCTATCTGATATATAGATACAGATGTAACAATCTGTTTCCAAATATCTTTGAGAAATTCTACCTCCTGGGAGGTAGAATTTTTATAAGACAGGATCAGGTTTTCCTATGTTTTGGACAGTTGGGCATCTTTTTGACATTTTGTAATATTTAATGGCTTAGAGGTCATAGCTTCTGAATTCCTCTTTTTATTTTGTATCTGCAGGTATCCACCAGAAGCGCCAGAGCTTCAGATCAGGAAAATGGCTGACCTGTGCTTTTTGGTGCAGCACTATGATTTGGCGTACAGTTGCTATCATACTGCAAAGAAAGATTTTCTTAATGATCAAGCGATGCTTTATGCAGCTGGTGCCTTGGTTGGTATTCTGTAGTACTATAATTTCTTGTTCCTGCTACAATGAATGACTTAGAAATTTTTCTTTATGAAATGGCAAGCAGAATTTTCCCTAGGGATAAAGTTGTACTCAAAGAGCACATAATGCTTTATAGATTTTGAATTAATTGATGATAACTTGATGGATTTCTGTTAAATTAGTATCTTCAAACATGGTCATACATGAGGGTTTCTTAGATTTGATTAATACTTTCTATTTAATTTCAATTATAGTTTGTACTGTATTCCCAGTATAAGAACTTCTCTTTTTTAGAGGATTCTTTTTTATGTCTTGAAAAACGTTTTTAAATTGTTCGAAATGTTTTTTTCTGATCTAAGATTGTTTGTTGGTTAAGAACATGTACTTTGGTGTGCGACAAACTTTCATCTTAGGCAAGTTACTGAACATCTCTAAGCCTTAGTTTTCTCATCTGCAGAATGTGAATCCTAAATGTGGTTAGATGAGATACAAAGTTTGTAAAGTGCCTGGCACACTACCTAGGCTGTCAGTAGGCATTGGCAATGTTAGTTTTGTAATTGATATAAAACCTAGGTGTTTCAGAAAGAATTTTCTGTGTTGCCTTATAAACTTTTACTGTATTTGGAAAGTTGTCATAAATAACGTTTGTAATGTACTTTCTGTGCTTAGAAAAGAGTAAACTAGCATTGTTACTTTCTACATAGTCTATTTATTTAAACAGCAGGACACATGACTTAAAGGGAAACTAGGATTCATTTCTTTTAGGGTAATTTATCCCACATAAGGCCAGATTGCCCTGCATGTAACAGCTACATACAGAAAAGTTATAAAATTGTTCTTGGTTTTAAATGATTAATGAAAAACATTAAAATTTTCCAATTGGATAAGGTATGCAAGGATTTTTATGTTCTTTTTTTATTAGAACAAAGTGAGTTGCTGGAATATAAAAATAAGAGCTGAAAGAACATGCCACTAATGGAGAAAAGGGAAAGGGATATTTTCAGAGAACCAGTATTTTTCTCCATCTCATCTCCATTCGATGTTGAACAAAGCGTACCATTGGCCATTTGGTTTAAAAAAAAAAAATGCAGTGTGCTTGTGCACATGCCTCATTTACTTTATGTTCAGTTAAAGAATGGGGAAGGGGAAAAGGAAAGAACAGAGAAACTGTACTGTAGTAGTCAGGATGTGGTGGAACCAAATTGCAGCTTTCTAACTGAGAATGTCTTCTTGGTCTGGAGGAACAGAATTCTGGAGTTAAGTAGCAGGTTCCGTATTTAGTAGAAACCTCTTGTCTGCCACTGAAACACATCAGCTGTATCTTCAGCCTCCATTTCCAACTGTGCAGGTGTGTCTGTTTCATTGATTGGCATCCAGACAGATGGGAATCTGGTCTGCCTCGTTGACAAAGCCTGTTGTTCACAGTAGGCTTTCATTAGTTTACTACTGCGCCACAGAACCCCCTTCAAATGACTAGGATCATCATTCTCAGTCGTGACTCCTCCCTTGGGCTTTTCATTGACCATGGCATGTGCAGGAGTCTCCTCAGCTGTTGCTTCAAAAAAGAGGTACCAGGTCCACACCAAAGGGGCATATGAGCGAGTGGCAGAAGGAGGCAGCGGCAGTGGTGGCGGAGGCAGAGGGCACAGGTCATGTGCTCCCTTCCCCACTCTGCATGTCTTCTTAAAAACATGTAAGCTATAAACAACAGTGTGACGAATAAAAATACATATGAACTCTACTTCATTGATAATTACCATGTAGATAACCTGTTTAATAACTATTAAATAATAACCTGTTTAATAACTATTAAATAATAACTATTATAACCATCTATTTTGCATTTATTTTAATACTGTATATATAAAAATAAGATTGTATTATATAGTAGCCATCATGGTTAACAAAAGAGTCCGAAATGCAGTACTTGGATGCAATCTCAAAAATGATTGTATATATAAAAATAAGATAGTAATTATTGTATATATAAAGATAGATATACAATATTCTATATTGATATATATAAAGATATATATACAATATTCTATATTGTATATATAAAAATAAGATAGTAATTTTAAAAAGTAAAGCTAAAATGGCAAAAAGTCATCTAACTTTTAAAAATCCTTCAGGAACTGAAAATGTTGATGAATAAAAGTATTTGAAAAAGTATATGAATTGTCCTTGGCTAGACAGCCTCTGGTCTATGGTTAACTAACATAAGCTAATAGAAAATCACAAAGACTTAAATATTATTTCATCAATACTTTATAACATAAGTTCATAATTACAAAATTATGCGTAATGTGTCTGCAAATTGAAAGTTTGGAAAAATCTTATGGCACAAAATTTCAATGATTTTATGGTATTTAAGCTTTTTCATTTCTGTCTACAATCTGATTAATACTGCATTTAAACCATTTAGATGGAGGCAAATTAGTGGCATATTGGGCATATTAGTAGATGCATATGAAGGAAAAATAATTGAACACTGGAAAGTAAAGGCATAGCTACTAAAACATATGCACACCTAAAAATCATTGTAGTCTATAATTACCCTAAAAATAATAAGCCTTAGAGAAAAATTGGTCTGGTAGAGTCCTCATAAAAGCTATGTATCTTTGTAACCAGAGCATAAGGTGTTTTGTGAGGCAGCTTAGCATGGTGGAGATTATCCCAAGAAATAAAAAAAGTATGCAAAACCAGTTTGTGAACCCTGGGGTGGGGAAAAGAACTCGTAACCAGTGGAATTGTCGTGAAGGTAAGCAGGGAAAGAAGTGCAGCCTGCCTTGAGCAAGAGCTGTGCAAGGCTGGGAGTATACATCTCTAGAGAGACGTCCCCAGCCCCCCAGTCACACGCACACACACAGAGTAGGCATTCGTTTTTTATTTTCTTAAAGCACAGATTACAAAAGCTCCTGCTTGGGCAACAGCTAAGTTCGGAGCTTTTTACTTTCTTGCTGAAGGTTATAATTCTGTATTTGTTATTTTTGATCCCCTTGCCTAAGAAAAACTATTTTTGAATGAATAAAAATTCTGTGTGTACTGATACCACCTTCCTATTTACCATTCGCATAGTAGATAATTGATCACAGACTATACTGCCTGCCTTTTTTGATGAAAATTAAGATACTTAATTATTTTAACTATAAAGTTAAAAGGTACATCACAGAAAACCAAAAAAAATTTTTGGAGAAATACAGTTTATGTTGTAGTTTAATTTGTCATAACTAGCTGAAGGTTAAGTAGGTCACTCCAGTTCTTGACGAAAGTCTTTGTAAAATGTGTTAACCCGTTACTGTATACTGTAAGAAATGATTTAATGGTTGATTATTGAAGATCATGCAGTTACTTGGGGTGATCATTCTGAATATTCTCATTGTATCCTTAGAAATTGTTAGCTTGTATGTATATTGATTTGTGATTTCTTGTAGAATTAAATTAGAAAGTGACTTAGAATTCAAAGCCTGTTTTTCTTACAGGATTTTTTCCTTAATATACTTTTATTGATGTGTGTGTGTATGTATGTGTGTGTGTGTGTGTGTGTGTGTGTGTGTATGTAGTATATATAGTGCATATGTAGCAAATATAATGTATTTTTATGTAGTATTATATAATATATATGGGGCTTCCCTGGTGGCTCAGATGGTTAAGAATCTGCCTGCAGTGCAGGAGATGTGGGTTCCAGGTTGAGAAGATCCCCTAGAGAAGGGAATGGCTACCCACTCCAGTATTCTTGCCTCAGGAATTCCATGGACAGAGAAGTCTGGTGGGCTACAGTCCATGGGATCTCAAAAAGTCAGGCATGACTGAGTAACTAACATTTCCACTTTCATGCTATATATATGTAATGTATTTTAGTTTTTTTGTGTAATATAGAATCCTATGTGTATTCATTATATTTATTAATTAAAATATAAGCTAATTAAGAAAACATGATGTTTCAGAGCCGTAGAAAATTTTGTCACATGGAGATCACATATTTTCGTTCAGTTTCTTCAATAAATTTTTGCGTTGGATGCTGAGGATACAGATATTCTGAAACAGGCAGGGTTCATACTGTCATGGAACTTAAATAGACTGTCAGGTTAAAGGCTTTAATCATATCCCATTTTTTACATAAATTATTTTTGTGTTTTTTCCTCTATTTTAAAAACTGTTGCAGTAAAGTGTTTATTCATCCTAAAAGTAGGTTGGCATTAGCAAATTTCCCTCCGATTTATGGAAGTTTCATTTATTTCTAGTTAAATTTTTATTAAAAGTTGGTCTATATGAGACTACAAGTATGAATGTAATACAGCATTTTACTAAGAGTCCAAAACCTTCATTTTTATCTTCATTTCTTTTCTCTTTTTTGGCTTCACAGTGAGGCATACAGGATCCCAGTTCCCCACTAGGGATGGAACCTATGCCTCCCTGCACTGGACTGCCAGGGAAGCCACTCATCTTCATTTTTAAATCCTTTAGCACCATTGTGTATTATTTGAATTATTAACAATGGAATGGGTCTTTGAAGTAAGAAGTCCTAAAAAGCTGACAGATCGGTTTCAGAAATGGTTTTTGTGCCTTCTGATACAGCATATGAACCATAGAGTTTGTAAGAGGTGAAAGGTATATAGTACAAGTTGTTATGAGCTCTGTTTTCAAATATCGAAGCCAATAAATTGGAAACAGATGCACTCTGTTTCTCTATGGTTCTATCATTGGTCTGTTCTCTAGTCTTTAAGGAATAGGCAGTAACGAGGAGGTGGCAGCAGAAATCTTACTTCATAGTTACAGACCATGACCAAAAGTGTTTACTAGGTCTTCTTGAAAAACACTCATTTAAATAGTGAATGACAGACTTTGGAATGTGATTGGAGTACTTTAAAACTGAAAGCATATAAACGTAATTATTTCCAAGTCTGCATTAGGCTATCGAATTTATATATGTGGCTACATAAAAAAACTCAGTGAACTGCATTCCAATTTTTAGCCTCTGAATGCTAAACTGACAGCAAGAATTTTCTCATTTTGAAATACTGTGATGTCTTTCCCTCTAGGAAATGGCAGCGGTGTCAGCTTTTCTTCAGCCAGGAGCACCCAGGCCATACCCTGCACATTATATGGATACAGCAATTCAGACATATAGGGATATCTGCAAGTAGGTGACTAGAATATTTATGTTCTATCCCTTTAGAGATAAACTTGACATTTATATTGTAATTAGATATAAGTGGCTCTTTGTTTTTTTATGTTTTAATCTTAAGCTCCCAAATCAAGTTAATATATAGATGAGGTGATCATTTAAAACCAGTGTTTTACTACATTTTCCTTTCCTGGAAAGATGTATAGTTAGGAATTAGTTATATGTAATGTTGAACTTACTTGTTTCATTGAGGGCGATTTGTGTTTTGAGAACATTTTTAACTTTAACTACTATTAAGCCAGGAATTAGCTAGTTTGAACTTTTCCTTGTTAAATAGGCAAATACAGAGAGGTAGATAATAGTCTCGGGAAGAAAAGGAGAAACGTTTTGTACATGTAGTGAGTTCTGTTGAAACTCCATGGAAGTTAGAACTCACCGCCTGTAAAGGAGACTATGAAAGTTGGTCCAGACAAGGTTTTATGGTATGTTTGAGGAATAGACCTTGAAAGAAACATGGCTGGAATTTAAGAACCATAAAGGTATTTCAGGAATTTTGGTTGGCAGGAACAGTATTTTGGATGTAACATTACTGGAGAAAAGGAAGAGAGCCTGGGCTAGATTAGAGGGTTTTGTGTATATGGAAAGGTGTTATGAGAGAAATCAGTGTGGGAGAACATTAACTCTCATTTATTACTATTTTTAAGCTGTGGTTAAGATTTATGTTTAATAAATGGGGAGTTACTGAATATTTGAGTAGAGCTTTGACATAGTTATTTTTCAGAAAGATTAATACTAGCCTTTTCTATGTAGAATGGAAAAATTAAAAGATGGGGACACAAAGGTAGCTTTGTCTGCTATAGTGTTGAAGTAGTAGTCATAATAATGTGTTTAGAATACAGCACTAGTAATAAAGATTAACACTGATTAAGCACTCAGCGTTTACCACTGTGCCAAAGTAATTTATATGCTCATTTAATCTTTACAACAAACGTATGAAACGGTGGATACTATTATTACTGCATTCTACCCACAAGGAGATTGAAACAAAAGAGTTTAACTTGCTGGAATGGGTGAATTTAACTCAGATGACCATTATGTCTACTACTATGGGCAATAATCCCTTCGAAGAAATGGAGTAAATTTCATAGTCAGCAAAAGAGTCTGAAATGCAGTATTTGGATGCAATCTCAAAAACGACAGAATGATCTCTGTTTGTTTCCAAGGCAAACTGTGCAATAACACGGTAATCAAGTCTATGCCCCAACCAGTAATGCTGAAGAAGCTGAAGTTGAACGGTTCTGTGAAGATCTACAAGACCTTCTAGAACTAACACCCAAACAAAGATGTCCTTTTCATTATAGGGGACTGGAATGCAAAAGTAGGAAGTCAAGAAACACCTGGAGTAACAGGCAAATTTGACCTTGGAGTACAGAATGAAGCAGGGCAAAGACTAATAGAGTTCTGCCAAGTGAACACACTGATCATAGCAAGCACCCTCTTCACACAAGAGAAGACTCTACACATGGACATCACCAGATGGTCAACACCGAAATCAGATTGATTATGTTCTTTGCAGCCAAAGATGGAGAAGCTTTGGACAGTCAGCACAAACAAGACCAGGAGCTGACTGTGGCTCAGATCATGAACTCCTTATTGCCAAATTCAGACTTAAATTGAAGAAAGTAGGGAGAACCACTAGGCTATTCAGGTATGACCTAAATAAAATCCCTTATGATTATACAGTGGAAGTGAGAAATAGATTCAAAGGATTAGATCTGATAGAGTGCCTAAGGAACCATGGATGGAGGTTCGTGACATTGTACAGGAGATAGGGATCAAGACCATCTCCAACAAAAAGAAATGCAAAAAAAGCCAAATAGTTGTCTGACGAGGCCTTAAAAACAGCTGTGAAAAGAAGAGAAGCGAAAAGCAAAGGAGAAAAGGAAAGATACACCCACTTGAATGCAGAGTTCCAAAGAATAGCAAGGAGAGATAAGAAAGCCTTCGTAAGTGATCAGTGCAAAGAAATAGAGGAAAACAACAGAATGGGAAAGACTAGAGATCTCTTCAAGAAAATTAGAGATATCAAGGGAACATTTCATGCAAAGATGAGCTCAATAAAGGACAGAAATGGTATGCACCTAAGAGAAGCAGGAGATATTAAGAAGAGGTGGCAAGAATACACAGAAGAACTATACAAAAAAGATCTTCATGCCCCAGATAATCACGATGGTATGATCACTCACCCAGAGCCAGACATCCTGGAATGCGAAGTCAAGTGGGCCTTAGGAAGAAACACTGAACAAAGCTAGTGGAGGTGATGATATTCCAGTTGAGTTATTTCAAATCCTAAAAGATGATGCTGTGAAAGTGCTGCACTCAATATGCCAGCAAATTTGGAAAACTCAGCAGTGGCCACAGGACTGGAAAAGGTCACTTTTCATTCTATTCCCAAAGAATGCTCAAACTATCACACAGTTGCACTCATCTCACATGCTAGTAAAGTATTGCTCAAAATTGTCCAGGCTTCAACAGTATGTGGACCATGAACTTCCAGACGTTCAAGCTGGTTTTAGAAAAGGCAGAGGAACCAGAGATCAAATTGCCAACATCCGTTGGATTATTGAAATTGCACAAGAGAGTTCCAGAAGAACATCTGCTTTATAGACAATTCCAAAGCCTTTGACTGCGTGAATCACCACAAACTTTGGAAAATTCTTCAAAAGATGGGCATACCAGACCACCTGATCTGCCTCTTGAGAAATCTGTATCCAGGTCAGGAAGCAGCAGTTAGAACTGGACATGGAACAACAGACTGGTTCCAAATTGGGAAAGGAGTACATCAAGGCTGTATATTGTCACCCTGCTTATTTAATTTATATGCAGAGTACATGATGAGAAACGCTGGGCTGGATGAAGCGCAGGCTGGAATCAAGATTGCCGGGAGAAATATCAATAACCTCAGATATGCAATTGGCCCCACCCTTATGGCAGAAAGCAAAGAAGAACTTAAGAGCCTTTTGATGAAAGAGGAGAGTGAAAAAGTTGGCTTAGAGCTCAACATTCAGAAAACGAAGATCATGATATCTGGTCCCATCACTTCATGGGAAATAGGTGGGGAAACAGTGGAAACAATGAGAGTATTTTGGGGGGCTCCAAAATCACTGCAGATGGTGACTGTAGCTGTGAAATTAAAAGACACTTGCTCCTTGGAAGAAAAGTTAAGAGCAACCTAGACAGTATATTCAAAAGCAGAGACATTACTTTGCCAACAAAGGTCTGTGGAGTCAAGGCTGTGGTTTTTCCAGTAGTCATGTATGGATGTGGAGAATGCAGTGGAGACCCACTCCAGTACTCTTGCCTGGAAAATCCCATGGAAGGAGGAGCCTGGTAGGCTGGAGTCCATGGGGTCGCTAATAGTCAGACACAGCTGAGCGACTTCACTTTCACTTTCATGCATTGGAGAAGGAAATGGCAACCCACTCCAGTGTTCTTGCCTGGAGAATCCCAGGGACCGGGGAGCCTGGTGGGCTGCAGTCTATGGGGTCGCACAGAGTTGGACATAACTGAAATAACTTAGCAGCAGCAGCAGCATGTATGGATATGAAGAGTTGAACTATAAAGAAAGCTGAGCGCCAAAGAATTGATGTTTTTGAACTGTGGTGTTGGAGAAGACTCTTGAGAGTCCTTTGGACTGCAAGGAGATCCAACCAGTCCATCCTAAAGGAAATCAGTCCTGAATATTCATTAGAAGGACTGATGCTGACGCTGAAACTCCAGTACTTTGGCCACCTGGTGTGAAGAACTGACTCATTTGAAAAGACCCTGATGCTGGGAAAGATTGAAGGCGGGAGGAGAAGGGGACGACAGAGGATTAAGATGGTTGGATGGCATCATTGACTCAATGAACATAAGTTTGAATAAGCTCTGGGAGTTGGTGATGGACAGGGAGGCCTGGCATGCTGCAGTCCATGGGGTCACAAAGAGTCAGAGACGACTGAGCAACTGAACCGAAGGGGATGCAGTTGATAAATGGTTGAGCCAGTATCAAATCCTGCCCTTTTTATAATTGTTTGAGAATATATTGGAAGTTTCTGGCAGAAGAAACAGCCTTCTGTCAAAGAGGAACCTTTGAAGAATTCTGAAAAAGAGTTTCAGAAGGTAGAAGAACTGTGAGAGGGAGGCAGTAAGGGAGCCTGAAGTCCTTTAAAGTCCTTTATCCACAAAGGGCTAAAGTTCTCATGAAGTCCTGTAAAGTCCTTTCTCTGAGAAGATTTCTTCATGAAGCCCAGAGCTTTTGGAGGGATTCATGTGGAATGATGCAAGACAAAAGTGAAAATATCCATTGACCCAGATAGCTATATGACAATCTGGTTTTGTCCTCCTGTTCACAACAGATTGTATGCTTTTTCTAAATACACTCTTAACCGTCATGCATTTACTGTATAATCCTCCTTCTAAGTTACCATGATTGGTAAGGTTTATCATAAATGTAATAGATATTTGGGGATAAATTAGAAACACTACATTAGTTATGCATAGCAATTTTAAGAATCTCCCAGATCTGAGAAATATTAAAATATAAATAAATTTTCTTAAAATACAGTATACTTTAGCAGTGCCCTTAGAATGCCATGTCCCACTTTTTAACTGATGCAGTCCTATTTATCTGGATAAATTTCTTATGAAGCTTTCCCTTCCCTCCTTTATCTCTCATATCATAATAAAAATTAGTTGTACTCTATTCATCATTATCTGTTTTATGTCAGTTTCTGCATTTAGATAGGGATTTTGTTTTAGAAACGCTTGCATCTGTAGCACTTCCACTGCTTGATACAATGAGTTTAAAATGCAGCTTAAAGAAACAATAAAGTCCTAGACTTGTGGTAGCCTTGTGACTTCATAACTGATCATATGGGGGAATTTGTGAAGACAAATAAAACAATTGCGTTAGATTTACAAAGTTTACTAAAGATTCTTTAAGAACTGAGCATTTTGAGCGTGTTGTAGTATATGTACGTTGTTGTTGTTTAGTTGCTAAGTCATGTCTGACTCTTTGTGACCCCGTGGACTATAGCCCACCAGGCACCTCTGTCCATGGAATTTCCCGGGAAAGAATACTTGAGTGGGTTGCCATTTCTTTCTCCAGGGGATCTTCCCAGCCCAGGGATCAAACCCATGTCTCCTATATTGGCGGGCAGATTCTTTACCACTGAGCCACCTGGGGAGCCAAAACATTCTCAGATAGTCATAAATACCAACCCTCTAAGAAATATCATGGTTTGTAGAAAGTTTATGGCAGATCACTACAGTAATTTTGGAAGCAATGAATTGTATTTTAAAAGTATAACTTCAGAATGGCCTTCAAGTTAGTGATCTTTGGTTGTAATTTTAAGGTCAAGTGGTATTTTCATATAAGGATTAGAATGTAAAATGAGAAGAACTGTGCTGCTTCAGTTGACCCTTGATCAAAATGGGTTTGATCTCTGCGGGTCCAACTTATACGTGTATTTTTTCACAAAATATGTACTACAGTACTACACAATCCTAGGTTGGTTGAATCCATGGATATGTAACTGTGGGTACTGAGGGCCAACCGCATATTTTGGACTACACTGGGCGGTCAGCAGCCCCACCCCCTGACTTGTTCTAGGGTCAACTGTATTTCTGAACAAAAGAATTCCATCTTGAAATTTCTCAGTTTTCATTTATTTTTATTCAAGAATAAATAATCCAATTCTAGATTTTTGATGGTAGAAGTCCATGAGAAAAATCAGCTGATTTAATATTTTCAAAAAGAAGATTTTGGTCAGGAACAGCTAGACAGCACTAGCTCCTCAATATCTCCAGTAGTACTACCACAGAGAAAATGTCTCAGTATTCCTGAAAGTAGCCAGTAAAATGAAATACACATAACCAGAGTTTACAGTAAGGAAAGAAAAGAAATCTGGGTGAAATGTGTACCTTCCTTTATGTCTGAAAGCAGGTTTTGTTTACTAACTGCTGGTTCTGGTTATGTTCTAGCATATATATGATATGGATCTCTTTTAGAATTGGAAGTTTTTATTGAACTCAGGGTTACTGTGATGTACTAAAATATTATTATAGTGCTAATTATATTTTTCTTGACTATTTTTCTTTAGGAATATGGTATTGGCTGAAAGATGTGTATTGCTTAGTGCTGAAATCTTAAAAAGCCAAGGCAAATATTCAGAGGCTGCAGCTCTCCTAATACGGTTGACCAGTGAGGTACTAAAACTGTGTAGTACTTGTTTTAATTAGTATTTTTTCATATTTTTTAAAAAGTATTTTCTTTCTTCTTGAGAAGGGTATGCAGAACAAAATTAAAGGGGGATCTCTTTTTTGGAATTTATAACCTGGCTACTTTAGTAATTTGTAGAATTAATTTTAAATGCAATGTTTTGTAAACAGGATTTATTTTATTTATACATTTTAAGTCTACATGATTATTAACCACAGCCATGCATTGTATGTCTTCTGTGAATTAGGTTTTGCTTATGGATAACAGTATTTAAAGCAACATGCATATACATCATTCCTGATGTAAAATCAATACTTAGAAATATTCGGGAATTTTTAATTTTGTTTTTATTCATATGAACTTGCTAAATCATCCTAAACATTTTAAAAATTCTATATTATGAATAATTTAAAAGGAGGAAAAACCTGCTCATAGCTGCTATTTCAGGTTTCCAACAATATTAAGTTGCATTGACTATAGGCTTGTAAAGAATGGCAGTAATATGATTAAAGACATGTTTTTTTAGATGAGTGCTCAAGAACAGAAAAAACAAACACCTTTGTTTACCCCTTAAATATTAACTTAACCTAGGGTTTTAACCCTTGGACCATTGTGCCTTTTTACTTTTGTGTAATCTGTTTACAGTTATGATTTTCAGTCTCAAATCTCTGCAGCCCTGGAGCTTTAGATTTGAATGGCCTGAAACTTTAGATTTGAATGACCAACTGTCTTTTAGACTCAACTATTCAAGTGTTTCCAGTGCACCTTTGAGTCTACATATCAATAACTAAACTTAATACTTTGTAGATCATGATCTTAAATTACAGCCAACCAGCTCCTAATTTGCTCAAGGCAGAAACTATTTGAGATGCTCCTATAGTCTTCTATACTGTTAGTGACACAGGACTTTTTAACTTCTTAAATATGTGTTCTTGTTATAACTTCAGATATTTCACTTACCTTTCTCTTTTTAAAATCCCTCCTATTATTACCCTGGTTCATGTCCTTAATGTCCTTCTCCTGGACTTCGTCCCATTTCATCTTTTCTTCACCTCAGTTCAGTGGTTCTGCTCTCAGTCAGATCCTTCAGACAGTCCCCAGGTTTCTTCAGTGTGTCTGTCCTGCCCTCTTACATGCTGTGAGACCACCATAGCATATACTGAAAATTTATGTTTAAGCTGTTAGCTTCTTGGAGATAGGAAACTGTTGCTTTCAACTTTGTTTTTCCCTAGTGCCTAACACTGGGCTTGACACATGGTATATGATTTACAGATGTTTGTTGAGCTGAACCATTAATTTTTCTAAAAAGGTTTCTTAGGATACAACTAAGTAGGCTAAGGGATGATATTAAAAATATTTTATGATTGATACTATGTGGACACTGACCAATACGAACAGTTGTCAGACATTAACCTGTTTGGTAGAGCTGAGTATAGGTTCTTGAATGTGTTGATGTTCTGTCTTTTAATAAATAATCTTAACTTAGGTTTGAATATGTTGGCCATGTTTTTCAGCCTAGGAATTATCAGTGACTGTTAAAGGAGTTTATGGTTTAGAAGCTTGGAATAAAATTTCTTTTATTAGAGCAGATTCTTGTGTCTCATTGTAACATTATTTTCTTTCACTGTTTTTTCTTTCCAACTCTCTTTTTTTTTTTTTTTTTATTTTAACCCTTTTTCAAAGCTGGATGATTTATTTTGTCATGAAATTCTAGAAAATTTATCATTGTCTTTTACTGTTTTGGGGTGAAAGATGGGGGTGAATGTGTGTATTTCCCTGGAAGTTGTGATTTTTAATGGCCTTTTCTAGTGTGCTTTTCAGGTATTTCTTTGAAGTAACTTGAAAGTAGAGACTGCTAGGCATAATGTGTCTAAGATATTAAATTTTAGCTAATAATTTATATTTATTGTACTTTCGTTTACTGGAAAAGCTGTATAAAATGACAAGTGCATTTATCCTGAGGGTCGAGAACTGAGTCACATAGTCTTGACACTCAGAAATTGTTTTTCCTAGTGCTGTGTTAATACCATTATAGCACTTGACAGCTGTGAGGCCTGGATGAAGAGTTGAGCTTTGAGTTTGTTGTTTGCACTGTAAGTTTGTGGGCGAGTGGATCTTATTCTTGGGTCGTGCTCTGGGTTTTTCAGCATGGCAGAGCAAATGCAGCTTAATGATAAAACATGTCACATTTATCAGCACATAGGTAGTATGTCTAAATTTGGTGCTTTAAACCATGATGCTTTCCCTCTACTTGTGTCTGTATTTCTGTGTTGAACATTTATTCTGGTCCTGTAATGCTTTTTGTGTGTTACTCCATTTAAATGCAAATAAATCAGCTTATCAGAGGTATAGTAATAGCAGCAGTTTTTTATTAGTTTCTCCAGCTTGGGAGGAACTGTTCTGTTCCTGTGGTAAGTTGGTCAGCTGTTAGCACCTTTCCTATTAATTTCACAATTATGCAAAGGAAAAAAATCTTAGTGCCATGCCATCCTTGAGATCTGATTCAGTGAAGTTTGTTGTCTTTATCAGCTGTGTTTTTATGGAAGTTTTTAGTGAAGCCTTTACCCCAAATGATTTTATATCTGGTTGTGGGCAAAGTTCACAGACTGGAGTTCTTGCTGAAGTGGCACCATGGGTTTTTTCTTTTCTCAGCTCCTCATAGAGCATGCATGATGGCCTTGTCATAGCATGGTTGTGAATTGCCACTGAAGTAAAATTGTATACTTCAAACATTCAAAGCCTCTGCTTTTTGGATAAAACTGTCCCTCTGTGACATTCTGCCATTTTTCTTCCAGCAACACTGATGATAGTTAGCATTCTTTTCGGGGCCATTTGTTGGTTTCAAAGCAATGTTTTCCTACTTCAGGTGTCTGTAAGACAGGAACTAAGCAAAAAACAAAGCTGCAGTGAGATATAAGTGCAGTGTTTAGCCCTGCAGATCAACTCTCAGCAGCTTTACTGAACGCAGGGGCACATTTTGCTTCAGCTAAGTTAATATATGCTGTGGACTTGCCAGGTCTTTCTTGAATTGGTCAATCCAGTTAGAGTGGAGACTGTTGAGGATTTACTGTCCTGGTTCTCAATTGATGTACAATCTTAATAGAATCATTACACACCACCAAAATTGTCTAGTGTATATTCCTTATTTTAATCAGAATGTCCAGGATTGCTGCCCACCAAGTTTTGCAGGATAATGAAGCTTTGTAGAGAATTAAGATGTTTTTATGCTTTGTGTGTGCATGTATGTGTGTGTGTGTGTGTGGATGTGTGTGCATTGCTGGGAATAAACTTGAGAAATTTATTGGACTTAAACTGACTCCATTGAGAAACCTAAATTCCAAAATAGAATTAGAGGGTATCTACCTGTTGTAGATATTAATGATAAAGTAATAGAATAGAATGAGAATTTAAATGCTACATATGATTGGGTGTCATTGTATCATATTAGTGAGAAATGTTAGATTAATCACTGAATGGTATTGTGACACCTGATTAACTGATTCCTATCTTACTCATTGCATAATATAATTATATCTTGATTAAGCTAAAAAATGAAAAAACAAAACAACCTCAAAGAAAATATGGAGCTTCCCAGGTGGTGCAGTGATAAAGAATCTGCCTGCCACTGTAGGAAATGCAAGAGACATGGGTTTGGTCCCTGGGTCAGGAAGATCCCTGGAGTAGGAAGTGGCAACCATTCTTTGCTTGGAAAATTCCATGAACAGTGGAGCCTGGCGGGCTGCAGTCCATAGGGTCACAAAGAGTCGGACATGACTGAGTGACTGAACATCCACATGCACACACACACAAGAAAATATGGAAGAGCATTTTTTTAAATTTAGGAATGATAACATTCTTTCTTAGTTTGCAGTATTTTGAAGCCATGAAACTGAAAATAGTATGTTTGACTACTAAAGAATAGACTCTTTTATAGCAAAACTGGGAAAAACTATTTGCAAATGTATGACAAAGGCTTAATATTGATTAAGTGTACAAAGGGTTCTTACAAACTAGATAATCACAAAAACCCATTCACACATGGGCTTAACGGGCAGTTTGCAGAAAAAGTACAAAGACCCTTAAACATATGGTAGATGAACAGCCTTACTATTAAAGAAGTCTACGTTGAGGAACTAAGTATTATTTTTCTTTTATGAAAAAGGTCAAAAATCTTAAAATTTATTTTTGGCTGGGTAGAGTAGAAAGTAAACTTACTCTCTGAGAGTTTTTAACTGATATGACCTTTTTTGTATCAATATACATTATATATTGATTGGAATTTGAAGTATATGCATAGCTTTCATTAACTCAGCACTTCTATTTCCAAACACTGTCTAATAAAAATATTTGTACAGTTATTAAAAAATATTTTTTAAAGATGTTTATGGAAGAGTTTTTTTTGTAGTAGTAAAAATGTGTGGCAATATTGAATCAATATTGTGGAGACTAATATTAATAAATTATGGAGATATTTATTAAAATATTAATAAATAAGTGGAGACTATATTAATAAATTATGCATTTATATAATAGAATACAGCATGGCTTTAAAAGAAATGAGAGATGTAGATGTTTTGGAAAGATGTCTGATACTAAGGTAAAAAGTGAGATAATACTCTGTGTAATACTATTTCTGTATAAGAAAAGCTGTGGCATTTAACATATAAGTACATACGTATTTAGAAGGAGAGAAGTGACACTCACCAGCGCCAGGTTGGTAATGGCAGTTATCCCGGAGTCAGATGAGGCATGAAGTGGGGAAGAAAGATACTTCCTTTTAGATACTTCCTTTTTTTCTTCAAACATTCATTCTTAAAGGGGAAAAAAAAAAAGAGGCCATAGTTAATAATTTTTTATGAAAAAAGCATTTTCCTAAAAAAAAATAGAGAAGTAAGCGCCCTATCTTCCCCAAGTAATTCTGATGCCTTGGTTAACAACTGCTTGTTAACTATACATTCCTAATTTTCCCACTCACTAGCTTTTGGATCTAATTAACTAAGAAAATCATCTGATCATTTAGTTTTTGTTATGAGGGGGTCTGAAATAGATAATATCTACCGTTTACTGAATGCTTTTCCTCAGATGTTTCCACTCTGATATAATTTTATGATTGCTATGGAGGTAGTTGCAGTAATCAATAGTCTATGAACACTTTTGATGTGACTATAATTTGTTGAAATTATTGCATTTAAAGTCAATGTTTTCTGTTTTCAACTTTCCCTGGGGAAAATAATGGAGCAGAACACATGGAAGGGCATGGTAAGTTCAGCTTGAGAACAGCTGAAAAGCTAGAGAAAGTTTGGTGACAATGTTGTTGATGCTTGATCAGCAACCTTCAGTACTTTCTCAGTTATTTGTCAAGTGATGATGGCTCTGTCAGTTGAAAGATTGTCCTTATGGGTGAGGCTATAAATGTACAATGTGGTTTTTGTAGACTCTGTCGTAAGTCAGCTGCAGTGGAAACTAATTTGAGTTGTACCATTTACTAATATACTAATAGTAGGTGATAATCTTTGACGGGGAAACCTTCTGGATGTTTTAATGAAAAGCAGTTTCTTTGGCTGTTTTAAACTAGAGCAAAACTGAGAATTCCTTTTAAGTATAGTAAACCTTTATAGAGGATAAAGTAACAGATTTGATTATTTAATGATCTGCACACATTCTGTTTTGGCTTTCCTCTTTTATTGGATGAATAGAAATAGGCTATTGTATGTCACAGATCCGTTTCCAGAAGAAATTAGATATGAATCTGTTTTTCTGTACTCCGTTTTCTGGTTCAAGTCAGTATACCTGTATTAATTCTCAGTTTATAATCTTTTTTTGCCATTTGAAAAGGGATTGCATTTCTTCACAGATTTATTGCATGGTGCATATCACAACCAGACTTTTGGCTTTATTTAAAGCAAAAGAAAATATTTCATGGTAGAGACTTATTTGAACTTTTTTAAAAATTTGTGCTTATTGGAAGAAAGAATCATCAAGACTGGATTGTCTCTTGATCTCTGTCCTCAGATACTACTAATTTATATTGGATACACTGTATATCATTTTAAGGAAGAAAATGTGTTTTCACTAATTAACTATAATTTTTGTGAAATTAACCTTCTGTTTCTTTAAACATTCAATAGGATTCTGATCTTCGAAGTGCACTTCTTTTGGAACAGGCGGCACATTGCTTTATAAACATGAAGAGTCCCATGGTTAGAAAATATGCGTTTCATATGATATTGGCAGGCCACCGGTTCAGTAAAGCAGGGCAGGTGAGTGTGCTTGCTTTAAAAAGAAGATAATATGTTATTTATTTTAATTTTTTTTTTGTTGTAACTTGTTTATTTTATAAATGTATGTTATTTGTCAATTTTTTGATTTAAAATTTTTAAGATGAAACTAAATTTTGTTCTGAGGTAATGTGTTACATTGGTAAGGACATGAGATTTGGTTTTAAACAAATCTGGGTTTAAATCTTGTCCTTGTGCTTACAACTTAACTTTTAAAGTTATGTCTTTGAGCCTTCTTTTTTTTTTTTTTTTTTTTTTTTTTTTAATAAAATTTGCGATTTGCCCAAATTTCTATGAGGCTAAATGATGTATGTGAAGGCCAGATATACTGCACTTAAGTAACTTTAATTCTTCTTAAAGGTGATTGAACCTTCCCTACTTCAACTCTGGTCTTCTGTTGTCTCTCAGAGTATCTCTTAATGGTATTTGCTAAATATTTAATGGGTTGAAGTCATCTATCTCTTCTCTCTGGGAGCGGCTGGGTTGGAAGAGATCTTTATTAATTTGGAGTGATTTTCTGGTCCCCAGTAGTCCTTTTAAACATTAGCTGCAGGGAGCCTTCTTGAGGCAGAGAATGGTAATAGCACCTGAGATGTGGTCATTTGGGTCTGTGTGTGCTCAGTTGTGTCTGACTTTCTGCAGCCCCATGGACTGCATGACTGTGACCCCTGCCAGGCTTCTGTGTCCATGGTGGTTTACTATAAGTATACGTAAAAATGTGGGCTGAGTAATCACATGTATATTCCAAGCACTCTGCTAGGAGCTGAGCTTACACTTGTAAAACTAACATGGTCTTGTCTCTTAAGGAATTTTTTAATCTAGTCAGGGAGTATGAGGATTTTTTTGAATTTAATTAATATGAATTTTTATGAACGTTCCTTTTTGAAAGTCTGTGATAACCAGAACATGCCAGTGTTAATTCAAAGGTGCAAAGAAGGAAAGGTGTTCAAAATGACTCTCAATTTCACGGAAGAATGTCATGATTTTTAAAAATCAACTTTTCAAGATTGAGTTCCTCTACTTTTGGAAAATGGGAAGTTAGAAAATATGTGAACTTGCTTTATATTAAATTATATATATACAAAATTTATACAATATATACAAAATTTTGCTTTATACAAAATTGTAAAAATATTTATGAAATTAAGTCTTTATAATAATTTTATGTACTTTATGATTAGAATTTCTCAG
This sequence comes from Bubalus bubalis, assembly GCF_019923935.1. Lineage (NCBI taxonomy): Eukaryota > Metazoa > Chordata > Mammalia > Artiodactyla > Bovidae > Bubalus > Bubalus bubalis. The sequence goes on along the minus strand of NC_059178.1, from coordinate 36,772,680 downwards.
GTTCTGAAGTGAGGGGGGGAAAAAAGCTCTGATTTTTCACAGCCCATTTTCCATAATTAGTACAAATGCATCTGAAACATACTATCCCATTGTTTCTCTTTGCTTAAAGTGTTCTATTAAAGAAATCTACAAAATGTGTTAAGCAGAAGAAAAATTATATGCCCCACTAGAAATGGTTCTGTCATTTTTCCACATCTTTGTCCACTTTTGTGAATGATTTTGTTTGTGGTTATGATGTCATTGGATCTTGTATTTACCTTCTAAAGATACAGGACATATTGCCTCTAGGAAGTGCATGGCAGGTTAAAAATGCTACATTATGGTAGGTTGAGATACATTTGCTCTCTGGCCTAATAATCATCTTTAACTGTAGTTATCTTGTGGAGTTAATGATTCCAAAGTAGCTGGTTTGCTGTTTTGTGACCTATATACCTTGAACCCAGAGGATCGCTTTCTCAGATAGTAGAAATCTGAAATATGCAGACCTGTTAGAAAAGCAAATATGTGTCCCATTGAAGTTGGTCAAGAACAGCATCTTCCTTGGAAGATAAAGGTGCTCATCATGTACATAATTCTGACTTGGACCAAGTTGTTTCTGAGAAGCTCCAAAAAAAAAAAAACAGATGTGGCTATTGACAGAGATGAGTGCAGAGCATAGAGGAGATTATATGTATACAGTGATGTAATTTTTCAGTCCTCTGTGATTGCAAGTTCATGCCGAATTGCTTATCTTGTCCCCAGAAATTGTTTATAGTTCAGTTTTTTCCATTAAGAGTATTAACAAGTAAAAGGTATTTAAAAAGAGAAACAACATTATAATCGGTATTAAAAAAAATTAAAGTCTGAAGGTGTTTCTGATTATGCCCAGTATACCCTGGACGATCTTTCTGTTACTTTAAAAGGCAGACTTTAAATCCTTGTTACCTCTTAAATCTCTTTAGATGCTTTTCCAAGAGATCCTAAAAAATGCACTTGAACTTGACATTTAGACACATTTTATTGTTTCTCTGTATCTCTCCATTTTTAAGATTCAGTATTGGTGTTCCTTTACTAAATGCAATATGGAGATTGGGATTTTTGTTTTGTTTTTAAGAAACATCACTTAAAAATTACTTTGAAATGATCTCAAACCTACAAAACAGTTTCAAGTACAGTTCAGAAACTTTTGTTTACCTGAGCCATTTGGGAGTTAAGTTGTCTACCTGGTGCCCCAGTACCCTCCTAATACTTAAGGATATATTTCCTCTTTCTTAGAAACAAAATTCTTTATTCCTCTACAGCAGTAAAACAACAATGCCAGTCGAGAACTTAGCACTTAATACAGTATTACTGTCTAATCCTCAGACCCTGTTCAAGTTTTGACAGTTGTATAGTGAAGGATCCTGTCAGAAGGGTACTTTGATGTTTATGATGTTGACACTTCTGACGACTATAGGCCAATTATTTTGTAGAGATGTGCCTCCATTTAGGCTTGTTGAATGTTTCCTCATCCTGAGATTCAAATTGGGTATATTTGTAGGAGTATCACAAAGAAGAGACTATGTTCTCACTGCATGCTATCAAGTAGCAGATGATTTTGATTTGCCTTTATTACCTCTTGATCAATAAAACATTTCCTAAAAAAATTGACCAATTCTGGTTGAAAATGATACAGATTTTGTTAATCTACCTTGGAAGAGGGTGGGTATAAGAATTTACTCTGAAGGAAAAGGTTTAGTGGAGAGAAACCTTTTTCTTGGTGAAAAAGTGAAAAAAAAGTTAGTTGCTCTGTCAGGTCTGATTCTTTGTGATCCCGTGGACTGTAGCCCTTCAGGCTCCTCTGTCCATGGGATTCTTCAGGCAAGATTACTGGAATGTGTAGCCATTTTCTTCTCCAGGGGATCTTCGTGACCAAGGGATTGAACTTAGGTCTCCTGCATTGCAGGTGGGGTCTTGAGCTGCCAGGAATACCAAATCCCGTGTTTAGAATGGAGGTTGTCTGAGTTCAGAGGGTGGCATTAATATGTAATTAAAGCCTAATATATACTCAAGGGTGTAGTAGGATGCAGCCTTAGGCAGAAGAAAAGAATGCCAAACTCTGTCACTATCAAAGACCAACAAATGTAGACACATATACCTTCATACTCACATATGTAGAATTAGAACACACTTTACTGTTCAGTCCAGGGCAGTGGTACAGTGACTAACCAAATTTAAACTTCGTAAGATAGCTCTCAGCTACAAGCTAACCACAAGTCTCTCACTGATCTATGACTCCACCTGCTGCTGCTCTGGAAATTCCCAGATGGTTTTTCACAAAGTCAGTATTATCCCTGACCTCTCAGACTTCTTACCCTTGGACAGAGCAGCTGCTTGTCTGCTTCAGGACCTCTTGGTTTTTAGCGATCATTGCGAAGTTTAGTTTCATTTTCTTCATCATCCCAGTCTCTGTTAGAAGAACTCATTACTAGTTACTTGATTTGTGTGTGTGTGTGTGTGTGTGTGTGTGTGTGTGTGTGTGTTTGTCCAGTCCCAGAGAAATTTGGATTTTAATACTTTGCTTTATATATTTTCTTACAGAAAAAACATGCTTTACGCTGCTATTGTCAAGCCATGCAAGTTTACAAAGGAAAAGGCTGGTCTCTTGCAGAGGATCATATTAACTTCACCATTGGGCGACAGTCCTACACTCTCAGGCAACTGGACAATGCTGTGTCTGCTTTCAGGCATATTTTAATCAATGAAAGTAAACAATCTGCTGCTCAACAAGGGGCCTTCCTCAGAGAATATCTTTATGTTTACAAGGTGAATACTTATTTTCAGGAGTGGATATTAAAATTATATTTGCCATTATTTTCAGCAAAACTCATTTTCAGTACTATCTAGTAAGAATCTTATAAGTGGTTTTATTAGACTACATATAACTGTCTTTCATAATAAAGTGCAACAGACTAGGCTTTTGGTCATAAATCTGAGTTACATTGCCCTTCTACAGTTCTCATAAAAGAGAATTTTAATATTATAGTAAGCATTTGATTTGTGGCTATATTTGGAATCTTAAAAAAAATACCATGAGCTTTTGGGACTGTTTTCTTCATTATGTATTTTTGAATTATAACTGGTTTTACAGCATTTGGGTTATCGTCCCATTCTTTGGAAAAGTACATTCCTCTCTGTTTCCTATGAAAGATGAGTAGATATGGATCCGTGAAAGGTAGACATTACTTTGATGTAATGCAGAAAAATTAATAGGAAGAAAAAATATTTCACTGAGCCAGGATAGCAAAGGTAAAGCATTATTTTGTGGACAAAATGGAAAGCTGTAATTTTTTCCTCAAGGTCCATGAATAGTAAATATTTTATCTGTCCTGCAGAATATAATTACCCTTTTTTACTTTAGTAATTTGAAATCATATGGGTAAGAATTTTGGCAGATAGAATGCTATAATGAGTCTAGGAAGTAAAACACATATGAAAATAACATTTGGAGCTTTAGCATCCAGAGAGAACTAATTTGCTGAGTAACCTTAAGGAGATTCTCTTGGACCAAAATAAATATATCTAAAGTTCTTCATTGTAAAATTTTATGACTCATATGTTAAGTAAAACTAGTGATTCTTAATATTCTTTCTTAACATGCCTTTAATACCTTATGTATTAAAAATGAGGACAGATAAGAGTTCTCTCAAAAATTCTTTTTGTCTTTTGTATTTCTCTTAGAATGTAAGTCAGCTCTCACCAGATGGCCCTTTACCGCAGCTTCCTTTACCATATATTAACAGTTCAGCAACCCGAGTTTTCTTTGGCCATGACAGACGACCAGCAGATGGTTAGTAAAGTTTAATTTGGCTTTGTTACCTAGTGACTTTTTCTTTGAAGTTATTTCATCTCTTTCCACTAAAAAATAATGTGTAATTGTTAAAGAATATTTGAAAGTAACTATACCATATCATCTATCATCCTGCCACTTGAACCTACTACTTCGGTGCTTTTCCTTCCAGCTTTAAAATCTAAAACAATAACAACAAAATAGCTGTATGTATGACTTTTCTCACATAATATAAAGAAATTCTCATAATATAAAGATTATATAATCTTGATAAACATTTTTAATGGTTGTAATGCATTCAGTGGATATTAAGTATTTTAATATTTGCTATATGGTGTCCATCTTTTTTGATTATGTGAAATCTAAGTTGTAATGGACATCTTTGTGGATGAATCTTGTCTTAACATTTTATTATGGAAAATTTCAAATGTACACAGATGCAAGGAATAATTGCCAGTATAATTGCTGTTCTTGTTAGACTTTTTAAAAATTTAGGATTATTTCCTTAGCATTGAGCTTTAGAATGGCAATACTGGGCCAAAAGTTTAAATATATTAAAGGTCTTTATGCATGTTAAACTTTGTAATTTTAAGTCTTTTTAATTGGAGCTTAGTATGTTTCTTTTGGAGAGCTAATTTAGTCTTTTATTTAAAATATTTATCAGGGTACTTGTAGCAGCATTGTTTTTAGTAGCAAAAAAAATGAAACAGAATGAATCAATAGATTTTGGTACCTGCATATATTGGTTTCATGCTGTAGAACGTGAGTGAATGAGTTCTTTATATTTCAATGTGGATAATACCCACAACATAAAGTTGAGTGAAAACAGTTGGAGAAGGATGGATCAAAAGTTAGTCCATTTATATAAATTTCAAACATATATGCTGGTTCTATGAGTTGTTTATATATACACTTATATTTGATAAAGTAAAACAAAATTTATGAATGTGCATGCTATACTTCAACTTTGGAATAGCTCTGGGAAGAATTGGTACCAGTGGAAGAGATGAAGGAGAGAGAAGTAGGGAATGTGAGATAGAGGAAATCAGCTCCATCTGTAACATGTATTGTATTTTTTTAAATAAAATTTGGTTTCTTATAACAAAGTTGACATTTCTTAAATTTTGATACACAAGTATTTGTTATATTATTTTTCATGTTTTGTCCGTATATTTGAAGTATTTCAGATAAAATTGTGGACACTAAGAGAAGATATTCTGTCAGAGTCAGAAGGAAAAGAGCATCAGTATTACAAGTTGAGTTCCAATTAGGCTAGAATTAGTAACAGAATATTTTTCTCTCAGCTAAAATTGAAAATAGGCAAGAATGGTATATGTATGTATTTGGATACCTTAGATTTTTATTTAAAATATATTTCATTTGAGGGCAGGTGTTAATACATAAGTGTATTTAGTAGTGGCACTTTTCTTTTTTATTTTTAAGGTGAAAAGCAAGCAGCTACTCATGTAAGTCTTGATCAAGAATATGACTCTGAATCCTCTCAGCAGTGGCGAGAGCTTGAGGAACAAGTGGTGTCTGTGGTCAACAGAGGAGTCCTTCCATCCAACTTCCATCCCACGCAGTATTGTTTGAACAGTTATTCAGATAACTCAAGGTTTCCCCTTGCAGTTGTGGAAGGTAATACACTTGAATTTTTATTCATGGTTTTTTACTTGTTTGTTTAGCTTACAGCGTATTCACGGTAATTTTTTGCATGCCAAATATGACTGGAGGCTGAGGATACAAAAGTAAATTGAGTACTAGTGAGCTGCATTTATAAAACCAGGCAGTGGGGACTTTAATACAGGAATATTCAGTGTGCTTTTGGAATGTAGAAGAGAGAATGACAGAGTACAGAAAAATTATGGGGGAAATCTTCTAAGGAAGGTAATTTCAAAACCATATCCTGAATAAATGCACATTTACAAAGTGAAAAAGGACAGTCTAGGCAGAAATGCAGAGCTTTGAAAGCAAGGTATGTTCGGAGAATTGAAGCATACGGTGATGTGTGGGGTTTATTAAAATTACTAACTTAGGCCTTTCTTTTGCAGAACCAATAACAGTGGAAGTGGCTTTTAGAAATCCTTTGAAAGTTCCACTTTTGTTGACTGATTTGTCATTGCTCTGGAAGTTTCAACCTAAATATGTCAGTGGAAAGGATAATGAAGAAGTTAAAGAACTAGTAAGTTGTTAAAAGGTATTTGTAATAAGCATGTTTCAGTAATAGTCTAACATGCTATAATAACATTTCAGCAGTTTCTATTCAGGGAGCTGAACTTACTCTTTTCTTAGGCTTATTTTCCCTCATTACAAAATGTATGATAATATGCTTGCTGCTGCTAAGTCGCTTCAGTCGTGTCTGACTCTGTGTGACCCCATAGATGGCAGCCCACCAGGCTCCCCCGTCCCTGGGATTCTCCAGGCAAGAACACTGGAGTGGGTTGCCATTTCCTTCTCCAGTGCGTGAAAGTGAAGTCGCTCAGTCGTGTCCGACTCTTAGCGACCCCATGGATTGCAGCCTACCAGGCTCCTCCGTTCATGGGATTTTCCAGGCAAGAGTATTGGAGTGGGGTGCCATTGCCTTCTCCGGATAATATGCTTATTGTTGAAAATTAAAAGTATAAAATTTTTCCTTGTGATGAGAACACTTAGGATTTTCTCCCAACAACTTTCTTATATAACATGTAGCAGTATTAATTATATTTATTATGCTTTACATTGTTTCTTATATGTTATAACTGGAAGTTTATAACTTCTGATTGCTTTTTTCCAGTTGCCCCTCTCCCCACTTCCTGCCTCTGATAACCACACATCAGTCTCTTTTTCCATGAGGTTGTTCATTTGTTCTGTTTTTGAAGTATAGTTGACTTACAACACTACATTAGTTCCTGATACACAACCCAGTGATTCGCTATTTCTGTGCATTTCAAAAGGATCACCATAAGTCTAGTTGTTGTCTGTCACCATTCAAAGATGTTACAGAGTTATTGACTCTATTCCCCATTTTGTACTTCTTGTGACTCCTTTACTTTGTAAGTGGAAGTTTGTACTTTTAAATCACATTCACCTATTTCCTTTTTTTTTTTTTTTTTACATTCACCTATTTCTTTCTTCCCCCTAGCCCCTCCCCTCTGACAACTATCTGTTTCTTCTCTGTATCTATAACTGTTTCCGTTTTGTATGTTGTTCGCTTTGTATATTGCTTAGCACATAATAAAAACCTAATAAATGCTAACTATAGCTATTGTCATTGTTGCTAAGTATTGATATGTAGCAGTGTTAATAATCTGATACTTGATTCATTCGAATGTATATTTTACATAATTTGCTTTTCAGGTAAAAGGTGAATCTGAAATGATTGGAACTGAAGTTATTTCAGAATTCTTAATTAATAGTGAAGAATCAAAAGTGGTAATTAATTTATTACTTTTCTGTCACGCCTTTCTAAAAGTAAAATAACAACAGATTTTAAAAGCCTGTTTATTCAGTTTGTTTTCCAGTTTTCTTAAAAATTAAAATTTATCATCTTAGGAAACTGGAATTACATAGAAGAAAATAGGTTGGGAAAGTAGGTTTGCAGTGGTTTTTAGTTTGTTAATTTCCTAAGAAGCCTGGTAAAAAAAGGTTTTGCTTTCTTCTTGGGTTGAATGTTGTAATTTCATATGATATTTGGTTGGCCAGAATATCTTGGTTTTTATTAAAAGTTGTGATGCCTATAATTATTGAGTTTAGAAAGTTTCTTTTGAAGAAAATGCTTTCCAGTAGGAGAAATCAGTTGAGAATTAAAATTTAGGTCTGAGCTTTTATTTCTGTAACATTACAGAATTTAGGTGTTGCGCTATTTAAGATATTGTGAAAACAGATAATAAGAGTGACTTAAATATCTCCACAGGCAAGGCTAAAGCTCTTTCCCCATCACATAGGGGAGCTGCATATTCTGGGAGTTGTGTATAACCTTGGTACCATTCAGGGCTCTGTGGCAGTAGATGGCATTGGTGCTCTTCCTGGATGTCACACAGGTAAAGCTATAGCATTGCTGAACAATTAGAAGCTAATAAGTAAATCTCCTTAGAATAAATTGAGAAATGAGATATTTTAAAATTAGGTTTAAAGTACCTTTAATAAAGACATTTAATCAGATGAAAGAATGAATAATTGAATTATTTTTAACTCTGCGATTGCTTAAAAAAAACAACTTTATTCCCTTCTGATGTATTTTTGATAATTCTGTGGTTCTACCCTATGTATTTTTCTTCTTTGTTACTGATCCACATTTAGTAAATTCTAAATTAATGTATTCTAAATTAAAAGACGCTTACTCCTTGGAAGGAAAGTTATTACCAACCTAGATAGCATATTCAAAAGCAGAGACATTACTTTGCCAACAAAGTTCTGGCTAGTCAAGGCTATGGTTTTTCCTGTGGTCATGTATGGATGTGAGAGTTGGACTGTGAAGAAGGCTGAGTGCCGAAGAATGGATGCCTTTGAACTGTGGTGTTGGAGAAGACTCTTGAGAGTCCCTTGGACTGCAAGGAGATCCAACCAGTCCATTCTGAAGGAGATCAGCCCTGGGATTTCTTTGGAAGGAATGATGCTAAAGCTGAAACTCCAGTACTTTGACCACTTCATGCGAAGAGTTGACTCATTGGAAAAGACTCTGATGCTGGGAGGGATTGGGGGCAGGAGGAGAAGGGGACGCCAGAGGATGAGATGGCTGGATGGCATCACTGACTCGATGGACGTGAGTCTGGGTGAACTCCGGGAGTTGGTGATGGACTGGGAGGCCTGGCGTGCTGCAATTCATGGGGTCACAAAGAGTCGGACACGACTGAGCAACTGAACTGAACTGAGCTGAACCATTGGTTGAGATGTCTGCTGCCAGTACAAAGGTTGACTTAGGATAGTCTTTTTTCTTTTTAATATTTATAAAAACATAGAGTAAACTAAGGACCAGTGTTTCCACATCATTGAATGTGAAATGACATAAAATTCTGTCATCTGTTTTGTAATAAGAGAAGGATTTAGAGTTAAGCTGGTTTTCTTGGTTCCCCAAAATTGATAAATTTTACAAATTTTTGAAGAGTAAAACTACCAGATACATGTTTAACACAGCTTGCCTTTTTTTTTTCCCTTTAATTTCAGGAAACCATTCTCATATTATTTTGTAATAATTATATGTTGCTATTTGAGTTTAAGTTGACAAGACTAGAGAGAGAATTTACTATAAAATTCCTCTCATCTGTCTCTTCATTTTAATAGCTGTCTATTTTTAACAAATTAATAGTTAGCAGACTTGAATTTAGCATTTCTAAAAGCGTATTATTAATATTGAGAAATCTTTTGGGACCACTTGGAAAATTTGTTGGTTCTTTTAAAGTTCAGTTTGAAATTTCTCCTTGCTTGCATATCTAGGGTAATTTAGTAAAACATTTTTTTGGACCATATACTGAAATGGAATGAATCCATAAGAATTCAAAAATTATAAAACAAAAAATTGCCACTAAAAGTATAGTATTCTGCAGTTTAGTACTACATGTATAATTCTTGGTTGACAAACACCAGAGGAGATTCTTCTACAAATAATATTGTTAATTTTTAAATATTTAAAGTAAGTTAGCTGAGTGTTAAAAACTTTTTGAAGCTTCTTTCCTTTCCCACTAACCTATGATTTTAATTTTGTACCACAAAGTTATGATTGTCAATAAATTATAGCTAATTACTTCATTCAAGTTACCAAATATATGCATTAATAAATAAATTATAAATTTTTTATGATGTTAGTGGGCGAAGACCCTGAATTACCTATTAAAATAAATTGTACCTTATAGTAGAGTTTAAATGAAGTTTTAGTGTAAAATGCTATAAGGATCTGGGTCAAATGAGGTAATGGAAATGTTACCTTATACGTCTAGTCTGGGCATATCACAGTGAGCTTCAGCATATTAAAGGTTCTAAGTATTCCTGCTAAGAGGGAAATGGCAACCCACTCCAGTATGCTTGCCTGGAAAATCTCATGGACGGAAGAGCCTGGTAGGCTACAGTCCATGGGGGCACAAAGAGTTTGACACGACTGTGCAATAGGTTCTAAGTATTCCTGCAGGAAATACAGTTGTCTGCCTTTGCTATTTTCACACCTACGTGCAGTGTGTGGAAGTTTTTGGGGAAAAGCTCACATGTGTATTAAATGAGTTTAATTTTGAGAAAGCTATGTATATTATAATTTTCTTTGTGTAGTCTGTTAAGAAGGTACAGTTAAGTCTGTTGAGAAAGTGTAGTTACTTATAATCCAGAAATAATTCAAATTAGTATATATATTTGAATATGAATAGCTATTCTGTCAGATGGATCTTTTTGGTTAATTATAGGTTTCAGAAACTTCCCATTTGATAATGTACAGTCCTTCTGCAAAGTAAGTCCTAAGAAAATGAGAAATTAAGCAGCATGCAATAGTAGATGTGGTTAAACATGAACATAAAATACACTTAGTTCTTTGCTTAACCATGTTAATTGGTAATTGTCTAGAGTTCTTCTAGAAATAATCTGAAACATACATTACTCATATATTCAGGCTAACTTGATGTCAGTTAACTTATCAAACTATTTTAGGGCATTGATTGTTTTTTTATTTCAGGAAAACATTCTTTGAGTATGTCAGTCCGAGGGAGACAGGATTTAGAAATTCAAGGTCCTCGACTTAACAACACAAAAGAAGAAAAAACGTCTATTAAATATGGTCCTGATCGACGTCTAGATCCCATAATTACTGAGGAAATGCCACTATTGGAGGTATTTCACTTTTTAAAAATTCATGGGCTTAATAATTTATCTCTAAGGTGAGGATGATATTTTGGATAGATTAATTTTAGACTTTGAGATTGTTGATATATTGAAGTGCAGTTTTAAATTCTTGGTAAGCTAATGTTAAATAGATGTAATTCACAAAGACAAGATAATCATGAAAATTGGCATTAAGTCACATCCAGATTATAAGATATAATCCTCAAAATATTAATAGAAGTTGGGAAAAAGCTTCTAAAAGAGCACTTTGATTGTTATTAAAATCAGTGGCTCTTTCTGGGTAAGATATAAAAATAACAGTTAATTTTTATAAAATGTTTAAGCAATATAGATAGGTGTATGAATAAAAGCAATATTCATTTCATTTTCTTTGTGTCCCACACTGTCATGCCTTCATGCAGTCTTTTAGCTGCAAAAGATAGAAATTGATGCTAGGTAGTATTAAACCCGCCACCACCCCCCTCCAACCTCCCCCACGTATTATTTAGTTCAAAGGATTTTGGAATAACCTCATGGAAACTATAAACCGTCATAGAACAGTAAGCTCAAGAAAGAATAAGGACTCAGCAGCTGTGGGAAATTTTTAAAACCTTTAGAAGGCATTACTTTCTAAATAACTTTTTATTTTATATTGGAGTATAGCCAGTTAACAATATTTGATAGTTTCAGGTGGTCAGTAAAGGGACTCAGCCATACATATACACGTATTCATTCTCTTCCAAATTCCCCTCCCACAGCCTACTACATAACGTTGAGCAGAGTTCCACGTGCTGTATAGTAGGACCTTGTTGGTTATCCATTTTAAACACAGCCATGTGTACATGTCCATCCCAAACTCCTATTTTGATACAACTTTATTAGTCTTACAACTTCTGGTCTTTGTGCCACTTCATTACAAGATATATCAAGTGTCTAGGAGAGAACTGTGGCCCACCTTGAATCAGCTGTCTACCTGAGAGGCAGGCCACTGGCACGGCCATGGAGCATAAGTGTGAACCCTGGAAGGAGGTTCTTCCTCCTGCATCCTCAGATTGCCCTGGAAGGGGGGTTAGAAGCTTTCACCTTCAGCCAGTGATACCAAACTGATGTTTCTCTTTTCAGACCTTTCCTTGTATATTTGTATATATTTTTAGTAATCATACTGCACATTTTATTCTGTGACTTGATTTTTGCCTTTCTCAACAAAACCTGGTTTTTGTTTTCATTCAGTAAGAATTCTTTCACAGCTACATAAGGTATGCCTTTATTTAGATATATTATACTGTATTTTAGTCATTTGTGTATCGATGGGTATGGGTCTGGCTTTTCATCATTACTGACAGTTCTGCAGTAAACATTATGTATATATTTTGTCCATGCTCTAGTTTAGGCTATAGACTTTTAGAAATGAAATTGTTGGATCAATTGTGTAATGTACCACAGAATTACCTTTAGCAAGCCTCTCGGAATTGACACTTTTCCTTCAGAATGAGAGTGACATTGCCTCATGTCAGTGCCATACTGGATACTATCATGTTTTTATTTTATTTTATTTTATTTTTTAACTTTTGTAAATCAGGCTGGTGAAAAATGACGTTTCTTTGATAACTGATAAGGTTGATTAGTCTTCATTTTTTTTGTCCATGTGATTTTTTTTCTTCTTTAAGTCCATATGATGCCCTTTAATTGGATATTACTTCCTTTTTCTCATTGGATGATTTTATGGGTACTAATCCTATACTTATAGTGGTGGGATAGGTAACATGCTCATGAAAATGGTGATATCTGTATGTGTTGAGCAAAAGGTATTGTTGAGCTGCATATTTTCTGCCCAGATTTTACACTTGCTTAGTTATGTTGCAGACTTCCCAGGTGACTCAGTGATAAAGAGTCCACCACCCAAGTATGAGAACATGGGTTCGATCCCTGGGTTCGGAAGATCCCCTGGAGAACGAAATGGCAGGCCACTCCAGTATTCTTGCCTGGAGAATCCCATGGACAGAGGAGCCTGACAGACTGTAGTCCATGGGGTCTCAGAAGACATAACTTAGTGACTAAACAGCAACAATAATTATGTTGCGTTTAAAGAGCTGTATGGGGGATTCGCTGGTGGCTTGGTGGTAAAGAATCCGCCTGTCAATGCAGGAAACACTAATAATAATAATAAATAAAGAGTTGTGTAGGGCAAGTAGACTTACAGACTGATGTCAGTGCTCATTTCTGATTAATGAATACTTGCACATACTTTATCTTTCATCTGGCGGTTTTCATCATTTAAGATTTTTAGTTAAGAGAACGTCTGTTATATTTGGATGAGTAATAGTACCTTACTATTAAATATACCTTAATATTAGTAAAAAAATTCATAGAATATTCCCATTCCTAATATCATATGTCAGAAATATTTTGTAGAGTTTGAAGTGTTTAAGGGAGTAGTGAAGGAAGTAATCTACAACATCTGATGAAATAGTCTCTTAATCAAAACAGAGTGAGCATGAAAATTACTGAAGCTGAGAAAAGATGAAAATTAAAGTGTCATGTGTTAACTGTCACGTGTGTAGCATGCTGAAAGCATACAGCTGTGAGCTGTATCTACTGATTAGAAATATTTTGTTTTTAAGTTCTGTTGGAGAAAAAAACGGTGTCATTGCAAAACTTTTTCTTCCCTTACTAATTTTTTTTACATTTCATTAGAAAAAAGTTTTACATAGAAAAATAGAAGAGCAGGCCCTTCAGGTTCTCACTGTAGGCAGTATGTTGTGTATATGACATTTATTCAAGCAGACTTGACTATCATGTCAGATCACTTGATGTTACAGATGAAATCACAATGACTAGCCTTACATGTATCATTTTTACTTTATATGCCTGTCACACATCTTGAGGATTAATTCGTAGAAGCGAAAGTCCTGGTTCTTGGTCTTATTTTCCATTAAAGTTTGAAGCTGTCTAAAACATCAACTTTTTATGAGGACTTTTAGCAGAAATTCATTTGAAGTAAAGGCTAGATATACTGGTTCTCCTTAGAGTCAACATAGTATATTTAGTAAAACCTTATTCTGAAGATATATGCACAGTATCCTACATATGGTTTGTCACGGGTCCTGGCCCACCACCCTTCCCGTTCTGCCAGTGCTGTTGCCTTACCCATGCTATCTGGGTGTCTATGTGTTCTAGTGCATCTTTACAGTAGTCTTATTTCACTGGTTACTCATGCGGTTGTTTTTGATGTAACAACTCAAAATTTATATTCCTTCACAAATTTTAGCTTATTTGATTAAGCTTATTTGGTACTGGCTAATGAGTACATTAGGAGAAGGCAGTGGCACCCCACTCCAGTACTCTTGCCTGGAAAATCCCACGGACGGAGGAGCCTGGTAGGCTGCAGTCCATGGGGTCGCTAAGAGTCGGACACGACTGAGTGACTTCACTTTCACTTTTCACTTTCATGCACTGGAGAAGGAAATGGTGGCCCACTCCAGTGTTCTTGCCTGGAGAATCCCAGGGACGGGGGAGCCTGGTGGGCTGCCATCTGTGGGGTCGCACAGAGTCGGACACGACTGAAGTGACTTAGCAGCAGCAGCAGCAATGAGTACATTATCTCTGTTTTCAGTATAGCGTAATGCTTAGTTTGTTTTTTCCTAACTTTTTAACCTGTGTTTTGGATTTCTGCATTAATCCCTTATTTTCTCGTGTCCATTTCTGAAGCTTCTCATTTCCCCTGATTTTATCTGATTCCTTAAGAATTTGGCCAGAATGAAGTCTTATTCAAATTTAGATTGAAAGACACAGATATTTCCACTGGACTTTGATAACTCCTTTGGGACAGCCAGCTGTACCTTTACTACTCATACTCTTACCCTCTTATTCCTCCTTTCTGTGATTCTGTCAGAGTACTTCTGACATTTATGCTTGTGGATCTTTTAAATGCAAATGACTTACTGGATGATTTTGTTAGTACATATTTCTAGCTCTTTAGTAAAGGTCGACAGTCCCTATCTGAAATCCTGAGGCCAGGCATGTGTTGAAAGTTTTTTTTTTTAATTTTTAGAAATCACGCGTATACATATGTGTTTTTATCTTTCACATTTTGTGACCCCTGTTGGGTTTGTGGCAGCACCAGTTATCAAGCACATTAACATAGCTTGAATGAACCACATGAATATCGCACTAAATTCCCACTTAGTCTATAAAGAATCTCTGTTAGTGAGATCAGGTTTCCCTCACACATTGGGTTATGGGAACCCTGAGGATATTCAGAGATACCAGGTTTAAAAATTATGGATATGGAATCATGCTTCTGTATGTTCTCCTCTTTTCAGACCTATTGTGCATCGCTTCATTTTAATGATGTATAAATAAATAGATGAGCTACTTTTTAAGTTGAGAGTGTTAAGGGCTCTTCAGCTGATAACTGTTCATGTAATCATGTTAAATGACTTAATAGCTTGTCTTAACCATAATCTACACAGTTGTGAAAATTTTGCCGGTGGCCCTCTAGTTGTTGACATTGTACCTTTAATATGTAACTCTGAAATCTGCTACTGAGTAACATTGGTCTCTGTCTAATAACTCATGGAGTTCTTAATAACCGTATACACAGGGAGATATCAAAGAGAATGAATAAAATATTTGTAACCCTGTAGTAAAGAAATAACAGCAATTTAAAGTGTTATTCAGTAGAGGTTCAGAATTTTTAACAGACAATATAATAATATTTTTTCCCTCCAATGCAGGTGTTCTTTATACATTTTCCTACAGGGCTCCTCTGTGGAGAAATCCGAAAAGCCTATGTAGAATTTGTCAATGTCAGCAAATGTCCTCTTACTGCATTGAAGGTTGTTTCTAAACGTCCAGAGTTCTTTACCTTTGGTGGTAACACAGCTGTTCTAACACCGCTGAGTCCCTCGGCTTCCGAGAACTGTAGTGCTTACAAGACTGTTGTGACAGATTCTACCACTGTGTGTACAGCACTCGTATCCTCAGCTTCTTCTGTGGACTTTGGCATCGGCATAGGAAGTCAGCCAGAGGTGATTTCTGTTCCCCTTCCTGACACTGTTCTTCTACCTGGAGCTTCAGTTCAGCTACCAATGTGGTTACGTGGGCCAGATGAAGAAGGTGTCCATGAAATTAACTTTTTGTTTTACTATGAAAGTGTTAAAAAGCAGCCTAAAATACGGTGAGTATTACAAAATTTTTTAGATTTAACCTCTGCATTAAGGATATGTATATATGAAAAAAAGTGAAAGTGTTACTGACTCTTTGCGACCTCATGGACTATATGTAGCCTGCCAGGCTCCTTTGTCCATGGAATTCTAGAGGCGTGAATCCTGGAGTGGGTAGCCATTCCCTTCTCCAGGGGATCTTCCTGACCCAGGGATCTAACCTGGGTCTCTTACACTGCAGGCAGATTCTTTATCATCTGAGCCACCAGGAAAGTATATACCCATTCAAATAAACATTTTATTACTTGTTAACATATGTCATTGTTTACTAAGAAATTACCCTTATCCAAATTATGCATGAAGTTTTTATCTGAGGTTGTCCCTAATCTGAGTAGCCAAAAGTGGAAAAAAATTAAGCTACATTAATCTTTTTCATGCTTCTTTCTGTAAACTTCATGGCTTTTTGATACAGCTAAGTACTATGGTCAGAGTTACCACATAATAATGAAATTCACAGGTACCATGAATTAAGAGTGTCATTAGTATATGAAGACAGGTTGCCTACACTCATCCTTTTTAAAGAAAATTATTTTAACTTCCTTTTCTCTAGTGCCCTCCTCTGCCTCCCCATATTTATGTGTTTGCAGAGAAAGTAATTTGGGTGATGTTATGGATATCGCTGAAGAAATCAAAACACAAGGAGCTGTAGCTTGTATATTTGCACGACAGAGTATTTCATGCTAATCCCATTGCCATTTTTACAGAATTAACTTGGAATAATTGTGCTACTTTTTAAAATTTGTGTGACTATTTAAAATATCATAAAAGGCTTACTATGAGAACAAAAAGATACAATACTTGTAAGGAAAAGTATGTTGTAGGTCCTCAGTAAATGTTAATTCCCCTTAAGAAGATGAGTCCTCTGGCCAAAGCAATTCATTAAGGCTTTGTAGAATGTAGTAGTGGTGAAATGCGCTTCCAAAGAAAGTAAAGGTTTCAGAATTTGAATGTCAAAGGGTATAGGCAAAAGAGTAGTGGGTATTCCAGGAAGTAGCTGGATATATGGATAAATATTGACAAGTTAGGAGATACAAACTGAATGTAGTTAGTTTGGCTACAGTGTAAAATGTGTAAAATGGGAATGAAGATTGAATTGTAAAGTTCTCTTGTGGAGAGCCTTGAATGCCAGGTGAAAGTGTGTAATTTATCAGTACTTGGTAGGCATCCAGTAACTTTGGAACTATTATCAGAAGTCATAATCAAGACGTAACTATATGATGATGATTTTCAGGTCTGTGCTCTGGATGAGTTTGAGCAGGGAAAAAGGGAGACTAATAAGTTTTCTTACAAACTGGGAGTAAAGAATTGAACTAAAGTTAGGCTAACTAGATACTCTTACATTATTGTCTTTGTTTTTTTAATAGTATAAATGGTCCTGAGAGTGAACAGGTTTTAAAAACTTTATTTGAAATTAGAGAATCATAATGCTGGGAGAGATTCTTAGATTAAATTTATAATTTTAACTTCTTTAGTCACAGAATATTAAGACATACTGCAGTCATTTGTACCAGCCGATCTTTGAATGTGCGAGCCACTGTCTGCAGAAGTAATTCTCTTGAAGATGAGGAGGGCAGAGGAGGCAATATGCTAGTCTTTGTGGATGTGGAAAATACCAATACTGTAAGTTGGTTTAAAAATAAACTTTGTTTTTAAAATTTTTTTCCTTCACAAGACAGCATAAGCTAGGAATTTATGGAGTGTTCATTTTGAATAGAATATAAAAATATCCTGCTTCTCAATTTGCTTTTGTGGCTTTATCCTTTAGTGCTTCAAATAAAAGGATCTAGTGGTATTAATATGCTGCATAGTCGTATGGTATATACGACTATATATGGCCAGTATATGGTATATACTGGCCATACATACCAGTAATTCAACCCAAAAGAGATCTTATAAAATGCTTTCTAAAAAAAAAAAAAAAAAAAATGCTTTCTAGTCTCACCATTGAGAATGTCCTTTGATGTGATTAAACTTACAAAGTTCTATTAGGATTTCACATTCAGTAGTAACTTGATAACCCCTCACTTACACATTTCCAACAGTACCATTTCCTTTATATAAAGCATTTCAAACATTTTATTTACCATTCATGTTTATGTACTCTAAATATCAAAATGAAAATTCTTGAAGGAAGGGAATGTGATCTTAATAAAATAGAATCTTAGCTTCAGATTGATTCAGTTTAGATACCGGTTTGAATTGTTATTAATTCTGTAATGTCCTTTTTCTTTCAACTCCATAAATTTGTAAGGTCATTTCGAGTTGATTGAATTTTGGGGTTCTGTTCTTTGTTGCTTTTTTGCCTTAATAAGAATATGATAGAAAGATGAGAAAAAATAAAATGAAAGTGCTAGGGTTTTGATTAAAAATTGACAAATAACTTTTGATAAATAACTCACTATGATAGATTCTAATAACTGAATGCCTTTCAGTATTTAAAAATTTGCCACCAGAAGTGTAATTAAATCTGTTTCTTGGATAGGTGATGACTTACCTGTTTTAAGAATGTTTGTGGAGGAATTTAAATAATTGCCATTCCTGAAATACATAGTGTTAATTTATTTCAGAATAAAAATTGCATCTTATGTTAGCTGATAGTGAGTTTGATAGCAGTGTCCTTCTCAGTAGAATATACTAAGTTAGTGCCTCTAAATCCTGAATGACTCTCTTACTTCTTTTTGATAGAGTGAAGCAGGTGTGAAGGAATTCCATATAGTACAAGTATCAAGTAGTAGTAAACACTGGAAGTTACAGAAGTCTGTAAATCTCTCTGAAAACAAAGGTTTGTACTTTTTCCCTCTTCAGAATAAATTCTGATATCTTTATTAGTTTACTTTTCTTCAGAACAGTACCAGAATATAGTAAGATTATTGGTGCCTTTCTTATAATTAAGTTTTTTAAGCATTAAATTGTGCATTCATTACATTGCATGATTTTTAATGAAACTACACATCTTAATTGATGATTTCCCATCTTTTTATTCCACATCTTTTCTATTTGTATATTCTTTTTTAAAAAAATTCAGTTGTGGGACTTCCCTGGTGGTCTAGTGGTTAAGACTTCACCTTCCAATGCAGTGAGTGCGGGTTCGATCCCTGATTGGGGAGCTAAGATCCCACATGTCTTGTGGCTAAAAAGCTAAAACATAAAACTGAAGCAGTACTGTAACAAATTCAATAGTGACTTTTAAAAATGATCTACAAAAAAATAAATAAATAAAAATTCAATTGTAAAATTCGTGCTTGAATATATGGTCACAGTCAAAATTTCAAATAGTACAGAAGCATATAGACTAGTTTCTCTTTGTTTCCTTTACCGTTGGTAAGCTGTTTTTCTGTGTGTAATCATACTTGTATGTTGATTGGCTTTTCTGTGTATTTCCAAACCCATATAACACTTAAAAGAACATGCACACTTGTGATATGTATTGCCTAATTGTTTTCCAAAATATTTCTATCATTTTATCATCTTGCCAGTAATATGAGAGTGCTTAGTGCTTGTCAGAATAGATTGAAGCTGGCAAAATAATACTCTTTCTAGAAAGAATTGTACATGTATTTTAAAAGATTAAAAAAATGTTTTAAACCCTTACCTAGCTTCACAGTAATCCTTATTTTTGGAATTTATACAAAGGAATTAATTCAAAAATAGAAGAAGATCCATATATTGAGAGCAGTTTATTTCAGGGTTATGTTTAATAGGGAAAAATTGAATGTATCTTTAATGTGAATTAAGCTACAACTCATGTTGTCATTAAAATATATAAGCTTTTAAAATGTGTCTGTAATATAGTGGGAAAATGCATCATAGCAAACTGTGTGCATATAATAATATTGATATAAATTATCCACATGAAAAAATACTGATAGGAAATGAAATGATACAGTGGTGAGGTTGTGTGCTCCCTGGCTCCCAAATTCTAAGTTTTCAAAATTTCTGTTTATCTATATGAACATGAATTTCAGGAAAATTTAATCTTACCCTTTTAAAGAATTGAATGAGATTTGCTTCACTGAGAGAAAAGAAAAGATGTTTTTCAGTCAGTTCAGTTGCTCAGTCATGTCTGACTCTCTGCAACCCCATGGACTGCAGCATGCCAGGCTTCCCTGTCCGACAACAGCTCCCGGAGCTTGCTCAAACTCTTGTCCATCGAGTAGGTGATGCCATCCAACCATCTCATTCTCTCTTGTCCTTTTCTCCTCTTGCCTTCAATCTTGACCAGCATCAGGGTCTTTTCCAGTGAGTCAGTTCTTCGCATCAGGTAGCCAAAGTATTGGAGTTTCAGTTGCAGCATCAGTCCTTCCAGTGAATATTCAGGACTGATTTCCTTTAGGTTTGACTGATTGGATCTCCTTGCAGTCCAAGGGATTCTTAGGAGTCTTCTCTAGCACCACAGTTCAAAAGCATCTGTTCTTCGGCACTCCGCTTTCTTTATAGTCCAGCTCTCACATCCATACATGACTACTGGAAAAACCATAGCTTTGACTATTCAGACCTTTGTTGGCAAAGTAATGTCTCTGCTTTTTAATATGCTGTCTAACGGTTGGTCATAGGTTTTATTCCAAGGAGCAAGTGTGTTTTAATTTCATGGCTGCAGTCACCATTTGCAGTGATTTTGGAGCCCAAGAAAATAAAGTCTGTCACTGTTTCCGTTGTTTCTCCGTTTGCCATGAAGTGATAGGACCAGATGCCATTAAACATTATTTCTAATGATGAAATGTTTTCCAGTTTGGCTATAGAAGTCTGAGTAATGAACTAGGCTTTACCATGTTACAAACGGAGAAAGATCTTTGAAATTTACTCTTTTCTTTTCCTAGACGCCAAACTTGCCAGTAGGGAGAAGGGAAAGTTTTGTTTCAAGGCAACACAATGTAAGGAAGAAGAAGGTAAATTCATTTTAGTGTCACACTTTCTTAAATGGTCATTTTCTATTTCGTGCCAATGATATGATTAGTTTGTTCTCCTCCATTTTTTAGTTGTTATGGAGGCCTCAGAAAAATACACCTTTGCAGATATCATCTTTGGAAATGAACAGGTATGCAAGTAAACCTAATAGCATTTGATATTTAAAGTTATAGTTCTGGAGTACCTTGACTGTTTTGACAAAACTGTTACTCGAGTAATCTAAACTCTTTGGTGGATGAACATGTCAGCTTTGTTGAGTTTTGCAACTGTTGTCATGTCCCAAATCAAATAAAAATGCTATGTGTAGTATGCCATTTTAATTAGTAATTTAAAATTAGCTGTCTTTTAGATTGTAAGATACTCAGGAGATAAATTTAGCTCTTGGCATTAAAAAGAGGAACAGGATTATAGGAAAGAACCTACCTATTTGGAAAAGTGATCACAGTGGAACATACAGATGATGATCCCCTGGATTTGGGAATATCAAATGGTTCTGAGACCCAAATAATAAGCTGTTTGTAATTTTTTTTTTTTTTTGGTAATGAGATAACTGAAAATTTTTTGTAATTTTTGTAATGAGCGAACTATGTGAACAGTGGTTTACCAGAAAAAAGTTCATATCTGAGGGGGAAAATCTTACATATTTATTAATATTTAATAATTAACTTGGAAGCTTAACATCTACTTAACAGAATTTATAATACAGGAAATTAAGTGTCGAGATTCTACAGTGAAACACAGTATTCTATTAACTAGGGCAAATTCTGTAGTTCTGAGTCTGTTTAAAAATCTGCCTTATTCTGTCCCTTCAAGTGTGAAAGCCAAGTTAATAAAAATAACTTCATTTGAGCTGTGTTTCATGGGGTATCACCTAGTCTTCCAAGTATTTGATTGGGAAATACTTGTTATTTTTAATAGTAAAACAAATTTTTAAATAGGAAAAAATAATTAAAAATTTTTCTTTTTAACAATCTACTTTTTTTAAAACTGAAGAATTGTTTACAATATTTTATTAGTTTCAAGTGTACAGCAAAGTGATTCAGTTATACATACATATTTATGTATATGTTCTTCAGATTCTCAACAGTTAACTTCCTATTTTCTTTTAATACCCATTTGTCTTCCCTGGATACTTGGAAGGTCCAAGTTAATGTCATGGCAGTATAGATTTAAGATTCAGGGTAATTGGTACCAAATATTTCAGGTGTTCAAGCATTAGGGTGGCCTTCTTATATTCAACCAAATTGATAAGAAATGTGTAAGTTGTAGAAATACAAATTTTGGCAGGGTATATCTAATTGAAAACACATATAGACAAGTGATTTCCTTTTAACAGATAGTAAGTTCAGCAAGCCCATGTGCAGACTTCTTCTATAGGAGTTTATCCTCTGAATTGAAGAAACCACAAGCCCAGTCTTCGGTGCATACAGAAAAACAGTCAGTAGAGGATGTTATGAGATTAATCCAGAAGTGCAATGAGGTGGATTTGAATATTGTGGTGTTGTGGAAGGTATGTGTTGTTAAATTATTTCAGCAAGCCTTATTTATACTTGATTCTTAAGCTGAACAGTAAATGTAAGCTACTGTGTATATTTTTTCTGCTAAATTTTCCGTTTGAGTTTGAAAGCTGTTTTATAACTTTTTGTTAACAATTCCAGATGACTTTTTTTTTTTTGCCTAAAGGAAAAAAAAAATTCATTCAAATTAAATGACTTTGTTCTGTTACTTATTACTTACAAGAGGTACTGAGAATATTGTAAAACATGATAAGCTCCATGAAAGTAAAGTGCTATTATTAAACTCTTTATTGTGGGCATTTTCAAACTCTGTAAAAGGAAAAATAATACCACATACCTCTAGATATCCATTACTCGGGCTCCAGCAGCCACTAATTTGCTGCTGTTCATTTTCCACCTGTATTCCATTAGCTCCTTTACTTTATTTTTACCTTCCTTTATTTTTTATTTTGTACTATATATTTTTAATGACATAATATTTCATCTGTAAAAGCATTTTGTAAACTGCTTTTCTAGCAAATGAGGACTTCCTTGTTGAATATAACCCTGCCATATGATTATCTCACTCTAATTAACAAAAAAATTCTTTATAATTACCTAATTGTTGATCTCTGAAATTTTCCGGATTGTTTGAAAATACCATTTTAATAAAAAAAAAAAAAAACCCAAACAGATTCAAATGCCATCTACACATACTCATGGCAAACTAGAATGAGGTAATTTAGGCATTGGTCTCCCCTAACTGAGGGTTCCATCCCGGGGTTGGGAAGTTCCCCTGGAGGAGGGCATGGCAACCCATTCCAGTGTTCTTGCCTAGAGAATCCTTACGGACAGAGAAGCCTGGTGGGCTACAGTCCATAGGGTTGCAAAGAGTCGGACATGACTGAAGTGACTTAGCACGCACACAAAGTTAACTTGAACTATAATACAGAGATTTATTTTTCACAGTATACACTTTTGTATCTTAAGTATGTGTCTTTAGAAATGATTCTAAACTGAAATTTAGGATCTTGCCTAGGGATATTCACCTGAACTATGTGAAGAGGTTTTATTTTGTATTGTCCAGTACAGAGGCCTTACACTGGGACATGTTCATGGTAGATGATCAGAACGTGCATTTTAAATTAATTCAGATGTTCTAGCGTGTTCTTTTTACCAAGCTGTACATTTTTAAATAAACTTTCCTGAAACCAAGCTGGCTTTACATGAGTTCCAATAAAAGTACTTAAGCAAATTGACTTTTGTTGATTATAGAGGGTAAAGATGCTTAATGCTAAAAGGATAAATTACACATTGTTACCTTGAAATCAAATGTCCTTGAAGCTTTGAGTCAAGAAAATTCTATTTTTAGCCTCAATAGCATTGCCCCTTTATGTAAACCAACCATCCATTAAATGTATAATAGACCTTATGCATTTGTAGCTGTCACTCCACAAACGCCTGCAGTGTAACAATTGTAATATATCCGAGACAGGATCTTGAGTAATGTATGCTGTGTCCTGTACTTATTGTTGAGCCCACAGTAACCTTGGTTGGGGGGTGAGTTATTATTTTAAAAATCACCCTGAATGAAAATCAGCTACTATTATTGCTGATCACATGAAGAAGAAGAAAACTACCCAAGACTGTGATGCTCCACAGTTAGGAAATGGAAGTTTGAATAGATTAAAGGATGGGATATTGTCTGGTAGTGGCTAGTATCTGTGATAAGTTTATGATTGAGCTCATTTGAGAAAGTGACTAGTAGATTTTCCTTAGTGAGGGCTCTGGATAATGCACAAAGTGTCCCCTTGACTGAAAGAAAATTGACAATTCATTTAAGTTGTGGCGTGGATGCTTAGGAAACATAGCACTCTAATAAAGTGCGATTCAAAAGAAAACTAAGAACTTAGACAACATTTTTGTTTAAAAAAAAATTAGTTGTAAGGGGGTATGATTGAAAGTGTGAAAGTGTTACTCAGTCGTGTCCAACTGTGCAACCCCATGGACTGTAGCCCCCCAGGATCCTCTGCCCATGGGATTTTCCAGGCAAGAATACTGGAGTGGGTTGCCATGTCCTTCTCCAGGCGATCTTCCCAACCCAGGGATTGAACCCAGGTCTCCTGCATGGCAGGCAGATTCTTTACCATTTGAGCCACCAGGGAAAGCCCAAGGGGGTGTAATACAGCTTCTAATTGTTCTTAACCAAAAATAAAGGTTTGGTTTGAAAAACGAAGACTTTGTGCAGGAGAGACTGCATTATAGGGTTATGCATGATTTTTTTTTTTGATCCCACAAGACCGCTGAAAGAGATGTGTGTCCTGTGTCAGGACTTGATCAGCTGTCATCCTCTCGATTAAAGGTCACTTCATCAAGTATTTATTTAACTCCTGCATTTCTCAGTTGTGCGTGGACAGATGCTAAGCAGGCCTTGGGCCTGCCTGGGCCTTAGTGCAGCACTTCTCCAAGTGTGATCAATGGATGGCAAATTGCCACACGTGTTAAGTATAGAAATTGAAAATAAACATTTTTGGAATGTTTATAGCATTTGACTAAGTAATTTTGAATCTGTTGAGTCTAATAGTTAAAAAACATTGGGCTTGTCAAAAAAAAAGGAATTTAACTATCTGTATTTGCATAATGTGATGTTACGTGTATCAGAGCCATTTAGAGATTTTATTTTCTCCAGGATAGAAGAAGTTCAAGAAGAAGAATTACATGCTGGAATAAGTTTTAATATAGATTAAATTAGGCCATTGTATAAGAAGAAAAAAAGCCTTTTTTTTTTTAAGCTTACATACTTAAATTTAAGATCTCCAAGGACCTGGCATTTCCACTTATAAGATTTACAGTTATACTCACTGATTTTGCTCTACTGTGTGATAACTCTGGTATGTCTTAGAAGCACAAGTATAAAAAAAAGCCGTTTGCCTGTATATTGTCAATCCAGTAAAGAAAAAAGCTTGTGTTATGGTATATCACTGTTCTTTTTGGGCTAGCTTCTTAAGCACTCTAGAGAAAATTGGGAAAGGTTTCAAGATTTGTTTCTCCAATATCCAGGCCAACTGTTTTATACTGAGGCAGAGCAGATTTTGACAGATACTTTATTGATTGAAGGAATGAATAAAAGTTAGAAATGCTGACACAGTCATGAGTATTGGTATTTGATAGATATTAGCTGTAATACCTCAACTTTCCAGCAGATTTTGCCTTGGTTACTTTTGAGGTTACTGCCAAGCAGGGGTAACGTTTTTGTGTTTTGTTCTTCTTAGGCTTACGTAGTGGAAGACAGTAAGCAGCTTATTTTGGAAGGTCAGCACCATGTTGTTCTTCGCACTATAGGAAAAGAAGCTTTTTCATATCCTCAGAAACAGGTAATGACGTGCTTTGGGGCCTCCTGTGAACTTGTGGGGGAGTTTTGTTTGGTTGGTTTGTGTTTTTGAAGGTGTCTGATTTGTGCAAGCTTTTATACTGAGATTTGAGTTGGGGGTTGGTGGCAGAAAGCTGATTAAAATTAAAAGTGAACAAATTGATTTTGAAGTTTGCTAGCGCTTAATACCGGAGAAGGCAATGGCAACCCACTCCAGTACTCTTGCCTGGAAAATCCTATGGACGGAGGGGCCTGGTAGGCTGCAGTCCATGGGGTCACTAGGAGTCGGACACGACTGAGTGACTTCACTTTCACTTTTCACTTTCATGCATTGGAGAAGGAAATGGCAACCCACTCCAGTGTTCTTGTCTGGAGAATCCCAGGGACGGAGAGCCTGGTGGGCTGCCGTCTATGGGGTCACACAAAGTCAGATACAACTGAAGTGACTTAGCAGCAGCAGCCCTTAATACGGAGAAGGCATTGGCACCCCACTCCAGTACTCTTGCCTGGAAATTCCCATGGGCGGAGGAGCCTGGAAGGCTGCCGTCTATGGGGTCACTTTCACTTTTCACTTTCATGCGTTGGAGAAGGAAATGGCAACCCATTCCAGTGTTCTTGCCTAGAGAATCCCAGGGACGGGGGAGCCTGGTAGGCCGCTGTCTATGGGATCACACAGAGTCAGACACAACTGAAGCGACTTAGCAGCCGCAGCCCTTAATAAGAGCATTAAGATGCATTTGTGATCTTGGAGTTTCCTAAGATATACTCTTTATTGAATCTAGAGCTCATAGTTATAAAAAGAATTGACTTCTGTGAGAGGAAGGAACCATATCCTCTATCTTACCTTGCTTATTGTTCAGCAGGCACACACCATTGCTAAACTTAATGGGGCTGGTCATATAGTGTAAAGGAGGGCCTCTGGAATTGCACAGCAGCTGATAGTTCTGTTTGTTTTCTCATTTCTCCTAAAATACTGTTTAATCTTATCAAAAGTTCTCATCATATATATAAATAAAATTTAAGCATATTAGTCCTGTGATTCAAAGTAAGTTAACAGACATCTGCCTATCTGCCCCTAAATACTTAGACTGAGTATTCCTGAAGACAAAGACAATCTTCTCCGTAATCACAGAAACCATTATTAATTCAGGAAGTTTAACATTGATGCAGTACTCATATATACAGTCTAAATTCAGATGTCATCAACTGTCTTAGTTATAAGACTTGGTTTGCTTTTTCCCATTCAGAATTCAGTCCAGGATCGCACGTTGTGTTCACTTGTCTCTTCAGTCTCTTTTAATCTGGAACATTTTCTGAACCTTTATTTTTCAGTTATCATGTAGACATTTTTGAAGAGCCTTGGCCAGTTATTTTAATGTAGAATAATACTTTGAATATTTCTTATGATCAAATTAAAGTCACACATTTTTAACTGAAATTTTTAACTGAAATACTTCCTAAGTGATGTTATATCCCTGTCAGTGTATTACATCAGAAGGCACATGAGAGTCTCCCCTGATGGTCCAGCAGTTAAGACTTTGCCTTTCAATGCAAGGGGTTGGTTCGATCCCTGGTTGGGGAGCTAAGATCCCTCACACCTCAGGGCCAAAAAACCAAAGCGTAAAACAAGATCAATATTGTAACAAATTCAATAGAGACTTTAAAAATGATCCATGTCAAAAAATCTTAAAAAAAAATAAAAAGGCACGTGATATTAATTCGTGCCATTAGAGGTGATGGATCATTTGATTAAGATATTACCTGCCATGTTTCTCCACAGTATTACTATTTTTTCTTTTTATTTATAAGAAGAAGTAATTGTGGGGAGATAATTTGGGACTATGTAAATGTGATTTCTCATCAAAGTTAGGTATACTAGCTTTACATTCCATTGGTAATAATATAATTTGAATTGATTTTTACTTTAGTGATGACTAATGGTAATTTTCTGTTAGGTTTAATGAAGATATGTTTAACCCCAAATCTGTTTCGTACTTTAAGAAAGTTTTTTTCCTCAAACTGATTTGATTAATTAAAAATCTCATTTATAAATTGTCATATTTTGATAATTTGGAACATCTCAAGGCAAGATTTTCACTTATAAAATGAAACAAAGTGTTCTCTATAAAATTTACTCATATGTTATATTCCCATTTTACAAAAATACTGTCTAGAGCATATCCTTTTTATTTCTCTGTATTTCACCTTTGAAATATTTTACGTGATTAGCTGAGTTGGGAGATGTGGCATGTTCATTATATTGAGGATAATATATATGGAGCTCAGAGACTTTTAAGATTGATGACGTAGTGCAATTTACTTGCATAACTTGATAAACTTTAGCTTACTTATAAAACAGGGAGTATTTTATATCTTGCCTCTCTTGTGATGGAACTCGCTGTCTTGGAGTATAACTCTCACCCTTATTGGAAAAAACTACTGTACAAATTGTCCAGCACTCACTGTGAAAATTGTTGCTGCTTTTAAGCTGAGAGAGAGGGATGCTTTTGTCAGTATTCCCTCAGTAAATTAGCTTCAGGTATTTGGTATCCTTTTATGGCTGCTGTTCATGTGTTTGCCTCCTGGTAGGTGGTATGTAGAGATTCAGTATAGTTTAGAAGTCTAAAATAACAGCTTGTTTATCTTAGATGATTATACTATGTTAAACAATAGGATATTTTTTGAACTTTTTATTAAAGTTTAACAAAAATGCAGAAGAGTGAGTTTTCAAAAATTGAAGAACACTCCAGTATAAGCAGGAGCCAGATTAAGAAGGGGAACATCAGATGTTCGGCTCCTCCTGGCTTCCAGGCACAAGTTTTTCCTCCTCCAGAGTAAACCTCTACAGTCACTTTCCTCTCACTCATAAGTTAAAAACAAATTTGAATGTTGCTTTGGCAGCTGTATAAATCAAGGGTCAGCAAACTTTTTCTGAGGAAAGCTGGATAATAAACATTTCTGACTTTGCTGGCCAGAAGGTTTTTGTCAGAATTACTCATCTCTGTTGTTTAGAGTCCCAAAGCAGCCATAGCCAGTATGTAAACAAATGGATGTGGCTCTGTTTCCATAAAACTCTCTTTACAAAAACCAGAAGCAATCTGGCTTTGGCCCATGGGATGTGGTTTGCCAGTCCTAGGTGTAGATCAGATTCCAACTAGGCTACCAGGAAATTAAAAAATCAAAAATTTCTGATGGTAAAGGAAAATGGAGAAAAAAATTAATCAAGGAAGAGGACTTCCATGGTGGTCCAGTGGTTGGGAGTCTGCCTATCAATGCAGAGGATATGTGTTTGATCCTCGGTCTGGGAAGATACCACATGCCTGGGGACAGCTAGGCTGGTAGCCACAGCTAGTGAAGCCCATGCACCTAGAGCCTGTGCTCCACAGCGAGAGAACCCGTCCAGTGAGGAGCCTGTGCACTGCAACTCTAGAGAGGGTAGCCCCCACTCACTGCAGTTAGAGAAAGCACACCCACAGCAAGGAAGGCCAGTGCAGCCATAAATTAATAAGGAGAATATTTTTAAAAATTCTCGAAGCAGATGATATATACAATTGAATGTTTATAGCCTAAGTACTAAGCAGTTTTATTAGATGAGAAACACAGCAACTTTTGAAATTATTATTATTGTGAACCCATTTTTACATATGAGGAAATTAGGTCTTGAAGTATTAAATACCTTACCCAGGATCATAGAACTATTATGTGAGGTTGTTGGATATCAAGTTAACACTAGCACATAACAGACAATGAATAAATGATTACAGATCCTAGTTTTTTATCCTAGGTTGTATTGCACATGATTCCTACTGTTAGTTTGTTAGTTTTTACAGCAGAAAAAGTATTGTACATGCTTTACTTTATTTCCACTGGTTTTAGCTTCTTTTGTTTGTATCTGTTACACCTTACTTTAAGAAGGCAGTGTTTTCATTGTCATATTTTTTCTTTTCTCAGGAGCCACCAGAAATGGAACTATTAAAATTTTTTAGGCCAGAAAACACTACAGTTTCCTCAAGACCATCAGCAGAACAGCTTTCTAATCTTATTAAAACAAGTCTTCACTATCCAGAATCATTTAATCATCCCTTTCATCAAAAAAGGTTTGAGATGTATTTTTGTTAAAATTTTTCTGCAATATACACACCTGTATGTGCATGCACACACATCCACACATTTATTAATAGCATTAACACAAATATTGAAGAAGAAATCTAGACTAATATTGAGTCTACAGAAATTGCCATTAAGTAATTTACCTGTTACTATGGTTATTATATGTTGCTACTGTAATTAATAGATGGATATTTCCTCAGCCAATTAGTTGTCAGAAGTTTTCTTTTGATGAACATATTTATCATTAAGTCAAAAAGAAGGAAAAATAGTAAATCATTTTGTTTTTGTTTTAGATACAGAATAAACCTTAGACATGACTATGGTATAGATTCATCAGTTTGCATTTAGACAGCATCATTGGCTTAAGGTTTACCAAGTGTTAAACTCTTGGGGGGTGATGTATTTATAATTTTGACAAATAGCTTGATTACATAAATTTGAGGTTCTAAAATAAAAGGTCCTAAGTCAGGTGATACTTCAAAAAGGAGCTGGTTTGCAGATATAAAACAAGATGGAGTGAAGTCTGTTAGAGCCAGTCTGTAAATTAGAATTGAAGGTGTAAGTTTTGGTGAAGTCACCATGGGTAGGGGTAGGGAAGAGGTGGGATAGAACAAAAGAGAAAGGTGACCCATAGAACAGTGGTATTGGAGAGATGAGCTAAGGAAAAAGGAGTCCATCAAGAAGACTGGTTGAGAAGTAGCAGTCAAAGAATTAGGAAGACAAGACCAGTGAGTAGAAAGTGGGATCACAGAGGTGGAGTGAGAGCAGTTCAAGGAGAGGAAAGTGGCTGCAAAAAGTAGTTTCATTAGTTCTAATGATAAAGAAATTGTTGATGATTTTGAGAAGACTCTTTAACTGTATGGGGGGTGGAAGCATGACACAGTAGGTTTTGAGGAGAGAGAGAGGTGGGAAGGAAGTAAGGATACTGGTGTAGACCACCAGCCCTTCAGGAAGCCTGGCTGTGAACAGGGATCAGGGAATACCCTTCAGTATTACTGTTTACTTACTTAGAAGATAACGGATTGTATTTATGGTCTTGAAGGAAGTGATGGGACGCAAGAAAGGCGACAAAACCCTTAATAGATGAAAAGGTAACGCTGAAAAGTGGCAGGATTAGCTTTGGACAGAAAGATGAAAGTAGGGAGAAATTTTAACAAGTTTGCATATGCCTCCCTTTTAGAGAGTTTGTAGGAGCAAGGTTAAGTACTCAAAGTACTCTAGGAAATGAGAAAGGGTAGAGAATTTTTAAAAGTGAAATTTGAGGATAACTACTGAGAGGAATGAGAAGCCGGCTGAGAACAGAGTGCTGGGCAAAATGAAGACCTTCACAGAGGCTTAGGAGCAGCAGAAGTATCTAAAACGTAACTTGAATGGTGCCAACCATTTTTAAACCTTTTTATTGTGAAATATAACACATAAAAAAGTGAAGTTGCTCAGTTGTGTCCGACTCTTTGTGACCCCATGGACTGTAGCCCATCAGGCTCCATCCATGGGATTTTCCAGGCAAGAATACTGAAGTGAGTTGCCATTTCCTTCTCCAGGGGATCTTCCCCATCCAGGGATTGAATCCAGGTCTCCCACATTTTAGGCAGACGCTTTACCATCTGAGCCACCAGGGAAGTATAACACATAGAAAAGTTCTCAAAACTGAAAATGTGTGGCCACAGTGATTCTTTTCCATAAAACTAATACCCAAAAAATCATCTCTAGGGAAGAAATTTAAAAATTGCTAGCAGTCTCAGAAGCCCCCTGTGTACTTGCCGTCCATTCCCAGTATTAGCAGTCATTTCTTTGCTCCTCTTTATAATTTTCCAACCAAGTTTACATCTCCATATTTTGATTTTTGTGGGGTTTTTGAACTTTATTGTATAAGTGGTATTATACAGAGTTTATTCTTTTTATGCCCAGTTTCTTTCAAACTAGTTTTACTAATTAGTACATCCCCACTAGTAGTACGTGGGAGTTCCTTCTGTTGATACCTTTACCAACACTTTCTGTTGTCAGACTTGTAAAAGTTTTAGCCATTTAAGTTATTTTTAAATACTTTTGGTCTTAAATCTTTGTCTAGGTCTCAATTGTTTGGTGCTCAGTCTGTGTGCCTTTGACTGACAGAGGCATGCTGGTATCACTTGAGGAAATTAAAAAAACAAGGAAGATGCTTTGATCCTACTCCCACAGATTCCCATTTGATTGGCCAAGGGTGCAGGCAGGACATCCAGAGTTCCTGAAGTTCTCCAGGTGATTCTAATGTGCAGCCAAAGCTGAGGAAAGAAATGTTTTATCCCTACTGAACCTGTCTTGATTTCACACGCTTCCATAGACAGTTTTGATTCCATAATATTTCATTTTACCTCACGGTTCTACTTTGTCCCTGTTTATCAAACCCTGTCCTGCATCATGTATTTCCTGAACATCTTAGATTCCATGGTGCTGCTTAGTGGTTAAAACCTGGGCTGTGTGTTAGAGGCTGGAACATGAAGGACTTCTCCATGTGATTTTGTTAGGGTTGAAAAGCATCATAGAAACTTGGCAGTGCAGGGAAGTATGTAAAACAGGACAGATTTGATCAAACTAAAGCAGAACAGTGAGCTAAAATAAAGTATCACAGAATTCAAACTGTGCATGGAAGTATGTGAAAACAAGGAAGGGTCGAGAAGGATAAGATACGGCAGTTTCTTCCAACTTGGCTGCACATTAGAATCACCTGGAGAATTTTTAAAATCTTGGTGTTCAGGCCAGTTAAATCAGAACCTCTGGGAATAGGACCCAGGTGTCTGTCTATTTTAAATAAATCCTCAGATTGCCACAATAATGCTTTGTGAGACACCACTCCAGAATTCAGTAGCTTACAGGCATTTATTCCCACGCTCACGGGTGTGCAGAGCATCGACATCTTTGATTCTCCTTCAGGCTGGGTTGGTTGGATTCACATCTGTGCACATGTATTTTGGGGGTCAGTCCAAATGGGCAGCAACTAGCTGTTCTTCTCATGGCGTATCTCTGAAACAGAAAGTGAGCCACGTTGCAGTAGCACATTTAAAGCTTCTGCTTGCATCGGTCATTATTACTCCATTGGCCAAATAGCCTCTCCTTCACAGTCAACAAAGATGATCCCCCATCACACAGCTGGAACGTGAGGGGAGTGAATAATTGTTAAACAATAATGACCATTACCACAGTAATCAGGGTTGAGAATCGGTGAAGTAGAGGGTCAAATGATTGGACATTCCAGTGAAACTGAAGATCAGAAGCATAATTGAGTGAGAGAGCTGGCGATCGTGGTCAGTGAGTGGAAAAGCTGAGGAGTATTTCAGAGGTAGTTATTTTAGGTGACTAAAAAAACACTCACAGTTAAGTCATGAAAGACAGATGACTGAGTTTTGAATACTCCTGGTGGTTATGGAGGTGATACATTAAGGGTTTGAGAAGGAGCTGAATAAATTGTCTACCTAAACAGTGAAGTTCACCAAGAAGATGACAAAATTCAGGATTGAAAAGAAGAAAGCAAACTCAAGCAGAAGCTTTTAATGAATGAAACCGGTAAGATGATGTGGAAGAGAAGGCCTGTGCAGTGCCTTATGTCTAGGTGGCAGGCCTCTGCTTGACCCACATCGTAGATGAATCAAGGGTGGGGTGGGGTGAAGCAGATGCTTCCCTCATCTTTACCTCAGATATTTCAAAATGCTTATCCCTTCACCTGTCCCAAGGAATCTCTGTTGCACTAAGTTACTTTCACTAGTTTAGTTTGTCAGTTTGAGGGCAAAGAAAAAGAACAAAAACCTTGGAGTAGTTTATGACAAAAGTGGAGGTGTTTTTATAGGAGAGAGAGGAGGAAGAACTCAACAAGGGGTATTAACTACATTAATGAGACATTCTGGCCTGAGATGCGAAAGATGCTGGAAGATAAACAGCATCTGTTATGGCAAGGCCTGTAGAGGCAGCTGTGTCCTCAGCCAGATTTCAGTTAAAGTGAGGTGTGGCACATAAAGAGAAGAGACCGAGGATCTGGAAGAGTGTTCTTAATGCCATGGGAAGTGGGGAGGGGCGCGACAGGAGGCGACTTGGTCATGGCAGTGGGACACAGGGCAGCAGAGGAATGAGAATACGAGAAACAACAAAGTGTCAAACTGGGGTTAGCTGCCATCACTCCTCACAGAAAGAAGGTGTGTTAAATAGTGTTTGTGAAGCTTTTGAACTTGTGCTAGGCATTATTGTCAGTGCTTAGCATATTTGATCTTACCAGCCACCACAAGACACTCAAGAGATGGGTAAAGTTATTATTCCTAGGTTACAGTTGAGGAAACTGAGAAACAGAATTGTTGAGCTGACATGTGAACCCTAGCAGTCTGACTCTAGAATTCATGCTGTTAATAATACCAGATGTTAGTGGTGGGGGAATGGTTGTTAGCAGTTTGGTCTCTAGGCACTGTTTTTGGCTCATCAGATGAGCATTTTAGAAAGGCTGTTGTGTGAAGCAGTGATTTTTGAAAGGTGGTCCCAGAGCAGCAGCAGTTGGGAACTTATTAGAAACGCAGATTTTGGGCCCCACCCAGCCCTTCTGAATGAGAAACTCTGGGGATGGAGCCCAGCAGTCTCTTTTATCAAGCCCTCCTGTGACTGTGATGCACGTTGTAGTGGGAGGATCACACGTCAGGTATGAGAAACACCCAGTCGAAGATTGGTTTATGTCAGAACACTAATTCAGAGGTGATTAGTAAACCAAGAGATGCAGTGACTTGAACTCGTAAGGAATGTGAATTTTGAATGAAGTCACCAGCCTCCAGAGCTGTGTGGGAAACAGAATTGATAGGAATTTGTGACGAATAGTAGAAAGTTGGGAATGGGGGGTTAATGAGGCAGTAGCCCCCATTCCCACTTTAAAAAAAAAAATACTTGGGATGATGCCCAAGCTTTGCTGGGGAGATGAGAGTGCTAGTCACTGAAACAGTGATGGAGGAAGAATAGGAATGAAGATAATGACTTTGGGGTTAGGAAGCATCCAGATGTTCTTACTTCTTTCACTGGAAGCATTTAGATAGAGCATGGAGGATTTGAGGCTCAAGTGGCAACCCTGCTAGAGGTCCTGAGGTTTTGCTTTGGGTTGCAAGTTACATGACTTGAATTTAACTTAATGAGGGGCTCTAGACTGGACCACTGTTCATTAGTCTAGGTTGTCCTCCATTCCTGTGAGAAGTTTGTGGGGAAGGTAAGGGTGTAGCACCAGTATAATCTAAGGATGAGTTTTTGAAATTAACCTAGTTTTTGTCTAGGGAAATCTGTTATTTGCAGTGTGGTTTTGGAAGCGTTTCTTAGTAAGGGGATATAAAATTTTTGAGAGCATAAAATATATTATCTGAGCAGAATTTTAATATTGTGTGAGCTCATAAGATTTTTTTACTATTGTTCTTTATGTTAATAGGGTAACGTATTTTAAATAATACTAGGTAACCAGGCTTCATTTGTGCATAGAGTATGTTCATTTATTATGTTCTTAATATGAACTCTGCACCAGTCTGTTCTTAGGTCCTCTTCTCTCACTCCCTGTCCTTTCTCCTGTGCTAAGTGAGATCAGAAACTAGGTTAACTGAGCAAATATGTCTACTTGAAAGGGCTTTTCTCATAACTGGCTATACAGAAATAATTCTCATAGTCTCCCAAACATGATGGCTTCTGTACAGATTTGATAGAATAGCAAATGTCAATCTAGGCCAAGTTCTCAAAGTTAAGTAATTTTTGAGAAACACAAAGAACAGCATTAGTTGTTGGCACCTTTTCACGATTTTTTTTCCCTCCATTTGTCTTTCTTCGTTGCAGTTGTTTCCTTCTGTTTTTCATTTTGGGAAATAACAACCTAGAAACATTCTGGTTATTTTTAAAGATTATCTTTAATAAAAGGAAATAAAAATGGTTTTGTGAGTGTATATATTCTAATATTTAGTATTCAAGCATTGTATTAATATGTTTTACTTCTTATTTATGCAACTCATTTAGCTTGAGTGATTTTAGAACTCAATTTTTTTCCTTACTTGAATATAATTATTTTTGAGGATCTTATGCTGTTAGGTAACTGTAAGTTTTATTTTCAAGAAAGTGTTTTTGTTTTCAATACCCCACTAATCTTTTTTTGGTTTTTCTTTTCCACAGCCTTTGTTTAGTACCAGTGACCCTTTTACTTTCCAATTGTTCCAAGGCCAACGTCGATGTAATAGTTGATCTTCGGCATAAAACAACAAGGTAAGGATTTATTTAGGGCAGGTTTATTTTATAGTTAAAGATTGAGTTGAAAGTAGTTTACTATTTTGAAATTATGCAAATAATTATCTAATATAGATAGAGTTTACTTAGGCATACCGTTTTTTGTTTGGTATTAAGAAGTGTTAGCAAAGGGACTTGCCAACTCTGTGCTCCCAAGGCAGGCATCCCAGGTTCGATCCCTGGTCGGGGAACTAGATCCCACATGCCACAGCTAAGATTGAAGATCCTGTGTGCTGCAACTAAGACTTGGCACAGCCAAATAAAAAAAGAAGTGTTAGAGAAGAGTTACAGAGATTTGTCTTAGCATTTCAGTAGTCGCAAATGAAAACTGGTTTCTAAAAGCAGCAATTCTGGCCAGAGGTGACAATTTTTATAAAAGCTTGTTGGTGATAAAGAACTCTAAACTTGAAAATCAGTAAGTTCATGATAGAAGTTTTTTTGGTCTTGTTTTGTGATTTATAAAACAATGCTGCTGCTGCTGCTAAGTTGCTGCAGTCGTGTCCGACTCTGTGCGACCCCATGGACTGCAGCCTACTAGGCTCCTCCGTCCCTGGAATTCTCCAGACAAGAACACTGGAGTGGGTTGTCATTTCCTTCTCCAGCAACAGCAAAAAAAAAAAAAATGCAGGTCTATATTGGCACTCCTAAGAGCTAGGTGCTTTTCAGATTTCAGAAAATTTGAGATCTTTAGAAAAGCAGTGTGAAGCATATGCTGATTATTAATTACGGTATAACACTGCAAACAGGATCTGGGTCAGCTATCTGAAATCTGAACACATTTTGTGTATCATAAATTAATTAACTAATGTCTTATTGGTAGACACTGGGTTGGTCTCCATGTTTCAATATTATAAACAGTCTAAATATTTTAACCATTCTTATATATACATTTATTTTTATGTATGGAGAACCAGGTGGTTAAAAGCTCAGGTTTGAAATCAGGTTTCCTATTTACTGGCTGCTGTTGTGAGTGTTAAATGAGATAATTCATTCTTAGCATTAAGTCTAGAACATAGTAACTGTTAATAAATGTTAGTTATAGAAATAGTAATATTAGTTATTACTATTGATGTTATTATTAATAAACAGTTGGCATCATAAATAATTTCTAGAATTAGAGTTGCTGGATGAAAGGGATGTGTTACGGGGCTTTGGCAAAAAATTCCTGAAGAAAAAATATCCTCCAACTTACCATTTTCCTCCTCCCTTAGCCCAGAAGCTTTGGAAATCCATGGATCATTTACATGGCTGGGACAAACACAGTATAAACTTCAGCTTAAAAGCCAGGAGATTCACAGTTTGCAGCTGAAAGCATGCTTTGTCCACACGGGTGTTTATAACCTTGGAACTCCTAGGGTGTTTGCCAAGTTATCGGACCAAGTCACAGTATTTGAAACAAGTCAGCAGAGCTCCATGCCTGCCCTGATCATCATCAATAATGTGTGACACCTTACAGATTTGTACTGAAATGCACAAGAATCAGTTTTATTTTACTGGATGGGTTTTACAGCAGTATTTGAAATGCCTAAGTTGTTCGGGAGGTTGGTGTCGGATCACTGCAGAATACTTTTGGTTTGTCTATTTGTTGATGATGCAAAGCACGTTGGACTGAGAATACTTAAATTCTTTTTTTGTATTTCTTTAAACCCTGGTAATAATTTACACGCTCATAATACAGAATTTCAGCATATCCATGCACCTTATTAAGCCCCATCTTAAAACCAGTGTCTAAGTCTGCTGTTACAACTTACTGATGGTATATGAGCATTAGGAGATGATTTGAAGAAAGAAAAGGCCTGTTGGCAATACTCCTTTTAAGCCATTAGTCTATAAATTCCAGCTTTACTGTGAAGTTCTATCGAGTGTCAAATACACGGTTTGTTGTCTTACTTCACACAATTCTCTAAAATCAGTTTTGAACTTGGGTTATGAGTCTTCATACTTCAGTATCTGGTTGTTCCTATGGCTTATACATAACTTTGTAAAAAGAAAAAAATTTTTTTCTGATGCTTTGAATATAGTTTTGAAAGGAGTTGACTTCCCCCCCTCTCATTCATCTCAGCATAGAGTGCACTATTTCACAATATGAGATTTTTGTCATTTAAATTATCATATTCTTTATTATGTAACTTTAACAATTGAGTTGATCTGTTTAAAATATAAATCTACTCAAGTTAATTAAAAATAAGCTTTT
Organism: Bubalus bubalis; assembly: GCF_019923935.1. NCBI lineage: Eukaryota > Metazoa > Chordata > Mammalia > Artiodactyla > Bovidae > Bubalus > Bubalus bubalis. Next base: position 36,734,540 of record NC_059178.1, on the reverse strand, counting down.
CAAAAATGTATTATATTTATAACAAATGTACTGTAAATAGAATAAAGACATGCTATTCACTGTATAGATTTATTAGATGCCTTTTAAAAAAAATTCTGAGAACGTAATATATTCTTTATTCAGAATCAGTGCCAACCATATTATTATAGCAGGTAGAAGATCAGTTTCCTGAGAAAGTGTTACCTTTGTTTCCAAAAGTGAAGAACAGTCTTTGTTCCTACAGCCCTTGCTGGCTGTGTTATAAATGAGCAAATGCATTTTGTCTTTAAATGTGTCATGTCTGATACCCAGTTACAACTTTGATAATCCTTTCATATCTTGGGAGAAAGGAAGATCAATGCTTATTGACACTGTTGTGTCAATAACCACAGTGCAGACTCTGATGCTGGTTATGGAGGACTAGGTAATGTAGCTCTCCTGCTGAAGAAAAGCAAAACGTCGGAACGAAATCAAAGAAAATGTTTTACTGCTAAAAAGAAAGCGTTGTCAATATAGTTCGTTATTAGACGACCGAAATCCAGGAGAAGCCTAGAGAGATGAGACTTGGGCCTACTTTGCCTTGGGAGGTTTGTCCACGTAGGAAGAAGCAGCTGAGAAGCGGAGCCTACAGTTAACTTACTTTAAGATAAGAAGTATAGGTCAGGAGGACTATTTGAAACTGAAGGAAGGAGAGAAAAAGGATAGAAGGTAGGCCCCCAGAAGATAAGAAACCTACTGGATTCTATAAGAAAGTCTTATACATTTATTTGGAGTCTGAGAAAGGGGAGAGGATAGGGCAGAAGCAGTATAGGATTTGAGAATTTTCCGAGATGGACAAGTTACGGCTTCAAGTAGTTCAGTAAATCCCAGACAACATAAATAAAAAGGAACCTGTATCCAGATGCATTGTAGTGAAACTTCTGGAATTTAAAGACAAGGAGAACCTGTCCTGAATACAGAAGACAAAACTTACCATTTGCTACCATGAGCAAATGGTAGCAGTAATTCAACTGATAGCAGATTTCTGAACAAAAATAGTGAAAGCCAGAAGATAGTTCCTTTCAGTCCTTTGAAGATACTAAGCCTGAATTCTAAACGACAAGGCTACCTGTCAAGGGAAGTGAAACAAAGATATTTTCAGACAAAACCAGAGAGTTTACTTCCTTCCTGGTGACTGAGGATAATGGTGTGTGTGTGTGTGTACATACATATGTGTGTACCTGCATGCACATATGCTCCATCATGTCTGACTCTTTGCAGCCCCATGGACTGTATCCCACCAGGTGCCTCTGTCCATGGGATTTTCCAGGCAATACTGAAGTGGGTTGCTATTTACTCCTCCAGGGGATCTTCCCGACCCAGCCATCAAACCTGTGTCTCTTGTGACTCCTGCCTTGGCAGGCAGAATTTTAACCACTGAGCCACCTAGGAAACCCTATGGTGTCTACCTAAATCTAAATCTTTGCACTCATTCTCCAAATGAAGTATACAAATCAGTAAGAGCAATTGAAACCATGCCTACCTTGTGCTTTTAGCATAACTAGACAGAATACTAACTTTAGAGTATCTGCACATAATCTGCCTATCTTGAGAATCTATGGCAAGTCTTTATAGAACGGATGGATGTGGGGACAGGAGTCTGGAAGGACACTGTGGAAGGGAGATAAGAGAACTGGGCTTAAGAGTGAGCCAAAATCACTCAACAAAGAGAAAGTCATCCTGACTCTTAAAAGTACGAGGCATCTGGTAGACCGGAGCTCTTGTGACAGGCAAGGCACTTGAAGCTTTGCAGTGGGGCATTGTAGGAGCAGAGGGGGAACAGGGTCTGTCCATCACATGGCTAAGGAAGTGTCTCCTGATAGGAATTAGTGTTGAGTATTTTGAGGCTTGTGCAGCTCAAATCAAGTGAAATTGTTCCATTAAAGATTTGGACCCTTTGGCCTGAGTTCCAGAAGACTCCATTAAAACAACCTAGAGGACTGGGATAGGATGGGGAGGGAGGTTCAAAAAGGAGGGGACCTATTTCTGATCCGTGTTGATGTATGGCAAAAATCAACACAATATTGTAAGACAATTACCCTTCAATTAAGTAAAATGCAAAATATTAAAAAACTGCAAATGCCTATAGGTACCCCGAGAAGACTCTTGAGAGTCCCTTGGACTGCAAGGAGATCCAACCAGTCCATTCTAAAGGAGATCAGTCCTGGGTGTTCTTTGGAAGGAATGATGCTGAAGCTGAAACTCCAATACTTGCCAGGGACTCTCAAGGGTTTTCTCAGGGTACCTACAGGCATTTGCATTTTTTGAATATTTTGCATTTTACTTTTTAATTGAAGGGTAATTGCCTTACAATATTGTGTTGAGTCACGCAAAGAGTTGACTCATGGGAAAAGACTCTGATGCTGGGAGGGATTGGGGGCAGGAGGAGAAGGGGACGACAGAGGATGAGATGGCTGGATGGCATCACTGATTTGATGGATGTGAGTCTGAGTGAACTCCGGGAGTTGGTGATGGACAGGGAGGCCTGGCGTGCTGCAATTCATGGGGTCGCAAAGAGTCGGACATGACTGAGTGACTGAACTGTACTGACCCCGAAACCACCCCCCTGCCATCAGTCTTTAAAACGTAAGATTTCTCAGCCATCCTATAAGAGAGCAGTGAGACTTGGACACAGAACCATGTCTAGAAGGGAGGATGTGTGGCGAGCTGGTGGAAGGAGCAGAAATTGGGGAGAGGAGGAGGAAGGGATAGGATGCTGAAAGAAAGAAAGCTTGATCTATTTCATGATTTTGCTTAGGGTCAATCCTATTTGGTGTTTCTCAGCTCAGGATAAAATTTGAGTGTCCTGTGCCATCTGTCCTTGCCTTCCTCCCCATGTTTTTGTTTTGATTTTTAATCTGTGATTGACATAAACTTTTCTAAAACTTGTTAGCAGTTCTCATTTCCTTACCTACTTGAATTAATAACTCTGTACTTGATGGCAGGAAAGGACACATCTGATAATTGGATGTTTGTGAAAGGCGAAAAGCAAGTGTTCCTTTTCACATGTGAATGGATAGTTCATTAGTTAACTGAATATTCTACCAGGGGGTAGTGTATAAAACCATCTGAAATCTTTTTAAGACTTAGCAATCTTGCTTAGAAGTTGGCTCTCAAAATAACTTTTTGAGACTTCCCTGGTGGTCCAGTGGTAAGGAATTCGCCTGCCAAGGCAGGGGACATGGGTGTGATCCCTGATCCAGGAACATTGCACATGCCGCGGGGCAACTAAGCCCATGAGCAGTAACTACCGAGCCCACTCCCCCTAGAATCCATGCTCCACAACAGGAGAAACCCAGGCATCACAACTGGAGAGTAGCCCCTGCTCACAGCAACGACCAAGCACAGCCAAAGACCAATTAAAAAAAAAAAAGAACTAAAAAAATCTATAACTTTTTGAACTAGAGAAGAGGCATTTGGCTGCAAGAGGCAAACAATAGGGAATTTTAATGCAAAGCGCAGAGGAAGAGGAGGAGGGTGTTTAGAAGGGAGCTTTCATCCTTGAAGGAGAAGGGCTATGGGTGAGCCAGCGTGGCTGTACTGGGGCAAGTGGACCCAAGCCTGCTGCTACCAGACAGCAGACTGTCCCAGTCTGTTTTCCAGCAGCCCTCTGGAGGAGCTGCACAGAAGTGAGGAGAGATCAATAACCACATTTTCCAAGTTCAGAAAGACCAAGCCTCCTGAGAGCAAAGCTGCTGATCCATGCCACCATCTCATGCGGGCATCTTGTCTACCCCGCCACACCTGCCTGAATTCTAGGTGCAGGTGTGTGGCAAGGTGGAGAGGAAAGTTACCTCTGGGGACATGTATTTCCTTCTTGGAAGTTAAGAGCCATGATCTGCAGAAAAAAGCAAATTTGAGTGTGAGAGGGAGATGTAGTGAGTAGGTGTGAAACCACGCACTTCAGATGGGACTGGAACCCAGTCTTCCAATTGGCAGAAACACTCAATTCAGATGTGATGATGGGTGACAAGATTCAGCTAACCTTCAGATTGGATGGAATCAGGTGGTAGAATCAACTGATGACTTAGTGCCTGGAACAAGGACTGAATGGGCCAAGAATGCCACTGTAATGAGAATAGGTTACTGGCCCAGCTAGATTCCTAAACCCCAGGGTGGAGGAGCTTTACGATGTTTTTAGCCAAGACACATAGCTTGAACTCCACTTAAATCTCCTTTATGTTGGTTTCCAGTGCTAATGTCTGCTGGGAGAGCTGACATTAGCTCTGGCATTTGAAAGGCTTTTGGTAGCCACTTCTGGATTTGCGGACTGACCAATTTTTCAAAGGCTAGATAACCATCCCCGAGTTAGATACTTCAAGTGTTTTTTAACTACTCCTAGGTAGGTAAAACCATTTAACATACATATTTGTCACACTGTCTTTGGTAAAATATTTTTAAGTAAATTATACTCAATATAACATTTGATTCCCAAGGCACAGTGTTCAAGACAGAATTTCCTTTTAGATTGATAAGAGTAATAAGATTTAAGTCTTAAATTTAAGCACAGTATTATAAACTTGATTTTCCCAAATTGTCTTCCACTGAATAGGGTGTTAATAGGTATTAGGTGAAAAAGTAGGGAAATATGGAATTAAACTAAAAAGTTATCTTTATTGTTCATGTGTATTTATGGGTAGTTTCCCAAACATATTGATAGGGACCAGGCCTTACTAAACCAAAGCATTTTTCAGAACTAATGATATGCTCATAGACTAGAGATTGGCAAACTTTTTCTGCAAAGTGGCAGATAGTAGTTTAGGTTTTGTGGGTCATACAGTCTGTTGCAACTACTCAGCTCTTCCCATTGTAGTGCAAAAGCAGTCAAACAAAATGTAAATGAATGATTGTGACTATTTTTGTAAATACACACCTATTTCTGTAAATAAAGTTATTTTAGCCTTGACACTGAGGGATGCTGTCGGCGTATCTTGGAAATTGGACAAAGCTAGAGGAGAAAGGAGAGAGGACTACCTTGTTCTTGTTTAGTCGCTCAGTCGCGCCCAGCTCTTGCAACCCCATGGACTGTAACCCACCAGGTTCCTCTGTCCATGGGATTTTCCAGGCAAGAATACTGGAGTGGGTTGTCATTTCCTTCTCCAAGGCCTACCTTAGGGAGCCACGTTCCTCTGTCCATGGGATTCCCCAGGCAAGAGTACCGGAGCATGTTGCTATGCTATCCCCCAGGGGATCTTCCAGATGGACCCAGGGATTGAACCCGAGTCTCCTGCCATTTCTGCATTGCAGGCAGGTTCTTTACTGCTGAGCCACCAGGAAAGTCCTTTTCCTAGGGCACGTTTCCTGTTAAAACATAGCAAGTGGGTCCTGAAACCAACTATCCACTAGAGGGCAGCAGACGTGCAATTTTGCCTCAGTGCCATCCTTACTACTTGCCTTTAAAATGTTGGAATTAGCATTTTATGAGATAGCACTTGGTAAAGTTGGGTATCAGATCAAACATTTTTTCCTTCTACTGTAGAGAATTAGACAAGTAAATGATAATTCACCAACCTAAGGTTAACGATATTAATTCAGAAAATACTTCCTAATTAAAGCTGTTGCTGACTTTAGTAGTCTATTTCAGAAAATCAAGATAGATGGGTTTTCTTAAAACAATATTTTAAGACACTATAGTTTTATTGATCAAAAGTCATTTAATTTGTCATTGCACAATCTAAAATGAAGGCTAAAATGGAACTTTGTTAATGAAACCTCTGATAAAATACGTGGGTGAGACTAATTCCATCCCTGTTTATTAGCTGTGGACAAACCTCTTAATGTCTTTGTTTCCTTATAACACAGGATTTTACAATATATTTAAGTGAGATAATGAGTTTTTAAAGTTCTTAGAGCTTGGTTGGTATCCAGTGCGTGCTGGCTAAGTCAAATCATGCATTGGTGAGCTACTGGAAAATTCCTCCCAGCAGGATATGACATTACAGGGCAAGATGACTTAAACCAGAGGAACTCCCAGGCGATGTGGAGAACAAGAAAACTTACTAGCTTGATTCAGTCATTTAGGCAGTTTTTTATGTTATTTTTATTTTTAAAAGTATATATTTGATTGTGGCAGGTCTTAGGTTGAGGCATGCAGGATCTTTAGTTGCTGCATGTGGGATCTAGTTCCCTGACCAGGAATTGAACCTTGGGCCCCCTGCATGGGGAGCTCGGAGTCTTAGTCACTGGACCACCAGGGAAGTCCCTGGGCAGATACTTTTTAAAAGTATCTCACAATTACCCAAAAGTCATAATCTGGGACTAAGAAGAAGTTGGCGTGCATAATCTTTCAAATTTTGAAATAGAAGTTACAGTATTATAAACTAAAACATTGATTTGAAAATCAATACCAAAATTGAGATATCAAGTATAATACTTAAATATGTTAGATATTTAAAGGGAAGTTGGATGGCATCACTGACTCGATGGACGTGAGTCTGAGTGAACTCCGGGAGTTGGTGATGGACAGGGAGGCCTGGCGTGCTGCAGAACTGAACTAACTGTAATATTTTCTAAGCAGGAATGGAAGGGACTATGATTTGGGGCATATGAGTTTACTTGTGGATAACGAACCATAATCTCTGCACACAAGACTACCTTGGAAGAGCTAGTACAGATGACTCCTAAGTCTACATGGATTGGAAACCAAGGCATTGCTCCTTCAAACATGAGACCTCGGAAAAGTAAAAGTAACTTAACCACCCACATTAGTCTTCTCATTCATACAGTGTGACAACAAAATTCCCCTCTCACTGGGTCATTGTGGTGATCAAATCACAAAATTTCATAAATGTACTAGTTCACTGACTGGTAGTGAACACTCAATGATCTGTTATTTTTAAACGTGATTTACTTAAATCCCATTTGAGAATACCCATTGTAAGTTCCTCTAATAGATGCCATTTCAAATGACTATGAGCCATAAACCCACAATCAATTCTATCTATAGCAGCCACTGCACTATTTTAAGTTTCCAATTTTGTTCATGATTATAAGCTTTATTTTGATTACAGGCTTGGGCCTCATGCTCATCAACTTGAGCCTCATGAAGGGAGCAAAAAGATTTGCTCCCTTCATATCATCCTTTCCTTAATACTAAGAACAGTGCAGGACATATGCTAGAAATTCTTGTTGAGTTGAACCGAAGACTTGGTTAAATTACCTTTTGTCTGTGACAAGTAGAATGCACTGTGTGATTAGCAGTGCCAGTGGGCAACAGTTCTTCAATGGCTTTATTTAACGTATGTATAATGCCTTTTTAAAAAATGTTTATTTGTTTTTGGCTGTGCTGGGGGCTTTTCTCTAGTTGTGGCAAGCGAGGGCTACTCTCTAGCTGTGGTGTGCAGGCTCCTCATTGCAGTAGCTTCTCGTTGCAGAGCATGGGCTCTGTGGTGCACGGGCTACAGTAGTTGTATTACGTGGGCTCGGTAGCTGTAGCTCCCAGGCTCTAGAACACAACCTCGATAGTTGTGGTGCACAGGCTTAGTTGCTCCATGGCACGTGGGATCTTCCCAGATCATGGATCAAACTCATGTCTCTTACACTGACAGGCAGATTCTTTACCACTGAGCCACCAGGGAAGCCCTTTACAATGCTTTATAGATGAGAAATATTCATAATCCTGGCACTTAGTTTGATAAAAATGAGCTTTTAAAACTGAATTCACATACTTGGATTCATATGAATTCATTTTCCTGTTAAGAAAATGGAAGAAAGCAATAACTAGTCTTTTATCCATGACAAAAGTTTAAGAGTTGTAGGGAAGTGGAAACATTGAGTTTGCTTCTGTATATGCCTGTTTTGCTAACATTTTCACTAAAAGTGACTTCAAGTATAGAGTTCTAATGGATCATTCATTCAACAGATATGAATGTAGTTTTGCCTTGGCCCTGTTTTAGGTGCTAGAAACCCCATCCTAGGCATTGGCTGCAGTAATAGCTAATACTGAATTAAAGATACTAACTTTGGGGGACTTCCCTGGTGGTTAAGTGGCTAAGACCCCATGCTCCCAATGCAGGGCCCCAGGCAGGGTTCAGTCCCCGGTGGGGGAACTGGATCCCACATGCAGCAACTAAGACCTGGTGCAGCCACATGGATGTCGGTCAGGTCAGTCGCTCAGTCCTGTCCGACTCTGCGACCCCATGGACTGCAGCACGCCAGGCTTCCCTGTCCATCACCAACTCCCAGAGCTTGCTGAAACTCACGTCCATCGAGTTGGTGATGCCATCCAACCATCTCATCGTCTATTGTCCCCTTCTCCTCCTGCCTTCAATCTTTCCCAGGCTCTTTTCCAATGAGTCAGTTCTTTGCATCAGGTGGCCAAAGTATTGGAGTTTCAGCTTTAGCATCAGTGGTTCCAAAGAACACCCAGGACTGATCTCCTTTAGAATGGACTGGTTGGATCTCCTTGCAGTCCAAGGGACTCTCAAGAGTCTTCTCCAACACCACAGTTCAAAAGCATTAAGTCTTCGGCACTCAGCTTTCTTTATGGTCCAACCCTCACATCCATACATGACCACTGGAAAAACCATAGCTTTAACTAGACAGATGGCAAGGTAATGTCTCTGCTTTTTAATATGCTGTGTAGGTTGGTCATAGCTTTTCTTCCAAGAAGCAAGCATCTTTTAATTTCATGGCTACAGTCACCATCTGCAAGTGATTTTGGAGCCCATGAAAATTAAGTCTCTCACTGTTTCCATTGTTTCCCCATCTATTTGCCAGGAAGAGATGGGACCAGATGCCATGATCTTTATTTTTTGAATATTGAGTTTTAATCCAGCATTTTCACTCTCCTTTTTCACTTTCATCAAGAGGCTCTTTAGTCCCTCTTCACTTTTCGCCATAAGGGTGGTGTCATCTGCATATCTGAGGTTATTGATATTTCTCTGGGCAATCTTGATTCCAGCTTTTGCTTCATCCAGCCTGGCATTTTGCGTGATGTACTCTGCATAGAAGTTAAATAAGCTGGGTGACAATATACAGCCTCGATGTACTCCTTTCTCAATTTGGAACCATCCAAATAGATACATAAATCAAAAAAAAATTCATTAATTTTTTTACCTCAAATGTAGCACTCTTCAGACAACAACTGTGTGAGTAGTACATTTGTGAAGAATCAGAATTTCATCTTTGAAAGTTACAGGAAAATATTTTGCTATGTGAATTTACTAAACCAAGCAATGAAATCTTTTTTTTTTTTAATTTATTTATTTTTTTTTATTTAATATTTTTTTTTATTTTTAAACTTTACATAATTGTATTAGTTTTGCCAAATATCAAAATGAATCCGCCACAGGTATACATGTGTGCCCCACCCTGAACCCTCCTCCCTCCTCCCTCCCCATACCCTCCCTCTGGGTCTTCCCAGTGCACTAGCCCCAAGCATCCAGTATCGTGCATCGAACCTGGACTGGCATCTTTTGTTTACAGTTTTCAAGTCACAACCCTCACATTTTTTGCTCACTTTATTTACGTACTGTAAACGCAGTCCTTTTGGTGTACGCTTTTGAGTTTTGACAAATACATATAATGATTTGACTGCCATCGTGAGTCACAGAAGAGGTCATCACCCCACCGTATCCCCTCGTGCTGCCCCTGTTGTTTCCTAGGGCTGCTGTAATAAAGACTGCAAACTGGCTGAATCGCACAACAGAAATTAATTTCACATTGGTTCTGGAGGCCGGAGTCCATGATCAAAGTTGGTAGAGCTGGTTCTGAGAACTGGGAGCCCTGTTCGGCCCCTCTCCCCTCCCTTTGGTTGGTTTGCTGGCAGTTGTTGGTGTGTGGAATCACCATCCTATCTCTGCCTTCATCTTCTGGGGCTCTCCGTGTGTGAATGGCTGTGTCCCAATTTCTCTCTCTTTTTTTTATAAAGACACCAGTCATTTTGAAGGAAGGGCCCACCCTACTCCAGTATGACTTCATCTTGGCTTATTACATCTACAATGATCCCATTTTCAAATAAGATCACATTTTGAGATACTGGGGAATTAGGACTTTATATGAATTGGCTTGGGGTGAGGACACAATTCAGCGCAAGACAGAAGCCAGCCACTGCCCCAGCTGTCATCCCTGGCAGCCACCGACCTGTTTTCAGGTCCATAATTGTTCCTTTTTCAGAATGTCGTGTAAGTAGAATTACACAGTAGAGATTCTTGTCTTTGGCTTCTTTCATTTAGCATACTACATTAGAGATTCATACAGATTGTTGCCTGTATCAGTAGCTTATATCCCTTTTTATCGCTGAGGAGTATTCCATTCAATGGATGTACCAAGTTTGCTTATCCATTCACCAGCTGCAGGATATTTGAGGTAATACCAGTTTTTGGAGATCATAAGTAAGTTGCTATTAACATGCACATTCATGTTTTTATATGAACGTAGTTTTGATTTTTTCTTTTTTTCTGATCAGTTCCTAGGAGTGGAATTACTGTGTCACATATACACAGGTCGTGTATGTTTAACTGGATGAGAAATTCCCAATTTTTTTCTCAGGTGACTCTACCTGTTGCATTCTCACCAGCAATGAATGAGAATGTTTGTTTTTCTGCATTCTTGCCAGCAATTAGCATTTATTTCCAAAACATTTTAGCTATTATAATAGGTACATTAATTCTTAGTGTTTCTTTCTTTTTTTTTTCTTTTTGGCCACACCGCATGACTTGTGGGATCTTAGTTCCCTGACCACGGATTGATCCCATGCCCCTTGCAATGGAAGTGTGAAGTCTTAACCATTGGATCACCAGGAAATTCCCCTCTTAGTTGTCTTAATTAGCATTTCTCCAATAGATATTACTTAAAAATTTTTTTTAATATGGTGGGTATATACTGTTCATACTGTAATTGTTATGCTATGAAAATCCTGTCCTCTCTTGATATTTGAGGACTCTCTTTGTATCTTTTTTCTTAGAAGGAAAAGCACTTTATTTTCATGACAGGTTTTAAACCTTGTTGTAATATATTAATTAGCATGTGACTTAATGGGCTTTTCCTGATGGCTCAGCAGGGAAAGAATCTGCCTGCAATGCAGGAGAGACAGGAGATGTGGGTTTGATCCCTGGGTTGGAAAGACCCCCTGGAGGAGGAAAATGGCAACCCACTCCAGTATTCTTGCCTGAAAAATCCCATGGACAGAGGAGCCTGGTGGGCTACAGTCCACGGGGTCACAAAGAGTTGGACGTGACTGAGCAACTAAGCAAGCAAGCAAAAGCATTGCAAGTATTACTGCCTATTAAGAAAATTAGCTTACAAACATGCTTTCTAAAATGTGAATAGATTATAACCTCCAAGCCCACAAAAGTTGATGATTGTGGCTGTTATTTAAATACGGATTTTGAAAAATGCATGATTTTTAGACTATGTTTCTGGAAGGTTACAGAAGAACCCAATCATGGTGGTTGCCTCTGGACTGGAAAGTTGATACCAGTGGGACAAGAGTGGAAAGGAAACTTGTTTTTCACTCTATATTTCAAACTAGGCAAATATCTTTCTTTTCAAAATTGAAATAACTACAAACAAATAGCTTAAAAGCTAATTTCCAGCTTTTAATTAAGCAGTTCTGAATAGGGAATCATGAATTTATACATTTAACAACAAAAAGGTTAACTTTTTAGGTTTCCTTAAGAATTTGTTGTTATGAATGTCATGATAGAATGTAGAATTATCTCCTGAGAGAATGCATAGCATCAATATTTACCAGTTTTTGCTGGTAATTACTACAGTTTTCACATTAACTAGACTCATAATAGTCTAGTTTTTCTTTGTCTCTAAATGATGTTTTTGGATCCATTCCCCTTGATGACAAAGAACTGGCATGTTCCCACAGAGATTCTCACGAATTATTTTACATCACTCATGGGGCAAAACACGTTTCCTCACACGATGCTCAGTTTCATTCTTAAAGAACCAGTGACCCAAATTCTGTGTAACAGGAACTTGAAGTTTTGTGGCATTGGAGGACTTTGATCTTGAAGCCAGCCCAACAGCAAATGGAAACCAGTCTTCCAAGTCGAAGTCCTTCAATGACCCTTATCCTTGGGCATCAGTTCCCACTGACCTACTTCCCCCAGTTTCCATCTTATCATCTGGCTTCCAGACCTCACTGTCTCCCCTTTGGACCGCCTCCAGACCTGCAATCTTTTGTCGTGTGCAGCTTGGAAAGAGGAGGACTCTGTAGGAGTGAAACAGAAAGACTTCTAGTCTTCTCCACCCCCCACCCACACCAAATACACACCCCCAACCCACCCAGGCATATTGACTGAAATGTCAGTAACTCTTTCAACATCCTCCTGTCACTCTAAATCTTAACAACAGCCTCAATTCCATCATTAAAATTTCAAAACACTTCCAACAGCCAGCATTCTGAATGTCATCATGTTAAAGCTCTAGTTTTCTGCTGGGAAGCCTTAAATTGGGCAGTGGGGAGTGTGGCTAACTTCTCCCTTTTTCTAATGTACGCTTCTCCCCTTCTGTCTTGATATGCCTGGCTGCCTCCAAATCTCCCAGAATTTGTCCTCTCTCCCTGAGGCAGTGGGAATCTGGCATTGACGTCCTCTGGGCACTTTGGTCTTGGTAGCTATTTAAATCCTATTCTCAACATCTTGTCCTTGAGATTCTGTATCTTGTGCTCTTTTTATGTAGAAGGGTTTGGTTCATTAAGTGTTTGTTTTTTTATCTGATGGGTGTATCTTTGGTTACATATTCTGTCTGCTCTGTGTCAACATTACTCTGATAATTTCTCTTGTTCTTCCTTTTTCCTTGTAGTATTACATATATGTGTATATGTATATATTTATATATTGTTGTTGTGAAAGTCACTCATTTGTGTCTGACTTTGCAACCCCATGGACTGTAGAGTCCATGGACTTCTCCAGGCCACAATACTGGAGTATGTAGCCGTTCCCTTCTCCAGGGATCTTCCCAACCCAGGGATTGTACCCATGTCTCCCACATTGCAGGCAGATTCTTTACCAGCTGGGCCACCAGGGAAGCCCATATGTATACACATACATACATATATGTATATACATATATATACATATATGGTGGTGGTGGTTTAGTCACTCAGTCATGCAGTCATGTCTGACTCTTTTGTGACCCCATGGACTATAGCCGGTCCATGGGATTTCCCAGTCAAGAATACTGGAGCGGGCATTTCCTTCTCCAGGGAATCTTCCAGACCCAGGGATCGAACCCGGGTCTCTGCATTGCAGGCAGATTCCTTACCTATTGAGCCATCAGCGAAGCCCAAATATACATTTATAATACCACATTCTAGTATGGTTTCTAAACCCATCTTTAAAAGAAATGAGTTCCTTGATTTATTGTTCCTATTTGCAAGAGGTCCTTGGAGACAGGGTTGTATGTAGTTGATAATGTTGTATCCCAGTAATTTTTCTTATGATTGAAGGTTTTTTAGATACATATACATCTATAATTTAACCTTTGCTACTTTTTAGCCAACCAAGATTAATAGCTGTAGAAACTGCTGCTGGATATTTTGCCCCCGCTCTGCCTCACGGCAAGATTTTTTTCTCACAGAAATGGCTTGTCAGTGTAATTTCTTGCTCAGCCCTGCCTTCACTGCTTTTCTTCAGGTTCAGACTCAAACAGGAGACTGTCACCTTGACTTTTTATGACAGAACACACTTCCGGTTTTCCTCAGATACATCTGGTGCTGCTTTTGTGTCTCCTTCTTAAGCTCCTTTTCCTTTCTTCAGCCACCAACAGTTAGCCCGAATTGTTTGTTTTTTAATTATTTATTTTGGCTGTGCTGGATCTTCGTTGCTGTACTCGGGCTTTCTCTAGTTGCGGCGAGTGGGGGCCACTCTCTGGTTGTGGTGCTCAGGCTTATGCGGTGGCTTCTCTTGTTGCGGAGTGTGGGCTCTAGGCGCTTGGGCTTCAGTAGTTGTGGCTCCCGGGCTCTGGAGCAATGGCTCAGAAGTTGTGGAGTATGGGCTTGGTTGCTCTGAGGCATTGGGATTTTCCTGGATCAGGGATTGAACCCCTGTCCCCTGAATTGGCGGATTCTTATCCATTGCACCCCCAAGGAAGTCCCTAGTTGTTTCTTAAAGAGTGAGCTGCTTGGGGCACAGAGTGAAGTTTCCATTAAAAGAGGCGTTTGATTCTGCTCCTAATTTTTATTTCCATGCTTATCTGAGATTGGGGGTTAATAAGCTCAGGGAATCATAGGGAAAGTGACCTTCCTCCTGAATTTCTAGGATGCCAAATTAAGCATTTAAAAATTAAGAGTGCTCATGGACTAGATGAATTAATAAAAAGGACAACAGAGAAATAGCTTTATAATAGAAAAAAATTCCAGAGAAATGAGGTAAAATGAATTTTTAGAATATTCTGATATAATAATGCTATTCTTTAGAAAGTTATTCTTTTATTATGAAAACCAGAATCATAGGCTCAAGGACAGTTAATTAAAATTTAGGGAATGTCTGTTAATCTAAAATGAATTGCAGTTTGGGGAGATCCAAACTTGTTAAGTTTAATACATTAAAAATTGGTACTATCTGCCTAGCACTTAAATTTTTTATGCTGCATGTTTCGTATTGAATCAATCAGAAAATGGGTAACTGCAAATCAGATGTGATTTATGAAATAAATGATTATTGCTAATGCCATAATTAATCTAATTAATGTAACATAATAATTCCTTTATTTTTGTATATAGGAACTTGGAAGGGGCAGCTTTACACAAACACTCATCTGCCTATTTACAATTATTTTAAAATGTAAATTTAGGTCTACCATACAGTGTCAGACTTTATTTTGGGGGGCTCCAAAATCACTGCAGATGGTGATTGTAGCCATGAAATTAAAAGACACTTACTCCTTGGAAGGAAAGTTATGACCAACCTAGATAGCATATTCAAAAGCAGAGACATTACTTTGCCAACAAAGGTCCGTCTAGTCAAGGCTATGGTTTTTCCAGTGGTCATGTATGGATGTGAGAGTTGGACTGTGAAGAAAGCTGAGCGCCGAAGAATTGATGCTTTTGAACTGTGGTGTTGGAGAAGACTCTTGAGAGTTCCTTGGACTGCAAGGAGGTCCAACCAGGCCATCCTAAAAGAGATCAGTCCTGGGTGTTCATTGGAAGGATTGATGCTAAAGCTGAAAACTCCAATACTTTGGCTAACCTCATGCAAAGAGTTGACTCATTGGAAAAGACCCTGATGCTGGGAGGAACTGGGAGCAGGAGGAGAAGGGGACAACAGAGGATGAGATGGCTGGATGGCATCACTGACTCGATGGACATAAGTTTGAGTGAACTCCGGGAATTGGTGATGGACAGGGAGGCCTGCGTGCTGTGATTCATGGGGTTGCAAATAGTCAGACATGACTGAGCAACTGAACTAACTGAACTGACAGAAATTGGAATTGGGTACTTTTCACAAACATATACCTTTATTTGTCAGTTATAATTCATTTAAAATTTAAGCCTAGGGACTTTCCCGGTGGTCCAGTGGTTTAAACTTCGCCTTCGAAGGTAGGGGGCGCAGGTTCAATCCCTGGTTGGGAAGCTAAGATTCCACATGCCAAAACAGAAACAGAAACAACATTGTAACAAATTCAAAAAAGACTTTAAAAATGGTCCACTTAAAAATGTAAACTTATATCCACCATTTGAACATGTTGATCAATCTCAGATTTGTATCTTTAGCCAAAATTTCTGAGCCTTAGCCCCAGACATTTGACCTCAGCGTGTTCTGAGCTCCCCTACCCTCCCCAACCTGATGCCCCTATCAACTTCCTTGTCTTAAGAGATGGCATTACCATCAGCCACAGCCAAGCCATGACACAGAGACTTGTTCCCGACCTCATCCTCTCCCTCATTCTCTACATCCAATGAACTGCTGCGTCCTCTTGATACTGTCTCCTCCACATGAATTAGTCTTCTTTCTCCTTTTGCCCTGATACTTCCAGAACTTCAGACTGCTCTGATGGCTAGTCTGGTTTACCACAAAAATGATCTCATGGGTCTAACCCTTGTGCAACCTCACCTCCAATCCAGTTGCCACACTACAGTCAGAGTTTCCATCTAAGCGTTGACATATATACACTACAGTGTGTAAAATAGTGGGAAGCTGTGTAGCACAGGGAGCTCAGCTTGGTGCTCTCTTGGGTGACCTAAATGGGGTAGGGGAGGGGAGGGAGACTCCAGAGGGAGGAGACATATGTATGCATGTAGCTGATTCACTGTGTTGTATGCAGAAACTAACACAACATTGTAATTATACTCCAGTTTAAAATATATGTATATTTTAACCAGAAGAAACTAATAGAAAAATTATCCAAAGAAAGTTCTGTCATCGATCAGAATTTTGCCAAGTCCTGATCAAAGTTGTCGTGATCTAAAGCTCGATTATCATAGACTCTCAGAAGTCGGTAAGAAGCAAAAAGCAATTAATCCTAACCCGTGGGGAAATAAAAATAAGAGTAAAATGCAAAGCTGTTCAGTTATTTCCCCGTTGGCTCCCCTTTCTCCCCCAAAGAAAGTCTAAACTCCCAGCAAGCTCTTCATTCTGAATTTTATTTTAGACTCATCTCCCACCCGCCTCAACCCTGCACTCTGAGCTCAGCTTTCAACAGGACCATGGGCTTCTCCAGTGCTTTGTGCTTTCTCTCACATCTGAGTCTTTATATGAACTGCCCCTCTGCCTGGAATGTCCCCTCCCACACATGCCTTCAGGACAAGCCTAGCTGTCCTTCAGGATTCCAGCTAGCTCTCTTCCCTGAAGCCCCCCTGAAGCCTGGAAGTTGCTCCCGTAGCTCACAGGGCACTGCCCACTGTATTGTGTTATACAAGCTATGGGTGCAGATTGATCGCTGATTGTCTCATGATACCCATTCCCTCCTCCTTTCACATAATAGAGCCCCACATCTTTAGCTGCCACGTGAAAGTGAAAGTGAAGTCGTGTCGGACTCTTTGTGACCCTACGGAAGTCTACCAGGCTTCTCCATCCGTGGGATTTTCCAGGCAAGAGTACTGGAGTGGGTTGCCATTTCCTGCTCCAGGAGATCTTCCCAACACAGGAATCATACCTGGGTCTCCTGCATGGCAGGCGGATTCTTCACCGACTAAGCCACCAGTGAGGCCCTATGAGATTAAGAAGGACATTTATCTCCTAAGTTCAGTTCAGTTCAGTTGCTCAGTCCTGTCCGACTCTTTGCAACCCCATGAATTGCAGCACGCCAGGCCTCCCTGTCCATCACCAACTCCCAGAGTTCGCTCAAACTCACGTCCATTGAGTCAGTGATGCCATCCAGCCATCTCATCCTCTGTTGTCCCCTTCTACTCCTGCCCCCAATCCCTCCCAGCATCAAGGTCTTTTCCAATGAGTCAACTCTTTGCATGAGATGGCCAAAGTATTGGAGTTTCAGCTTGTAGCATCAGTCCTTCCAATGAACACCCAGGATTGATATCCCTTAGGATGGACTGGTTGGATCTCCTTGCAGTCCAAGGGACTCTCAAGAGTCTTCTCCAACACCACAGTTCAAAAGCATCAATTCTTCTGCGCTCAGCTTTCTTTATAGTCCAACTCTCACATCCATATATGACCACTGGAAAAACTATAGCCTTGACTAGACAGACCTTTGTTGGCAAAATAATATCTCTTCTTTTTAATATGCTATCTAGGTTGGTCATAACTTTCCTTCCAAGGAGTAAGAGTCTTTTAATTTAATGGCTGCAGTCACCATCTGCAGTGATTTTGGAGCCCCCCCAAAATAAAGTTGGCCACTATTTCCACTGTTTCCGCATCTATTTCCCATGAAGTGATGGGACCAGATGCCATGATCTTCGTTTTCTGAATGTTGAGCTTTAAACCAACTTTTTCACTCTCCTCTTTCACTTTCATCAAGAGAATTTTTAGTTCCTCTTCACTTTCTGCCATAAGGGTGATGTCATCTGCATATCTGAGGCTATCAATATTTCTCCCGGCAATCTTGATTCCAGCTTGTGTTTCTTCCAGTCCAGAGTTTCTCATGATGTACTCTGCATAGAAGTTAAATAAGCAGGGTGACAATATACAGCCTTGACGTACTCCTTTTCCTATTTGGAACCAGTCTTTTATTCCATGTCCAGTTCTAACTATTGCTTCCTGACCTGCATACAGATTTCTCAAGAGGCAGATCAGGTGGTCTGGTATTCCCATCTCTTTCAGAATTTTCCACAGTTTATTGTGATCCACACAGTCAAAGGCTTTGGCATAGTCAATAAAGCAGAAATAGATGTTTTTCTGGAACTCTCTTGCTTTTTCCATGATCCAGCGGATGTTGGCAATTTGATCTCTGGTTCCTCTGCCTTTTCTAAAACCAGCTTGAACATCTGGAAGTTCTTGGTTCATGTATTGCTGAAGCCTGGCTTGGAGAATTTTGAGCATGACTTTACTAGCGTGTGAGATGAGTGCAAGTGTGGGCAGGCTGCTTAATGCAGATGTACTAGACACACTGGAAGGGAGGGAGGAACCCTATCTGGGCAGAGAAACATTTTATGTTAAATTTTTCTTGTCTTGCCATAAAACACGAATTTTATTTCATCATTTGTAAGATACTTTTTTATAATGGGCTATAAAGCCAATCTGCCTGCACTTCACTGCAGAGGGTGTCATTAGCTAGGTTTTCCCCAGTCTGATCTTCCAAGACTGTTTACTACACAAACATCCTGGAAAAGGTGTTCTGCTACCAAGGGCCAGAGCAAAGCTTAGCTCACAAGACAAGCAGAAAAGCGGGAGCCCCGTGAAGAACTGTCTCCCAAGAGATAGCAGTATTCTGTCCCTTGAGGCTACTTGAATATTAAGAACTTTCCAGAGTAATGATAAGACTAGAGAAACACTTTTATACCTCAGCATGTAATCTGAGGGCTTCCCTGGTGCCTCAGTTGGTAAAGAATCCTCCTGCAGTGCAGGACACCCGGGTTTGAACCCTGATTTGGGAAGATGCCCTGGAACAGGAAGTGGCAACCCACTCCCTGGCAACCCACTCCAGTATTCTTGCCTGGGAAATTCCATGGACAGAGGAGACTGGTAGGCTATAGTCCATAGAGTCACAAAGAGTTGGACACGACTGAGGGACTAACACTTTGGCTTTGATAAGTGGTTAAGACCCTGCCCTTCTAATTCAGGGAGTGTGGGTTCAATCCCTGGTTGGGGAACTAAGAGCTCATGAGCCTTGTGTCATGGCCCAAAAATGAAAGAAATTGTTGGAATTGCTAGCCAAGAATCAAGGAATTTGGACAGCCTTAGAAACCATATCTATACCTTCTACTATCTGTTGTGGTCTGGGTGTGGGTTGGAAAAGAATTTCCAGACATGAGGCAGAATGAGAGGGAAATAAAGTTTATTATGGGAGATGCTGTTAGAACAATGGGCCAGCTCAAGGGAGAAGTGACATTGAACAGTCCACTTTTATACCCAGGATACAAGGAGTGGGATAAGGGTCTTGTAGGTCATTTGCTGATTGGATGAGGCATGAATACTGGGTTCAGGGAAGAGTAAGGCAAATACCTTCCCTCTTTGGGGTAGGAGGGGAGACAGGTTATGCTGCTCAGGAGGACCTGAAATCCATTAATAGCTACAATGTGGGGGAGGGAAGGATGATAAGGGTCTGGTTTTTCTGTTCGTACATTCCAAGACCCTCCTTGGTTTTATCTGTTTATCTGCTCTGATGTTGGGAAAGATTGAGGGCAGGAGAAGTGGGTGACAGAGGATGAGATGGTTGGATGGTATCACTGACTCAATGGACATGAGTTTGAGCAAACTCTGGGAGATAGTGCAGGACGGAGGAGCCTGGCGTGCTGCAGTCCATGGGGTCACAGAGTCAGACACGACTTGGAGACTGTACAACAACAAAAGAAAGTGGAAAACCCAACAGATGTAGCAGAAGAATTCTAAGGCAATTCGCTGGGACCGGCAGAAGCCACAAAGTATACTCATTATGCAAATACAAGACCATGAAATGCCAGTTTTCCTTGCAGAGATAACCTCAGAACTGGTTTTACACCAAAAGGAAAGGAAGATAAATGCATAATGTTTTCTTTCAGCACAATTCACCCATTCAGATCAAGTTGTCACCATTAAACAAGCTAATAGATTTTGCTTAACAGTTAAGACTGGCAGATGGTTTCTGAAGTAAATGAAGTTCTTACATTCTGGTTTGGTCTCCTTTTGGCATCTCTCTTCTCAACTTTGAAGGTTTTCTCCTAAGTTTTAGGGCTAAGGATACACAAGAAAATAAACAAGGAAAATAATCTTTGAAAAATGTCGTAGTCCATTTCACACCAATTTTGCATCTCATGAGCTGTAACATGTATTTGCAGAGGCAAAGAATATCTGTTTTACTTTCACCTCTTTATCCAGATGGTGATAAATGGGTTTTTTTTTCTTTCTTCTCACAATCTTCTCTTTCTAGAACCCACCCAGGTTAGTGTTACCTCGCCTAAGGCACTTCATAGGAAACATTCAAGGACCTTATATGATTAGGGTGTGTGCAGGGCCTGCACCCAAGTACTGCATTTTGGACTCTTTTGTTGACTATTATGGCTACTCCATTTCTTCTAAGGGATTCCTGCCCACAGTAGTAGATATAATGGGCATTTGAGTTAAATTCACCCATTCCAGTTCATTTCGGTTTGCTGATTCCTAAAATGTCGATGTTCACTCTTGCCATCTCCTGCTTGACCACTTCCAATTTGCCTTGATTCATGGACCTAACATTCCAGGTTCCTATGCAATATTGCTCTTTACAGCATCAGACTTTGCTTTCATCACCAGTCATATCCACAACTGGGTGTTGTTTTTCTTTGGCTCCGTCTCTTCATTCTTTCTGAAGTTCTCTCTCCACTCTTCTCAGGCAGCATATTGGGCACCTCCTGACCTGGGGAGTTCATCTTTCAGTGTCCTATCTTTCTGCCTTTTCATACTGTTCATGGGGTTCTCAAGGCAAGAATACTGAAGTGGTTTGCCATTCCTTTCTCCAGTGGACCATGTTTTGTCAAAGTAATGCTCAAAATTCTCCAAGCCAGGCTTCAACAGTACGTGAACTGTGAACTTCCGGATGTTCAAGCTGGATTTAGAAAAGGCAGAGGAACCAGAAATCAAATTGCCAACATCTGTTGGATCATCAAAAAAGTGAGAGAGTTCCAGAAAAACATCTATTTCTGCTTTGTTGACTATACCAAAGCCTTTGACTCTGTGGATCACAACAAACTGTGGAAAATTCTTCAAGATATGGGAATACCTGACTTGCCTTCTGAGAAATCTGTATGCAGGTCAGGAAGCAACAGTTAGAACTGGACATGGAACAACAGACTGGTTCCAAATGGGGAAAGGTGTATGTCAAGGCTGTATATTGTCACCATACTTATTTAACTTCTATGCAGAATACATCATGAGGAATGCTGGACTGGATGAAGCACAAGCTGGAATCGAGACTGCCGGGAGAAATATCAATAACCTCAGATATGCAGATGACACCACACTTATGGCAGAAAGTGAAGAACTAAAGAGCCTCTTGATGAAAGTGAAAGAGGAAAGTGAAAAACTTGGCTTAAAACTCAACATTCAGAAAACAAAGATCATGGCATCTGGTCCCATCACTTCATGGCAAATAGATGGGGAAACAGTGGAAACAATGACAGAATTTATTTTGGGGGGCTCCAAAATAACTGCAGATGGTGACTGTAACCATGAAATTTAAAGATGCTTGCTCCTTGGAAGAAAAGCTATGACCAGCCTAGACAGCACATTAAAAAGCAGAGACATTACTTTGCTGACAAGGTCCATCTAATCAAAGCAATGGTTTTTCCAGTGGTCATGTATGGATGTGAGAGTTGGACTGTGAAGAAAGCTGAGCGCTAAAGAATTGATGCTTTTGAACTGTGGTGTTGGAGAAGACTCTTGAGAGTCCCTTGGACTGCAAGGAGATACAACCAGTCCATCCTAAAGGAAATCGGTCCTGAATATTCATTGGAAGGACTGATGTTGAAGTTGAAACTCCAAAACTTTGGCCACCTGATGCAAAGAACTGATTTATTGGAAAAGACGGTGATGCTGGGAAAGATTGAAGGCAGGAGAAGAAGGGGATGCCAGAGGGGTGATAGTTGGGTGGCATCACCAACTCAATGGACATGAGTTTGAGTAAACTCCAGGAGTTGGTGATGGACAGGGAGGCCTGGTGTGCTGCAGTCCATGGGGTTGCAAAGAGTTGGACATGACTGAGTGACTGAACTGAACTGAACTGAACTGAGGACCTGCACTCATTTAATCAGAGAAGGCAATGGCACCCCACTCCAGTACTCTTGCCTGGAAAAATCCCATGGACGGAGGAGCCTGGTAGGCTGCAGTCCATGGGGTCGCTAAGAGTCGGAAATGACTGAGCGACTTCACTTTCACTTTTCACTTTCATGCATTGGAGAAGGAAATGGCAACCCACTCCAGTGTTCTTGCCTGGAAACTCCCGGGGACGGTGGAGCCTGATGGGCTGCTGTCTATGGGGTCGCACAGAGTCGGACACGACTGAAGCGACTTAGCAGCAGGTAATTCCTTGATGAGCTTCTCTGGTTCCTTTAATCTGACCTCAGTTGATCTTCTCTGTAATAAAAAATGCTAACTCCATTTGTTGGGGGTTGTGGTTCTGTAAAGAGCTCAAAGATATTATTATGTGTATCCCTTGAGGGGGAACCAGGACCCTGCCTAATGGGGTCCTCTTGGCTGCTTCTCTCTTGTCTCTGCATCCTCTCCCTTCCCTGATTAGCAACTCTTGGAATCTTCCCTTTAGGACTCAGGGAAGATCATGGAGGCTGGAGTCTGTTCCCTACAAACAAGGAATGGGGGACATGGAAAGGCCCTGTAGCCCCTCGGGTCCTGCTTAGTTTCGTAAAGTTGGGAGCTGGGAGACACTCAGAGAAAGTTCAGAGAAGGAAAGAAAATTCTTTCTTTGGCTATCACCTAGCACCTAGGTGGCCGTTTGTGACTGGCTGTCCTTGGCATTTTGATTTGTCACCTTGAGGCATGGACATCACACTGGTTTCTAATGCAGGAAGGCAGGACATCCAAGCCACCTCTGTCTAATGGCCTCCTTGTTTAATTTAACAAGAGTCACAGGCCAAAGACAGCTGGGGGGTCCCCCCCTGGGAAATGAGGGAGCTGCTTTCCTCTGTTCTCTTCTTGCTTCTCCAGCCTGCATCCCTTCTTCTCCATCAACCACGGCCTCCAGTTCAGTTTAGTTCAGTCGCTCAGTCGTGTCCGACTTCTTCTGACCCCATGGATGGCAGCACACCAGGCCTCCCTGTCCATCACCAACTCCCGGAGCTTGCTCAAACTCATGTCCATCGAGTCGGTGATGCCATCCACACATCTCATTCTCTGTTGCCCCCTTCTCCTCCTGCCTTCAATCTTTCCCAGCATCGGGGTCTTTTCCAATGAGTCAGTTCTTTGCATCAGGTGGCCGAAGTATTGGAGTTTCAGCTTCAGCATCAGTCCTTCCAATGAATATTCAGGACTGATTTCCTTTAGGATGAACTGGTTGGATCTCCTTGCAGTCCAAGGGACTCTCAAGAGTCTTCTCCAGCACCACAGTTCAAAAGCATGTTCTTTGGCGCTCACCTTTCTTTATAGTCCAACTCTCACATCCATACATTACCACTGGAAAAACCATAGCTTTGACTAGACCCACCTTTGTCGGCAAAGTAATGTCTCTGCTTTTTAATATGCTGTTTATATTGGTCATAGCTTTTCTTCCAAGGAGCAAGCGTCTTTTAATTTCATGGCTACAGTCACCATCTGCAGTGATTTTAGAGCCCCTCAAAATAAATTCTGTCATTGTTTCCATTGTTTCCCCATGTATTTGCCATGAAGTGATGGGACCAGATGCCATGATCTTAGTTTTCTGAATGTTGAGTTTTAAGCCGTTTTTCACTCTCCTCTTTCACTTTCATCAAGAGGCTCTTTAGTTCTTCACTTTCTGCCATAAGTGTGGTGTCATTTGCATATCTGAGGTTATTGATATTTCTCCCGGCAGTCTCGATTCCAGCTTGTGCTTCATCCAGTCCAGCATTCCTCATGATGTAGTCTGCATAGAAGTTAAATAAGCAGGGTGACAATATACAGACTTGATGTACTCCTTTCCCAATTTGGAACCAGTCTGTTGTTCCATGTCCAGTTCTAACTGTTGCTTCCTGACCTGCATACAGATTTCTTAGGAGATAAGTCAGGTGGTCTGGTTTTCCCATCTCTTGAAGAATTTTCCACAGTTTGTTGTGATCCATAGAGTCAAAGGCTTTCACATACTCAACAAAGCAGAAATAGATGTTTTTCTGGAATTCTCTAGCTTTTTCGATGATCCAACAGATGTTGGCAATTTGATTTCTGGTTTCTCTGCCTTTTCTAAATCCAGCTTGAACATCTGGAAGTTCACAGTTCACGTACTGTTGAAGCCTGGCTTGGAGAATTTTAAGCATTACTTTGCTAGTGTGTGAGATGAGTGCAGTTGTGCAGTAGTTTGAACATTCTTTGGCATTGCCCTTCTTTGGGATTGGAATGAAAAGTGACCTTTTCCAGTCCTGTGGCTGCTGCTGAGTTTTCCAAATTTGCTGCCATATTGAGTGCAGCACTTTCACAGCATCATCTTTTAGGACTTGAAATAGCTCAATGGGAATTCCATCACCTCCACTAGCTTTGTTCCTAGTGATGCTTCCTAAGGCCTCTTGACTTCGCATTTCAGGATGTCTGGATTTAGGTGAATGATCACACCATTGTGGTTATCTGGGTCATGAAGATCTTTTTTGTATAGTTCTTTTGTGTATTTGTTGCCACCTCTTCTTAATATCTTCTGCTTCTATTATGTCCATACCATTTCTGTCCTTTATCGAGCCCATCTTTGCATGAAATGTTCCCTTGGTATCTCTAATTTTCTTGAAGAGATCTCTAGTCTTTCCCATTCCATTGTTTTCCTCTATTTCTTTGCATTGATCACTTAGGCAGGCCTTCTTATCTCTCCTTGTTATTCTTTGGAACTCTGCATTCAGATGCTTATATCTTTCCTTTTGTCCTTTGCTTTTCGCTTCTCTTCTTCTCACAGCTGTTTGTAAGGCCTCCTCAGACAACCATTTTGCCTTTTTGCACATCTTTTTCTTGAGGATGGTCTTGATCACTGCCTCCTATACAATGTCACAAACCTCTGTCCATAGTTCATCAGGCACTCCGTCTATCAGATCTAATCCCTAGAATCTATTTGTCATTTCCACTGTATAATCATAAGGGATTTAATTTAGGTCATACTTGAATGGTCTTGGAGAAGGAAATGGCAACCCACTCCAGTACTCTTGCCTGGAGAATCTCATGGATGGAGGAGCCTGGTGAGCTACAGTTCATGGGGTAGCAAAGAGTCAGACATGACTGAGCAACTTCACTTTCTAGTGGTTTTCCCTACTTTCTTCAATTTCAGGCTGAATTTGGTAATAAGGCATTCATGATCTGAGCCACAGTCAGCTCCCAGTCTTGTTTGTGCTCACTGTATAGAGCTTCTCCATCTTTGGCTGCAAGAATATAATTAGTCTGATTTTGGTATTGACCATCTGGTGACGTCCATGTGTAGAGTCTTCTCTTGTGTTGTTGGAAGAGGGTGTTTGTTTTGACCAGTGCATTCTCTTGGCACAACTGTTAGCCTTTGCCCTGTTTCATTCTGTACTCCAAGGCCAAATTTGCCTGTTACTCCAGGTATCTCTTGACTTTCTACTTTTGCATTCTAGTCCCCTATGATGAAAAGGACATCTTTTTTTTTGGTGTTAGTTCTAGAATGTCTTGTAGGTCTTCGTAGAACTGTTCAACTTCAGCTTCTTCAGCATTAATGGTTGGGCCATAGACTTGGATTACCATGATATTGAATGGTTTCCCTTGGGAACAAACAGATCATTCTGTCATTTTTGAGATTGTACCCAAGTACTGCATTTTGGATTCTTTTGTCGACTATGAGGGCTACTCCATTTCTTCTAAGGTATTCTTGCCCACAGTAGTAGATATAATGGTCATCTCAGCATCATTTTCCATATGCCTGTGCATGCATGCTGTATCACTTCAGTTGAGGACATTCTTTGCAATCCTATGAACTGTAGCCCACCAGACTCCTCTGTTTCCCTGGGTTTCTCCAGGCAAGAATACTGGAGTGGATTGCCATGCCCTCCTCCAGGGAATCTTCCCAACCCAAGGGTTGAACCCGAGTTTCTTATGTCTCCTGCATTGGCTGATGGGTTCTTTACCCCTAGCGCCACCTGGGAAGCTCTCTTGTATTCCTTCTTTACCAAAAATCAATAAAAGCCGCCATCTGGTCTCAGCTGTTAGTGGCAACATGATCTCTGAGCTGAAGACCGAGTAGAAGCAGTGGTTTGGTTGTCACGAAGGATAGCTGACCCCACTAGGGGATGATTTTACAATGTTTATCAGGGTTGCAGGTTAAAAAGAAACCTGGAGACCTTGGAAATGCCCACAAATAGCTAGGAAGGCACTTTGGAGGAAGCACGCCTGTGGGTGTCTGAGTCAAAATAACTTGAATAAACAAAGATGTAAGCCTGCTCTGAGATCACAGGCCCATGTCACTGGTAACAGGAGTCACAGAAATGTCTTTCAGCACCCTCCACCTCCCTTTCCCCTAAAGCCACACTCAGCTGTTGACCTTCAAATAGTGATTTAGCATCCCCAATATCTGCCAACAGGGAGAGAATACATTGATAGTTGTTGTTGTTTAGTTGCTCAGTCATGTTTGACTCTTTGCAAGCCCATGGATTGTAGCCCTCCAGGCTCCTCTGTCCATGGGATTCTCCAGGCAAGAATACTGGAGTGATTTGCCATTTCCTTCTCCGGAGGATCTTCCTGACCCAGGGATGGAACCCGAGTCTCCTGCATTGCAGGTGGATGCTTTATTACTGAGCCACCAGGGAAGCCTGTGTTGGTAGGATTAGTGTGTATTCTAGTTCTCCTTCAGGCTTTATTTTTTTGTTAATCCATAGTACTCTTCTGGTCCATAAAACAGTCTTCTTTTTGAGTTTGGTACGTAGGAATCAGTCCTTGTGTGTATACCTAGTGTATACACAAACAAAATAAATTTTTTTTTTTTTGCAGAAACAAAAATGAGATCTGGAGCCATAACTTCTTATATTAGTCTGTTCTGATTGCCAGAGCAAAGTACCATGGACTGGGTGGCTCAAACAATGAAATTTTATTTTCTCACAGTTCTGGGGCCTGAGTGGGCAGGTTTGGTTCCCCTGAGGCCTCTGTCTCTGGCTTGCAGATGGTTGTCTTCCTACTGTGTCCTCACAAGGCCTTTTCTCTGTGTACACATCCCTGACGTCTCTTCTTCTTTTTATAAAGGACACTGATCAGGAACTTCCCTGGTGGTTCAGTGGCTAAGACTCTGCTCTACCAATGCAGGGGGCCCAGGTTTGATCCCTGGCCAGGAAACTAGATCCTGCATGCTGCAACGAAAAATCCTTCAACTAAAACACCCTGCATGCCTCGACCTTGCAAAGGTCCCGTGTATTGCAACTCCAGCCAAATAAATAAATATTTAAAAATAAAAAAAAGTAAAGGACATGATCTTACTGAATTACAGGCCCACCCTCATGATCCTAATTACCTCTTTAAAGGTTCTGTCTACAAATATAATCGCACGTGGTGATGGGGCTTCCATGTGAATTTTGTTCACAACACCCTCCCTCCTCTCCCCCAGCCCACCAGGAACACCATGAAGTTTGGACGCCCAAAGAATCCAGCCTCTGTCCCTCGATGACCTTCCCCAATGACACATTTCTGTGACTGCATCTCTTTCCCATACAGTCCTGGTCACCCCTGACTGGGCACCAGGAGACTCCCCTTCACATGAGGATGCTCACCCCAGAATCAAGTCTTGCCCCCACCATTCCTCAGGCTGTCACCCTGGCTGACTCCAGCGAATGGAAGACCCAGCAGCAGAGCTCACATCTTTACAACCAGGTCAACCCGTTGATACTCCCTCCCCACTGGTATCAATTTGAAGATCCTTCGTGGTTCCACACAGCTCACTCTGGAGGCTCTCAACCTGGGATATGTCCTAAAGTCCACTTTCTCTTCTTCAGCATCAGGTAGCTTAGCTCTTCTTGAGAAAATCTAAGCATCTTTATTTATTCATTTTTAATTAATTTTTATTGGAGCATGGTTGATTTACACTTTTGTGTTCGTTTCTGCTGTACAGCAAAGTGAATCAGTTATAGAGATACATATATCGACTCTTTTTTTTAGATTCGGTTCCCATATAGTTTAGAACAGAGTATTAAGTAGAATTCCCTGTGCTATACAGCAGGTTCTTACTAGTTATCTATTTTATATGTTTGCTGTTGTTCAGGTGCTAAGTCGTGTTCGACTCTTTGCGACCCCATGGACTATCGTACACCAGGCTCCCCTGTCTTGAGAGGCTGCACTGTCTCCCAGAGTTTGCTCAAATTCATGTCCATTGAGTAGATGATGCCATATACATATTATATATAGTAATACATATATGTCAATCCCAATCTCCCAGTTTATCCTCCCTAAACATCCTTAGTACAGCAATCAACCCATAGTCTGCAACCTCGTTTAAGCATCATTGGAATTTCATTTTACCCTCCTCTTGGTCTGCTTTCTCACCGTAGTTCTTACAAACCTAAGCTTCCAAATAATAATATACTGACAATGTGTCAGTCACTGCTCAAAGCACTTCTTAGTAAGTATTAATTCATTTACATTTAATTCTCCTAACAACCCTGGATGGTAGATACTATTATTGTTACTTCTTGCCTCATTTTATAGATGAGGAAATCAAGGCACAGAGACATTGTAGAACTTGCTCAGGGTCCCTACAGCTACGAAGTACCACAGCCAGGATTTCAATGCAGGCATCCTGTCCCACGTAAATCCCTCCACCTGAGCGATCCCACTTCTGAGACCTGCTTCTCTGTTATTTCCTGTCTTCAAATTCTTTCTTTCATTAGCTTTCCCCAGCTTTGTGATTCCCCAAAGCTTGATTATGTCGACATCTGTTACACTGAGTGAATTCCCCAGGACTGATACATCACACAGCCCTGAAAGGCGGCATGCTAATGTATTTATAGTGACACATATAATTTCCAAGGAAACCAAGTGCTCATTTGAGACCAAGCTTAACTCTCATCTCCAGGAGGCCCTTCCTTGCTTTGTTGCTTCCCTCCGGCACTTTTCACTTGCCGCTGTGTGCTGCTATTATCTTATTTATTACCATCCTGTGACATCCAGCTGGACTAAAGGTCTATCTACTGAAAACAGCAATGATACCCACTCTTGCTTTTTATGTTTGGCCCAGCATCTTGCACACAGTGATCACACATGACAAATCTTGGTTCTTTCAACATTTTTTCATCCAACACATATGTATTGAGCTGCTACTGTGAGTCAGACATTGTTCTAGTCGGACACGACTGAGTGACTTCACTTTCACTTTTCACTTTCATGCATTGGAGAAGGAAATGGCAACCCACTCCAGTGTTCTTGTCTGGAGAATCCCAGGGACGGAGGAGCCTGGCGGGCTGCCGTCTATGGGGTCGCACAGAGTCGGACACGACTGAAACGACTTAGCAGCAGCAGCAGCAGTGTATAAAACAGACAGTGAATCTGATTGCATGGAGCTAATGTTCTAGCAGAAGGAGATGAGCAACTAGGAAATAAATATATGTCAAGTTATGATATGAACTAAAATGAAAAATAATTCAGAAGACAGCATCAGGGTTTGACAGGGGTTGTGGCATTATTTTTACAGAAGGGGTCAGAGACAGCTTTGCTGTCTAAGGTGACATTTGAGTGAAGACCCGAATGAAGTGAGGGCGCAAACAAAGAACTGGCTTTATTAGCATGAATATTTATGAAGTGTTGGTTCAGGTCATCTGATACCACTAAACAGCCATGTCATTTTTTCCCTAATAAAATGTTAAACATTTAGAAAAGCTTAAATAATTTTACATTGAACACCATGTACCACCACCTACATCCTACTCTAAACATTTTGCTTTATCACACATCTCTCTATCTCCTATTCATCCATCAAGTCATCTTTTTTTTCCCCTGATACAATTGACAGTAAATTAAAGACATTTGAATATTTTCCCCTAAATGCTTCAGCATACATATCATTAGTTTAATTTTTTTAGTTTATTTTTCCTGCATGTAAAATGAAATGTACAAATCTTAAGTACATGTTTGCTATTGTTTTTTTTTTTTTTGCTCCTTGGAAGAGAAGTTATGACTAACCTAGACAGCATATTAAAAAGCAGAGACATTCATTACTTTGCCAACAAAGGTCCGTCTAGTCAAGGCTATGGTTTTTCCAGTAGTCATGTATGGATGAGAGTTGGACTATAAATAAAGCTGAATGTTGAAGAATTGATGCTTTTGAACTGTGGTGTTGGAGAAGACTCTTGAGAGTCCCTTGGACTGCAAGGAGATCCAACCAGTCCATCCTAAAGGGAATCAGTCCTGAATATTCATTGGAAGGACTGATGCTAAAGCTGAAACTCCTATACTTTGGCCACCTGATGCGAAGAACTGACATTTGAAAAGACCCTGATGCCGGGAAAGATTGAGGGCAGGGGGAGAAGGGGACAACAGAGGATAAGATGGTTGGATGGCATCACTGACTCAATGGACATGAGTTTGAGCAAGCTCCGGGAGTTGTCGATGGACAGAGAGGCCTGGCTGCTGCAGTCCATGGGGTCACAAAGAGTTGGACACGACTGAGACTGAATTGAACTGAACTTTTTAAAGAAAGGAAACTTTGTTGTTAAGCCTTTTGGATTTTTAAAAATATTTATTTATTTGATCCAATTTGGTCTTAGCTGGGGCACATGGGATCTTTGATCTTTGCTTCTGCATGCTGGACCTCTAGTTGCGGCAGGTGGATCTAGTTCCCTGACCAGGGATTGAACCTGGTCTCCCTGCATGGGGAGCATGGAGTCTTAGCCACTAGACCGTCAGGGAAGTCCCATACATTTGCTGACTTCTGACAGATGCATACACTTGTATAATCCAAATTCTGTTCAAGCTGTAGAACATTACCTTGACTGCAGAAAGTCCCCTCATGTCCTCATGTCTCACTCCATTAATCCCTGGGCCCAACTGGCAATCACTGTTTTACTTTTTACCACCATGGATTTTGCCTGTTCTAGAACTTCATATAAATGAAATTATACAATATACATTCTTTTGGAGTGAGGCTTTTTTCACTCATAATGTTTCTGAGGTTCATTCCTGTTGTTGCATATATCAGTAACTTTACTTCATTTAAAACTCTAGTCCAGTGGCTCTCGATCAAGGGCAGTTTTGCCCTTCCAAGGACAGTTAGCATTATCTGGAGACTTTTTTTTTCTTTTGACTGTGCTGTGTGGCTGGTGGGATCTTAGTTCCCTGGCCAGGGATTGAACTGGGGTCCCAGCAGGGCACGCACAAAGTCCTAATCAGTGGACATCCAGGGAATTCCCTGGGGATATTTTTGATTGTCACACGACCGGGTTGTTACTGGCATGTAATGATTAGAGACCAAGGACGCTGCTGAATGTTGGGTCCAGTGAGGAGAGCTCCCTCCCCCTACCTGACTACAAAGTATTATCCAGGTCCAGAAGTGGAGAAACCCTGCTCTGCGTATGTGCTCAGCCACTTCAGTCGTGTCTGACTCTTTGTGACCCCATGTACTGTAGCCCACCAGACTGCTCTGTCCATGGGATTCTCCAGGCAAGAATACTGCTGTGGGTTGCCATTTCCTCCTCCAGGGGATATTCCCTGGAGGATCTTCAGGAATCAAACCTTTGGCTCCTGCATTGGCAGGTGGAATCTTTACCACTTGAGCCATCTGGTCTAGCCAGATATAAAGCAAAACGGGTATCTTTCCATCCAATCAATATCTTCTGTCAGTTATCATTGATCAACTAGGGTATTACATCTGGATCTTTGCTTAGTGTTAGTCTTCTTGTTTTTGCTTTTTTTACATTTTAAAAAAGGACAACATTTTCAGAAAAATAATTTTTCTTTCGTAGTGGAAAATCCATTTGTCAATAGCAGACTCAGGTAGGAGGAATTTTGGGTATGATTCTTTCCTGGCATTCATCAAATCCTATTGCATTCAGATTTCCTGGAAAATCCAGGTGGGGCGCAAACTTCACTGGCCTCTAGGAACCACCAAAGCAAATGCAAGTTAGAATTTTTTCTTTCCTTTCTTTTCCTTTTCTTCTCTTTCGTCTCTTCCCCTTTTCTTTTCCTTGTTGATATCCCAATGAGCGTGGAGAGTGACTAAAGTGGCCACTTTAGATTGAGAGAAGGTCTAAATGTTTCTTGGTTTCATATTTTTTCCCATTCAGAGCAATATTCCAAGAGCAGAAGGAAGCTGGTTGCGGGGTGGGTAGAAGCAGACGGTACTTTGAAATGTTCTGCTGTACTTTTCAAAAAAAAGTCATTGACTACAATACAGAGAACATGAGATCCCTGAAATGTATTGGAGGGCAGTTACATTAAGTGTCTTATAAATTTAATGGCTACTGTTTAGATCTACCTGATAGATTTCTTGGTATAGATTCTGCTGTGAGGCTGAATTTCTTGTTTCAACAAGAGCTGTGATTAGCATTCACATAGCTCCCAGGCACTTCTGAAAGTGGGGTTAAAAACAGAAGGGAACATTTTCCTTAAAATTAGCTGCTGTGAAGTTCTCCTTTTATGAGGTTTTTTATTATCCTCATCCATGTTGGGTTTTTATTATTTGAACTATTTTATCTATGGTCACTAATTCTTTTAAACATTAATGAAAAAAACTAATAAAATCATGGATGTAAATGCCATATTTGTAACCTTGGATTTTATTTTCATTGTATTTCTGACTCTCCTTGTGTCATAAATATAATGTAATCTGACTTTTGATAATCGGTTTTTAATTATGATGTTTTTTACTTGAGTATATGGTAAGTTAAACAATATACTTACAAATAATTTAATAATATATAAAATGCCTAGGGAAACAAATCACACTAAAGCCTATTGTCTAGTAGTATATGTTATCTAATATTTACATTCACATACTTAAAAAATAACTTCCTTAAAAATATGTTTCTCGGGAATCTTCCTAGACTGTTGGTGGGACTGTAAATTGGTACAGCCACTATGGAGAACAGTATGGAGTTTCTCTAAAAAAGTGAAAATGGAGCTACCATATGACCCTGCAATCCCACTCCTGGGCATATATCTTGAGAAAAACGTGGTTTGAAAGTATATTTGAATATTCATTGCAGCATTGTTTCACAGTAGCCAAGACATGGCAGCAACCTAAATATTCACGGACAGAGGAATGGATAAAGAAGATGTGGTACATATACACAGTGGGATATTACTCAGCCATTAAAAAGAATGAAATAATGTCATTTGCAGCTACATGGATAGACCTAGAGATAGTCATACCAAGTGAAGTAAGTCAGACAGAGAAAGAGAAATATCATATGATATCCCTTTTATGTGGAGTCTAAAAAAAGAAATGATACAAATGAACTTATTTATAAAACAGAAACAGACTCACAAACTTAGAGAATGAATTTATGGTTGCCTGGGGAAAGGGTCGGGGGAAGAGATAGGGAGTTTGGGATGGAAATGTACACACTGGTATATTTAAAATGGATAACCAACAAGGACCTACTATATAGCACAGGACTTCCCTCATAACTCAGTCAGTAAAGAATCTGCCTGCATTGCAGGAGACCTGGGTTCGATTCCTGGGTCAGAAGATCCTCTGGAGAAGGAAATGGCAACCTACTCCAGTATCCTCGCCTTCAGAATCCCATGGACAGAAGAGCCTGGCAGGCTACAATCCCTGGGATCACAAGAGTCAGACAGGACTTAGCGACTAAACTACCACCCATATAGCACAAGAAACTCTGCTCAATATTATGCAGCAGCTTAGATGGGAGAGGTGTTGGAGGGACAATGGATACATGTATATGTATGGCTGAGTCCCTTTCTGTCCACCTGAAACTATCACAACATTGTTAATCAGCTATATTCCAATATAATAGAAAGTTTAAGAAGTACGATTCCTTATAAGTCAAAATTGGTGGTGCCCTTCTCTTCTCATTTTCCAGAGCCTCTTTCCCTGATAGCCCCTCAAGAAACTTCTAACAGGAACCAAATGTGATCTGTTATTGCTTACCAACAGGCTTTTCCTTATAATTTAGTTAAGGAGTTATTAATCTCCTTAATCCAAATATATATCTTTTGGCACAATTAGCTTCTTACCCAGTGGGGTCCAAGTGATATTTTCCTCACTGCTGTTGCCTGCTGCCAAGTCGCTTCGGTCGTGTCCGACTCTGTGCGACCCCATGGACTGCAGCCTACCAGGCTTCTCTGGCCATGGGATTCTCCAGGCAAGAACACTGGAGTGGGTTGCCATTTCCTTCTCCAATGCATGAAAGTGGAAAGTGAAAGTGAAGTCACTCAGTCGTGTCTGACTCTTAGCAACCCCATGGACTGCAGCCCACCAGGCTCCTCCATCCATGGGATTTTCCAGGCAACAGTACTGGAGTGGGGTGCCATTGCCTCCTCCCATTTTCCTCACAGGTTCTCTCAAAAATTCCTTCCCTGGTCATAAATTCCAGATGAGAACATTGTCTTTCTTCTACACAAGAGTGTTATATTGGTTTGCCAGGGCTGCTGTAACACAGTATCACAAATAGTTCGCTCAAACAACTGAATTTCATTGTCTCACAGTGCTGGAGGGTGGAAGGCTGAAATTGAGGTGTCAGCAGATTGGCTTCTTCTGAGGCTGTGAGAGCAGAATCTGTTCTAGACTTTTCTCCTTGACTTGTAGATAGCCATCTTCACGTTCATGTGGCATTCTGCCTGTAAGTGTGCTGCTGCTGCTGCCAAGTCGCTTCAGTCGTGTCCAACTCTGTGTGACCCCATAGACGGCAGCCCACCAGGCTCCCCCGTCCCTGGGATTCTCCAGGCAAGAACACTGGAGTGGGTTGCCATTTCCTTCAATGCATGAAAGTGAAAAGTGAAAGTGAAGTCGCTCAATCGTGTCCAACTCTTAGCGACCCCATGGACTGCAGCCTACCAGGGTCCTCCATCCATGGGATTTTCTAGTCAAGAGTACTGGAGTGGGGTGCCATTGATGACTCCAAATTTCCCCCTTTTATAAGGACACCAATCCTAATGGATTAGGGCCCCGCCTAATGGCATCATTTTAACTTGATGACCTTTGTAAAGACTCTGATTCCAAATAAAGTGACATTCTGGAACTTCCCTGGTGGTCTAGTGGATAACAATCCACCTGCCAATGTAGGGGGCACTGGTTCCATCTCTGGTCCAGGAAGATTCCAAATGCTGTGGAGCAACTAAGCCCGTGAGTGACAACTACTGAGCCTGTGTACTGCAGCTACTGGAGCCCAGGCACCTTGCGCCCGTGCTCCACAATGAGAGAAACCACTGCAATGAGAAGCCCAAGCTCCGCAACCAGAGAGTAGCTCTGGCTCACCACAACTAGACAAACCCTGAGCAGCAACAAAGACCCAGGATAGCCCAAAGTAAATAAATAAGTAAAATTATAAAAAGTCTTTGTCTAACAGTTTTATTTATGTGTAACTGGCACATAATAAACTGTGCATATTTTGAGTGTGTACATTTGGTAAATTTTGACAAGTGGTACACCTGTGAAACTACCAACAGAATCAAGATAATGAATGTAATCAAGATAATGAATGTATTCGTACAATGAGTATAATGAATATACCCCTCCACCAAGACTCCCCAAGTCCCCTTTGTCATTTCTCCTTCTTGTTCTTCACCAACTCCTCTATGCCCAAGGCAATCCCCTGATCTGCCTTCTGTTATTCCACATTAGTATGCATTTCTTATGATTGTATTAGGTTGGTGCAAAAGTAATTGCGGGTTTTTGCATTGTTGAAATTTGCCCGCAGGAGGGCATGGCAACCCACTCCAGTATTCTTGTCTGGAGAATCCCTATGGACAGAGCAGCCTGGCAGGCTATAGTCCATGGGATCGCAGAGTCAGACACAACTGAGTGACTACACACAGCACAGCACTGGAATACATTCTTAAATAAATGTGGTTATGTTATACATCATGTACATTATTTTAATGTTCATTTCTTGCTTTATTTATTTTTTTTTTTGCTAATCACTGATTACTTGCTGTGCATTTTATATTTATTTTAAACTAGGGAAATGATGTTAGAGAAAAAGCAAATTTAAGAATTTTCTTTTTTGAGTTCAAAATGAGTTGTAGAGCAGTGGAGACAACTCACAGCATCAACAATTCATTTTGATATTTGGCAAAACTAATACAATTATGTAAAATTTTAAAATAAAATAAAATTAAAAAAATAAAGTAAATGTTACATATTAAAATATTTAAATAATGCAAAAAAACACAAACAAACAATTCATTTAGCCCAGGTGAACATACAGGGCAGCGGTGGTTCAAGAAGTTTTGCAAAGGAGACAAGAGCCTTGAAGATGAAGGCTCAGTGGCCAGTCTTCAGAAGTTGACAACACCAATTGAGAGGATTATCGAAACTGATCCTCTTACAACTACACAAGAAGTTGCCCAAGAACTCAGTGTTGACCATTTTATGGTTATTCAGCATCTGAAGCAAATTGAAAGGGTGAAAAAGCTCGATATGTGGGTGCCTTATGAGCTGACTGCAAATCAAAAAAATCATCATTTTGAAGTTTCTTCTCTTATTCTACACAAAAACAACAAACCATTTCTCAGATTCTCATCATTTCATGTGCAATGGAAAGTGGATTTTATATGACAACTGGTGATGACCAGCTCAGTAGTTGGACAGAGAAGAAACTCCAAAACACTTCCCAAAGCCAAAGTGTTAGTTGCTCAGTCCTGTCCAACTCTTTGCGACCCCATGGACAATAACTCACCAGGCTCCTCTGTCCATGGAATTCTCCAGGCAAGAATACTGGAGTGGGTAGCCATTCCCTTCTCCAGGGGATCTTCCCGACCCAGGCATCGAACCTGGGTCTCTTGCATTGCAGGCAGATTCTTTATCATCTGAGCCACCAGGGAAACCCTTTACAAAGCCAAACTTGTACAAAAAAAAGGTCATGGTCATTGTGTGGTGGTCTATGCCCATCTGATCCACTACTGTTTTCTGAATCTGTTGAAACCATTATATCCGAGACACATGCTCAGCAAATTGATGAGATGCACCAAAATCTGCAATGCTTGCAGCCGGGATTGGCCAACAGAAAGGGCCCAATTCTCTGCAACAATGCCTGACTGCATGTTGCACAACCAAGGCTTCAAAAACTGAACAAACCGGGCTACAAAGTTTTGCCTCATCTGCCATATTCATCTGACCTCTCACCTACCTCTCACTTCTTCAAGCATCTTGACAAATTTTTGCAGTGAAGACAATTCCACAACTAGCAAGAGGCAGAAAAAAATGCTTTCCAAGAGTCTGTCGAATCCCAAAGCATAGACTTTTATGCTACAGGAATAAACAAACTTATTTCTCATTGGCAAAAATGTGTTGATTGCAATGGTTTCTATTTTGATTAATAAAGATGTGTTTGAGCCTAGTTACAATGATTTAAAATTCATGGTCAAAAACCACAATTACATTTGCACCAACCTAATATATGAATTGAATTGTAAGAACCTAGTCTTTTAGTTTGGTTATCCATTCACCTGTAGATGGACATTTAGGTCATATCCAGATTCTGGCTATCATAACGAACTTTAGCTAACAGCTATGAACATTTGTGTATAAGTCTTTCAATGGACATATATTTTCATTTCTTTTGGTAAAATGCCAAGGAGTGAAGTGTCTGGATTACAGAATAGGTGTACATTTAACCACCTCAGAAACTACCAAAATGTTTTCCAACGTGGCTATATCACTTTATATTGCCACCAACAGTCCAGGTCATTCACAGCCTCCCTAACACTTGAGATGTTGTTCTTTTACATTTAGTCATTCTAGTAGATTTGAGATAGTAACTCATGGGGGGTTTAAGTTGTATTTCCCTGATAAATAATGTAGACTGTCTTTTCATGTAACTTTTGGTCATTAATTTAGAAGAGCTTATTGTTGAACAAAATTTCCTAGACAAATTTGATCATGATTTTGCCTACAATTATTAATTTTCTAGGGTCAAGGGAACCAGTAAAGTTCAAAGCGGAGAAAGACAGAGGCAATGAAAATCAAGGTATTAACTAGCTGGGAGAAAGAATGATTACATAAGTAGCTAATGTTTTTCGGAGTAGGAAATATTATAGTTTCGTTTCATATCACGACTCTATCAGTGGTTACAAAAAAAGTCTGTGCAGGCTGGGTCCCAGGTGCCAGGAGTGCTGTCCACCCAACAGGAAAGAACCGCCGTCTACAAGCAGATGATGCGGATATGTCTATGGTGCTCATCACTGGAATAACAAAGTTTCTTCCCCCAGCTGAGGTGCTCATTAGTCCCCTCAACCTGAAAGGGTGACATGGGGTCAGGCAGAGAGCAGAAGCGGGAATGCAGCTGAGCTTTAAACAGTCCATTGCCCGTCATGATGCTTTTCAGGATCCAAACAAAGATGCAGAACACACAGTTCTTTTACTTTCTAGTCTGGAGACTATATTTCCCAAGAGTGCGCTCTTTTCTAACTCAGAAATGTATTGTCTGAGAAGACACACATGCTGACAAAGCAAGAGACTTTACTGTGAAGGGGCACCTGGGCAGAGAGCCAGGGGGAGGGAGCCCAGCAGGACTGCTCTGCCTTGCGGCTTTAGTCTCGGGTTTTATGGTAGTTGGGTTAGTTTCCAGGTTGTCTCTGGTCAATCTTTCTGACTCAGGGTCCTTCCTGGTGGAGCATATAGTTCAACTAAGATTGATTCCAGTGAGAGGAGTCTGGGAGGTTGGTAGGACATACAGACTGACATCTCCTCTCTCCTTTAGACCTCTGCTGAATTCTTTCGGTTGGTGGTAACTTGTTAATTCCACATTCCTTACCAGGACCTCCTGTTTTGGATAACTCATGCAAGTGGTTACTATTGGTCCTGGCCAGGGCAGGTGGTTTCAAGTCAGTGGTTCCTCTAACAATACTATTAAAGAGCATATGGGACAATATAATTGTTCTAACTAATAAAGTGAGGAGAGTTAAGTTTCTATGCACTGTGTGAGAAAGGGGATCTCTGAAAAGAGGATGGTGTTGGAGGAATGGGGGCAGTTGAATAACATGATGAGGTTGCGAAAAACAATTTAAGAACGGGCTTCATCTAATTTTTAGGATTTGGAATTGCTGTTTCATGAATACCTCTGTTGACCTCAAATGTCAGTAAATTCTGTTATATGCATGAATGCCTCATTTTGACTGTGTGAGCGTATGAGTCTATGTGTGTGTTAACCAAGGACAAGAAGTTGGATCTGATATCTAGGCTGGCACACAGGAGTGCCATGAAACTCTCTGAGTTTCATGAGTCCTCTGGGAGCACAAAGCCAGAATTGCTCAGGGAAACATAAACTCTGGGGAATTTGCAGAAACCCTTGTTATTGTTTAGTCGCTCAGTCGTGTCCAACTCTTTGCAACCCCATGGACTGCCGCACGCCAGGCTTCCCTGTCCTTCACTATCTCGTGGAGCTTGCTCAAATCCATGTCCATTGAGTCGGCGATGCCATCCAACCATTTCATCCTTGGTTGCCCCCTTCTCCTACCTTCAATCTTTCCTAGCATCAGGGTCTTTTCCAATGATTTGGCTCTTCGCATCAGTTCAGTTCAGTTCAGTTCAGTCCCTCAGTCATGTCCAACTCTTTGCGACCCCACGAATCGCAGCACGCCAGGCCTCCCTGTCCATCAGCAACTCCCGGAGTTCACTCAGACTCACGTCCATTGAGTCAGTGATGCCATCCAGCCATCTCATCCTCTGTTGTCCCCTTCTCCTGCCCACAATCCCTCCCAGCATCAGAGTCTTTTCCAATGAGGTGGCCAAAGTACTGGAGTTTCAGCTTTAGCATCATTCCTTCCAAAGAAATCCCAGGGCTGATCTCCTTCAGAGTGGACTGGTTGGATCTCCTTGCAGTCCAAGGGACTCTCAAGAGCCTTCTCCAACACCACAGTTCAAAAGCATCAATTCTTCGGCGCTCAGCCTTCTTCACAGTCCAACTCTCACGTCCATACATGACCACTGGAAAGGTAGCCAAATCATTACAGCTTCAGCATCAGTCCTTCCGATGAATATTCAGGATAGATTTCCTTTAGGATTGACTAGTTGGATCTCCTTGGAGAGTCTCCAAGGGACTCTCAAATGTCTTCTCCAACACCACAGTTTGAAAGCATTCATTCTTCAGGGCTCAGCCAACTCTCATATCCATACATGATAACTGGAAAAAAAAACATGGCTTGACTATATGGACCTTTGTCAGCAAAGTAATGTCTGCTTTTTAATATGCTGTCTAGGTTTGTCATAGCTTTTATTCCAAGGAATCCCTTGGAGACCATTAAAGGTTCTAATCTGTTGTACATTAGACCTCTCACAAGTGTGGGCAAGTAGATTCATCTAATTTAGCTTAAATTTTCAAAAACAGAATGACATTTACAAGAATCCAGCCAACAAGAAGCTGTCACAACTCAGTCAATGAAAAGTCACTAAACTTTGAACTCTCAGTGCTTCCAAGTTTGTTTACTACACTCCCCCAACTTCCTTCCTCCTCTTTAAAACCGTCCCTCTCTCCTTGCTGCAGGGAACTTGCATGTGGCTCGCCATGGTTGCAGACCCTGAATTGTGATTCTTTGTTGATCCTGAATAACAGTTTTGTTTTTGTTTTTTGCTAGAGATATAATAGGTTGTCTATTTGTTTTAGGTGAACAGGTGTTACGAGTAATGGACTATTTACCTGTACAGTTAGTGTTAGTTGCTCCAGTCATGTCCAACTCTTTGTGATCCATGAACTGTAGCCTGCCAGGCTACTCTCTCCATGGGATTTCCTGGCAAGAATACTGGAGTGGGTTGCCATTCCCTTCTCCAGGGGACCTTCTTGACACAGGGGTCAAACCCAGGTCTCTTGCATTGCAGGTGGATCCTTTATTGTCTGAGCCACTAGGGAAGCAACTGTACAGCAACCTCTACAGTAAAGAGGCCTAATATAAAAAGATGATAAATTGGTGTAGCTGAGAGTGGGAAATGATGATGTGGGAAACAGGAAAATATTTTTAAAGTCAAGAAGAGGACTGCAGACTAGGATGGAAAATGACCATTTTCCTAGACCCAGGGCTCCGAGTCTT
This sequence comes from Bubalus bubalis, assembly GCF_019923935.1. Classification (NCBI taxonomy): domain Eukaryota; kingdom Metazoa; phylum Chordata; class Mammalia; order Artiodactyla; family Bovidae; genus Bubalus; species Bubalus bubalis. The sequence goes on along the minus strand of NC_059178.1, from coordinate 36,693,207 downwards.
CATGATAAGGACTTGGAAGTTGGTTTCAGAAACAGCTGCATTTCAGGAGGATGAAAATTAAGGTCTTTCCCACACTTTGGGGACCTGAGGTTAATAGATGCCCATCCAGTGTTCTTCATCTTACAAACTGACCCAAAAATTGCATGAGGATTTAACATCACCCTCCAAAGAAAAAAAATTAAAAAAAAAACACAGCTGAATTTAAGAATGCTCATTACTAGATGCTTTGCTTATTAATACACTCCCAAGGCAGGAAAAAGCACACAGAACAAGCATCCAGATGAAAAAGTATATGGGTGCATACTGTGAATCAGTGTTTGTCCTCATGAGCATTGTGCGTGTGTGTGTGTGTGTGAAAGAGATCTATTTACTATTGATAGTGACCTGTTGGAAGGTCTGGAAGGACTGAAAGTCGAATCTGTGTCTAACACTGGCATAGAGACCACAAAGGGGACCAGACTTGAAGCAACCAAGCCCTCAACTGATGATTCTATGGGGCTGAAACTTGCAAAGTATATTTTGGCTTATGCTGCCTGTCCACATGGGAAGACTTCAGTCCAGGGTGAAAATATATGGACCATGACTTAACCATATTTGTATCCATGAGATGGAGAATATTGTATGAAATCCATTTGCCAAACCTCAAATGGTCCATGAGGCAGTTTAAAATGCCCAGGAACTATACAAACAGGCTTCCTTTGGTCGTACTTTGAACAAATGGAATAAGTGAAGTAGGCACTTTTTGTGGCCTTGCTGATGTTTCCCCACTGATACTGATCCATGAATGCTACAATTTTTTCAGTAGACCAATGGTTTAAACCATGTACAGTGGAGAGGAGTGGGAATTTTAGAATCTCCAGTAGGACCAGGTTGTTATTTGGTACAAACCAGAGTTTCTTTTTTTTACAAGCCAACAGTTGCTAAATTTTCAATCTTGTTTTCCCTTTTCTGAGGTCAGTTGTCACACTTTTCTAACAAGTTTTCCTAAATTATCATTTAGGGAAGTATCTGTTAGGACAATGGCAGAGACTTGGCTGCTATTGGTTTCTTTAAGAGCAGCATTTTAAAAATCTACTTATTTATTTTGCTGCACAGGGTCTTGGTTGTGACACACTGGGTCTTGGATATTCATTGCAGCGTGTGGGATCTAGTTCCCTGACCAGGGATGGAACCCAGGCCCCCTGCATTGGGAGTGCAGAGTCTTAGCCACTGGACCACAGTTCAGTTCAGTTCACTTCAGTCCCTCAGTCATGTCCGACTCTTTGCGACCCCATGAATTGCAGCACACCAGGCCTCCCTGTCCATCACAAACTCCCGGAGTTCACTCAGACTTACGCCCATCGAGTCAGTGATGCCATCCAGCCATCTCATCCTCTGTCGTCCCCTTCTCCTCTTGCCCCCAATCCCTCCCAGCATCAGAGACTTTTCCAATGAGTCAACTCTTCGCATGAGGTGGCCAAAGTGCTGGAGTTTCAGCTTCAGCATCATTCCCTCCAAAGAAATCCCAGGGCTGATCTCCTTCAGAATGGACTGGTTGGATCTCCTTGCAGTCCAAGGGACTCTCAAGAGTCTTCTCCAACACCACAGTTCAAAAGCATCAATTCTTCGGCGCTCAGCCTTCTTCACAGTCCAACTCTCACATCCATACATGACCACAGGAAAAACCATAGCCTTGACTAGATGGACCTTTGGTGGAAAAGTAATGTCTCTGCTTTTGAATATGCTATCTAGGTTGGTCAAAACTTTCCTTCCAAGGAGTAAGCGTCTTTTAATTTCATGGCTGCAGTCACCATCTGCAGTGATTTTGGAGCCCAAAAATAAAGTCTGACACTGTTTCCACTGGTTCCCCATCTATTTCCCATGAAGTGATGGGACAGGATGCCATGATCTTCGTTTTCTGAATGTTGAGCTTTAAGCCAACTTTTTCACTCTCCACTTTCACTTTCATCAAGAGGCTTTTTAGTTCCTCTTCACTTTCTGCCATAAGGGTGGTGTCATCTGCATATCTGAGGTTATTGATATCTCTCCCGGCAATCTTGATTCCAGCTTGTGTTTCTTCCAGTCCAGCGTTTCTCATGATGTACTCTGCATATAAGTTAAATAAGCAGGGTGACAATATACAGGGAAGTCTCAAAGGCAGCATTTTTTGAGGGGGGCGGAGGTGGAAACATCAGCAAGGTGTTTTCCCTTAGCTTCCAGAGAATCAAGTTTAGAATGCCCTGAAGTCTTCAGTTCAGTTCAGTTCAGTCACTCAGTTGTGTCTGACTCTTTGTGACCCCATGAACCGCAGCACACCAGACCTCCCTGTCCATCATCAACTCCTGGAGTCCACCCAAATCCATATCCATCAAGTTGATGGTGCCATCCAACCATCTCATCTTCGGTCATCTCCTTCTCCTCCTGCCCTCAATCTTTTCCAGCATCAGGGTCTTTTCCAATGAGTCAGCTCTTCACATCAGGTGGCCAAAGTATTGGAGTTTCAGCTTCAACATCAGTCCTTCCAATGAACACCCAGGGCTGATCTCCTTCAGGATGGACTGGTTGGATCTCCTTGCAGTCCAAGGGACTCTCAAGAGTCTTCTCCAACACCACAGTTCAAAAGCGTCAATTCTTTGGTGCTCAGCTTTCTTTATAGTCCAGCTCTCACATCCAAACATGACTGCTGGAAAAACCATAGCCTTGACTAGATGGACCTTTGTTGGCAAAGTAATGTCTCTGCTTTTTAATATGCTGTCTAGGTTGGTCATAACTTCCCTTCCAAGGAGTAGGGTCTTTTAAATTCATTGCTGCAATCACCATCTGCAGTGATTTTGGAGCCCAGAAAAATAAAGTCGGCCACTGTTTCCACCTAAAACAGCAGGTCAAACCGTTATATCCAATAATTCCTGATATACGGGTCATTTAAAATTCTATTTCCACTGGGAGTAAGGAAGTCACATTACTTCTTTACTTTACATTCCAAAATCATAAGCTATTTCAAAAGCCTACTTACTACCAGTTATAAATGTTGGCAGTTTTGCCCTTGCCCTCACGTAAAAGCATATAATTCAGCATGTTGGGTTGAAGTAGCCATTGCTAAAGATGCTGCCTCAACAATATCAAAAGGAGTAGCAATAGCATATCCAGTGCATCATTGGCCATTGTCACTTTTAAGTAAGAACCACCAGTAAACCATAAGAAGTCAGCATTACCCAGCAGAATTTCCTGCAGATCTTTGCAAGGAGTCAGATGACAGGTCAGTGTTAAGCAGTCATGAGGGACTTGGTCAGTGACAGAGGGAAGAAGAGTAGGCAGGTTAAGGTTGTGACAGTGGAAAGGAGTGATGGAAGAAGCACTTAACAAGAGACCTCATAGGAGGTGAGACATCCGACTGAAAAATACTGAATGTGATGAGAATTCAGGAGGGCTTCTATTGTGCGAGGTACAAAAGTGGTTAAAGAGGATCCCACAGTGATTTTTCTGGTGGCTTTAACCAAAAAGGCAGTGGCTGTAATGGCTCGAAGACAAGGTAGGTATTACCCACAAGGCCCAGGGTCCAGTGGCCGGCTCTAATACCCTATGGGTCATTGGTGGCCCCGTGTTTGGGGGTGAGTACCCCCAGGGCTTCCCTGGTGGCTCAGATGGTAAAGAATCCACCAGCACTGTGGGAGACCTGGGTTTGATCCCTGGGTTGGGGAGATCCGCTGGAGGAGGGCATGGCTACCCACTCCAGTATTCTTGCCTGGAGAATTCCTGTGGACAGAGAAGCCTGGCGGGCTACCGTCCATGGGGTTGCAAAGAGTTGGACATGACTTAGCGACTAGGCACTACTGCTACACCCCAAGGGCATTCCCTTCCTTTTCGTATACAAAAAGGAAAAAGGGAATCAATAATGGGATGTCCAAGGGTGGAGTCATCAAACTCTCCTTTAAGGCCTTGAACTTCGCATGGTTCTCCCCATGAACTCGGGTCTGGGGTTGTTACTGTTGAGTAAAACAGTGGTTTGACCATAGAGAGACATTCAGAATTGATCTTCAGCAATAACCCACTAGCCTGAAAAAATGTCACAGTTACTTCTTAGTTTTGGGAAACTCAGGACACCATGAAGCCTAGCTAGATCCAGATGCTGTCCTTGTCCTGATGGCAGATGCCCTAGATAGTGAACCTGGGTTTGGGCAAACTGTAATTTTCCTTGGCAATTTTATATCCCTTTAAGGCTGAATGCTTTAGCAAGTGGGTTCTGGCTTCTTGTGATGAGGCCTGAGTAAAAGAGCAAAGAAACAAATCATCCACTATTGACTGCAACCAAGGAGACCCTCTTGGGAACTTTATATCAAACAGATTAGCTTTTAGGATTTGCAAAAATATAAGAAGGATTCTCAGTAAAACCCTGAAGCATTGCTGTCCAAGTGAACTGTTTTCCTCCCCAGCTGAAGGCAGTGAAGTATTGACAAGCTTCATCAACTGAAATACTAAAGACTACACAGCATAAATCCACTACCGTAGTGGGGACGGATGTTAGTCATGTATGAAAACTAGGGGCAGCTGGTGTCGATAACAAGGCTGTTTATTGTGGGAGGTCCTGGATAAACTGCCACCCTCACCCCTTAGGTTTTCGCACCAGTAATTACACAGACTAATACAAGGGATCATGAGGTCTTAAGTCTTGTAATCTTCTATTATAGTCTTTATGCCTTGAAGGGCTTATTTACTTACAGAATATTGATTCATTCTGGGAAGAGATTTCAATAGATCTATTGAATCTTGATGAGAGTTGTGCTGTGAAGTTTTCTAATATCAGCTGATGATTTTTCCCATAAAAACGGTGGTAGCTGATTCAATAGGGACAAATGATAGGTATTTTCAGATTTGCGCTAAGACTGTTAGAGATGGAACAAATAAAATGCATCACAGTTAAGTTGACTGCTTTGATCACTTATTTCCAAGTTCTAAATTTATTTTCCCATTTTGGGGAGAAAGGAATCCCAGCAAAATCCTACTGTAAGAAGTCTTGCCCTAACCAATAGGGTGGAGGAATTAAGGAGAAAGGGATGTGTATCTCTCAAAGAGCCTAAACAGGGACTTCCTGACAGTCCAGTGGTTAAGACTCTGAACTTCCAATGCAGTTGATGTGGGTTTGATCCCTGGTCTGGGAACTCATTGGAAGGACTAATGCTGAAGCTGAAGCTGAAACTCCAATACTTTGGCCACCTGATGCATTGAGCCAATTCATTAAAAAAGACCCTGATGCTGGGAAAGATTGAAGGCAGGAGAAGAAGGGGATGACAGAGGATGAGATGGTTGAATGGCATCACCGATTCAACAGGAGTTTGAGCAAGCTCTGGGGGGTGGTGAAGGACAGGGAAGCCTGGAGTGCTGCAATCATGGGGTTGCAAAGAGTTGGATACAATTGAGTGACTGAACAACAACTGGGAACTAAGATCCCACATGTTGCCTGGCACTGCTGGGGTTGAGGGTGTGGGGGAAGAGCCTAAACAAAAGAGAATAGGTTCAGAACTTCTCGAAGTTCATTATAGAGATCCCCATAATTTGAACAGGGGCTGCTTAATAGTCATGGGTTTGAAGAATAAGAATGTGGCTCCGGTGTCAGTTAGGACCAGAAGAGATTCATCCCCAATGTGGAGAAATGTCTCTCCAAGCCAACTTCAAGAGAGGAATGGGAAGAACCTCTACAGTTCCTTCAGGTCTTGTTACTGAGAATCGCGAGGATGTTGAAAAGGCTGATTAGAAAGCTAGGTGACTGAAGTGTTTTGATTTTTTAAAAATTTTAATTTATTTATTACTTTGGCTGTGCCAGGTCTCTCTCTCTTCTTTAAGAGTTATTCATTTTTGGCTGCTCCGGGTCTTTGTTGCTGCGTGAGGGCTTTCTCTAGTCGAGTGGGGGCTACTCTTCACTGTGGTGCTTGAGCTTCTTATTGTGGTGCCTTCCTTTTCAAAATTTGAAACATTCTGAAGTCTGAAACACAACTGTTCTCAAAGAAGAGATTGTGGATTTGTATTTGCAGACAATTCTTTGCTTTGACATCTGCAAATATCAACATTTATTACTACTTTAGGAATTGAATCTTTATCTCAGTTATACCAAGAAGTCTTTGCTTCTCTCCAATATTCTTTGCAAAATTCTGGTTATCTGCTTCTATAACTACTCAAGGAATGGCTGCTCAAGGTTACAATCTTCTCATGTCTGTGCTGCCTCTTTGTTCTAAGTCCAATCATTATCATTATTTTTTGTGGAGGGGGAGGAGTCATTTCTGTGGGGCCTGTGTTATGAACATTGTTGTTGTTTAGTCGCCAAGTCCTGTCTTTAGTCGCCAAGACACCATGAATTATAACCCATCAGGCTCCTCTGTCCATGGGATTTCTGAGGCAAGATACTGGAGTGGGCTGCCATTTCCTTCTCCACGGGATCTTACCCAGGGATCGAACCCCAGTCTCCTGGATTGGCAGGCGGATCCTTTACCACAGGTCCTGGATGTGTCCCTGAAATGCCATTAACCCATTCTCCTAGAGCAGGATCTCAGGAGAGATCCTCCTTCACATTCATTACAGTGAACATGCCTTCGTGTTCACTACGGTGCCAGTTTCCCAAACAGAGCTTCTATTAAATATGCAAATATTGACAATTGTAAGGAAGGAGGATCTGGAGTTCTGGCTTGAAATAGAGTGTTAGTTCTTCAGAAAAAACATTGCATCATTGTTGACTTTGTTTAGTACTAGAATTCATTAAAAGCATATTTCTAATTAAATCCTTGCCAAGCTGAAGCCATACTGGTTAACTCCACCTACTCTATTTGGTACATTAGTTTAGTTGCTTTGCTTAGACAACTTGCTCCATTTTGGCAGGATATTAAATTATTTTCTGTAATTAAACGGTCATGCAATATTGATTAAAAATACTGTTAGTGCACTGTTAGCACTCTAACTCTTTCTCCATTTTTGAAATAACTTTAGAATGGAAACTTTGATCCAAATATTTACCCACTAAAGATTATTGATGGTCTATGATGTGACAGGCCTTCTCACTGGGAGTCACAAAGGTGAATGAGACACAGTGCCTGCTTTTAAGATATTCATATGCTGATCAGAGCAAGAAATGTTCAAAATTCATCTGATTGATATTAAAACCGGAATATGTTGTATTAGATACAGAAACCAGTGGGGCAGGGAAGGTGGTACTTGCCTTTTGGGTGTGCCCCATACTGGAATGCAAAAGTAGGAAGTCAAGAAACACCTGGAGTAACAGGCAAATTTGGCCTTGGAATACTGAATGAAGCAGGGCAAAGACTAATAGAGTTTTGCCAAGAAAATGCACTGGTCATAGCAAACACCCTCTCCCAACAACACAAGAGAAGACTCTACACATGGACATCACCAGATGGTCAACACTGAAATCAGATTGATTATATTCTTTGCAGCCAAAGATGGAGAAGCTCTATACAGTCAACAAAAACAAGACCAGGAGCTGACTGTGGTTCAGATCATGAACTCCTTATTGCCAACTTCAGACTTAAATTGAAGAAAGTAGGGAAAACCACTAGACCATTCAGGTATGACCTAAATCAAATCCCTTATGATTATACAGTGGAAGTGAGAAATAGATTTAAGGGCCTAGATCTGATAGATAGAGTGCCTGATGAACTATGGACTGAGGTTCGTGACATTGTACAGGAGACAGGGATCATGGAAAAAAATCCCCATGGAAAAAAAATGCAAAAAAGCAAAATGGCTGTCTGGGGAGGCCTTACAAATAGCTGTGAAAAGAAGAGAAGTGAAAAGCAAAGGAGAAAAGGAAAGATATAAGCATCTGAATGCAGAGTTCCAAAGAATAGCAAGAAGAGATAAGAAAGCCTTCTTCAGCGATCAATGCAAAGAAATAGAGGAAAACAACAGAATGGGAAAGATTAGAGATCTCTTCAAGAAAATTAGAGATACCAAGGGAACATTTCATGCAAAGATGGGCTCGATAAAGGACAGAAATGGTATGGACCTAACAGAAGCAGAAGATATCAAGAAGAGGTGGCAAGAATACACAGAAGAACTGTACAAAAAAGATCTTCATGACCCAGATAATCACAATGGTGTGATCATTCACCTAGAGCCAGACATCCTGGAATGTGAAGTCAAGTGGGCCTTAGAAAGCATCACTATGAACAAAGCTAGAGGAGGTGATGGAATTCCAGTGGAGCTATTTCAAATCCTGAAAGATGATGTTGTGAAAGTGCTGCACTCAATATGCGAGCACATTTGGAAAACTCAGCAGTGGCCACAGGACTGGAAAAGGTCATTTTTCATTCCAATCCCAAAGAAAGGCAATGCCAAAGAATGCTCAAACTACCGCACAATTGCACTCATCTCACATGCTAGTAAAGTAATGCTCAAAATTCTCCAAGCCAGGCTTCAGCAATACGTGAACTGTGAAGTTCCTGATGTTCAAGCTGGTTTTAGAAAAGGCAGAGGAACCAGAGATCAAATTGCCAACATCCGCTGGATCGTTGAAAAAGCAAAAGAGTTCCAGAAAAACATCTATTTCTGCTTTATTGACTATGTTAAAGCCTTTGACTGTGTGGATCACAATAAACTGTGGAAAATTCTGAAAGAGATGGGAATACCAGACCACCTGACCTGCCTCTTGAGAAATCTGTATGCAGGTCAGGAAGCAACAGTTAGAACTGGACATGGAACAACAGACTGGTTCCAAATAGGAAAAGGAGTACGTCAAGGCCGTTTATTGTCACCCTGCTTATTGAACTTCTATGCAGAGTACATCATGAGAAACGCTGGACTGGAAGAAACACAAGCTGGAATCAAGATTGCTGGGAGAAATATCAATAACCTCAGATATGCAGATGACACCACCCTTATGGCAGAAAGTGAAGAGGAACTAAAAAGCCTCTTGATGAAAGTGAAAGTGGAGAGTGAAAAAGTTGGCTTAAAGCTCAACATTCAGAAAATGAAGATCATGGCATCCGGTCCCATCGCTTCATGGGAAATAGATGGGGAAATAGTGGAAACAGTGTCAGACTTTATTTTTTTGGGCTCCAAAATCACTGCAGATGGTGACTACAGCCATGAAATTAAAAGACGCTTACTCCTTGGAAGGAAAGTTATCACCAACATAGATAGCATAGTCAAAGCAGAGACATTACTTTTCCACCAAAGGTCCATCTAGTCAAGGCTATGGTTTTTCCTGTGGTCATGTATGGATGTGAGAGTTGGACTGTGAAGAAGGCTGAGCGCCGAAGAATTGATGCTTTTGAACTGTGGTGTTGGAGAAGACTCTTGAGAGTCCCTTGGACTGCAAGGAGATCCAACCAGTCCATTCTGAAGGAGATCAGCCCTGGGATTTCTTTGGAAGGAATGATGCTAAAGCTGAGACTCCAGTACTTTGGCCACCTCATGCGAAGAGTTGACTCATTGGAAAAGCCTCTGATGCTGGGAGGGATTGGGGGCAGGAGGAGAAGGGGATGACAGAGGATGAGATGGCTGGATGGCATCACTGACTCGATGGGCGTAAGTCTGAGTGAACTCCGGGAGTTTGTGATGGACAGGGAGGCCTGGCATGCTGCAATTCATGGGGTCGCAAAGAGTCGGACATGACCGAGCGACTAAACTGAACTGAACATACAGAGCTCCGTTGTAGAGTTTCACTCAGAATCAAAATCAGTGTCTTATATTCACATTTAACCTTCTAAATTAGCAGACAGTGTAGAAATCGCAACACATCACTCAGGATTTCAGTCCAGCTCTGCCACTAACTTTTTGACTTATAGGATCCCCATCAGAGTCATCTGGGCAGGCTTATTAAAAAGGCACATCCTAGATAACACTGCATTGTATAATTGAAATTTGCTATGAGAGTAGAACTTAAGTATTTTCACCACACACACACAAATACCAACATTCTTCAGCAGGTGAAGACCTAGGCACATGCTGAGACCTTGGGGAATGCATGGTGGCGTGAGAGTGGATTGTGTCTTCACGAAGCTGAGCATAGTCACCCGTGGGTGCAGTAAAGGGTGCCAAGGGCCTCGCTGTGCTTGTATGGGGAGAAGGGGTCTGTGTTTAGATTGAGGATTTAGGAAAGACTCCCAAAATCTAAGTAGGAGATAAAAGGAAGGACAGTTTAGGCAGAGGGGATAACAACATAAAGGCAAAGAAGTGTCAGCTAGCACATTATGCTTTTTTGCTGGAGACCACAAGTCATTTGATATGGGACTGGTGCAAAGAGTGCCTTTTGCAGTGTGTTGGCAGATAGGACCCAGGGTAGGAAGACATCCGATCACGAGGGACCTTTATCTTTCAGATATTGTTTAATGATTTACGCAGGGAGAAAACGATTTACACAGGGAGATATGTTAGGAAGATGATCACCTCAGCTCTAGTGTCGGGGGCACATTGAGAAGGGGCAAGGTTCTCTCACCCAGGAGACCCTGAGCATCTCTCTTTAGTTCTGTTTTCACCGCATTCTGATTGCCAACATCTTGACAGAAAAAGTGAGAACTCACTATCCATGTCAGAGAAAAGCAAACCAAACCAAAGAAAACAAAACAAAACAGAAAAAATAAAAAGTATATCCTTCCAGCCTCCAGCAGTGCTAATATTTAATACCCAGCAATTAAATTTGTAATGAAAATCATTGCTACAAAAATCAGTCTGAGTCTGAATGTTGGTGTCTCCTTTCTCCTTCTATGAGAAGGTTTTATTTCTTTTCACTAAAGTTTAAAGAGGACTCAGAAAAAAATAAAAATAAAGAGGACTCAGGGGTTTGTAGGATTCATTCAGGAGCAGTTCACTACAGGAATCTGTTACTGGGATGGGCAGGGAAGCGCCATCATTTGATCCCAAAAAAGCCTGTCATTTGACTCTGTTTACAGTGGGCGGCGCGCATCAGAGGGCGGTGTAGCCGGGTGCTATGACCTACTTTGTGGCTAAAGTCTTTCACTGTTCCTGGGAGGGAGGTTATTTTTGTTTCTGCTCATCTCTCATACACACACATGAAACCCAAACATCTGATGCTCCCTGCACACACACCAAGAGTTGTAGGGCAAAATGGGCTTCAAGGTTATTTCATTTATGCCTCTTCAACCTGATACTTCTTTTTCTCCCAGGTGAATTCCATGCAGCATATAGAACTTTTAACCTTTTACTCATCTTTTCCTTACTGTCATCTTTTTCTTTTTTCTTTCTTTTTAAAAGAATATTCCAAGGCTTAACTGGCAGGCTATGAATTCCCAGCTTTTGTGCTTCTGGATATAAAGCTTGTTTTGTCTTCCTGAAAAATTACACTAAAATCTTCTTACCTCACTTAGGATATTCCAACTTAAAAAAGTAATAATTTTTAAAAGTTTCAGTAACATTTCCTTAAGAAAATGACTGGGAATGTATCTTCATGGTACCCTTAGAGGAGGTTGGTGATGGAAGAAACACAAGTAGTGTCTATGCCTTTTAATATCTAGGGATTCTAGTATCTTTGGATTAGTCTGGCTTTCATTTTATCCAGCTCATTTAGAAAGATATTGCCATGCTCGTTCAAAAGGAATCCTTCTCACATATTAGACAGTCATTGTGTGGAAGTTTATTCAGACTTTCATGGGTTTTGTTTTTTTTTTTTTCTTTCTTTCTTTAGTTTATTTGGCTGTGCTAGGTCTTCGTTGCTGCATAAGGGCTTTCTCCAGTTGCATCAAGGGGGCTTCTCTCTAGTTGCAGTGTGCAGCCTTCTCTTCTTGTGGAGCACAGGCACGAAGCACCTGGACTTCAGCAGTTAGGGTGCTCATGCTTAGTTGCCCAGCCGCATGGGGAATCTTCCCAGACCATGGATGGAATCTGTGTCCCCTGCATTCACAGGTGGATTCTAAACCACTGGACCACCAGGGAAATCCCAGACTACTTTTACGTTTTGATTTGATGAGACAAATCAAATTTTCATCTAGAATCAGGAAGCTTAGTTAACCTTCTGTCTAGAATGGTGCCTGGTATTTGTGAGCTTGGGAAAATCTTTTCCTTCCCCGATCATAATTTGTAGTTCATGGCAATAAACTGTACTCAGGAATTTCGATAACAACACACCAAAATAACAGTACAGACCATAAGAAGTAAAGAACATAAGCTTTAGAATAAGACTCATCTGTGTTCAAATCCTAACTTCACTATTAAAAAGCTGTAATGATATCAGGGAAGTGACCCTTGTGTTTTTCATCTGGAAAATGGTGTAATATTTACTGCAAGTGGTTGTTTTGAGTTATTAATGAAATAAATGCCAAGGAAGACAGCCAATACAGCATCTGCTAATGACATAGTTTCAAATTATGAAACTTGTTGTCATTCTCTTTTCTTTTTATCTCACCCTTTGTATTTCTCCCAGTATCTTTCTAGTATGGAAGTGGAATCTATCCAACATTTACAGTGTTGATTCTATTTTGATATGTTGGCTACTTTTAATATTTCCTTTCAAATATCTAGTTCTTCTTTTCTGGTCTTGATCTATTATTTGGATTTTTCTCCAGTGGTTTCACTGTCTGGATATAATTTGTGTGTGTGTGCACACACGTGTGCACGCACACGAGCATGCTCAGTTGTGTCCGACTCTTTGTGACACTGTGGACTGTAGCTTGCCAGGCTCCTCTGTACTGGAGTGGGTTGCCATATCCTCCTCCAGGGGATCTTCCTCACTCAAGGATCGAACCCTTATCTCTTGCACATCCAGCACTGGCCGGTCGATTCTTTACCACTGAGTCACCTGGGGAGCCTTTTAAAGGAAAACCACCATGTAAACATTCCCTGGCATCTGAATACTACAGCCCAGTCAATGGGACCTAAATGTCCCCACCCTTCATGAGACCAGTCTGAATGGTTACATAGAAGAAACGCAGATTGGACTCCACACAGGTCTTTACCAAACATCTCTTGAGAATTTGGAAATTGGATTTATACTACATTTTTGTATAATTGAATTTAACTTTAATACAATTGTATTTAAATGCTACTACAAGTATTTAACTCCTGCTGCCCACAGTTCCAGCCTCCACATAACCTCTCATATCCACTCCCTCTGCCATCTTTCTTTCTATTTCGCATGCTGCTCTCTGCCACCGTACTAGCTCTCTTCTTGACTCCAAGCCTCCAGTTTGTCAAGATCTTCCTGTTCTCTGTTTCCCAAGTTTCTTCTCCATGGGCACCTCCATGCTCTTTCTCATGTGGAAGAATTTAGCTACTCTTAGATTCTACACGTCTCTTTTCTAAGTTGTTCACCCACTAATTCTAACAAAGGCAGACACTTAAAAGGAATTATTTTTAAGGGACTTTCCTGGTGGTCCAGTGGTTAAGAATCCACCTCACAATGCAGGAGACATGGGTTCAATTCCTGGTTGGGGAACTAAGATCCCACGAGCAACTAAGCGCATGCACTGCAACTAGAGAAAAGCCTGTGTGCCACAAAAAAAGACCCAGTGTAGCCAAAATAAAATAAATTATTTTTAAAATTGAGATATGATTGGCATACAAAAAGCTGTACCTACTTAATATATACATCTTGATGAGTTTGCAGGTCACTGTAAACCTGTGAAACCATGACCATAAACAATGTCATAAACAAAGCCATCGCTTCTAAAAATTTCCTCCCCTCCCTCTTAAGAAATTCTTGTTACAAGTATGTCAGTGGGATTTACCTAAAACTGTAGCATTCCTATGTCAACATGACTTCCTAGTTCATTCCTAAGAATTTGTTCAAAACAGATACAGTTGCAAACCAATAAATAACGTCAGTGTTTACTTCAGGAAATTCCCACAAAGCAAGTCATTAGGGATAATAAGTTGCTTACCTGGGCAAAATCTTGTTCATTAACCACAGGTTACTTATTCAAGACCCTTGGTTTGCTGTGTTGACCAACCTAGATATAAATAAGTAAATAATAAAATTATTTTAATATATTATATGTAAAAATAAACTCTATATTTATGTACAATAGAAATAAATTTTCCTGCCTTGAAGACCCAACTTAAACCCATCTTGAGCTCAGACCCCAGAGCTGAATTAATATCTCACTTCTGAGTTCCCTGTTTGAAATGCTGCTAAGATAGTCAAGGTTGTCTTCTCTCTTTGGGAGAAACTTCTAATAAATTTAGCTTTGTTTTATTAAAAGGTGGTATTTTGGAGAGATGAACAGAGCAAATAAATATTTTCTAATTTATCTTATGTTCTTGGTAACTATGTGTTTAAAAGACACACAGAAAGAACTGCCTGTATTTATAATTTGCTTTTTTTCCCAGAGAATCCTTTTATTTTATTTATTTATATTTTAAATTGAAGTATAGTTGATTTACAAGGTCGTGCTAATCTCTGCTATACAGCAAACTGTACACATATATATATACCTTCTTTTTCAAATATTCTTTTCTATTATGGTTTATCCTAGGAGATTTTATATAGTCCCTGTGCTATACAGTAGGACCGTGGTGTTTATCTATTGTAAATGTAATGGTTTGCATCTACCAACCCCAATTTCCCAGTCCTTCCCTTTCCCCCTTCCTTCCCCCGCCGCCTCCTTGGAAACCACAAGTCTGATCTCTGTGTCTATGAGTCTGTTTCTGAAGAATCCTACTTTTAATTAGAAGAAATACTTAGATCAAGCTCATGAAATAGCTTTATTTCTGAAAGTTAAAGTGTTAGTCGTTCAGCTGTGTCCTGATCTTTGTGATCCCATGGATTGTAGCCCGCCAGGCTCCTCTGTCCACAGAATTCTCCAGGCAAGAAGACTGGAGTGGGTTGCCATCTCCCACTCCAGGGGATCTTCCTGACCCAGGGAGCAAACTCAGGTCTCCCGCACTGCAGGCGGATTCTTTACCCTCTGAGCCATCAGGGCTCATATCTTTATTTCTGGCATGTGCTTAACTTCTAGTGGACAGGACTACAGCTGGCCTTAGGCAAAATTGTGAAGTAGGTTAAAATGAATTTCAGTATAATCAGTTTGCTTTGTCTCCTATTCCTCACTGAATCTTTTACAGACCTACCTGCGTTAACCCAGATTCTCCTGCTGTCCTGGGACCTGTACTCAGTTCAGTCAACTTGCTCCCCAAGTTCTCCCCTGTCCCCTCCCCCTTCCTCTCAGCCACATGTACCCCTCCCACCATCACCCTGAGACAGGCTGGGCCCTGGGACCCTTTGCTGTAATGCTGCAATGTTTGCACCTGGACACACCTCTCCTAGAACAACAAAATACAAAGAAACTATACGGGACTAAAAATAACTGTGCATTCTCACTCAGGGCAAATTCTGGACAAAAGATGCAAAGAGACCAAAAGAACCAATTGTTACTTCTGAAGCTCCTGGAGCAAAAGCGAGTTACTGAGCAAGCTCCCTTGCACAGGACACCACCTAAGGGCAAACGACCCAGCCACCCCTCCAGCTCGACTCCTCGACACATTCCTATCCCCACCCCATATAAGGAACAAGCTTGTCCCCACCGTGGGGAGTGAGCAAGCAAGGGAACCGGTTGGTTGTTATCACTGCCCCCTACTGCAGCAGGGACCCCAATATAGCCTTGCCTGAATTTCTTCTCTGGCCTCTGATCAATTTCTGTTGATTAAGGAGGTCAAGAATCTCATTAACAATTTTCTCACTCCTTGGTATGTTCTTGATTTTTAACAGGTTTATAGCCCTAGGTGGCTCAGATGGTAAAGTGTCTGCCTACAATGCAGGAGACCTGGGTTCAATCCCTGGGTCGGGAAGATCTGGGGAAGGAAATGGCAACCCACTCCAGTATTCTTGCCTGGAAAAGTCCATGGACAGAGGAGCCTGGTAGGCTAGAGTCCATGGGATTGCAAAGAGCTGGACACGACTGAGCAACTTCACTCACTCACTCATAGCTCTAGGAATCAGAGAGGAATTCCCATCTCTGAGCTCATGTCCAGGACCGAGGGCCCCTGAAAGCCTGCATTGCTAACAATATATTCAGAATTTAGCTTTATCCATTTTGGGCTGAGTGTTGAAGAATTGATGCTTTTGAACTGTGGTGTTGGAGAAGACTCTTGAGGGTCCCTTGGACTGCAAGGAGATCAAACCAGTCAATCCTAAAGGAAATCAGTCTTGAATATTCATTGGAAGAACTGACACTGAAGCTGAAGCTCCAATACTTTGGCCACCTGATGCAAAGAGCTGACTCATTTGAAAAGACCCTGATGCTGGGAAAGATTGAAGGCAGAAGGAGAAGGGGATGACAGAGGATGAGACGGTTGGATGGCATCACCCACTCAATGGACATGAGTTTGAGCAAGCTCTGGGAGATGGTGAAGGACAGGGAAGCCTGACATGCTGCAGTCAACGGAGTTACAAAGAGTCAGACACGACTGAGTGACTGAACAACGACAACATTTTGGGGTGTGAGCAGGTGGGAAGAGAGGGCATGAGGATGAAGGGGAGGACGGAGAGGGAAGAGGTACAGAGGACCAAGAAGATAGATAAGATTGGCATCTCCCTGGCATGTGACCCTGGCAGTCTCAGAAAATAACATACATTAGCATGTTGAAGCTTGGAGTTGCGGCCTTCCAGTGAACCTTCTTATTTAATCTGTGATGCCCAGAAAGTTGCTTAAAGTTCTATAATGACAGGCAGAACTCAAAAGGAAATTAATGTATGATCACTCAACATCTAAAGAGGGGAGTTAACTGGGAAAAAAAAGTAGGTAATCCGCTGGCCCTGATAAGTAAGGTTTTAGTCTCCAAAAGAGGAGGCTTATATTACTATTCTAGGGAGAATGGAAAGACACAAAGGCAAGTCTCAGGCTTTAAGACTTTTTGTAATAAGGGACATCCCTGCTGGTTCAGCAGCTAAGATTCTGCTGTCCCAATGCAGGGCCCAGGGTTCGATCCCTCATTAGGGAAATGACCCCACACCCTGCAACTAAGACTTGTGCAGACAAGTAAATAAATAAACAGAAATAAATACATAAAAAATACTTTCTGTGATAAATAATTATTGAGTGACTGCTGTGTGCCAGGTACCAACAATGGAATATGTTTTACTCTTTTTTCCTCAAAATTCACTAAGAAGTGAACATTGTTAGGGATCATTATACTTTTTTAAGAAATTTGCCAACTGTTTTTAACCCCCTGTCAATTTTAGTTGTTAGATGTGAAATTAACAGTGGTGTGCATAAGAAAGAATTTAAATCTAACATGCTGACTCCATCTTCTCCTCCCTTGTTCCACTTAATTATAAAACATCATAAAGTAATTACTGTGGCCTCTAATAATGAACTTCATTTGTAATGGAGAAATTTCTTAATGATTGTTATGTTGCAGTCAATCTTGCTGATGATTTTGGAGGTTGATAAGTGTTGAAAATGACTTGGGAAGTAGCACTGACTTAATGTAGATAAAAATATGCTTCTCCTTGCCTGTGCTCACAGGATTTATGCTGTATTTGCAAAACCAAACTATGGTAAGAAATGCTCTATGTCTTAATTGCAAGAAAACAGACTGTTTATTCTTCTCAATCATTTACTGAGTGAGTTTTTGTTGTGTCAGCAAGTGACGTGAGACTGATAAGAAGTGCTTCAATCATATGACCCGAATTCGTGCAAAAAAGGACTATTAGATCTATCTTTTTTTATTACACAGATTACTTAGCTATGAGGAAGTAAAGTATTGAGGAAATTTGGCTAAGAATGCAGACCAGAATATATTAATTTGAGGACACGTTTGTGAGCTCTATAGGGGAAATAAGGGGAACAGATGAATAAGAGGACCAAAAAACATAAGAAATCATGCAAATTGGGAAAATTCCCTGTGTTAAAGGAAATAAGTGAAGAAGAGGCAGAGGAGACTGCTACCCAAGGGCAATAAGATAATGTGTCCTAATGGGGGTTTGCATGGAATGGGGGGTTGGTCCGAAAAGTAGAGACAGTCACCAAAATCATTAGGAGAGTCAGGGGACAGCCAGGGCAATTGAGATGGAGAAGCCTCCTTGGGGGCCCCGGGAAGCTGGTGGACCAGAGGATGAGCCCACTGGAACACAGGGCTCCTCATGATGAAGCTCGTGGGCAGTGAGCAGACCTAAGCTCCCAGCTACACAGCCATTGTCAATGCCAGCTTGAATTCTCATGCTCCACCAGACTCTTCTCCCTTGAAATTATCCCTTGAAAATGTCTGATCCCTGTGATCAGATATACCCAATACTGTGGCTCAATTGCCCCCCAAAGAGTGGCAGATAATCTGTAATTATTCCTTGAGCTACAGATGGCTTTGATAGAGGGTGTGGAGTCCAAACCTTGGAGGGGGAAAGGGTGAAAAGATTTTGGTGTGATGTAGGGGGGAAACGTCAGTAAACTCCCAAGCTTTTAGGTCACCAGGTAATCTGCAGAACATTAATCCTCACCCTAGCCCTGAGCCTCAAATCTTTGCTGATTTGTATCCCTGGGGAGCCAAAGAGTGACAGGGTGAGGAGTGAGGGGGCTCCTGGAGGAAGTAGAGGAGGTGTTACAGATACTGATGATTTGAAAGCCCCAGCTGGGATGTAACTCTTTTTTAAAAAATCTTTTTTTTTTATGTGGACCATTTTTAATATCTCTAATTGAATTTATTATAATATTGTTTCTATGTATATATGTATGTGTGTGTGTGTATATATATATATATATATTTTTTTTTTTTTTTTTTTTTTTTTTTTGGTACGTGAGGCATGTGGGATCTTAGCCCTGTGACCAGGGATCAAACCTGTACTTCCTGCATTGGAAGGCAGAGTCTTAACCACTGGACCACCAGGGAAGTCCCTAGGATGTGACTCTGCTGCCAACTGGTTGAAGGTTGGGAACAGACTAGGGTCAGAAATGTTTGGGAAAATTCTGTACCTGGCATGAAGCTGTTCTTTAGAGAAGTGATCTTATGCTTTGACAGGAACTTTTCATTTGGCAAAGTGTCTCCTCTGTCAAACTATCTCCAGCAATGTTCCATTTTAGGAGCAAATCTTGTGCAGTTTCAAGGGAAATTGAAGACGGGGAAAAGACAGAATAGTTATGAAGTTCAGAGAAGGCAATGGCACCCCACTCCAGTACTCTTGCTTGGAAAAGCCCATGGACGGAGGAGCCTTGTAGGCTGTAGTCCATGGGGTTGCTAAGAGTTGGACACGACTGAACAACTTCATGTTCACTTTTCACTTTCCTGCATTGGAGAAGGAAATGGCAACCCACTCCAGTGTTCTTGCCTGGAGAATCCCAGGGATGGGGGAGCCTGGTGGGCTGCCGTCTATGGGGTCGCACAGAATCGGACACGACTGAAGCGACTTAGCAACAGCAGCAGCTATGAAGTTACTGGGGCTTGGGTTGGAGACCCAGCAGATGGCATGATAACAGCTTATCTGAACATGGAGGATATATGAGATGAGAAATGGAAATCCATTCTGGTGACTCCCAGATGCTGGTCCAGGGCTCAGCTGGATCATAGAACAATATAGATTCCTGAGCTTCAGACCAGACTTTCTGATTTGAAAGGTCTGTGAGGGTCCTTGGGGGTGATTCTGAGGCAGATTGAAGGTCAGTCAGTCAGTTCAGTCACAAAGTCACGTCAGACTCTACGTGACCCCATGGACGCAGCACGCCAGGCCTCCTTGTCCATCACCAACTCCTGGAGCCTGCTCAAACTCATGTCCATCAAGTCGGTGATGCCATCCAACCCCCTCATCCTTTGTCATCCCCTTTGAAGGTAGGAGCCATTTACCATGGTTCAGAGGGCTCAGCCTTGGCTTCTGATTAGAATCACCTGGTGAACTTGAAACAGGTGCTGCTGTTCACGCCCCACTCTGTACCATTTACATGAGTCTTCAGGAGGAGCTCACACACACTAGTAAAAAGAAACCTCCCAGGGGATTTTATTGTGCAACCAAGTTTGAGAATCATGGCTATAGACCATAATGGTTGTTAGACTTCAGACTTGATGTTCTCAGAGCTTAGGAAAGTAGCAGGGAGAAGCACCTCCCACAAAATGCTCCCCACCCTCCTGCCACTAATAAAAATCATGTGGCAGATGATAAGCTAGGCTGAAATATTTGGCATTTTTTGCTTTCATTTTTAGGAAGCACATGAAACTATGGGGGAAAATGGTTGAATACCTAATTCAAAATATCAGGATAGTGATGTCTAGTGTCAAATTTAGATGCTTACTCAGAATTTCAGTATTTTCCTCCCTCTCCCACCCCTTTTGGTGAATGTTATTTAAAGCAAAATGCAGAGAGATAATTTTCAGTAGCCTTTTAATAATTTCCAGAGTCTTCAGAGCTATAAATTGGATGATTTGGTGATGGCGTAGAGGAGCTGGTGAGTAGGGGGTGTGCCAACTCAAGAAATACAATTCTTCCTCCTCTTGCTTTCTAGTAGATTTGGAAAAAAAAACAAAAACTCAAAACCTGACCCTGCAAATAATTGAGCCTTTCAGAACAATGTGAAATAATTATCCCAATTTCCCATGTGCTGAGTTGAAGCAGATCTTTTTATATTCCTGCCTGACCTCAAATCTAGAGCTTTTTCACCCATTTCCCTGATCAGAGGTGTAGACATTCAACTTTCCAGGAAGACGGAGAATCTCAGCCTGGCTCAGACCCAGCCACACAGACCAGAGTGTCTCGAGTCCTCAGACTTCCCTTTCTTCCTGGCACGCTCATGGCTCACCGTGAACTGAAGGAGAAGGGGAAAGCCTGCAGGAAGACTAAGAACCACACGGAAGCCCAATCTTTGCCTCCACTGTCTCCACACAGGTGAGTCCATCCTTGTTTCAAGGCTAGCATGTAGGTAAGAGGGATGGGGAAAGCCTTCGATACACGTCTTCCTCTCTATAGAAATGATGAATTCTTTACTGTCTGAGCCACCAGGGAAGCCCGATAGATATGAGAGCAGTAAGAAAATTAGCACCTCCTACCCCAATTGCTTCCCTGGTGGCTCAGATGGTAAAGCGTCTGCCTGCAATGCAGGAGACTCAGGTTCGATCCCTGGGTTGGGAAGATCCCCTGGAGCAGGAAAGGGCAACCCACTCCAGTATTCTTGCCTGGAGAATTCCATGGACTGAGGAGCCTGGTAGGCTACAGTCCATGGGGTTGCAAAGAGTTGGACACCACTGAGTGACTTCACTTCACTTCACCCCAATTGCAGGGCTTCCCAGATGGCGCCAATGGTAAAGAACCCACCCGTCAATGCAGGAGACGTAAGAGACACAGGTTCAATCCCTGGGTCAGGAAGATCCCCTGGAGAAGGGAATGGCAACCCACTCCAGTAGTCTTGCCTGGAGAATCCCATGGACAGAGGAGCCTGGCAGGTTACAGTCCATAGGGTCACACAGTCAGACACAACTAAAGTAACTTACCATGCCCGCTCCCCAACTACGCACAGACATTCTTCTGAGTAAAAGGTGTCACTTTCTGCAAATGAATCCCCTTAAATTTAAATAATGAAAAGATAAACCTAAAGTCTCTTCAGTGTTTTCCTGGAATCTCAAAAAGCTAATGCAATAAGTGAAAATGTGCATACAGAATATTCAATATAAAGTCTTAATGAAAATGTAACCTGTTAAACCTAAGAGGGCGTTCCCTGGTGGTCTAGTGGTTAAGACTCCACCTTTCAGTGGAGGGAGTACAGGTTGATCCCTGGTTGGAGAGCTAAGATCCCATATGCCTCGGTGCTAAAAAACCAAAACAAAACAGAAGCAATAAAAAAAAAAGGTTCTTATAATGGGGGGAAGGCAACCTCAAAATAGAGTGCTATGAAGGACCAGGACTGTTTCAAATTAAGACATGGACCCCACATTAGAGACAGAGCCTGAGGGCCACATGAAAATCACAGCTTGCAGTTTCAAACTGTGTCCCAGTGGTCTTTATTTTTGACAATGATCTTTTAGTTTGTGATCAGTAGATTCTCCATTTCATTTCACTCGTCACTGAGATAAGCCATCATAAAATAATTTGGATCTTAATCTTTCACACTGAGGAATAGGCCATTTTGCTAGTTCCATAATTGTATCAACAAATGAGTGTTTATTCAATTTGTTAGAAAATTTTGAATCTCACTTGATATTTGGCTGTCTTTGCTTGCCAAATGAATTGTAGTGAATGACCTAATTTAACTAAATGAATTTGAAAACAATCTCAGATCAAATAGGTCTGTGACTGAGAGGTAGAATTATTAGGTTACCATGTTCCTAGTACCCACGAAATCCCATTTTTGGGCTTGTGTGCTGTGCTAAGTCGCTTCAGTCGTGTCCAACTCTGTGATACTATGGACTATAGCCAGTCAGGCTCCTCTGTCCATGGGATTCTCCAGGCAAGAATGCTGGAGTGGGTTGCCCTTTCCTTCTCCAGGAGATCTGCCTGAACCTGGGATCGGACCCACGTCTCTTATGTCTCCTTCATTGAAAGGCAGGTTCTTCACCACTAGCGCCACCTGGGAAGCCGCATTTTGGGGCTTGGAGCTCTATTAACAAATGTCACCTTCTAATGAGACCTTCATTGGTCCTCAGTCAGCTCCCAAAATTAGCTAGATGAAGCAAGTTGAGAATAATACAGCAGTGTGAATTTGAAGGCCAATGCTGTGTTTGATAAGGAAACATGGGACTGGATGTTCAGTTCCCATCTTTAAAGGACTGGAAAGTTAGACACGTCCATCCTGGCAGCTCCGGCCCTACATGCCTGCCCTATCTGTTTGTGATCACAACCGCTTATCCCTGTAAATAACAAAAGCACAGGGGCCTATTTGGGGCAGCCTGTGGTAATGAACGTGGCCGTAGTACATGCTCCCCTGCTGAAGAACCTGAGCCTACTTATAAACAAAAAAGATAACAAAAAGGCTATTAAAATTTTTTTATTGGAGTATAGTTGCTGTACAATGTTGTGTTTGTTTCTGCTGCACAGCAAAGTAAATCACTATATGGTTGTTTATTTGTTCTTTGTTGTTCAGTTGTTCAGTTGTGTCCAACTCTTTGCAACCCCATGGACTGCAGCACATCAGGCTTCCCTGTCCTTCACCATCTCCCGGAGTTTGCTCAGATTCATGTCCGTTGAGTCGATGATGCCATCCTCTGTTGTCTCCTTCTCCTCCTGCCCTCCATCTTTCCCAGCCTCAGGGTCTTTCCAAAGTGTTGGCTCTTCGCATCAGGTGGCCAAAGTATCGGAGCTTCAGCTTCAGCATCAGTCCTTCCAATGAATATTCAGGGTTGATTTCCTTTAGGATTGACTGGTTTGATCTCCTTGCAGTCCAAGGGACTCTCCAGGGTCTTCTCCAGCACCACAGTTCAAAAGCATCAGTTCTTTGTCGCTCAGCCTTCTCTATGGTCCAGTTCTCACATCCATACATGACTACTGGAAAAACCATAGATTTGACTATATGGACCTTTGTCAGCAAAGTAATGTCTCTGCTTTTTAATACACTGTTCAGGTTTGTCATGGGCTTCCCAAGTGACTCCAGTCATAAAGAACCCGCCTGCCAATGCAAGAGACATAAGAGTCTGTGGTTCGATCCCTGGGGAGATCCCTCCAGAGGATTGAAAAGTTGTTGCTGAATGAAAAGACCCCGGGATTCTTGGCCTCCGGAGGAGAAGAATTCAATCTGGGGCCAGAGACAAGGCTTGATCGCTCAGAGCTTTTGTATAATAAAGTTTTATTAAAGTATAAAGGAGATAGAGAAAGCTTCTGACATAGGCATCAGAAGGGGGCAGAAAGAGTACCCCCCTGCTACCAGTCTTCAGTTGGATGTTATATAGTCACTAGTGAAGTGAAGTCACTCAGTCGTGTCCGACTCTTTGCGACCCCATGGACTATAGCCTACCAGGCTCCTCTGTCCATGGGATTTTCCAGGCAATAGTACTTGAGTGGATTGCCATTTCCTTCTCCAGGGGATCTTCCCGACCCAGGGATTGAACCTGGGTCTCCCGCATTGTAGACAGACGCTTTACTGTCTGAGCCACCAGGGAAGTCCTATATAGTCACTAGCAGTCTGTTAATGAAAGAAAGGAATGTCTTAAAACTCAGAATGGCACCAGGCCCCTTACCCATAAGATGAATTTTGGGATAACCTTGGCACCAAATGGTTCATCCTGGGCCATAAAATGATTAACTGAATCTTGTAGAAGGACAGATTACCATACAAATAGTTTCATTTACATAGATTAGGGGAACAATATCTGAATATAACATACTGGTTTGTCAAGTAGGTTCTGAGCCATTAGGCGAACTGACTTGAAGACAGAGTTTGGGGTAAATGCATAGTACATTAACATAGCTTAAGACAAACATTTCCATAAGAAAAATGCATTGGTTAACTCAAGGTTTGAGAATAGTTAACTTCAGGTGAAACCAGGTGTCATTATGGCAACACAGTATTTTAAGAGAAACCTCCTTTTAAATTTGTATGGAGAAGAAAAAAAATATTGTTAGTTTGTTTCCTCCTGCCGCTTAAGAGAGAGAAAAATGTCTGACACTTGCAGGCTATTCCTCCCTTTGGACACCCCTGGCCTTCCTGCCTGTTACCCTCTCATTCCCTTCCAGCTCCTCCCTCCAGGGGAGATCCCCTGGAGGAGGGCATGGCAGCCCGCTCCAGTATTCTTGCCTGGAGAATCCCATGGACAGAGTCTGGCAGTCTATACTCCATAGGGTTGCAAAGAGTTAGAAACAATTGAAGCAACTTAGCACATAGGTTGGTCATAGCTTTTCTTCCAAGGAGCAAGTGTCTTTTAATTTCATGGCTGCAGTCACCTTCTTCAGTGATTTTGGAGCTCAAGAAAAAAAAGTCTTTCACTGTTTCCATTGTTTCCCCATCTATTTGCCATGAAGTGATGGGACCGGATACCAAGATCTTAGTGTTTTGAATGTCGAGTTTTAAGCCAGCTTTTTCACTCTCCTCTTTCACCTTCATCAAGAGGCCTAACATTCAGAATGGCAAATGAATTCATTCGTTCTTTAAAATTGTGTGTTTCTTCTGCTGTGTCTCCTATGCATCTACCACGTGTTGCACGGGCCTCCTGGGGTGTCATCAGGGAAGACGGCAAACAAATTCCTTGCCCCCACGAGTCTTACATTCTAGTTGAAGAAGCAGAAAAGAAGCAGACAGACATATCTTTCAGGTAAATATGCATTTCAAAGAAAAATAAAGCAGAGCAAGGTTGCTGGATGGGAGGCTATTTGAAATGGTGTTCTCAGCTACTGTGTCTTTGGGGAGAGGTAGGTGTGGGGAGAGTCGAGCAAAAATCTTGAGAAGTGTTCTGAACAACAGGAGCACTAAAAGGTGGACTGGACCTTGGTGTTTTCAAGAAATGCAGTCAGACTGGAGCAGAGGGGCAAGAGGAATAACATTAAGAACTGACTCTGGATATGTATTGGAGAAGGCGATGGCACCCCACTCCAGTACTCTTGCCTGGAAAATCCCATGGATGGAGGAGCCTGGTAGGCTGCAGTCTATGGGGTTGCGAAGAGTCGGACATGACTGAAGCGACTTAGCAGCAGCACCAGCAGCTGGATACGTATCTTTGTGTCTATGTTCAGTCGTTCAGTCGTATCTGACTCTTTGTGACCCCATGGACTGCAGCACGCCTGGGGTTGGAATGAAAACCGATCATCTAGAGTCCTATAGCCATTGCTGAGTTTTCCAAATGTGCTGGCATATATGAATGCAGCACTTTAACAGCATCACCTTTTAGAATTTGAAATAGCTCAGCTGGAATTCCATCACCTCCACTAGTTTTGTTCTAGTAATGCTTCCTAAGGCCCACTTGACTTCATATTCCAGGATGTCTGCACTACTCCAAAAAATATTCTAAGTCTGACCACAGTGTGCCTAATTCCAGGAAAATGGCCACTCTTGTAAACAACTGCTCTGGGTACTAGAGAAAACCCCTGAAATACACTTATTAATGAAGATGGCTATTATAGTTCACATGTGCGTTGCCTCAGATGGATTTTTAAATATTAACATGATTCTAAGATCATGTTAATGTTTAAATATCAGTTGATTACAAGTGTTCTTTTGGGACTTGTAATCACTTGATTACAAGTGTTCTTTTGCTCTTTGGGACATGCTAATGTCCCAAATATCAGTTGATTACAAGTTTCTTTTTTTAAAAAAGTATTATCTTTGGCTGTTCCAGGTCTTTGTTGCACCATGCAGGTTCTTTTAGATGCTGCATATGAGATCTAGTTCCCTGAACAGGGTTTGAACCCAGGCCCCCTGCACTGGGAATGCAGAGTTTTACCCACTGGATCATCAGGGAAGTTCTCAAGCGTTCCTTTCTAAGTCAGTTCCTAATGCATTTTCCAACAACTGTAGTGCTTATGCATGAGGGGTGCTAAGTCGCTGCAGTTGTGTCTGACTCTTTGCAACCCCGTGAACTGTGGCCCTCCAGGCTCCTCTGTCCATGGATTCGCCAGGCAAGAATACTGGAGTGGGTTGCCATGCCCTCTTTCAGGGGATCTTTCTGACCCAGGGATCGAAGCCGCATCTCTTACGTCTCCTGCACTGGCAGGCAGGTTCTTTACCACTAGCGCCAATTTTCCAGAATGACCTTCAAGTCCTATTTGGCACCTCTGTACTTGATGGTATTAATAATAGTACATAGCCAGGATGATAGCATTATTTCTATGAGGAAGTCAATTCTGGATTCCACTTAGTGGGGTCAGTTCACACTCTCCTCTCTCCTGTTCTGCATTCAGCTCATTCTGGTTCTGGGGCTTTGTGGCCTCAGAAGTAGCATCCAACAGCGAGGTTTCCAGCGTTCTTGTGGTATCAGAGAGAGCCCTGAGCCATCAAACAGGGCTCTGATAATCAAAGTGGCAGTAGGGAATCACACGCGTACTTCCCCAGAACCATCAGGAAGGCACACGTGTCCTCAGCTGTGCAAGGAAATGGGAAGTACTGTAAGTCCCCTACATATGAACAAGTTCTATTCTGAAAGTGCATTTGTTAAGTCCAACAAAGTTAGCTTAGGTACCCGACAAACATAATCGGCTAAATACTGCTGCTTTTATGCTTGCTTCCTGACCTCCTGGGCTTGAAATAAAGATACGGTACTTCTGTACTCTATTCAGTACTGCACAGTAAAGTACACAAAAGCACAACCATTTGTAGAGAATGCACGCATGTGACAGTGTGCACCAGACACGGGAACTAACGTATGTGACATTCGAGCACACATTCACATCTTTGAGAGTTCGCAACTTGAAGGTTCATATGTAGGGAACTTACTATAAAGGTGATGGGGAAGCAAACAGCAAAGAAGGGGAATCACCGAGGACTGCAGCACTGTAGGGGAAAGTCATCCAGTTAGTACTTCTCTGTGGCCAACACTAGGGGGCACCATTGTAGCTGAAGGTGTGCCCCTCGCTGGGAATTCAATGTCCTTGGAGTTGTACAATTGGAGGCTCTGCAAGAAATTCGAGGAAGAGACTCTTAATGAGACACCTATGTCCAGGTAAGAGATGTTTATATATCAGGCATTTTTAAGTTGTAAACGACCTTGCAAACTTTTATTAATGGTTTATAACATTATCCATGTGTTTAAAAAGTCTACATTTAATAAACCAGGAGAAACAGTAGGATTATTTGGCTTCATGCTTTTTCATAGACCAGGTTTTATGACCTCAAGTGGTATTTTCTCTCCAGAAGTGCATTTTGAACACAACCTTCTTGTTGCATTGAGGATGAATGCAGAGAGAGCTAAGCCTGGATACAGAAAGGATAATTAGGAAGTGATTGAAACAATGCAGGTAAGAGATGTTCAGAGCCTGATCTTGGGCAGGAAAATTGACAATGCTTAGGTTGTAAAATTGAACAGGCTCGAGAAATCTGACACGAAGGCAAGGAAGAAGAATAGTAAAGGGTGCTCACTGGCTCTTGGCTGAATAAGCAGGTGACAGCGAACACTGATGAAGGAACAGTCGGGGTGGGGGGGGATGGTGAGTTCACTTCTAGACATGTTGAGTTAGATGCATCCAGGGAATTTGTGTATGGAAAGATGCAGCAAGCTTGGAGCTCAGTGAGGAGTCTGGAGCTGCAGACAGTGATCCAGGTATCACATGCAGGTGACAGCTAAGCCAGGAGAACACAAGGAACCTGCACTAGGAGTTTATAGAGGACAGGATGTCTAGGAAAGAATCTCGAGGCTCAGCAGCATTTAATTGTCAGAGAGAGGAGAGGTACTGGCAAGAGTTTATATACTGGAAAATCAAAGGGTGTGTCTTTAACTGGGTTTCAGTTCAATTCAGTTGCTCAGTCGTGTCTGACTCTTTGCAACCCCATGAACCGCAGCACGCCAGGCCTCCCTGTCCATCACCAACTCCTGGAGTTCACCCAAACTCACTTCCATCGAGTCAGTGATGCCGTCCAGCCATCTCATCCTCTGTCCTCCCCTTCTCCCCCTGCCCCTAATCCCTCCCAGCATCAGAGTCTTTTCCAATGAGTCAACTCTTCACATGAGGTGGCCAAAGTACTGGAGTTTCAGCTTCATCATCATTCCCAAAGACCCAAACCAGTCTATCTGCTCCCCAACTACTTAAGATGGCTCAATGATGACTGCTGAGACTACTCACAATGAACAGGGAAGCCCGGTGTGCTGCAGTCCATGGGGTCACAAAGAGTCGCATGTGACTTTTGATGGAACAACCACAACAAGACAATTAACGTAAAATAAGTTGCTTCTCCTTCCTTTAAACTATTACTGAAATATATCCTTATGTAATAGTGTGCAAAGAACTTAGCACAAAACAAGATTAAATAGTCTTTGGTGATCTTTTAGAAGAGACTTTTAAAAGTTATGAATATGTGCATTGACTTGAAAATTCTTGTTGCAGAAACAATAGACTTATTTCTGTCAATTTCAAATTGTTTTAATTACTCCTGATAACAGTGTTAAAATTTCCATATTTTTGACATTGTCAATAATGAATCTGTCATCATTTTCTAATTGGAAAATATATTGTAGTTTTTTAGGAAGAAATTAGTTGGAAGCAAATATGAAAAATATTATCAATGACTATGTGATGATGGAAATATATTATTATTAAGTTTAAAATTATGTAAATTTTTTAAAATTAAGTATTTTAAAAAACTCT
Organism: Bubalus bubalis; assembly: GCF_019923935.1. Taxonomy (NCBI): domain Eukaryota; kingdom Metazoa; phylum Chordata; class Mammalia; order Artiodactyla; family Bovidae; genus Bubalus; species Bubalus bubalis. Next base: position 36,664,139 of record NC_059178.1, on the reverse strand, counting down.
ATTTCCGCTGTAGTTTTCAGTAAGAACATGTGATTGTAAAATTCTTTCTATATATTTTGTGTGTTCCAGGATTTAAGATCTGACATCCATGATTTATTATGTAAGTCATTTTTATGTCAAAGGCTACACTCATAAATAGAAAAATCATTCCACAATTTTATTTTCTACTTTCTATTTTTGACCATAATAAAATATTATCAGTATTTCATTCATGACTAAAGACCTAGGCTCAGTTCTGTTTTAACATGTGTGATTCTAAGATTTCAACAGAGCTATGGTTTTTCACGTTCTGATTCCTCTTGCTTCAGTAGTCGTTGACACCACCGTTACAGGAACCACTGGCCTGTAGGCAGGGGAAAAGCAATCACTGTGTGCCTGTACTCCCAGACTAACTGGAGGCTGGATGGTGAGGGGTCCACAGTAAGCGTATTTCAGGGTCTTCTCAAGGCACCCTCTAGAGGGCAGAGAAATCACAAGCCTGTTAGCAATTCTGTACAATTCAGGATTCTACATCCTTTCTTTAATAATATTCTGCTTTTCAATTTCACTTCATTTCAAATTGATGTTTTCATGATTTATTTTTACCAAATTTCAAAGTTACAAAAGAATATTCTTATTCCCCAGAAACAACGAACACTACCCTACCCAACAACCCAACATCACCAATTCCTCATATATCTTTCCAGAGGCAGTGGGGTGTGTGTGTGTGTGTGTGTGTGTGTATCACCCTGTCTTCTCCCTTGAAGTGAAAGTGTTAATCACTCAGTCGTGTCCGACTCTTTGAGACCCCATGGACTGTAGACTCCTCTGTCCATGGAATTCTCCAGGCAAGAATACGGGAGTGGGTTGCCATTTCCTCCTCCAGGGGATTGCCCCAACTCAGGGATCAAACCCAGGTCTTTTGCATTGACATGTGGATTCTTTACCATCTGAACCATCAGGGACGCCCTATCTTCTCCCTTATTTTTATACAAACATTAACCTCCATATAATGTTATCCTGTATCTTGCCTTTTCTGCTTAATATTGCTTTGGATAAAATTCAGTGCAAGGATAGAGAGCTTTCTTGTTTATGACTGAAAATTCTAGCTACAGGGTGCATAATTTTCCAACTAGTACTTCAGTGAAGGGCACTTAATTGTTTCTGCAGTGCTACTGGACCTTAGACATGTAAAATTTCACTAGCAATAGCAATAACTCCACCTGAGTCATATCTTACAGTGTTCTGGAGGCTGTTCTTAATTTTGCTGGGGAAGGAGGGGAAAATGATATTGAACTTGATAAACATCTCCTTCAAACTTTACATTCCCTCTGTAAACAAAGTCTTTCCCAAGAAAGCCTCTCCATTCCCCTCCCAGCCCCCCTACCCCCCCAACCCCCACCCACCAAGCCACTGCTTTCTCTGTAGGCAAGAAGAGTGCTGAGAATTGTTCTCTTGTTTGCCTCTTCCAGGTCATTTCATCTCCTCCCCAAACACCTATTCTTGAATCTCAAGTCACTGGGCTTTTCAACCACTTTTCTTCATTGCTGGCATTCTCCACCAACCAAGGAAGATCATATTCCTTCATTTCTATTTTTTTAAGTTCCTGAATGACTGTTATTCTCTTCAACTCTATTTCTGTTCCAGTGATTGGCTATTTTAATATCTACACAGGTGAAAATTTCACATTCTGCTCTGGTTGGACTGGATTTCTAAGGACAAGTAAAGATCTAGGCAAACAAGTTGAGAATGGCCTAAAATTAAGGTTTTGTGACTAGGAAAGCACGGTGTGAAATTTGAGTTAAATTGGGAGAAGATCTTGGCCAAATATAACTTTCTTTTTTTCTTCTATCCTTCCTTCTTTTCTTTCTATTGAAGATTATTGATGTGTGTGTGTGTGTGTGCGCGCGCGCGTGTGTGTGTGCTTAAGTCGCTTCAGTCGTGTCTGACTCTCGAGATCCTATGGGCAGTAGCCCACTAGGCTTCTCTGTTGATGGGATTCTCCAGGCAAGAATACTGGAGTGGGTTGCCATTTCCTCCTCCAGGGGATCTTCCTGACGCAGGGATTGAACTGACATCTCTTATGTCTCCTGCATTGGCAGGCAGGTTCTTTACCACTAGTACCACCTGGGAAGCCCGCGATTGACATACATTATACTGAATATTAGATTGCAGTGCACAACATAATGATTCAATGTTTGTATACATTGCAAAATAACAATTTTATTTAGACTCTGTTGGGTAGATGATCAAAGTCTCAAATATTTTCCTCGTAGGAGTAACAGGGTAAAATTTGTGTTTATGAAGATAACTCTGATTGTATTATAGAAGATCTATTGCAGAGAATTGTTGTCATGGATTCTACCCAGCTAAAGAGGTGTATTTCTTGGTGGCACATTATTATTGATGATGTGTTTGTTCATCGTGCCACATCCTGGATTTTGGAGGGCAAGGTAAACACATCCTGCTTGGCACTGTCACCCCTCACCTGGGCTGGAGTTGTGCTCACTGGTGAAATATTTTCAGGGCATCCAAGATAAATTAGGTAGGTGGGATACCGTAGCCCTGTGGGCTCCCTCCCCTAAGCAGAGTAGAACTAGGGGGAATTTTATTTTAATTTCTCTGAAGATGGGTGGGAGTAGAAACTGTAATGTAGTAGATAAGTGTGTAGTTTTGCAGCCAGGAAGCCTGGGGTCAAATCTGAGATCTGTCTTCCAGTTGGCTATGTGATCTTGACTTCCCTGGTGGCTCAGTGGTAAAGAATCCACCTGCCAATGCAGGAGATGTGGATTCCATCCCTGGGTGGGGAAGATCCCTTGGAGAAGGAAATGGCAACTCACTCCAGTATTCTTGACTGAAAAATCCCATGGACAGAGGAGCCTGGCGGGCTACAGTCCATGGGGTCACAAAGAGTCGGACATGGCTGAGCAGGTGCACATATACGCACACACACGTGCACACGCACACACACACACACACACACAGGTCACCTGACAGACCAGATTCAAGCTTCTAGAAGAAATAACAGTAGGAGAAAAAACGATTACAGCCAACCGCAGCATAGATTTTCTTCTTCATCAGCATGGAGTTGGCATCACGACAGTAGACACAATCACACTGATTTTTGTAAGAGAGAAACAAGTATTAAAGCTTGGGAGAAAATAAGTACGCATGAGTTGTGCCAGCCTAAAGGCTAGCATTTATCGCCGGCAAATCCTGGGGCATTTGTGCCCAGAGATTTCTAGAAGCCCTCCCTCCTTGCCCTCTTGCTTCGGTTCCTGATGCCCTATCTCCCACGGTGGCTATGCCCTCTGTCATCCTGGAGGTCTGCCCTCTCACTTGCCTATGCGCATGCTCTTCGTTACCTAGCAACTTCAACTGTCAAGCCTGAGCCTAGCTGGTGACCAGTTGTCAGTATCATTATTATTCTTGGTACAATATCAGAATGGACCTAGTGGGAAATTTTCCTCAAAAGAAATAACACACTGGCTATTTTCTTTTGTCTCCGATTTATTCTGGTTTAGGGGCAGGAACACATATTTGCTGTTTAAACGAAGTGTGCATTTGTTCATGTAATATGGGTCTGGAAATGAGTCTGGAAATAACTTCTAAAGCTCTCTGATCTCTAACCTTTTTATTTCCTTGGAGGACTATTGTTAAACCAACCAGCACATAAACTCATGGACCCTATTTTTACCAACTCTGATGTCTTATTAAAAGCAAGAGCATGATGTTTTAAGCCTCAATCAGAAGAAATTCCTTGGGAAAATAATTTTTAGGTTGTTTTCCCTGGTTTTTGGAGAAGGTCATCGAGAGGACACGACCGTCGGTTCAACTACAAGCTGGACCTGAGTGATCAGAGGCTCCTCACCCCTGCCCCTGACCTTGAAATCAATGTTCTGCCCACTGTTCCCACAGGGGTAACTGTTCCGAGGACACAGTCATGAGGGAGGAAGATGTCATAGAGACCATGTGGATGGTATACATCATAGAACCCCATGAAAACTTCTACGTAAACTTGTAAGATTCTGGTGGGCAGGTGTAGAGATCTACTTGTCTTGCAGTGCCCCAGACAAGCCGCATCAGTAAGTTCCCTTGCTTATTGGACCTGCCAACTGCCAGTCTGGATGGTCTACATCTTCCTTCCATCTCTCCTTGCCTTCTGTGCACGGGGGCTAGTTTGCAAACCAATACTGGCCAGGTGCAGGAAACAATGCTTTAGGCTTCTTGTGCCTCAGGCTCTTGGCAAGCTTAGAAATTCTCAATCTCATTACTGTGAAAGAGTGAAGGAGAAAGCTGACTGCAAATCTAAGTATTTGATGTATTTTGCGTGCAAAGTACCAATAGTATTATCTATTATTCAGGAGCACTATTTGAGTGCTTTGGAGGTTAATAGAGAAAGAGACTTCCAAAATGATTCTATGTCTGAGCTTTTCTCATGAGGGTCACATGTCTATCATAATAACTCATTCACTCTGCTACAACCTAATAAGGGTGCATTGTTTAGTTATTAAGAACATTAACGAGGAACAACAGGATGCTGAGCGTGTGTTCTCCTCCCATGCTTGATGTGCTGGTGGAGCATGACATCCAGGCTTACGTGTCTGTAGTGGGGACCTCTCAATCAAGTGTCAGAATTCAGGGATATTTCAAGATTCAGTGGGCTTCCCCAGTGGTGCTCAGTGGTAAAGAATCTGCCTGCAGTACAGGAGCCATGGGAAATGTGGATTCAATCCCTGGGTCAGGAGGATCTCCTGGAAGAGGGCATGCCATCCCACTCTGGTATTCTTGCCGGGAGAATCCTCATGGACAGAGGAGCCTGGTGGGCTATAGTCCATAGAGTTTCAAAGAGTCAGACACGACCGAATCGACTTAGCATGCACACATGCCCAAGATTCGGTATATTAATAGCTCAGAGAAAAGGTTAAACAAGAGATGTACTAAAATGGATAGATGCTGCTTCAACTCCTCTAATTCTTTTGGAAATTCACTTTACTAATTGTATTTCTTGGAACTGAATAGATTTCTTCTGGTAGCACATTAATGTTCAATATCATTGTGGATGTGTGATGACTTGAGGCACCTCCAGTAAATCGCTCTCAATAGCAAAGAGCTCAAGGATATGAGTTCTGGAGGCAGCTCCGCTTCTGACATCCCCTCTGGGCATTCATTTGATTGAAGCCGTTTTCTCGCCTCTGATGCCTAAAAACCTAGTTTACCAGGTCTATCTATTTCCCCTTCTTCCCCAATGGTAACCCCTCTCTGACCCTGTTTATGGCAAGGCAGCCCAGAGGGTCAGTTCAGGTGCAGAGCTATTCATTATGTTCCTGTGAGGAAATTCCAGGGTATAAACTAGGTGGTTGAGGTAAATTACAGGCAGAGTATCTCATTACTCAGTTTAACAACTGTCCTGAGCACAAAACATTCTTTCAGGCATTCTCTGTCATCATTCTCATTGCTAGTCCCAAAGCCAATTTCTAGACTATTTTTTGTGTTACCTAGTTCTGAGTTCTCTCTGAGACCCCAAGATTCCTGGGGACTTGGGACCTTTTGAATTCTGGGTCCCTAGTCTGCCCCTTCAGCCTCTTAGCGCACTGGTGGGTGAGAGAGCTGTGAGTTTGGACTTCCCTAGTGGCCCAGTGGCTAAGATTCTGCACTCCCAATGCAGGGGGTCTGGGTTCGATCCCTGGTCAGAGAACTAGATCCCACATGCAGCAACTAAGACTCAGCAGTCAAATAAATTAAAAAAAAGAGAGAGCGAGAGCTGTGAGTTAACAGAATGGAAAGAACCCGCCTGCCAAGTAGGAGACGCAGGTTTGATCCCTGGGTCCAGAAGATCCAGAGAGGGAAATGGCAACCCCCTCCAGTGTTCTTGCCTGGAGAATTCCATGGACGAAGGAGCCTGGCGGGCTACAGTCCATGGGGTCACCAAAGTGTCGAACACAACTTAGTGACTGAACAACAACAACAACAATTGGTTAGTTAGTCAAACTTTTGATGAAACATTCTCTAATTCAATTTCTCTCTTTCTTTGTATTGGATATTAATCGGATCCCCTTTCACTCTCATCCTGATGAGTTGAATGAGCTTTGGAATTGGAACCCAGAAGACTTGGGTGTGAGTCCTAGATTTGCTACTTACTAGCGGTTGTGCCTGGGAAATTTCTTTAATTCTCTGAGCCTCAGTTTTCTCATTGACAACATGGAGAGACTGTTGCCTTTCTTACTTTACAGGGTTGTTGTGAAGATCATAATGAAGGCCACAGACATGTTTAGCTTCATGTTTCACCATAGGAGACTGTGATTCCATGAAAAAGACAACTCTAAATGTGATAGAGATTTGGCTAAGAAATAAAACATGGCTGAAAGACGTGTGAATTGACTATGGTCCATCATGCCTAAATCTGAGTGACTTAGAATTAGTAGGGTCAGAAAAACAGTATTTTTATAAGAGCACCACAGGATTTCCAGATCAAACACATTTTGCCCAGCACGTGGGGCCTCTTTATACTAAAAAGTTACTCATTATTTAGCTGAAACTCAATTTAACTTGGGTTTCCCTGATAGCTCAGTTGGTAAGGAAGATCTGCCTGCAATGCAGGAGACCCCAGTTCAATTCCTGGGTTGGGAAGATTCACTGGAGAAGGGCCTGGGAGAAGGGATAGGCTACCCACTCCAGTATTCTTGGGCTTCCCTTGAGGCTCAGCTGGTAAAGAATCTGCCTGGGAATCTTGTATTTTACTTGCTCAAGCTGGTGATCCTACACAGGTATCCTCACGAGTGAGCTGCTTCTGAAACTTCTGACCTGGATCCTGAGTAGGGTCTGATTGAGAGCCAGGGAAATGGGGTGACTGACTCTGTGGCAGGACTTCAGATGCTGCGGTGAGGAGATCATGATGTCTTCCTATGAGAATAGAAAGTCCTGCCTCACCACCTGCAGGTGTGACATTTTCTTCTTAGAATTGTATATACTGCAAATGTAAATAACCAAGGGAAAGATAGAGAAGCGTCAGGCAAGTATCCATTATTTACATTTGACTGTAGTCAGACAACCTAGAAATAAGTTAAAAAAAATTTTTATTGGAGTGCAATTGCTTGTTAATATTGTGTTAATTTCTGCTGTATGACACAGTGGATCAGCTATATGTATACACATATCCCCTCTTCCTTGGATTTCCTTCCCATTTAGGTCACCACAGAGTGCTGAGTAGAGTTCCCTGTGCTATATAGTAGGTTCTCATTAGTGATCTATTTTATACATAGTATCAGTAGTGTATATGTGTCAGTCCCAATCTCCCCAACCATCCCATCCTCCTTTTCCCTCCTTGGTGTCTATACATTTGTTTTCTGTGTCTGTTTCTCTAAAAAATAAGTTTTTGAGAGTAAATAAAGAATGTCAAGGCTTCCCTGGTGGTTCCGGCGGTAAAGAATCTGCCTGCAATGCAGGACATCCAAGTTTGATCCCCGGGTCAGGGAATGGCAACCCACAGCAGTATTCTTGCCTGGGAAATCCCATGGACAGAGGAGCCAGGTGGGCTACAGTCTGTGGAATCGCAAAGAGTCAGACAGGACTGAGCCACTAACACTTTGACACTTTGAAAGAATATGAGACCCTGAATCTCTATAGAAAGGGGAGAATGGTGGCCTAACTTTTAATCCCAGAGCCAAGATATGGGAAAGACTAAAGACTCACGTTGCTGCTCCCCAGGCTTGCCCTGGATCTGTTTGTGTGTCTGTCTGTTTTTTAGGCTGCCCCAAGCAGCCGGCAGGATGTTAGTTCCCTGACCAGGGATCAAGCCTGTGCCCCTGCAGTGTGAGCTCAGAGTCTTAACCACTGGACTGCCAGGAGAGTCTCCTGCTCTGGATCTGACTTGTTCTCAGTTACAGTGAAGCCCAGTCTGGCAGGTGACCTTTTTGATCTCTGTTCAGGTGGAAGAGAAGTGGCAGGAATGGGCTTGGAGGAGTGGTATCTTAGCACTGTAGTACCAGTGGGAAGTAAATGACACCCCACTCCAGTATTCTTGCCTGGGAAATCCCACTGACAGAGGAGCCTGGCAGGCTACAGTCCATGGGGTCGCAGAGAGTTGAACACAACTGAGCAACTGTGTAACAACAAAAATAACAAAAGAGTGGGAAGATTCTCACAGAAGACACAAAAACAGCCCGGGTTTTCTTGTTGCCCTAGTTCAGAGCTGTCCAACAAAGCTTTCTGCAATGACAGAAATGTTCTGCACTGCCCATTACCATAGCCACAAGCCACAGGCTGCTACCGATCACCAAAATGTCACTAGTGTCGCTAAAGAACTGGATTTCAAGCTTTATTTCATTACCATTAAAATAGTCACAGGTGGCTCAGTTCAGTTCAGTTCAGTCGCTCAGTCGTGTCCAGCTCTTTGCGACCCCATGAATCGCAGCACGCCAGGCCTCCCTGTCCATCACCAACTCCTGGAGTTCACTCAAACTCATGTCCATTGAGTCAGTGATGCCATCCAGCCATCTCATCCTCTGTCGTCCCCTTCTCCTCCTGCCCCCAGTCCCTCCCAGCATCAGGGTCTTTTCCAATGAGTCAACTCTTTGCATGAGGTGGACCAAGTATTGGAGTTTCAGCTTCAGCATCAGTCCTTCCAATGAACACCCAGGACTGATCTCCTTTAGAATGGACTGGTTGGATCTCCTTGCAGTCCAAGGGACTCTCAAGAGTCTTCTCCAACACCACAATTCAAAAGCATCAATTCTTCAGTGCTCAGCTTTCTTCACAGTCCAACTCTCACATCCATACATGACCACTGGAAAAACCATAGCCTTGACTTGATGGACCTTAGTGGCTACCATATTGGATATGTGGTTTATGGGCCAACATCAGTCTCCACCAGAGTCACTGGCTGGCTGGCAGCTTGTGGGTTGTTGTAGTCACACTTAGTTTGCACAGTTAGAAAAACAAACTAACCTGATTTTAGTTGCTGACATTTAATAATTGGACTATTTCCAATGAAAATTTGAATTTCTGGCTTCTTTGGAAAATGTCTGGCAACACTAAACCAACAGTCTTCCAAGGTACCCATTACCTTGAATTTATCTGCGGTTGTTTTGCTTTTGATTTATTTTATACCCCACCTGCTTTCCTGATTTATTTTATCTGCCGGCTGCCATGGGCATTGATTTGGGGATCCCTGTTTAAGGAGCAACATTTTGGTTTCACCTTTATGAAACAAATGAACTAAAGACTAACTTTGAGGTGCTTTTTATAAATATCAATTAGAAGCTGCCTCTCTCACACTGACTAAAAAAGGGGGCCCATGTACAGGAAAGGAGCAGCAGCAAGCTCTGTCAGAGCAGGATAGCAAGCTGGGTGACTCATGTCCCATGTGGACAACTTTGGAATAGTCCTTTTGCCTCTCAGTTTCTCCACCTATAAAATGAAGCCAATAATAGTAGCTACCTCTTGGTGTTGTTACGAGGTTGTTCTACAGTGAGGTATATAAAGAATTTTATAGCCACTCTCAATAATAAGCTTAAAATTTAGAAAGTAACATTTTCATTTGTCATAGTTTTTATATTTCGATAGCATCAATTTTGAAAGAAACTGGTGAGAACTAAGTCCCTGGAAAAAACTTTCTTCATTAATAAAGGAAGAAATGAAGTGCTGCAACCACATAGCGGAAATTTTTAGAAAAGGTTCTTTTCATATGTTTCCCGGGTTAAACTCACTGTCATAATCTAATATACCCCACAAAAAAGTAACTGCATTTTGAGCCTGTCAAGATGAAATTAGCTCATGAACATACTTTTCCTTGCTTAGTGGCATTGCTAATTTTGGGATTTGAGCAAACCAAAAGTTGAAAAAGAAATAAAATTCAGATGGAATTCAACATCACCAAAAGCTGTTAAACATGGGGCAATAAATATAAATGTGAGCACAACAAAGCAAATTACAAAGGAAGAAGTAAAAACATTCTTCCTGAAAGATACTATGTGAGGAAAGCAAAATTAAAGACTATGTATCAATGGAGGAGCAAAAAGCAGTGGCAACCACAAACTGTTGTAGAAACCCAATGGTAAATAAGAAAGGACTTTATGTCATAGACTTCTCATCACCAGGAGAAGGGATGGCAGGAAAACTTGTCAAGCTTTAAAAATGTCGAGAGTCTCAACTTGAGTGACTATAATCCTTCTAAGATATTTGGCAATTACAGAATGTTCAGGAAACAAACATTTGAGCCTAAACTAAGTGCAGGGAAATGAGCAACCAGTCAGGGCTCCGCTCTCAAAGAATTATCATCAAGCTGAGAGAGGTAGGAGTGAATAGAGGATAATAGGTAAAAGATAGATGATGACTGGTGAATTCAGAAAGGCATTGCCTAATCTTCACTTTTTAATCATCCCATTTCTTTCATTTATAAATGGGGTTTGAAAGATGAATAGGTAAATAAGAGTTTACCAGGTGGACAAGGGGAGAAAGTGATTCCAAGCATAGGAACCAGCATGTTCAAAGGCTCAGAGATGTAAAATAGTGAATAAAAGATGGAGAACATTTTATCCTCCAGAGTATGGTGCACAGAGAAGATTGGTGGGATGGCTTATACTAGGAGCAGAAGTGTGTGTAAGGATTTTGGGATTTTGGAAAGGAGAGGGTAACATGAGGGGAAAGCGGAGCACGATGTTGAAATTGTACGGTATGTGATTTTTTTTCCTCTATGCTACCCCCACCCAACCGGGTAATTCTAATAGTCTCAAGAGATGCTTGATGTTTGGGAATTATTTGTGGGTACCAGTCTTGGGAAAGAGCTGAGATCATGAGACCAGGGGCAAGAGGACAGACACAAAAACCACCAAGACCACGGCTGATGTTACGTCATCTTTGTACAAATTTTACAAAGAAAGCTCTTTGGGACTGGGTGGCGGCTTTGTGCCAAAAAGAGGCATTTGCAGCCCCACAGTAAAGGCACAGCTTTGAGGGCAAAGTACTCTCACCCCACTGGCTGCACACCCTTCTGCGGTGCACAGCCTGAGCAACCTGATGTGGCAAACCCTCAACGGTGAGAAAGTATGCACGGAGGAGGGTCTGTGACCGTGAGAGGTCATGGAAGTGGCGTTTAGGCCAGCATCACTTATCCCTGAAGGACTCAGAGATTATATCTCATGTGCCTGTGTACAGCGTGTTCAGGGAACTCTGAGCAGATCAGTATTTTCGGAAGCTATATTTCTGAGGGAGTGTGTTTGTTTCCTAGGGCTGCTGTGACATATTAGTACAGCCTGGATGGTTTAAAATAGCAAAAATGAATTCTGTCGCTGTTATGGAGGCCAGAAATCCAGAAGTCTGAAATCAAAGTTATCAGCAGGGTTGGTTACTCCTGTGGCTCTAGACAGGGTTTTCATCTTATGTCTCTCTCCTGGCTCTGGTGACCGTGGGCAACCCTTGGCTTCTAGACACCATTGAACCTCTGCCTCTGTCTTCACATCATCTCTTCCTCTTTTATGAGCACACTTATCACGGGATTTAGGGTGGCTCAGCGGTAAAGACGGAGAAGGCAATGGCACCCCACTCCAGTCCTCTTGCCTGGAAAATCCCATGGATGGACGAGCCTGGTAGGCTGCAGCCCATGGGGTTTCTAAGAGTCAGACACGACTCAGCGACTTCAGTTTCACTTCTCACTTTCATGCATTGGAGAAGGAAATGGCAACCCACTCCAGTGTTCTTGCCTGGAGAGTCCCAGTGACGGTGGAGCCTGGTGGGCTGCCATCTATGGGGTTGCACAGAGTTGTACACAACTGAAGCGACTTAGCAGTGGTAAAGAATCTGCCTGCAATGCAGGAGAAGTGGGTTCCATCCCTGGGTTGGGAAGATCCCCTGGAGAAGGAAATGGCAACCCACTCTGGTATTCTCACCTGGAAAGTCCCATGGACAGAGGAGCCTGGTGGGCTACATTCCATGGGGTCACAAAGAGTTGGACATGACTGAATGACTGAGCACAGCACAGCAGCACATATTACATTTGCAAAGACCTTGTAGCAAGTTAGTCCACCATAAGTCCTGGGTGGATATATCTTTTGGGGGCCACCATTCAATCCACCACAAGAGGAGTCATGGTATCCATTGGGCCAACAAGCAAGCAGGAACCTCCAGTCTGATACTGTGTGATCAGCATATGGTATTGGCTTATGGTTCACTGATGCTGAACTATTTGTCACTTACTTGGTGTTTATTTCAGCCTAAGCACTCTTCGTTCATTTTATACTGTGTAGATTTGGTCTTATCCTGACAAGGCAATTGCTTTAATCAGAAAAGCTCAGTTTTGGACTTCCCTAGTGGCTCAGTGGTAAAGAATCCATTTGGCAATGAAGGAGAAACGGGTTTGATTCCTGATCCGGGAAGATCCCACATGCTGTGGAGCAACTAAGCCCGTGCGCCACAACTATTGAGCTTGTGCTCTGGAGCCCAGGAGCCGCAACTGCTGAGCCTGAACACCATAGAGCCCATGCTCTACAACAAGTGAAGCCACCCCAACGAGAAGCCCTTACCCCACAACTAGAGCGTAGCCCCAGGTTGCTGCAACTAGAGAAAAGCCCATGCAGCAATGAAGACCCAGCACAGCCCCAAATAATTACTTTTTTAAGAAAAGCACAGTTTTCATTGGTGCATTTCTTACTGCTGAAAGATGAAAAGTCCCAGAGTTGTCACTTGGTAATCTTCGAGTTTGAGCCTAAAGTTTCCATTTGCCTAGAATTTGTTTAAAATTGTTCCTATCCTAGAGATATCATTTTGCCACTTGTAACTCTTTGTGGATTGATTTCCACTGAACTATTAAAACCTTGCCACAGTCGAGGAGTTCTCTTTGGGCCTCTGTGTTGCAGAATAATGTACGGTATCTGATGCCTCTTGAATGAGAGAGGTTACAGAAGGATGTACATTTATGGCTGCAGAATGTTCATAGTCACATACCCCAAGGCCCATGTGTTTTAAAATTAGAATAAAGAAAAGGAAAAGGCTCTTTTTCTTTCTTTTCTTAATTGGAAGAAAAGTGCTTTACAATGTTGTATTGGTTTCTGCCGTACAACAAGGCAAATCCGTCATAATTATACATATGTCACCTCCTCTTGAGCCTCTCTCCCCTCGCTCCATCTCCATCTCCTCTAGGTCATTGCAGAGGGCCAGGCTGGCCTCCCTGTGCTCTACACTGACTTCTCACCTGCTCCCTATTGTATGCATGCTAGTGTATATATGTCAGTGCTGCTTTCTTCATTCATCCCACTGTGTCAAGTCTGTTCTGTATATCTGCATCTCTATTAAGAAAAGGCTATTTTTTTTCTGAAATGGGGTTAATTACAAAATAAAATAAATTGCTGTCTCATAGAATTAAAGAATATTGGAGGCAAATGATGCTTGTAGATTAATCTAGCTCACACATTTGACAGAGAAACTGATGCAAGAGAGATGGGCTTGCTGAACATTACACAGCCAGCAAGTGAAAGAGAACTCACTTGCTCTTACTGCTTACATTTGCAACAGTTGTGAAAATTACATGCATGAGGTGGATGTCCTGATGAAACGAAAACTGGCTTGAAACAAGCATTTCTATTTCACAAGGAAACATCAAAAATAACCACCTGGTCTCATGTTTCTTCAGTCACTTAATTCCAAAACCTGAGGATAGCCTCTCTCCCTCATTACATCACCATTTTGCATCTTTCTATTTAAATGCGTCAGTTAAATTAATGAATGCTTTGCCTTTTTGATAACATTATTTTCTTCCCTTCTGCCAGTATCTCCCACTATTATCTGTTGAACTCCTTTTTTGGTCCAAGCTTCCTTTGGCACTTTGTTTCTCCTAAATCTATCTAATCTTTCACTATGGAGGAAGTGGGAAAGTCAGAGACAAGGGGTAGGGCAGAAACAAGGAGGAAAGCTGGAAAGGAATAAAGGGAGGCAGAGAGAAACTAGATTCTTCCTAACTTTCTACTTCCAAGCATATTAAAAAGCAGAGACATTACTTTGCCAACAAAAGTCCATCTAGTCAAAGCTGTGGTTTTTCCAGTAGTCATGTATGAATGTGAGAGTTGCACTGTGAAGAAGGCTAAGCACCAAAAAACTGATGCTTTAGAATTGTAGTATTGGAGAAGACTCCTGAGAGTCCCTTGGACACCAAGGAGATCAAACCAGTCAATCCTAAAGGAAATCAATCCTGAATATTCACTGGAAGGACTGATGCTAAAACTGAAGCTCCAATATTTTGGCTACCTAATGCAAAGAGCTGACTCACTGGAAATGACCCTGATGCTGGGAAAGATTGAGGGAAGGAGAAGAGGGCAACAGAGGATGAGATGGTTGGATGGCATCATTGACTCAATAGACATGCATTTGAGCAAGCTCTGGGAGATGGTAAAGGATAGGGAAGCCTGGTGTGCTGCAATGCTTGGGGTTACAAACAGGGGTTACTGAAAAACAATTTTCTGCTTCTGTTTTCAGATGTCAATATTCTTACAGTATTGTAAATTAAAAAAAAAATAGAAACTAAATATCCACCAACAAGATAGTTGTTAACTAAGTGGTTCACAAATTTTGGCCTGTATTAGAATCTCTTCTGAACACTCTTAAAATTGTGGATATTTGAGCCAAACACTAGACCTTCTGAATATAAATATGTATAAGTTTGGACACTGGCAGCATGATAATCACCAAACCTCATCAGATCAGATCAGATCAGTCGCTCAGTCGTGTCCGACTCTTTGCGACCCCATGAATCGCAGCACGCCAGGCCTCCCTGTCCATCACCAACTCCCAGAGTTCACCCAGACTCACGTCCATCGAGTCAGTGATGCCATCCAGCCATCTCATCCTCTGTCATCCCCTTCTCCTCCTGCCCCCAATCCCTCCCAGCATCAGAGTCTTTTCCAATGAGTCAACCCTTCGCATGAGGTGGCCAAAGTACTGGAATTTCAGCTTTAGCATCATTCCTTCCAAAGAAATCCCAGGGCTGATCTCCTTCAGAATGGACTGGTTGGATCTCCTTGCAGTCCAAGGGACTCTCAAGAGTCTTCTCCAACATGACAGTTCAAAAGCATCAATTCTTTGGCGCTCAGCCTTCTTCACAGTCCAACTCTCACATCCATACATGACCACAGGAAAAACCATAGCCTTGACTAGATGAACCTTTGTTGGCAAAGTAATGTCTCTGCTTTTCAATATGCTATCTAGGTTGGTCATAACTTTCCTTCCGAGGAGTAAGGTGATCCTAATGTAAATTGCAATTTATTAATTAGTACATTAAATTACTTCATGATACAGTCATACAAAGGAATATTATGCAGCCACCAAAAAGGACAGTGTAGGTCCATATGAATTGACACTGATATATGTCCATAGTGAGTGAAAAGATCAGGTTAAAGAATAATAGATTTAAGATGATTTCATTTATTTTTCGGAGAAGGCAATGGCACCCCACTCCAGTACTTTTGCCTGGAAAATCCCATGGACGGAGGAGCCTGGTGGGCTGCAGTCCATGGGGTCACTAGAGTTGGACACAACTGAGCGACTTCACTTTCACGTTTCACTTTCATGCATTGGAGAAGGAAATGGCAACCCACTCCGGTGTTCTTGCCTGGAGAATCCCAGGGACGGGGGAGCCTGGTGGGCTGCCCTCTATGGGGTCGCACAGAGTTGGACACAACTGAAGCGACTTAGCAGCAGCAGCAGCATTTATTTTTGTAATATATATCATATGTATAATACATGCAATACATAGTATATTAGGTGATATTGTTGTGGCTCAGTGGTAAAGAATCTGCCTGCAATGCAGGAGGTGCGGGTTCAATTGCTGGGCTGGGAAGATCCCCTGGAGAAGGAAATGGCAACCCACTCCAGTATTCTTGCCTGGGAAATCCCATGGATGGAGAGCCTGGCAGGCTACAGTCCAGGGGGTCACAAAAGAGTCAGTCACAACTTAGTGATTAAAACAACAACAAAAGGCATAATATAAAACAAAAATACAGATGGAGTTCTATAGAGGTATTAAGAGACTTTTGCGCTTTGTTCAATTTATCTCTGTTTTCATGTTTTTGTAATGAGTCTATTATGAACCATGTATAATTGGGGGGAAATATTAAAATCAGTAACTGCCTAGAAGCCCTTGTCCTTAAACGACAATGCCAGGGAAGCTTCTTCAGAGGATTAAGTTAGTTAATACCATTTAAATAATTTACTACTGTGAAAATGTTTTATTCATCTCTTTCCTGACCTTACTCTTTACAAATGTTCTAAATTACAGATAGCGCATGTTTAACTTGTCCTGTAAATTAACCTTTTCAACTAGAACAGGGAAGAATACAAACTTTCCCTCCCACCTTATTCATTGTGGTGAAAGTGAAAACTCTTAATGACCTCAGTTGATCAGCTTTCGTGAGTGAAGAAGCAATAAAATGATCATCTTTCAAGGCAGATACATTGGGTCACAGGCACTACTGAAATATTTTACCATGTACAAAGTCCATGGGGCTGCAAAGAGTCAGACAGGGCTGAGTGACTGAACTGACCTGAACACTACAGAATCTTGGAATATAAGTAACTATTTAAAAATATTTTTTTTAATTGGAGGATAATTGTTTTACAAGGTTGGATTGGTTTCTGCCAGGTGACTACTTTATTGACGAGGGAGAAACAGATTCTGTTTTCCTCTTGTTGTTGTTGCTTAGTCACCATGTTGCGTCTGACTCTTTGCTACTCCGCGGACCCCTCCAGGCTCCCCCGTGCATGGAATCTCCCAGGCAAGAATACTGCGGTGAGTTGCCATTTCCTTCTCCAGGGGATCTTCCTGACCCAGGGATGGAACCCATGTCTCCTGCCTTGCAGGCGGATTCTTTACCACTGAGCCACCAGGGAAGCTCCTCTGTTTCCCTAGGTGAAATTAAATGTCTAACAAATTTTTTAAAATAAATTGATTGACTGTTTCTCATAGTTAGAGGTGTAGTTAATCATTTTGGGTCCCTCCCTGAGTAAAAAGTTTTAGGATAAGTCTTCCTTCATGTTTTTATTTGCAAGGCATTGGGTTGGCCGAAATGTTCATTCAGTCGTAAGATGCTATGAGGACCCAAACGAGCTTTTTGGCCAACCCTATAAATAGTCTCCCAGACACTCTGTGGTCACTTTTACCAAGAGAGAAGTACAGACAAGTAGTGTTTATTTATCTTTTTCTGTGCTGTTTCCTCCTGCCTTTTATCCACCTCCCCTACACACACCTTGGCCACATGAGTGTCTGTTCAAGATGGATGTTCATAAATGAGTGATTCTTGTGATTTAGGCATGTCACACGTGGTTAGTATTTCTCAAGAAGTCTGTTAAGTGCCTCTCATTGAATTAGTACAATTCTCAGAGTTAACTTTATGGTACTGCTATTCTTTCTGCTTTGATCTGTTTAAGCACTTTCAGCTCAGAGATATAAAGCCAAAATCAGACTTGAGTGTATCGGTATGGTTATTAATATTAATATTTTCTATAAAATATTAAAGTCAATTATAGGAATGTGCAAATATGGAAGTTTCTTAAAAGTTATCTAAGATTCCTATAGTAAATGTTTTATGTATATGATACCTATAAAAGTATAATAGATATAGTAGGTATGTATATATACATATTAAACAGATTTATACACCATATGTATATATATTTATTCCCTCTGTGAATAGTGTTACATTTTTCTTTTATAGATCATGAAACTTAATAAAATCTAATATTGATTGAGCATTTACTATGTTCTAGGTATATTATCTTATTTAACCATCATAACTACCTGTCTAAATAAAATTTTCAAGAAGCTAAAAACATGATTATCATTTCAAAATTGTATGAATACATGCTAAAATGTTTATTAACTCATTAGTGAGAGAATCAGCAGGATAAAAAAGCTGTTCAAGAAGTAGGTTTTTATAGGCATTTAAGAGGACATGCCTTAGTGACTAAATATCAACAAGAGAGAAATGTTAATATAAGATTGATCAGTAGAGCAATTTAAAAAATTACTTTTGGGGCTATCTTTTCTACCCAACAGAAATTACTTGTGGTTCCACTGTAGCTACCTTCAAGTTAGCACTTATCTCCCAAGAGTCTAAGATCTTAATTCATGTACTCATACCAAAACTTCTGTACAAATGTCAAACAAAGGAAAGTTACCCCAGATAATAAAACAATCCATGAGTGGGCTGATTAAACAGTGTCCCCGTATGACACTGAAAACTCATGCTGGGACTTCCGTAGTGGTAATGCAGGGGATGTGGGTTCGATCCCTGGTCTGGGAACTAAGATCCCACATGCTGAGGGACAACTAAACCCGTGTTCCTTTGTTGCCTTATAGTCAAGTTTTAGATCATATCTTTTAACACACCCTGTCATGTAAGTGGGGGCCTCCTTGGTGTGACCCAGTGGTAAAGAATCCACATGCTAATGCAGAAGATGTGGGTTTGATCCCTGAGTCAGGAAGACCACCTGGAGAAGGAAATGGTAACCCACTCCAGTGTTCTTGCAAAGGAAATCCCATGGACAGAGGAGTCTGGCCAGCTACAGTCTGTGGGGTTGCAAAAGAGCTGGACATGACTTAGCAACTAAAACAACAACAAAATTGTGTAAGTAATTTTATTATCCTCATTAATTTGGTAGAGATAAATCAGATTCAAATAAGCAAAGTCACATATATTTTATAAGGTAATGAAATGATTTGAGTTAGAGCAGATCTATTCTACTCTATATTCCCATCTATAAATAGAAAATAGCTATTATTACCATTAATATCTATAAATAGAGAATAACCAAATCCATAGAGTTTCATATTTATTACCTAGCTTTTGTCTTATTTGAGTGATTTGGCATTGTTGTATCTGTGATTTTTAAATGACAGGCTATGCCAAATTCTTTTGATGGGTAAACAGAATTTTAATATAGAGTTTTATCTATAAAGATTTAACTTTGTATGCCTATTGTAAATTAATTACTAATCACATGACTCTTTCCTCTTTGCCAAAACCCAGAGCCACTTAGCCCAGCTGATTATTGTATGTATTGTCAACAAATGAGGTCAGTATGGGTTGCTTGACTCTAATATAAAAAACTCTTCAATAACCATTGCCTGCATTCCTAAACCAATTGGTTAATTCACAAATATGTATAAGTGGTGAGGAGAGAGCAAAAACCTACATATTATGTCCTCTAAAGATGCAATCCATCATCACTCTTAGAAAATTAAGTCCAAATACTTAATTTTATCAGATTTTATATATTTGGGACAAGTCATGTAAAAAACTTTAGTAAGGAAGGATGCAGGCCTTTTTTGATATGAAAAAGTTCTTTTATGCCCCTTTATAAGTTATCTTGGTTTTGCTCATCCAGTTCTATTTTTTCTATGTATCTTAAAGTCCTCTAAGTTCTACGGATTATTAATTAATTGTAAAATTATTATTAATGTTTTGTATTTGATGTTCTGATTTATCATTTACTGCAAAACTTGTAGGGCTAGTTTTTCACATTCAGTTTTTGTCATTGTCATTAACATCATCATTTTTGTTGAAAATAAAGATAACAAAGAAGGATTCAAGTCCCAGGGCCTGAGTACATGATTTATTACGACAGAAAAGTTTTGGTAGTTCGTTATCTTGAGTCATGAAGCACTGACTCTCAGCCCCCAGAATAATATTTAAATCTCTTAACCCTACTGCTATGCAAAAAAAAAGTGTGTTAGTCTTTCAGTTATGTCTGACTCTTTGAGACCCCATGGACTGTAGCCCAGCAGGCTCCTCTGTCCGTGGATTTCTCTAGGCAAGAACACTGGAGTCGGGTTGCCATTCCCTTCTCCAGGGGAATCTTCCCGACCCAGGGATCAAGCTCAGGTCTCCTGCATTGCAGATGGATTCTTTACAGTCTGAGCCACCAGGGAAGCCCAATATGCAAAAGAACCAGTGCAAATTAGCTGCTCAGAGCTTTACATATTTCTCCACATGGATTCTTAGACATTTACGAAATATACCCAAGTCAGGTCTGTGCTTGAATACACTTATTTGGCTCTCACCTGATTCTATTTATATCACACAGCTTCCCCAGGTGTTCTCAGAGCTCCAGCTGTATAGGCTTCCTCTTAATACTGGTGTGATCTCTGACCTTAAATGTGATACTGATGAAGACTTTCTAGGGGCTTATGTTTTTCAAAGTCTTGTCCTGTATCTGGTTTAGGATGAAATTTGTTTTTAATGTCTGTCCATCTGTAATTCTTTTTCACTCTTATCCTAAAGCAGCCAGAACAGCAAACAGAATTCCCGTTCCTTTAATCTCTCCCACCTACCCTATCCACATAGCATAAAGACAAGGTTTTTCTGAAGGATTGGGGTAACACAAAATGGCATGTACAGATCCCGTTCTTCAATTCTGGTTCGTCCTGGTCTTCTTTCTCCTCGGGCTCAGCCACCCAGCGTTTTCTGGGCCCCTGTATTTCTCTTCGAATTTTTCACTTCTCCCTATTGTCTACCTATTCTTGGATTCCCTTGCCCTCTCCAAATGATTCTTATTTTGTTAAGAAAATAATCTTTCTTTTGTTTTTAATTCTTTGTCTTTCTATTTTGCCTTCCTGATACCCTTTTCTTCAGCCAGGATAACCTACCAACAGTTTTCTTCCTGAATTCTGCCACCAGCTAGTTTTAAAATAATTATATATATATATATATACACACACACATATATATGTATACATATAGTTACCAAAAATTCAACAATAAATAAATATAAAATTATAAATAAAATGAGTTTATAAATAAAATAATAAATAAAAATAGAATACATGAAAATGAAAATAAAAAGATTGCAGAGAAAGTATGGTTTTCTTTTTTTTTAATTTTTTAATTGAAGGATAATTGCTTAATAGAATTTTGTGGTTTTCTGTCATATACCAACAAGAATTAGCCATAGGTACACCCATAAATAAAAAATACATAAAAATGAAAATGAGAATGCAGAAAAAGTATGATTTTCTTTTATACTTCAACAGCTCCTATTCTTTTTTTAAATTGTTATTTATTTATTTTTATGTTTGGCTGAGCTGGCTCTCCGTAGCTGTTTGAGGATTTCTCTAGTTGTGGTGCCAGGACTTCTCATTGCAGCGGCTTCTCTTGTTGTGGAGTACAGTCTCTAGGGTGTGCAGGCTCAGTCGCTGTGACGAGCAGGCTTAGTTGCTCCTTGGCATGTGGGATCTTCCCAGACCAGGGATCAAACCTGTTCCCCTGTACTGGCAGGTGCCTTCTTAACCGCTCAACCACCAAGGAAGACCGAAGACTCTTATTTTTATATGATTCTCCTTCCCAAAGGCCCCTCATTCCAGACTTTTGGGTGCTTAAGTATGTGTATAACTCTACTTTCCAGAAAACAGAGCTCTGCGTATCTCCCATTTCCCCCTCCAGATCTACTCTGTACTTTTCGTTCACTCATTAGAGCTCTGTAATGGATTCATCCTCAGACTTCCTCACCTCTGGCTTCAGGCTGAAAGATCTAAGTGGGAGGAGAGAGAGATGGGGCCTTGGCCTGGCTTCCTAAGGTCCCCTGGTGGCTCTCTCCAACCACTCTCTCCTTCCAGTTCACGTAACTGGGCCTTTCCTTCCCCTCTTCAGGCCTATTTTGTGGTTATACTGTGCTTTGTAGTACTACCTCTAGGGGTTTCTAGAGAACCCCCCGTCCAGAATGTATAAGCAGTTTCCTTTGAAAACTCCTTAGATATTCAGTTTGAGTGTTGACTGCTAGAATCCTGAAGATGTAAATGGGAGCACCAAATGCACGAGTTTTAGGAGCTTTGATGTCCGGCTGTACTGACTCATACGAAATTGATCTTAGGCCTTTACAAGCATAATTTTCAATTGCACTGATATAATTTGTCCACCCAATCTATTATTGTTGGCAGTTAGGTTATTTCCAGTCATCCTATGCTTATAATGTTGCTGCAAACATGTATCCTTGTGTTCATTTCTTTGCACATATGTACAAGTAGGATTGGAGGATACTTTTTAAAATTAGTAATTGCTGTACCAAAAACTATATGCATTTAAGACATTAATATAATGCTGACATTTGCCCCTGTAGAGGTTTGTACTAGTTTATACTGCCACTTGCTAATACGGTTGATTCTTTCTCAAACCAGTAATTGGAATATGGTATCTCATTGCCATTTTAATTTGCATTTTTAAAATGTTGAGTAAAAGACAACAACTTTCTGGTTATTTAAAACTTTTTTTTTTTTCCCGTGAGAACTTCCTTTCCTTATATCACTTATTGATATGTAAGTGATTTTTTAATACACTAATTAATACTTTGCCTCTTTTATGTGTTTCAAATATTTATTATCAGATTGTAAATTCTTTATTTCATTTATTTCTC
Organism: Bubalus bubalis; assembly: GCF_019923935.1. Lineage (NCBI taxonomy): Eukaryota > Metazoa > Chordata > Mammalia > Artiodactyla > Bovidae > Bubalus > Bubalus bubalis. The sequence continues at coordinate 36,641,771 of NC_059178.1, read as the reverse complement.
TTTGGCTGTGCCAGGTCTTCGTTACTGGGAGAAAGGGCTGCTCTCTAGTTGCGGTGTGCAGGCTCCTCCCTGCAGTGGCTTCTCTGGTTGCAGAGCACAGGCTCTAGGGCTCGTGGGCTTCAGTAGCTGCGGCACATGAGCTCAGCAGTTGCAGCTCCAGGGCTCCACAGCACACAGACTCAATAGTTGTGGTACACAGGCTCAGTTGCTCCGAGGCATGTGGAATCATTTCAGATTGGGGCTCAAACCTGTGTCTCCTGCACTGGCAGGCGAATTCTTTACCACTAAGCCACCAGGAAAGCCCAGTCCTCGATTTTTATCTTTGCTTAAGGGATATTTGAAATTTTGTTTAGTAACACTTCTTGATCATCTCTCTTAATGTCTCAGTTACAAAGACCTTGCTGATTCTATTGCAAAGATTCACCTTTCTTTCTTCCAGTATTTTTACCATCTCACTTTTTATATTTTAAAACTTTAAACTCTCTGGGTATAAAATTAGTGCAGGGTATTTTCTTTCCCTGGTGACTTCTGAAAATTATTGAAGAGGTCAGTGTCCCTGTAGAGAAGCCTGGAGTCATTCTTTGAACTCTTATTTCTTTCTCTATTTATATTCCAGATGTGTGTATGAACATTCTTTTTAATTAAAAAAAATCTATACTGATCTAATTCACGATATACTCTTTTATGATATAATCTTACACACTCCTGGTTTTTTTTCCCCCTCCTGTTTTTCTTGTGTTTTATGCTGGCCCCTTCTTGATCAATCCTCTTTTGTCTGGAGTTACTTCAAGTCTGTGGAAGGCATGGCAACCCATTCCAGTAGTCTTTCCTGGAGAATCCCATGGACAGAGGAGCCTGGTGGGTTATGGTCCATAGCGTTGCAGAGAGCAGGACATGACTGAGGGGACCTAGTAGGCACACACACTCTCAGCCTAGTAGGGGTGAGGGTCAAGGAGTGCACCTGAGGAGGATCTACATGATCAGGTATTCCCTACAAAAACTTTCATGAGGTATTTTGCCCTGTGGCATGATTCTAACCCAGGTTAGGAGATGTTGCACTGCTTTGTCATGAATTTCCATATAATCTAAGTTCCTAGTATGCTTATGTGTGGCTTAGCGTTTACCACTCTTCAGATTGCCTTTGACTTTGACTGTGTGGATCATAACAAACTGTGGAAAATTCTTCAAGAAATGTGAATACCAGACCACCTGACCTTCCTCCTGAGAAATCTGTATGCAAGTCAAGAAGCAACAGTTAGAACTGGATATGGAACAATAGACTGGTTCCAAATCGGGAAAGGAGTACGTCAAAGTTGTATATTGTCACTCTGCTTATTTAACTTATATGTGGACTATATCATGCGAAATGCTGGGCTGGATGAGGCACAAGCTGAACTCAAGATTGCCAGGAGAAATATCAATAAGCTCAGACATGCAGATAACACCACCCTATGGTAGAAAGTGAAGAAGAGCTAAAGAGCCTCTTGATGAAAGTGAAAGAGGAGAGAAAGTTGGCTTAAAACTCAGCATTCAGAAAATGAAGATCATGGCATCCGGTCCCATCAATTCATGGCAAATAGATGGAGAAACAATGGAAACAGTGACAGACTTTGTTTTTTGGGGCTCCAAAATCACTGCAGATGGTGACTGCAGCCATGAAATTACAAGACACTTGCTTCTTGGAAGAAAAGCTATGACCAACCTAGACAGCATATTAAAAAGCAGAGACATTATGCCCAACAAATGTCTGTCTAGTCAAAGCTATGGTTTTTCCTGTGGTCATGTATGGATGTGAGAGTTGAACTGTGAAGAAGGCTGAGAGCCGAAGAATTGATGCTTTTGAACTGTGGTGTTGGAGAAGACTCTTGAGAGTCTCTTGGACTGTAAGGAGATCATACAATTCAATCCTAAAGGAAATCAGTCCTAAATATTCATTGGCAGGACTGATGCTGAAGCTGAAACTGCAAAAGTTTGGCCACCTGATGTGAAGAACTGACTCATTGGAAAAGATCCTGATGCTAGGAAAGATTGAAGGCAGGAAGAGAAGGGGATGACAGAGGATGAGATGGTTAGATGGCATCACCGACTTGATGGACATGAGTTTGAGTAGGCTCCGGGAGTTGGTGATGGACAGGAAAGCCTGGCGTGCTGCAGTCCATGGGGTTGCAAAGAGTCGGACACGACTGAGTGACTGAACTGAACTGAACTCTTCAGATTATAAAATATTGGCAGCTCAGGACGACAAGTCATCCAGGGTTTTGTCTCCACAGGCCACACCGACAGCCTGCTTCTTAGAGAAATGGTGTGGCTGTACTTTGCTGTTGAACACTTCCCTGCCATGTTATGAGAAGAGGTCAGAGAGACTGTCCACGTCCTGGCACCAGCTCGCCTTCCACGGATGCAGTGTTGGTTTTGCCTCTCAGGGCTCCACGCCTCAGACAACTCCGAGCTCTGACACCTCTGTCTCAAACGCTCCGAGCAGGAAGCCTTTGCCAGCATTCTCTCTGATGGGGCATCGTCTTCCCAGACTTTCTTCCTATAGGCTTGTTCAGAGTTTTAGGTGTTTTCCAGCATCAGTGAAGATTTTTCTTGTACTCCTTGTTATTTTTGGTTGATTTCAGGCCGGAGAGGTGGCAGACTGTTTTCATTTTATTGGTTTACACTGGAAACTTCTTTCTGCCAGCCTGGCCTTTAATAACAAGCTTTCTTTCTGCTACATGTATAATATTTTTATTGCTTCAGCCCTTTTTCTCTGTGGCAGTAGAGAAGGGTTGACCAGAATTTTTTTCTCAAAGATAGGAAAAAAGTCAAGGCCATCTCATTTTAATGAAATTTAAATTTCATGGTATTGATATTCCCTCTCCACATACTGCACGGTTCTTGAGACTTGCCATACACGATAAAGGCTCCTAGGGGATTTTAATGTTATTTTAAATAGGATTGAGTCAGGAATTCAATGAGAGTGTTTAAAATTAAGTGTCTTTATTAACTGCCATGAAATTCATATTGATAAAATTCTTCTACCATTTACAGTTTAAAGATATATGAGGTGTGGGGATGCCTGGATGTGATATGTGGAAAGGTACATTTCAGTTCTTTCATGTCATCCTATCAGTTTCACAGTTCTGCATATTACTGTGCTAATGTGGGATTTGGGGTTAAGCCAAAATAGGGAGTTTTTCTTTCCACTGAAACAAGTTATTCTAAAAAAAAGCTTATATCAGGACCAGAACCTAAATCAACAATAACTTAGTAAAAATGGCTGGTTGTTGTGAATATCCATGTGAACAAAAACCCTGCAGGTGATGACTTCCCTGGAAGTCCAATGGTTAAGACTTTGCCTTCCAATGCAGGGGGTGCAGGTTTGATCCCTGGTCAGGGAACTAAGATCCCACATGCCTCATGGCTAAAAAACCCAAAACATAAAACAGAAGTTATTTGGCAACAAATTCAATAAAGACTTTAAGAATGGGTCCACATCAAAAATATCTAAAAAAAAAACAAAACAACAAAACCCTATGGATGCTTATTTGCCTAGGGAAGATCTTACAGTAAAGGACTCTGAACTCACGTAGGTACTTTCCTTGGTACTTTGTCTCTTTTAACTCACTGGAAAGTCTGGAGAGACTATGAGCAATCATTCTCTATCCTCTAGCCTCCTGAAAAGGTTGATGTGTTTAAAGATGTCCAGTCTTGCTGGGGATGTATCTGTGCTCTGGATAATGAGCAAAGGGGTATTATGTTTAGTGCAAGCAATAATGCTTCCACCTAGAAAAGCAAAGTGTTGTTTACAAGTGCTGACCTTCTCCATCTCAGACACCTGAGCTGATTAGCTGAGAAATGCTTCCTCTTCACCTTGCTGCTGCTAAGTTGCTTCAGTCGTGTCTGACTCTGTGCGACCCCATAGATGGCAGCCCACCAGGCTCCCCCGTCCCTGGGATTCTCCAGGCAAGAATACTGGAGTGGGTTGCCATTTCCTTCTCCAATGCATGAAAGTGAAAAGTGAAAGGGAAGTCTATAGAAGTAACATCTATTTTGAGAGACTGTAACTCTCTAACCTGGTCATTCTCTAACATTCATCGTCACATTTAAGGAGATCCATATCTTTATCATATTGAATTTCCCACCCTTTCCATTTTCAAGCCTTCTATTTGATCTCCATTTGGGGGGAAGCAAATTAACTTAAAAAAAATCTGATTTCAACAGGAATTAAACTTATTTTTATTTATTTGGTGGTGCCACTTCTTAGCTGTAGCATGAGGGATCTTTGACCTTCATTGCAGCACGTGGGCTCCAGTTCCCTGATCAGGGATCCCCTGCATTAGAAGTTCAAAGTCTCAGCCACGGGACCACCAGGGAAGTCCCTAAACTGATTTTTAAATTGGCCCCTTATTTTAAGAGATTGGCCTTTTTAAATTGCTTTTCAAGTGCAGTTTCAGGATTGCAGACAAGTTGAGAGGGAGGTACAAAGATTTCTCCATGTACTCTCAGCTTCCACTTATTCATGTCTCCCCAACCTCCTCCATCATCAACATCCTCCACCAGAAGTGGTACATTTGCTACAGTCGATGAACCTCCAATGACACATCATTATCACCCAAAGTCCATCGTTTATATTAGGGTTTACTCTTGGTGTTGTACAGGCTATTGGTTTGAACAAGTGTATAATAACATGTGGGCTTCCCAGATGGCCCTAGTGGTAAAGAACCCACTTGCCAATGTAGAGACATAAAGAGACGCGGGTTCAATCTCTGGGTAGGGAAGATCCCCTGGAGGAGGGCATGGCAACCCACTCCAGTATCTTGCCTGGAGAATCCCATGGACAGAGGAGCCTGGCGTGCTACAGTCCTTAGGGTTGAAAAGAGTGGGACACGACTGAAGGAACTTAGCAGGCATGCATGATGACATATATTCATCGTTACTGGAGAAGGAAATAGCAACCAAGTCCAGTATTCTTGCCTGGGAAATCCCACGGACAGAGGATTTGAGTGGGCTACAGTCCACGGGGTTCCAAAGAGTTGGACACAACTGAGTGAGCATGCACACACACACACTCATTCATCACTGCAGTATAATTGAGTATTTTTCACTGCCCTAAAAACCCTCTGTGCTCTGCCTATTCATTCATTTGCCTCTCTTCAACCCTGGCAAGCACTGGACTTTTCACTGTCTTCAGAGTTTTGGAATCATACAGTCTGTAGCCTTTTCAGATTGACTTCTTTCATCTAGTAATATGCACTTAAGTTTCTTCCATGCCTTTTCATGGTTTGATAACTCACTTCCTTTTAGCCTAGAATAATATTCCATTGTCTGGATGGATCACAGCTTATGTATCCATTCACCTACCGAAGGACATCTTGGTTGCCTCTAAGTTTTGACAGTTATAAATAGAAAGCTGCTGTAAGTAGCTGTGGGCTGATTTTTGTGTTGACATAAGTTTTCAGCTTCTTTGGGTAAATATCAAGGAGTGTGATTGCTGTGTCATACGGTTAAACTGTGTTTAGTTTTGCAAGAAACTGCCCAACTGTCTTCCAAAGAGGCTGGACCATTTTGCATTCTCGCCAACAGTGAATTTGAGTTCCAGTTGCTCCATATCTTCATCAGCATTTGGCATTGTCAGTGTTCTGGATTTTGGACATTCTTATAGGTTTGTAGAGTTATGACCAACCTAGATAGCATATTCAAAAGCAGAGACATTACTTTGTCAACAAAGGTCCGTCTAGTCAAGGCTATGGTTTTTCCCGTGGTCATGTATGGATGTGAGAGTTGAACTGTGAAGAAGGCTGAGCGCGGAAGAATTGATGCTTTTGAACTGTGGTGTTGGAGAAGACTCCTGAGCTTGGACTGCAAGGAGATCCAACCAGTCCATTCTAAAGGAGATCAGCCCTGGGATTTCTTTGGAAGGAATGATGCTAAGGCTGAAACTCCAGTACTTTGGCCACCTCATGCGAAGAGTTGACTCATTGGAAAAGACTCTGATGCTGGGAGGGATTGGGGGCAGGAGGAGAAGGGGATGCCAGAGGATGAGATGGCTGGATGGCATCACTGACTTGATGGACATGAGTCTGAGTGAACTCCGGGAGTTGGCGATGGACAGGGAGGCCTGGCGTGCTGTGATTCATGGGGTCGCGAAGAGTTGGACATGACTGAGTGACTGAACTGAACTGACTGATAGGTTTGTAGTAGTATCTTGTTGCTTTTTGTTTTTCAATTTGCATTTCCTAATGATACCTGATGTAGAGCATCTTTGCATATCCTTATTTGCTATCTATAATCTTTGGAGAGATGTCCATTAAGGTCTTTGCCCTATTTTTAATTGAGTTGTTTGTTTTCTTAGCATTGAGCTCTAAGAGTCCCTTGTATATTCTGTTTTGTTTTCTTGGCTGCACTGTGTCCTGTTGCAGCTCACGGGCTTAGTTGCCCTGAAGCATGTGGGATCTTAGTTCCCTGACTAGGGATCAAACCCGTGTCCTCTGCATTGGAAATTGGATTCTCAGTCAAGGGACCACCAGGTAAGCACCAAGTGTTCCTTGTGTATTTTGTATAATGGTCATTATACATTTGATACATGTATTTTTGGCAAATATTTCCTCACAGACTGTGGCTTGTTTTCTCATCCTTTTGACATTGTCTTTTGCAGAGAAGATTTTTTTTTAAGTCTAGCTTATTATGTCTTTTATGGGTCATACTTTTGGTGTTGTATCTAAAAAGTCATCACCAAATTCAAGGGATTCTAGTTTTTATCATATGTTATCTTCTAGGAGTTTCATAGTTTTGCATATTACATTTAGGTCTCTGGTCCATTTTGAGTTAATTTTTGTGAAGAGTATAAGCTTAATTTTTTTTCATGTGGATGTCTAGTTATTCCAGTATCATTTGTTAGAAAGACTATCCTGCTTTATTTTATTGCTTTGCTCCTTTTCAAATATCAGTTGATTAAATTTATGTGAGCCTACTTGTCTGTTCTTTGGCAATTTCAAACTAGCTTGATTATCACAGCTTTATAATAAGTTTTGAAGTTGGGGAGTATCAGTTCTCCAACTTTGTTCTTCTCCTTCCATATTGTGTTGGCAATTCTGGGTCTTTTGCCTTTTCATTTAAGCGTCAGTTTGTTGATTTCTACAAAATAACCTGCTGGGATTTTAATTGGTGTTACATTGAGTCTGTATGTCAATTTGGGAATAACTGATATCTTCACGATACTGAGTTTTCCAATCCATGAAGAAGAAATATCTCTCCATTTAGCTTTTATATTTCATTCATCAGTGTTTTGTAGTTTTCCTCATACAGACCTTGTACATTGTTTGTTAAATTTTATACCTAAGTATGCTAATGTAAATGGTATTATGTATTTAATTGCAAATCCCACTTGCTCATTGTTGATATACAGGAAAGTGATTTTTAAAAAAAATTTATTTTTATTTTTGGTTGTGTGAATCTTTGTTGCTGTGCATGGACTTTCTCTAGTTGTGGTGAGCGAGGGTTATTCTTCACTGTGGTGCATGGGCTTTTCATTGTGGTGGCTTCTCTTGTAGCAGAGCACAGGCTCTTGGCACACGGGCTCAGTAGTTGTGGCTCATGGGTTTTAGTTGCTCCGTGGCAAGTGGAATCTTCCTGGAGCAGGGATCTAACCTGTGTCCTTTTCTTTGGCAGGCAGATTTACCACCAGGAAAGTCCAGTAACTGGCTTTTTTATATGAACCCTGTACCTCACAAACTTGTTATAATTGCTGATTAGTTTCAAATGTTTGTTTGCTTGCTTTTTGTAGATTCTTTTGGATTATTTTTACATTGATCATGTCATCTGTAAAAGACGGTTATATTTCTTCCTTCCCAATCTGTATATCGTTTATATCATTTTTTTTTTTTGCCTTGTTGCATTAGTTAGAACTTCCAGTATGATGCTGAAAATGCGTGGTGAGAAGGAACACCCTTGCCTTGCTCCTGATCTTAGTGGGAAGCTTTGAGTTTCTGAACATTAAATGTGATGCTAGATGTAGGTTGTTTTTTTTTTTTTTTTTTTTTTGTAGCTGACCTTTATCAAGTTGAGGAAATTTTCCTCTATTCTTAGTTTACTGAGTGGTTTTGTTTTTTTTTAATTATTACTATTAGTGGGTGTTAGTGTTGGATTTTGTCAAATGTTTTTCTGTATCTATTGATATAATCTGTAATTTTTATTTTTTAGCCCATTGATGTGATGGATTACATTAGTTATAAATATTGAACTAGTTTTGCATACCTGGGATAAATCCATCTTGGTCATAGCACATGATTCATTTTAGACATTGTTGGATTTGATTTGGTAATACTTTGTTGAGGATTTTTGCATCTATGGACATGAAAGATATTGGTCTGTAATTTTCTTGTCTTGTAATGTCTTTGGTTTTGGAGTTAGGATAATGCTGGGCACATTGTATGGATTAAGAAGTATTTCCTCTGCTTCTACCTCTTGGATGAAAATCTACAAAATTGGTGCAATTTTTCCCTTGAAAGTTTGGCATAATTCACCAGTGAACCTATCTGGGCCTCATACTTTTTGTTTTGGAAGGTTATTAATTATTGATTTAATTTCTTTAATAGATATAAGCTTATTCAGATGCTCTATTTCTTCTTGTGTGCATTTTGGTAGCTAGTGTCTTTCAAGAACTACATCACTCCACTATCTTCTTGATTTCTGAGCAGAAATCAAAGATGATTCTTATCTTTGTTCATCTATAGGTAAGGTACTTTTTCCCTCTGGCTCTTTTAAGATTTTTTTCCTTTGATTTTCTGCAGTTTGAAAATGATATCTCTAGGTTAGTTTCCTTAGGCATTTATCTTGCTTGGTGTTCTCTGAGCTTCCTGGATCTGTGGTTTGATATCTGGCATTAATTTGGGAGACATTCTCAGACACTATTATTTCAAATATTTCTTCTTCTTTTCCTGGTTTTCTCATTATGTGTATGTTGTCCCACAGTCCTTGGATATTCTGTTTTGTTTTGTTTTTTTCCCAGTCTTAGTTTTCTTCACTTTTCAGTTTGGAGGGAAGGGTTTCTATTGATATATTTTCAAGACTATAGATTCTTTCCTCAGCTGTGTCTATTGTAGTAAAAAGACCATGAGAGACTTTCTTCATTTTTCTCAAAGTATTTTTTGTCACTAGCATTTCTGCTTACTTCTTAGGATTTGCATTGCCTATTTGTTCTTGCATGTTGTCTACTTTATTCATTAGAGCCCTTAGCATATTAATTATAGTTGTTTTAAATTCCCTGTCTGATAATTCCAATATCCCACCATGTCTGATTCTGATGCTTGCTCTGTCTCTTCAAGTTACATTTTTTAACTTTTAATATGCCTAGTGTTTTTTTCTTGATAGTTGGACATGATGTATTACATAAAAGGAACTACTATAAACAGGTCTGTAGTAATGCAGTGGTGTCAGGGAAGGGAAAGTGTTCTGTAGCCCTATGGTTAGGTCTCAGTCTTTTAGGGAGTCTATGGGAAATAGATGGGGAAACAGTGGAAACAGTGTCAGACTTTATTTTTCTGGGCTCCAAAATCACTACAGAGGGTGACCGCAGCCATGAAATTAAAAGACGCTTACTCCTTGGAAGGAAAGTTATGACCAACCTAGATAGCATATTCAGAAGCAGAGACATTGCTTTGCCAACAAAGGTTTGTCTAGTCAAGGCTATGGTTTTTCCTGTGGTCATGTATGGATGTGAGAGTTAGACTGTGAAGAAGGCTGAGCGCCGAAGAATTGATGCTTTTGAACTGTGGTGTTGGAGAAGACTCTTGAGAGTCCCTTGGACTGCAAGGAGATCCAACCAGTCCATTCTGAAGGAGATCAGCCCTGGGATTTCTTTGGAAGGAATGATGCTAAAGCTGAGACTCCAGTACTTTGGCCACCTCATGCGAAGAGTTGACTCATTGGAAAAGCCTCTGATGCTGGGAGGGATTGGGGGCAGGAGGAGAAGGGGATGCCAGAGGATGAGATGGCTGGATGGCATCACTGACTTGATGGACGTGAGTCTCAGTGAACTCCGGGAGTTGGTGATGGACAGGGAGGCCTGGTGTGCTGCGATTCATGGGGTCGCAAAGAGTCGGACACGACTGAGCGACTGATCTGATCTGATGCCTCTGGGCTGTGAACTTCACAAGTGTTTCTCAGCTTTTTTCCTCCCCTTTAGGTGGGACCAGATGACTGGAACTGATTGGAGTTGGACAGTTCCCTTCCCCAGGACACTTAGGCTCTGATAATGCCTCAATCAGTCAGACTTTGGTTAGCTAGTTTCTCCTAGGGGCATGCCTTGTTAAGAACATAATGCCTTCCTGTAATCATGAGGAGATTTTTTGCTGATATTTATTATGGGAACATGTTTGAGCTCCTGGAGACAATAGTCACAAAAGTGTGGAGTCCTCCATGACTGGTCCCCTAGGGGTTTTAACCCTCAGGTTTGTTCATACTGAGCCTGTGTTTGTGTGTGTGTGTGTGTGTGTGTGTGTGTGTGTGAGCTAGTCGCTCAGTCCTGTCTGACTCTTTGCGACCCTCTGGATTGTAGCCCACTGTCAGGCTCCTCTGTCCATGGAATTCTCCAGGCAAGAATCCTGGAGTTGGTAGCCGTTCCCTTCTCCAGAGGATCTTCCTGACCCAGGGATTGAACCCAGGTCTCCTGCACTGCAGGCAGATTTCTTTACCATCTGAGACACCAGGGAAGCCCACAGAGCTGCTAGCAATTTGCTATTAATAGTTACCATCAGGTTTTCCTACACCAGCACTGATTCCCTTGATGGTTTCTGCTTATCACTTTATGCCTCCGGAAGTCCTAACTCCCTGTATTTGCTTGTTTCTCCAAACTAGGGGATAGTAGCTTGTCGTGTATCCTCATCTCTCTTAAGAATCCAAGAAAAGTTGTTTATTTTTTTCAGTGCGTTCAGTGTTTTGCTCGTTGGTGGGACAGAATAGTGATTTCTAAGCTCTTTAAGTCTAGTCTCCATTTTTTTTCTTCATGTTAGTTTTATGCATTTCCTTTACAGTTTATTCATAAGTATTGTGTGTGTATGTGTGTTAGTTGCTCAGTCATGTTTGACTCTTTGCAACCTCATGGACTGTAGCCCGCCAGGCTCCTCTGTCCATGGATTTCTTCAGGCAAGAATATTGAAGTGGGTTGCCAGTTCCTTTTCCAGGTGATCTTCCTGCCCCAGGGATCAAACCCAGGTATCCTGAATTATAGGTGGATTCTTTACCACCTGAGCTACCAGGGAAGTCCATTTATAAATATTACTTACATGTATTTGCTGCTGTTCTTGAGTTCTTTTTGTTGTTGTATATTTATTATATAATTTCAAAGGTTGATGTTTGTGCCAGGTAATTTGATTCGATTTTATCTATTTTGGTAATATAATCAGGTACTTTATAGCTTCCATTTGCTATTCATCTTTATATTTTTATTTATTTATTTGGCTGTGCCACATGGCTTGAGAAATCTTCGTTCCTCTACCAGGGATTGAACCAGGGCCCTGGCAGTGAAAGCACCGAGTCCTAACCACTGGACCACCAGGGAATTAATTCCCTGTCTTTACATTTTAAAAGCATATGTTATACATAGGCTATATATATATATACACACAATGCATTTAGATATAGAATAATCCATTATATCATCCTGTTACTAAGGCTTTCTCTATGCTCTGAGTGCCGTCATATGTTAGCCCTATGAGGTACCAGCGGAATACACTGCTGCTAAACATAAACAGTGAGGGATGTCCTAGCTGTCTTGAGATGAATAATTCTATTGTATATGTTGTTTTCTCTGCTCTGTCCTCTCCAGGGATTTATTTTGAGTTCTGGTAAATAATTCTGACACAAATTGACTTCCAAATTTATGGGACCATAGTACTCTACCTACTAAAAAGGAAAAGGGTGAAGGACTAGGCATATGATGATTTAAGGAAATGCTTCAGGAAGCAGAGGATAAAGATAATTAGGAGGCTGGTAGAAATCTTTTGACATTTTGAAGGACATCCTAAACAAGCAAAGCTGAGATGACTGGGCAATTGCTTACATATAATGCTTAAAATACTTCTCCATAGGAACTACAGGACTCTGTATAATCAAGCCCAGTTAGAGCTCTAATATTTAGGGATGTATCCCCATGCTGAACTATGTGTGTATGTGTGTGTGTGTGTGTGAGTGTGTGTGTATATATGTGTGTGTGTGTGTGTGTGTGTGTGTGTGTATATATATGTGGCTGTTTATTTTTTCAACTGTATTTTTTGTTAATTTTTAAAGTTTATTTTTAATTGGAGGACAATTGTTTTACAATCTGCGGCACAACACTGGGAATCGGCCATAGTTATACATGTGTATCCTCTCCCTCTTGAGCCTCCCTCTACCCCGCAATGTCACCCCCCTAAGTCACCGCAGAGCACCAAGCTGGGCTCTCTGTGCTACACTGCGGCTTCCCTCTAGCTCTCTGTTTTACACATGGTAGGGTATACATGTCAATGCTACTCTCCCCATTTGTCCCGCCCTGTCCTTCCCCTGCCATGTCCAAAGTCTGTTCTCCAAGTCTGTATTGCTATTCTAGCCCTGCAAATCGGTTTATCAGTACCATTTTTCTAGATTCCATGTATATGCATTAATATATGATATTTGTTTTTCTCCTTCTGACTTACTTCTTGAGTGGCTCTTTATTAATCTCTATTAGATCTAATATGTTTTCCAGTTAATGCTTTTTATGGTAATCATTAACCTAGAAATAATAATTTTTATCACATTCTTTCTATTTTTAGCACTTGATTTTATTATCCAAGTGCATTGGCTAATTCTTTCCAATCCAAATCTTTTTGTGACTTGAATGAGTATGATTCTACATTAATCATACTGATGCAATTTGCTTGCAATAGCTCTTTACAAACTAGAACATATCTTCATCCTTATTTTATGAAGAGTTTCAACATCAGAAATTGTTTCATTGTATCCAATGCTTTTCAAGCTTCAGGAGACATTGTACATCAATAAATTTATGAAAAATTATTCAATCCCAGTAGCCCTCAGGAAAAGTGCAAATTAAAACCAAAATGAGACACTCATCACATTCTACCTGAAATGCTAATGTTAATAGGGTTGAATATACTAAGTGTTGGTGAGGTGAGCAACCTGAACTCAAATGCTGCTAAGATTGTGAACTGGTGTAATCATCTTGGGAAATTGTCTGCCATTGTCTCTGAAATCTGATCATTCACATATCATAAAATCTAGAATTTTGACTACTAGGTATATAACCAAAATGAAATGCATAGTATGTGTATATGTTAATATATTTTTATTCATAATTGAGTCAAACTGAAAAGCCATGTCCTTTAACAATTAATAGCCTTCCCTGGTAGCTCAGATGTAAAGAATCTGCCTGCAATGCAGGAAACCCGGGTTTTATCCCTGGGTCAGGAAGATCCCCTGGAGAAGGAAATGGCAACCCACTCCAGTATTCTTGCCTGGAGAATTCCATGGACAGAGGAGCCTGGCGGGCTACAGTCCATGGGGTCACAAAGTGACTAACACACAAGGTAGGTAAATAAATTGTGCTATATTTATACATTCACCTATTGAAAAAAGACACTATTTTTTTCTCTAACCTGTCAATAATTTGTTCAATGTTGCCAGGTTGTTGCATTTCGGAGGCATCCCTTATTGGTCACGGTAAGCTGGTATTATTCATACTTTTTAGGATGAATATATTTTGGTTTCTTTCTTCCTTTTAGTTAGCTCTGATGTATCTCAAGTTCTTCCTTTTTCACATGTCTTGTTACAATAACTTACATCAAGCATGTGAATATGAACTCAGGGATTTCAGCATGCCAGGACCTCAGTATTCCAAAATTCCCTTTCCAGACACAGAGACACTGAAATCCTTTATTGAATTTACCTTAGACCTATTTATCACTTCAACATTTACCCAGTTAAGCTCTGAAACCAGTCTTTTTCCCAGAATGATTTAGTCACAGACAGAAAATCCTGTGAGGCATATGTTAAACATGAAAATAAATGGATAGAAAGTGGCCTATCACTGTCCTTCATTAAAAGCTATTCTATGTCATAATTTCATTTTTTAAAAAGTTTTCGTCTGCCATAGCTATTAAGATTGTTGATATGATAGAACACTTTCATAGCATACATCTTTCACCTATTTATTTTATCCTCTACTTTTCTTGGTCATTTACCTATAAAGATCCCTCTTTTGATAAAAACCTCTGGAAGAGACAAGGTGAACTAACTTGTACTCCTTGTTATGCTGAACTGAAAAGAATATACATAACTGTGTAAAAGTTAAGACTGTGTTAATTCATTCATTCACTAATTATCTACTGCCTTGCTTTTGTACTGAGTCCTGGGAAATAACTATAAATCATCAAAATAGAATCGTGTTCAGGAAATGACTTTTTAAAAAAATCAAGTGACTGAGGGTAGGCTCTTTTGACTCTAATGAGCAGATTCTTTTAACTGCATCAAGCAATAGGCTTGTTTTTTCCTTCTTTATATTATGAAGTGAAGTGAAAATTGCTCAGTCATGTCCGACTCTTTGCAACCCCATGGACTATACAGACCATGGAATTCTCCAGGCCAGAATACTGGCGTGGGCAGCTGTTCTCTTCTCCAGGGGATCTTCCCAACCCAGGGATCAAACCCAGATCTCCTGCACTGCAGGCAGATTCTTTACCAGCTGAGCTACCAGGGAAGCCTTTATATTATGGATATGTATATTAACAAGAAAGGTCTTTCTCAGAGTTACCCAGGACTAACTGCTGTTCAGAATTCTAGGCTGCCCTAGGAATGTGTATATTTGTTCTGTCTGTTCGGTAGCCAAGTTTACGGGTCTTTTCTCTAGGGCTGAGTTGCCCAGTTGGTGTACACAGCACCGGAGGTGCCTGTGTATCTGGGTTACACATGTGCCAGGACTCTGATTTTCCTCAGCTTTCAGAGGAAGCCTCAAGCAGGTCCGGAGACAGCCTCTGAGTTTACCCTGGAAGAAGCCAGAATAGTGTCCTCTCCACGTAAGGCGCAGGGCACTGCCTGGTATGTGACTTGCCTACTTTTTCAATCTCCTATCTTTGCTTTTTGTTGTCTGTCATCTGTCTCTACCCTCCAAGTTTTCCAAACAGATTCTAATCCCATTGCCGTTGGTAGGCTTCTTTCTCAGGGGGCAAATCAGTGGCGGCTCAGATTCCCTTTAAGGCAAAACTAGCCATCTGTGGCAGAGATGGTGATGGCACCCCACTCCAGTACTCTTGCCTGGAAAATCCCATGGATGGAGGAGCCTGGTAGGCTGCAGTCCATGGGGTCGCTAAGAGTCGGGTACGACTGAGTGACTTCACTTTCACTTTTCATGTTCATGCATTGGAGAAGGAAATGGCAACCCACTCCAGTGTTCTTGCCTGGAGCATCCCAGGGATGGGGGAGCCTGGTGGGCTGCCGTCTGTGGGGTCGCAGAGTCGGACACGACTGGAGCAACTCAGCAGCAGCAGCAGCAGCCATCTGTGGACTAAGCCTAGCATGAAACTGAGAAGAAGAATGGATGGAGAGGATCAATTCGTTTTCTCGTTCTGACTTAACAACTGACGACAGGCAAGCACTAAACGATTGGGCCCTAAGTTTATGCACCATCCTGTTATGCTCCGACACTCAGTTGTGTCTGACTCTTTGAGAGCCCATGGGCTGTAGTGTCTCAGACTGCTCTGTCCATGGCATTCTCTTGCCAAGAATAATAGAGTGGGTTCCAATCCAATGAATATAGTTCCTGAAACAGATGTCTGAGACAAAATTGGTAGAGAAAGTTTGAAAAAAATGGATTGCATATATTCATATCTAGAAAAATTGAAAATATGCACCAAATCAAACATTTGCCCAGATAGGCAAAGAAATATGTTGGAAAATGCGAGCCAGTGTAGTTTGTGGAAAGGGCACTGAATGAAGCTGTTAACATTCTGGCTCTCTCCTCAGTTCTGTTACCACTGATCACCACGTGACCCAAGGCCAGATATTGTACCTCACTGAGCTTTAGTTTTCCCACGCCCAAATGACATACTAATAATACTTGCCATGCCCACCCCAAAGGGATGTTATGAAAATGATAGGAAAGTGATTTGAATACTTGAAAATGCTACAGGGCATTCTCATGATGTGGAAAAATGATCTTGGATTCAGGATGAAAAGATTAAGGCAATGTAAGGTGAGTATGAAATTTGGATCAACTGCTGACTTAGGGATTGTTGCCACTATGGTGGTTTTCTTTTTCAAATTTAAGTACAATATAATGTAATAATAAAATTATATACACAACTTTGAAAATTTGGCTTTAAGGGGATTATGTTTGATCTCAAATGTAAGATAACTTCAAGATAGGGACTAATATTTTTTTCTCAGCAGAACTCTGACTACATTTATAATGGAAATCAGTGGGAAAATGGGCTTTATTTAAGGGAACTTTCTGTAATAATATTTTGGAATATGTACTCCATTTTATAAATCAAGCCAATATCTAACTCATACAATCTACATTCCAATTATGTAAGTAAAAAAATTCAAGTGTCTAAGCACAATTTATCAACCTAACAATTTTCTTGAACTGAATCTTAGATGCTGAGACCATGTACTTAAACATATAAAATTACTATACTTAATCAGTGATTGTAATATGGGGGTCTGAACCCTAAGCAATCAGAAGTGAGATTCTATGTGCTCTTTCATTCTCTTTTTCCCCCAATTCACAAGGAAAAAAAACTTACTGATTTTTACTTAACCGAGGTTATGAGCAAGGCCAAAACACTTAGTGGATATTATTTATCCTAGCATAAACCAAGTGAAATGTCACCCATCTCATTAAACAAGTACATTTTCCCTTTTTTCATGGTAATTACAATCTCAGTAACATATTTTTGATTAATATAAATAGAAAACCATTAGTTATAACTTAATTAAGTTGCTTCTCTCCTCAGCTCAGTATCTCAGCTGGTAAAGAATCTGCCGGCAACACAGGAGACCCTGGTTCAATTTCTGGGTCGGGAAGAGCCGCTGCAGAAAGGATAGGCTACCCACTCCAATATTCTTGGGCTTCCCTGGTGGCTCAGCTGGTAAAGAAGCCACCTGCAATGCAGGAGACCTGGGTTTGATCCCTGGGTTGGGAAGATCTCCTGGAGAAGGGAACAGCTACCCACTCCAGGATTCTGGCCTGGAGAATTCCAAGGACTGTATAGTCCATGGGGTTGCAAAGAGTCAGACACAACTGAGCGACTTTCATTTCACTTCAGCTCAAAACAGCTAACATGAAATTTACTGGGTCTTGCTATTATGTCTTACCACCTTAAGTTTAAGGTCTCTTTGGTATCATAAAATGAAACTGAGTAACTCACTCTTCTACTGTGGGCCTTACGGGGCTCCTGAGAAAGGATCAGGTGATAATCTGGGCTGAAAAGATTTGGTTCTGAGTATTTCATTGCTCTTTGCTTTATAAATAAGCTGAGACCTTGAGGCATACTTCAGACTATTAGAGACTGAGACTTTGAGGCTGACTCAGTAGGTGTTTTTAAACAGGAATAGACCAGCACAACTTGTTACTGTTGGGACAGAGTGATCTAAAGGAAAGACTAAAAACAATTTTTTAAAACAAATATTCAAATAGTGCTTACTAGGTACCAGGTTCTCTCAAGCTTTTTAAAGCACCGACTCACTCAATTTAATCCTCACGACGATCCTAACAGGTACTACGGTTATTTTCTTTAGCTGATGAGAAAGTGGAAGCACAGGATGTTTTAAGTAACCTTTGAGGTCACTTGACCAGAATGACTGAGATTCAACCCCAGGCTGCTTGGCAAGAGGCATGGTTACCTCTCTGTGTGGCTGGTGACCAAAGGTGCTAAAGAGCACGCTGACTAAACTGGTTTTCTAGTACTTGCTCAAATCCAGGGAAGAACTAATCAGTTCTAACAAGTACTGCGATGAACCTGGGAGAGATAGCAATGGCAGTCGTCTATGCCAGCCAAGCCCATCTGTACAGAGACTTCAGAGTTCTTAAAATAAGATTAATCATTAATTTCTAAGATGTTAATCTTCTCATTCAGTTTTATAGTAAACTTTCCTTTCAAAAACCCAATCTTCCCTGAGAATTATCCATGGCCAAGCCAGCAACGGTATTAGTGGTATTAAGCACTGTAAACAGTAGTTGACCTGGTATAAATAAAGACAGATAAAAGTCAGCAGAGTGAGAGAGGCAAACAAGACAATTTTGCTTTCTCACTATTCATGGATTTCTTTCTCACTTGTATAGGTTATTTTTTTTTTAAAGAGATTTTTATCTATTTTATATATTGCTCCATTTTGTATTTCAGATGTTACAAAATGTTACAAAACTGTTACAAACATGTCATTTACTTTTACATTAAATATCAAATTAGCCAGAGAAGTTGAATAACTTGTAAGTACTCCAAAAAGCAAAATGAAGATGAATTTGCTGATTTATCCAGTCGACCTTCTAAAGAGATGTAAGGAAAGCCCTTAGGTGCCAGAACTCATGTTTAGCTTTTTGCACAGTTATCAGGTTTAATCCCATAACCTGCGAGCTGGTATCACACCCACCATTTGAAGACTGAGAAGAGAGGCTTGGAGAGGGTAGTGGCTTAGCATAAGTTTTACAGTTAATAAAAGGCCTTGGCAGAATTATAAACTCAGGTGTTTCGGGCTCCACAGAGCATACAGCTGTATCAGAGTCGATGGAAGGCATGGGTCTCTTGCTAAGAAGGTACTAAATCTGCTGGCAATCAAGTGGTAATTCAATACCACTGCATCTAGAAATACTGAGCAAGTAATGGCAGCAGGGGGCATCCAGCCACCTCCTACGTGACTAGTTGCAAAAGAAACACCCACAAACACACTTTGGAAAAATGTGATATAGCTAAGGACGAGCTAGTAGGAAAAAAGTAGCTTTTGAACAAAGGGTAGAACACGACCTTGGAGGTGCAGTAAAGCAATTTGCCCATTGAAGCTGGCTGGTGCTGCAGCATTTAAGGGCATATTGGTTGCACAGAAGTCTTTTCCGTGCCGCCTGTACGGATACAGCTAAAGCAGGGCTACCCAGGGCTCACCTTCAGAGCAGAAGGCAAGTTCTATTATAAGAGATATACGTAGATCGTTATCACATCCCGACGATAATATTTCTATAGTTAGTGCGGGATGGGAGGTTTCATTAATCCGGGATCAGAAAACACCTTGTTTCCGGAGAGTGTATTTCGGGAGGAACGTACATCACTGAAGCCTCCTCGTTGAGATACAAGCACAGCATCGTTCATTATCGATCCCCAGGGTGGAACGTATCCGAGGCTCAAGAGCGGTCCCTCAGCCCCCGGGAGCGCGGCGAGCGCCGGGGACCCCGCGCGCGGGCGGGGGCCGCGGTGACGCAGGACGCGGTCTGGACGCGGGTCCTCGCGCGGGGAGCGGGGGTGGCGGCGTGGGCCAATCAGGAGGCGCGGTGTTTCGGGCGAGGGGAGGGGAAGGGTGGGCAGGGGCCGCCAGGTTTCCTCGCGGCCGGCGCAGCGCCGCCTGCAGTTCCGAGCGAGCGCGCGGAGCCCTTGGGGGTCTCCGGACGCGTTGCCGGGCCCGATTTCCTCCGCGGCTCCCCCCCGCCCTCTGGAGTTCACCTCTTCAGCGACCCGGACGCGGCTCCGACGGCTCCGGCCCCCCCCCGCCCTCCCGCTTTGGGCTCCTCGGCCCTGCCTGCAGCGCAAGTCGCCCCGCGGCTCTCCGACTGGTGTCCGCGGGCCGTGCGGGGGCGGCGCCGGCGGGGGCGCTTCACCCCGGGCCGGCGGCGGTAATGCTGCTGCAGTTGCCGCCCTTGCGGCCGGGCGGACAGCGGGCGGAGGCAGGAGCCGGAGCCGGAGCGCGCTCGTCGCTGGCCGGGACGCCGCCCTCGCCTGTGCTCGGCTCCCGCGGCCGCCGGGGGACGCCGGGGCCCCGCGCGGCATGAGGAGGAGGCTGTGCGCCGGCGAGCGCCCAGCTCCTCGGCCCCCAGGGCCCCTGCGGGCCCCCGCGCCTCGCGCGCGCCGGCTGCGGCCCCGGCGCCCACGCTAGCCCCGCGCAGGCACGAGACGCCGCGGCCCCGAGGAGGAGGAGGAGGAGGCGGCGCAGGCCTGCCTGGCGCGGGCGGCCCGGACCCCGAGCGCGGGGGCTTCGCGACCTGGACCCCGGCGGGCGCAGGCAGCCGGAGCCGCGGGGGAGCAGCGCGTGCTGCAGTCGGCCGCCCTCTCCGCAGGGGCGCCGCGGCGCGCAGCCGGCGCCTCTCCCCACCTGCAGCCCCTCCTCCCTCCGCCACCGGGCGCGTCGAACGCCGCTCCTCGCCCTTCCACGGCCTCCTCGGGTCCTTTGGTCCCCGGACCCGGGCCCGGCGTCCGCTCCCTTCCCCCGCCCCGCATCCTCCCGGCCTCTCATTCATTCCGTCCGCTCCTTCCTCTCTCCTCCTTCCCGCTTCCCCAGAGCCTCCCCGCGCGGCCCCGCTGCAGTCTCGGGGTGGTGGTGTTTTTTTTTAGCACATTCATGGAAGTTTAGGGCCTGGACGGTGCCCCCAAGTCCGGCCGAGAGTGCAGCCCTAGCTGCCGGCCGGTAAGAGGAAGATGCCTGTGCTTAAGCGCATGATGCGGGTCTCCAATCGCTCGCTCCTCGCCTTCATCTTCTTCTTCTCCCTGTCCTCGTCTTGCCTCTACTTCATCTATGTGGCTCCGGGCATCGGTAAGCACCGAGGCACCCTCCCTTCCCACGGTAGCGGTAAAGGAAGTGTAGCATGTTACTTATGGGATTGGGAAGCTGTATGGTAGGACCGGGGCCCGGTAGAAAGCATTTTATTTCAAATGAGACGTGTCACATAACCTGCTTTGGGGCATGGTTTTGGCACGTGAGTTTTGTTAATGAACGTTTAACTAACTTAAAAGACTGCGTTAAATGGACAGAGCAAAATGAGGTATGATGGACCTCATTTTGATGGACCTGAGATACTCCTGGACGCTTTGTTGAGTATTCCTGACACTTTTATCCATTTAATATTGTTTTTAAGCTTAAACTTAGTGCTTAATTGTAATTTTATTCAAATACCCTCAGCTCTGTTAACTGGTTGTAAATACTATGGAGAAACCCACAGTAAGGAATGTGATTGAGTTCAAGAATGTACTGGTGTAGTGTTCCAGGTCACTTTTTTAGAATGGGGTCAATGAACATTTGTGCCTCACTTCAGGAATTTTTAGGCGATGAGTTGTCTATTAAAAACAATGCTCCATTATTTCGTCTGCTTGGGTTGTTTTTCAAGCGTAGGTAACTTCTGCTACCTGTCAGGATGAATTCTGAAATACAATATTAATTAAAAGAACAATTATGCAAAATAGCTTAAAATGTTAACTATTTAGTTTTTTGTTTTTGTTTGTTTCTGGTCCAAAACACACTTTTGTATAATCTGCTTGAATTAGCCTCTTTATTAAATATCCTAGTTTCTCAGCACCTTTGATTGAAAAGGTACCAGTGTGGCATTCTCATAAGAAACAGACCATCACCAGACCTCATCAGGACTGTTGAATTTCCTAAAAATCACTGTGACATTTCTTGATTAAATTTTCAGGTTCAAGTAAGATGTATAGGCTCAGAATGATACTTGAGAAGGTATAAATTGTTGAAACCTTGATAACCCAAGATAGAAGTTTGAGGTTAAAAGTTTGAAAAAAATAAGTGAATATTTTAACATAGTATTTTCTTTTAAAGCAGTTTTGTTTTTTTTTTTTTTTTTTTTTTTGCTTTAGGCTAAATCAGACACCTCCTGAAGCCTGTAGCAGAAATGACAGTGGTAGCTCGGTGGATTCCAGAGTTGTTAGCCAAAATACTCAGCAGGCTTTTGCTTAAGATCCTCTGCCATTTTGGAAATCTTATCAATTAACTACTCATTCTACAGCAGTTTTTTTACTTGTAGCTCTTTAAAGATTGGACATCATTGGGGGATGTTAGTTTATCTGATACTTCAGCTTTGAGAAATTTTGGAGAAAAAAGGGTTTTTTTTGTACTGAGCTAACAGTTTTGTTACTTTCTTGGTATTTTGAGTAACATTACAATTATGTTACTCAAAAAGTTAACCAAAGGAACTCAGAATTCCATTTTTCACTTCATAATCAGCCAGTTTTTGTTATTGTATTAATGTATTGTGTATATATTCTTAAAGTTCTGTTGGTGTGAAATACTTAGACGTTTTCCTTATTTGCGTACTTAATGTTTACCATAGAACAGCCACTGGTAAGTCATAAAAATTTTGGCAGTTGTCTTCTAGGCAACTAGATTTAAATTATTCTTGTGGGTCTTCTAATTTATTCTTAAAAAGATTGATTGAAACCAGTAAGAAGAATGAAAACCAAAACTTAATGTTAACGATTTGTTAAACTGAATCTGTTTCTCAAACTAGTATTACTTAGCAGCAAAAAAAAAAAAAAAAAAAAAAAAGCCCGCTTATCTTTTAATCATTGAGAAGCAGTTTTCCAAAATTCAAATTTTTGTTTGAAAGCTCGGATTTTGTCATTGGTAACACTTATCAGTTTTTCTGACAGAGTGTCAAGCTCATTTTGCTTGCTTTTTGGGAAAATGTAGGTCAAATACAGAAATCTAAATAACCATAGTTTTGCAGTTATACCTTTTTTAAAAAAAAAAAACAAAAACCAGTAATGTCACATTAAATTTTTTTTTAGTTTATTTTTGGCTGTCTTGGATCTTCGTTGCTCTTCTGGCTTTTCTCTAGTTGAGGCGATTGGAGGCTACTCACTTTGGTGCACGAGCTTTTCCTTGCGGTGGCTTCTCTTGTTTCGGAACATGGGCTCTAGGGTGTGTGGGTTTCGGTAGTTGCAGTTCCTGGGCTCTAGAACACAGGCTCAATAATTGTGACCCATGGGCTTAGTTGCTCCAAGACATGGGATCTTATTGAACGAGGGATCAAACCCATGTCTCCTGTGTTGATAAGTGGATTCTTTACCACTGAGCCATCAGGGAGACTCTTCAGTTGTACCTTTGAGTAAAAATGATGTTCCATGAGAAAAATGTGGCTAGTTCAGCTCACAGTGCAATGATCTATTACACGGTTTGATTTTCAAGATAACCACGGTCCTTTGGTATGCTGCTGAAATGCCTTACGCGTGCTTCCCATTTCATCACAGATTTCTTTTGTTTTTAATTAATTTTTATTAGAGTATAGTTGATTTACAATGTTGTGTTAGTTTCTGCTGTACAGCAAAGTGCATCAGTTACACATACACATATATCCACTCTTTTTTAGATTCTTTTCCCATACAGGTCATTACAGAGTATTGAGTCAAGTTCCCTGTGCTTCACAGTAGGTCCTTATTAGTTATCTAGTTGATATTGGGTTGGCCATAAAGGTCGTTCAGGAAAACCTGAAGGAACTTTTTGGCCAACCCAACATACAGTCGTGTGTATGTGTCAGTCCCAATCTCCCAATTTATCCACCCCCTTCCCTCTTGATAGCCATAAGTTTGATTTCCTACTTCTGTATCACAGATATCTTATTAATGAGACGTAACCCTAAACTAAGTAGTTTCTTATAGCTAGTTTACATTAGATGTCCATAGACTATTTTGGAAATAATTCCCATTGTAGCCTGGGTTAACATCTTGGAGCAGAATTTTCTTATGACTAAAATACATGTTGTATAAGAGAGCATTTTTTAATTGATCTGAAATGTTTCAAATCTCTTCTGTTAAAATCTGTATGAGCTGTATACACATCAACCTGTTTAGTAGTCATCGGTTGTATTTTCCTCACTTTTCTGCCCAGAGGCTCATTTTTCTTGTGTGCCTTCCCCCAGACAGTCCTGTCATTTTAGTGACTCTTGTTGGTCTCCATCCCCCGTGTTCCTCCCTCCCTCTCTAGTACCAGAAAGTAGTGCACGCGTGCTCATTTGCTCAGTCGTGTCCAACCCTTTGCGACTCCGTGGACTGTAGCCCACCAGGCTGTTCTGTCCATAGGATTTCCCAGGCAAGAGTACTGGAGTGGGTTGTCATTTGCTTCTCCAGGGGATCTTCCTGATCCAGGGATCAAACGCGTGTTGCTGCGTTGGCAGCAGATTCTTCACCACTGAGCCACCTGGGAAGCCCCTTCTTCCTTTGTGATTGCAAAATGATGAGCAGAGTTTCCCTCAAAGGTCTTGCCTTGGCTGAATTGAAACTGGAATTCCATTTAGCATGGAAA
Organism: Bubalus bubalis; assembly: GCF_019923935.1. NCBI lineage: Eukaryota > Metazoa > Chordata > Mammalia > Artiodactyla > Bovidae > Bubalus > Bubalus bubalis. The sequence continues at coordinate 36,617,522 of NC_059178.1, read as the reverse complement.
TGTTTCCAATATAACAGAGCATTGTCATTTTCCTGCCATCAGAGGAGTAGGTGAAGTGACTTAGATTCATTCACCTAACATGAATAGAGCACCTTGGATGGGCTAGACTTTGAGGAAGACAGATGACTAAGACAGGCCACCTTCCCTCATGTGATGGGGTGAGTACCCTGCAAGGGCTGCAGCCAGTCCTCGGAAAGCACACAGTGCGGTGTGCGGGCTGGTGAAGGGTTTCCTGAGGAGGTGACAGATGGGATTTATCTGGACTGAGCAGAGGGATTCTAGTCAGAGGGAACAGCAGGAACAAAGATAGGTTCCAGAAAATAGGAATATTTCTGTCTGATACCACTTAAGGTGTGGGGTGGTGGATTGGCCAGATCAGGAAAACTCGTGGGTCTCCCCTGCCCAGCCTGGTGTTCTGGCTCTTTAGGTCCCTAAACTTCCTGGCTGAGAGCACCGGCCTCGGTTTGCACAGGTTTATGAAAGCGGTCTGTGATTAAGAAAGAAGTTGATGCGCCTTGACTCAGTGGGGCAGTATTGTGGGGAAGATTGTTCAGCTGCCCTGGGAGTGGGGATTTCGCTGTCCATTTGACTCACCAGCCATCCTGACCTTTGCTTGACTTGCTGATAGGCTCTTTCATTCTTTAAGCAGAGGAAGAATCTGGTTGGATCACTTTGGTGTGAATTCCTGTGGGCCCTTCGAGGAATTTCTGGGCTCTGTGCCTCACTTTTGGGGTCTCAAGTGGGTGGATGCCTGGCTGGGACAGGTGGAGTTGTTGATGGGTGGGCCGGGCATGGAGGGTGTGTTGTGGGAGGGTGTGGCTTAGTAGGGCCTTGCTCAGAGCCTCCCTGACATTTCTGGCTGGTTTCTGCCACTTTGCTCAGAGAGTAGCTTGTTTGTTGCCCTGTAGCTTTCTCATCACAGCCTTTCACTCTCCTGGGGGTGAGCCTGATTGTGGTTTTTTTGTTTTTTTTTTTAGCTGTTACACTTTGCTTGGTATTTCACAGTTCCTCTTAGTTATTTTCCTCACCAAGTTCTCTGGTCACTGTGACTCCTTTTGAGGATTCTTTTGGTTGGGCCACATGTTGGGCATTTCTTTGTTGTGGGCCTCTCTTACCGGTCAGGCTTCCCAGGCTAATGTTTTTGTCTTGTAAGTAGCAGGAGACATCAGACATTCTTAAACTGGGAATGCTGGAATCCTTTGTTTAGAGCAGTTCTTCTAGCCTGGAGTACAGTTTATACAGGACAGAAGTACCAGGCGGGAAGTTATTTCAGTGGCTAAGGTGATAGAAGACTTGAACCTAATCAAGGCAGACTTGAAAAATGTGGACAGTGGAATTGAAGGAAAGGGAGATGCTTTAAGACAATGCTTGTATTGCGGCCTAGACACTTGTATTCTAGAGGGGCGAAGGGGCTGTAGAAAGGCAGGTGCTTTGAAGGGGTCATTTTGCTTTTAGAGAAATTGAGTTGGGATGCTTGTAGGATAGCGAGGAAGAACTTGTCAGCAGGTGGGCAGATGGGGAAAAGAGCTTAGAGCCCACGACAGAGGTCTAACAGAGAGAGATGTCATCAGCGTATAGGTGAATGATATGTACGTTTTCCCCCTAAACACCTGGGTTAATAAAACTAACTCATGCAAGTGACTCACTAAGTTAGTTACTTGTAAATATGGAACAATAGGTGTCAAATGGGAGTATGATGGAGGCTCGAGTGTAGTTTGAGGGCTTCTCTGGTGGCTCAGCAGTAAAGAATCTGCCTGCAATGCAGGAGATGCAGGTCATCTGGAGGAGGAAGTGACAACCACTCCTGGAAACACATGGACAGAGGAGCCTGGCAGGCTGCAGTCCACAGGGTCTTGAAAGAGTCAGACACCACTGAGTGACTAAACAAGTGTAGTTTGAAGGATTTCCCGTGAGGCTCTATTACCTTTTTCACTCTCTGGCCCCAAAAGGGGGTTGTGTGATCGACACTGTAAAAGTTCCAGTGGCCACCCAAGGAGAGCTTGTGGAGGCTGAGGACAAGGTAGCCAGGGATGAAATCATCAGCCTAGGGTGAGTGAAGAAATAGAAACAGGAAAATGAAGGGAGAGAAGTACCATGAAAGTGAAGACAGTTAGAGGCCTTTGCAAAAATGGATCCGTCAATAAGTAAAAATGATGATCAACAAGCCAAGCATTGCAGTGGCCTATAATTCAGTAGGGTAAAGTCTGGAAGGAGAAGCATGGATTTGGTAAGTAGGAGCTCTGTGATGGCCACTAAGGGACCTGTTTTTGTGCTGTTAGAGGGCACCAGTAAGACTGCCTGAGTTTGGATAGTATTAATAAAGTCAGATGAAAGTGGCTGATTTCCAGGAAAGTGGGATCAAAGGGATCTTAGAAGATGGGAAGACCTGAGCTTATGTGGATGTTTAGGGAGTGAGGACATGCTTTAAAGATTTGAAGAAGGGAACAAATTATGATGTGATCTTGTTCAGTCGCTCAGTTGTGTCTGACTCCTTGCGACCCTATGGACTGCAGCACACCAGACTTTCCTGTCTATCAGTATCTCCCGGAGTTTGCTCAAGATAATGTCCAGTAAGTCGGTGATACCATCCAATCCTCTCATCCTCTGTCGTTGCCTTCTCCTGCCTTCATTCTTTCCCAGCCTTAAAGTCCTTTTTCAGTGAGTTGGCTCTTTGCATCAGGTGGCTGAAGTATTGGAGCTTTAGCTTCAGCATCAGTCCTTTCAGTGAATATTCAGGGTTGATTGCCTTTAGAATTGACTGATTTTATCTTGCCGTCCAAGGGACTCTCAAGCATCTTCTCCAGGACCACAGTTTGAAAGCATCAATTTACTCTTCCATACATGTTTGTCTGGTTCTGCACTGAACAGGATCCACGTGGTCTCTGTTTTCATAGAGTTGAAGCATGCATGCTGAGTCGCTTCAGTCGTGTCCGACTCTTGTGCGACCCCATGGACTGTAGCCTGCCAGGCTCCTCTGTCCATGGGATTCTCCAGGCAAGAGTACCGGAGTTGGTTGCCATGCCTTTCTCCAGGGGATCTTCCTGATGCAAAAATCGAATCCCAGGCTCTTATGTCTCCTGCATTGGCAGGCAGTTCTTTCCCATTAGTGCCACCTGGAAAGCCCCTCATAGAGCTCATAGCCAGTGGGAAATTCACACAGTTGGCAGAGTAACTATTCTAGGAGATCGTGTGAGTTTGCTGTGGAGGCACTGGCTGGGTGGATGAGTAGGGCACTAAACTAGTCTAGGCATCAGGGAGAACCTAAGGCCAGAAGCTTAGGTTATAGGTAATTAAAGGCTGATTCAGTTCAGTCGCTTAGTTGTGTCCGACTCTTTGCCACCCCATGAATTGCAGCACCCCAGGCCTCCCTGTCCATCACCACCTCCCAGAGTTCACCCAAACTCTTGTCCATCGAGTCGGTGATGCCATCTAGCCATCTCATCCTCTGTCGTCCCTTTCTCCTCCTGCCCGCAATCCCTCCCAACATCAGAGTCTTTTCCAATGTGTCAACTCTTCGCATCAGATGGCCAAAGTATTGGAGTTTCAGCTTCAGCATCATTCCTTCCAAAGAACACCCAGGACTGATCTCCTTTAGGATGGACTGGTTGGATCTCCTTGCAGTCCAAGGGACTCTCAAGAGTCTTCTCCAACACCACAGTATAAAAGCATCAATTCTTCGGTGCTCAGCCTTCTTCATAGTCCAGCTTTCACATCCATACATGACCACTGGAAGAACAATAGCCTTGACTAGATGGACCTTTGTTGGCAAAGTAATGTCTCTGCTTTTGAATATACTATCTAGGTTGCTCATAACTTTCCTTCCAAGAAGTAAAGCGTCTTTTAATTTCATGGGTTAGGTAATTAAAGGCCTGGGGAAAAGTGCTTCAGGTAGGAATAGTATAGTCGAAGGTTAAGAAGTGGGAGAGAAATGGAAAGTAAAAAAAACCAAAAAGGTAGAGGCTAAGGCATAAAAATTGGAGGGGAGCGTGGGTCAAAGCCAGAGACATAAATACAGACACATGTAAGCTCGATTTGAGAACTTGGGCTTTAGCCTGAGAACAATGTCAAACCATTGAGTTTAGATTTTAAATAGAGTGATGTGATCAGGTTTGCATTTTATAGGAATACTTATGCTATGTTGGTGTGGATGGATTAAGACAGCAGTTCTGGAATGAGGGATACCAAGTAGAGGGAGTAGGGTCAAGTGTATAAGGGAATTAATTTTAGAGGTAGGAGAGTAGATAAAGATGCTCTTGATAGCAAAATTTGGATACATATTGAGAGGGAGATCGAGGAGATTCATATCTGATAAGGTGGGTGTCTGAGCTGCTTAGAGGGGCTCTGTTCTTATGAACAAATCTTAGTATAGAATAACGTGTTTGCTCGACCAGCTTCAGAGATTTGTTTTCTGCCCTGGCACATGCTGGAGGCTTAGTGAAGAGCTGTTGAGTGACTGAGTCTTTCCAATTAATCGCTTCTGATGTGGCTGCTCTAGTTCCTTCTCTCCCCAGCCCACCCATCAGTATCATCCTGGTGTTGGATGTTAGACCCTTTGGGAGAATATGGAGGGGCTGACAGGAGATCAGGAAGAGTGAAGATGCCAGGGTCCGTCAGTGTGTTGTGTTTGTTTTTTGGTCGCTGTGAGTCGTGTCTGACTCTTCTGTGACTCCGTGGAGGCTCATCTGTCCATGGGATTCTCCAGGAAAGAATACTGGAGTGAGTTTCCATTTCCTTCTCCAGGAGATCTTCCCAACTCAGGGACTGAACCCACATCTTCTGAGTTGGCAGGTAGATTCTTTACCACTGAGCCACCAGGGAATTACCTCCAGATTTAGGGGCTTAAAAAATCAAACGTGTTATCTCCTAGTTTCTGTGGCCAGGAATCTGGACATGATTTGGCTGGATGGCTCTGGTTCAAGGTCACTCACTCAGCTACAGAGCGTAGGTCAGGGCTGTGGTTGGAGGCTCCACTGGGGAAGAATCCAGTTCCAAGTTCAGCCATGTGCACTCGGGCCGGATTCTGCCCCCACTGAGGGTGGTTGCACTGAGGACCTCGGCTCTTTGCAGGTAGTTGGCTGGAGACCTCACTCAGTTCCTTGCCCCGGAGCCTCTCCACTGGGTATTTACAACTCCATCACTTTGGCCATATTGTCTTTGTCAGAAAAGAGTCATCTTGGGCCAGTGCACAGTCATGGGCTGGGTAGCCATCTCAGAAATTGCTTACCTCCATCAGGTTGCCATTCTTTTATTTTATTTTTATTTTCTGGCCACCATTCTTGAGCCTATATGTTAATTCAGCTGTATTGTTCCAGCAGAGGTGAACCTCATTTCTATGACCTTGTGAGGAATCAGGTAGTTTTAAAGGGAAAAATGAATTCATTGAAGTCTGACAGTGCTTCACACCATTCTCCATGTTAGTGTTTTATGAGTAAGTTTTCTTTTGTAATTGGCAGATAATTGCTTTACAATGTTGTGTTGGTTTCTGCCCTACAGCAGTGTGAGTCAGCCATAAGTGTACATGCGCCCCCTCCCTCTTGAACCTCCCTCCCGCCTGCCACCCCATCCCACCCCTCCTGTTGTCGCAGAGCACCAGGTTGAGCTCCCTGTGTCACACAGCAACTTTCCACTCCTGTCTGTTTTACATGTGGTAATGTATTTGTTTCAGTGCTGCTCTTTCAGTTCATCCCACCCTTTCCTTCCCCTGCTGTATCCATTTCTGAGAGATTGTTCTAGAACTTGGATTTCCTAGGTCCTGCTTGGGCATTCCTGGCCGGTGGAGAGCCCCGCAGGCCTTGTGTATTTCCAGTTTTCTCCCTCTGGTCCATTTCCCTCGCCACCTGAGACCAAACTGAATGTTGTCACCGCTGCTTGGGCTGCACTTGGCCAGTTTCATCAGAGCAGCCTGCCCCCAGCTCTTTCTCCCTCCTCTTGTTTCTCCTTTTTCTTCTGAATCATTTTTTTCTTAATTCCCAAAAGACCCAGTGATTGAGTATATAAAAGATCTTTCTGTTTCTGCCTTTTCTCAGGATAATAACAGAATAATATATGGGTAATATTGTGATTAGTTGAAGATTGAAGTTGTGAAGTTGAAGAGGTGAAGATTGGGTCAGTTGAAGGTTAAAAGTAGGTTTGCTGAGAATACCTACAAGACCATTAACATGCCACTGGGAAATCAAGAGTTTTACTCCAGTTATTATTAGGTATTTTTTCCTCATGTCTTAGACCCATTGGAGAATTTCAGGTAGCATTCCAATTTTATTTTTCTGTAGCATGTATATCCTACATTGGGCCGACTTGATTTGTTGTGTTTCAGGGGCTTGCTTGTTTTTGGTTGTAGCAGAACTTAAGGATGTTTGGTTTAAGCCACAGCAAAAACCCTCCTCAGTTAAAAGTAGGCAAGAAAGGATGTTTATCCTTGTTTGTTGGTTTGAAAGTATGCTGTGGCTGTGGAAATCTTTGAAATTCATTTTCCATGCTCTGTCCCCTTCTCTCCTTGTTTTAGAGGCATTTTCCTTTCATGAATAAGTAAATTGAAATTATGAAATGTTTTATTTTTGGCTATGTGGCATGGCAAAATGTTGAGGAAAACATAACTTAGTGCTTTTAAATCTAAATTGTAATTAATTTTTTTTCCTCCAGAGGGGTAATAGATATGACTTTTTACTTACATTTTGGTTTTCATGATTAAATAGTAAAATTAGTAAATGTCTTTGGCTCTCAATGCAGTCTTTATGTTGTATATTCTTTACGGATGAAACATAGATTTTTCATTGTCTGAATGAATTGCGCATAAATTAGGAAGCTGTATAAGAGAAGATGTATTTATACAAGTTAAACTATGAAAGGAGACTTCTATTTTTTTTTACCTGTTACAAATGTTAGTGATGTTTAGAGAATTACTACAAGCAGTGGTTTTCAAACATGAAGGTGCTCAAGCCTTATTTAAGGCAACCCAGGTCTTATCATTAGAGAATCTAATTAGGATCCTGATTGATTTTTTAAAAAATTATTTATTTGGCTGCATTAGATCTTAGTTGTGTGCTGCTGCTGCTACTGCTAAGTCGCTTCAGTTGTGTCCGACTCTGTGCGACCCCATAGACAGAGGCCCACCAGGCTACCCCATCCTTGGGATTCTCCAGGCAAGAATACTGGGGTGGGTTGCCATTTCCTTCTCCAATGCATGAAAGTAAAAAGTGAAAGTGAAGTTGCTCAGTCATGTCCGACTCTTAGCAACCCCTTGGACTGCAGCCTACCAGGCTCCTCCATCCATGAGATTTTCCAGGCAAGAGTACTGGAGTGGGGTGCCATTGCCTTCTCCAGAAACTATGTTAGGAATATGCAAAAACAGATAAAGATCTTAATGCACAGTCTCCTAAATGCAACCCATTCTCTTTCCTGCCAGTCGCACTCTGTCTTCTGGATTCCTTACTTCAGTTAATGTTATCAGTCTTCTATGGTTGTCATAACAAATTACCACAAACTAGGTGGCTTCAAAGAACAAAACTTTATTTTCTTACAGCTCAGGATGCAGGAACCTGGAATCTAGGTACTGGCAGGGCTCATGACTTCTGGAGACCCTGAAAGAGAAACTATCCCATGCCAGTCTCCTAATGCCGTGGCTGTTTGACTTGTATGCCTGTCCCTCTCTAATCTCTGACTCCATCCTCACATAGCCTTCTTCTCTGAGTCTCTGTGCATCCTCTGAGGATACTCTGTCACAATCTGCTATGACCTTATCTCCATCCTTACATTAATTACATTTGCAAAGACCCTATTTCCAAATAAGGTCACATTCTGAGGTTCTGTGTGTAGACATGAATTTGGGGGGAAGCACCATTCAAGCCACTGCAGGTATCAACCAATACATTTCCCAAACAGAAATGGGATGTCACCCATAATCCTTTATATCTACATGATTATCAAATACATGCAGGATCTTTTTTTTCTTTTGCATTAAAAATTTTATTTTTAATTGGAGGATAATTACTTTACAATATTGTGTTGGTTTCTGCCATACATCAACATGAATCAGCCATAGGTATACACATGGCTCTCCCTCCCTCCCACCTGAGTTTGATCCCTGCTGCAGGAACTAGATCCCACATGCTATAACTAAGAGTTCACATGTGGCAAGTAAAGGATCCTGCATGCTGGGAGTAAAACTACCATGCAGAATCTTCAGTTGTGGCCTGTGCGCTCTTAGTTATGGCATGTGGGATCTAGTTCCTGGATCAGGGATTGAACCCTGCCCGCCCCCCCGCCCCCCCATATTGGGAGTATGGAGTGTTGGTCACTGGACCACCAGGGAAGTGCCTGATTGATTTTTTAATTAAGCCTTCACCCTGGGAGCTTCATTTCTGACACACACCCCAAACAGTTGGGAAATCCTTTAGTGTGAAATAGTTGTACATTTGAAATTGGTTATCTCATTTGATCTTTCATCTAACTAATCTTACCTGTGAAGAACCAGATTAATTTGTTTATAGCATCATGTGTTACTGGAGAAAGAGTTTTCGTGGTGAAGAATTTCTTTCCTCCAGAATAAAAATGGGCAGAATGTACAGATAACTTAAGGCACTAGGATCATGCGTTTCTTTATGAACCCACTATGTGATTGAGCTATAGGTTGATCCTGAATTTGTTAGTTACTGTTTTTAATCATTAGAGAGATACATTGTAATTCACTTAATAGGATCAATATAAATAGTACATCATGAGAAATGCTGGGCTAGAAGAAGCACAAGCTGGAATCAAGATTGCCAGGAGAAATATCAATAACCTCAAATCTGCAGATGACACCACCCTCATGGCAGAAAGTGAAGAAGAACTAAAGAGCCTCTTGATGAAAGTGAAAGAGGAGAGTGAAAAAGTTGGCTTAAAACTCAACATTCATAAAATGAAGATCATAGCATCTGGTCCCATCACTTCATGGCAAATAGGTGGGGAAACAGTGAGAGACTTTATTTTTGGGGCTCCAAAATCACTGCAGATGGTGACTACAGCCTTGAAATTAAAAGACACTTGCTCCTTGGAAGAAAAGTTATGGCCAACCTACACAGCATATTAAAAAGCAGAGACATTACTTTGCCAACAAAGGTCTGTCTAGTCAAGGCTATGGTTTTTCCAGTAGTCATGTATGGATGTGAGAGTTGGACTATAAAGAAAGCTGAGCACCAAGAATTGATGCTTTTGAACTGTGGTGTTGGAGAAGACTCTTGAGAGTCCTTTGGACTGCAAGGAGATCCAACCAGTCCATCCTAAAGGAAATCAGTCCTGAATATTCATTGGAAGGACTAAAACTGAAACTGCAATACTTTGGCCACCTTATGTGAAGAGCTGACTCATTTGAAAAGACCCTGATGCTGGGAAAGATTGAAGGTGGGAGAAGGGAACGACAGAGGATGAGATGGTTGGATTGCATCACCGACTCCATGGACATGAGTTTGAGTGAACTCCGGGAGTTGGTGATGGACAGGGAGGCCAGGGGTGCTGCAGTCCATGGGGTCGCAAAGAGTCGGACATGACTGAGCAACTGAACTGAACTGATGGCCCTACATGTTAGCCAGTGGAAATAATTTCAAAACAAAAGACTTATAAAAATCTCTTTATAACATGTTCATAGTTAAGCAGCTCTGTGAAGTTTGTCACTGTACCATCACACCTTGATTGAAATAGTATCTCTTTAAGTATTTGAGGCTTGCTAGTGTTAACAATTCTTTACTGAAATCATGTTTTATGTATTGCCTTCTTGGTAATTAAGTCAATGGCTCAGATATTATGACTTCTAATCATAATGCAATGTCCAGCTTGACTTGGAGGAAGAGAACTCAGACTTCATTTTCATTTGTCTCAAGAGGACCAGTGGTAGAGAATTAAAAGATGCCTTGTTTTTTAATTTGAAAGTATGCTCTGGCTTTGGAAATCATTGAAATTGATTTTCCATGCTGTGTTCCCTTCTCTCCTGCTTGTTTTAGAGTCATTCTCCTTTCATGAATAAGTAAGCTGAGATTATGAACGGTATTTTAATTTTGAAAACACAGGGAAATTGTGGATAATTATAAAGCATATAGTTCACATAGGTCTCCCTTTTATGTCCTCTTCATTACAATAGCATTCTCAAGTTGGTAGTGGTTCATTTCATTCACTTTAAATGCATTCTGAAATCATTTATTTTCAGCAGATTTACAATGTTTTCTGGGTGTGTTTATTTATGGCTTTGTCCTTTAGTCTGTAATTTCATTAGGTAAGTTTCCTTACTGATTAGATTAAAAATGTAATTGCCTGCATTTTTCCTTTCCTGGTTCCCTCATTTCCGCCTGATTCTACTTTTCTCCCATGTGGTTTATGACTCTTGACTCTTTAGGCTTCTGTCACGCTTTAAAGAAGCCATATGTTTAAGTGAGTAACAATGAATTAACAAAGGACAGTGCTGAAAGCTGTCATGTGTTAGGTCATGTGTTCAGAGTCTAGTTTTTGAATTTTCAGCTAAGTTTAAACCAGGCTGAGCTGGTCATCTGGTTGTTGTAGAAGTAATTCCAATGTTTTAGGCAGTTTGCCCTTTCTTAGGATTTTGGTTTTTACAGAGGGGCCCCATGGCCCCTTAGTTGCGGATACTCCTTGGCAGTTGGTGGTTATTCAACACATATTTATTGTAAATAAACACATGTCTCCACCTTGAACATCTTTAATAAGACTGTTAGAAAAAGTCATCCTCAAATAACTCAAAGCTGTTAAACTGCAGAGTGGAAGTGGTAAAAAACACCTGTTGGAAAGAATTTCTTGTTACTTTTTGGTGCCTACATCAGCAAAGCTTGAGCTGTTGGCTAAGATCTGAAATAGATCTGGGCTGTATGTGATCAGTGTATTCATGATTGCTTGATAAAATGGGATTCTGAGCACAGAATTCTTTCATTCTACTTATTAGTCTGTGATTTACTGGAAGGATGGGGAGGAGGATATTATAGGCTAGTAATTACTTGCTCTGCAGATTTTCTTGAGCCCATACTTGACTTTGAATTATTATCACCATGGTAAAATAGTCTGTTTAAATAGTGCTTTGACATAAAGGGAATCATTTGTTTTGCAGCCTGGCAAAGCCTAGAAGTCTGTTATGTTTTGTTTTTAACTTAAGCAATGCTTTGGTTCTAGGCAAAGTATGAACTCTTTTTCACATGTCATATGGCCTCATATTGGAGTTTATGGCATTATTATTAGAGATAATATATTTAGCTTTTACAGACTCAGACGAGTAATTTCTGGGAACTTGTTGAACAAGGGGCTAGATGTGGAAGGAAGAAAACTTACAGGCATGTGAAATAGATGTTTGAGAGGTTATTGTGAGTTCTTAGAAGTTCATAGAATACATGATTCAAGTGTCTGTGGTTACTGTCAAGGGATGTATATATGTAGCTGGACTCTAAAGGCTGAACGCCAGAGAACTGATGCTTTAAAATTGTGGTGCTGGAGAAGACTCTTGAGAGTCTCTTGGACAGCAAGGAGATCAAACCAATCAATCCTAAGGGAAATCAACCCTGAATATTCATTGGAAGGATTGATGCTGAAGTTCCAATGCTTTGGCTAATTGATGTGAAGAGTCGACTCACCAGAAGAAACCCTGATACTGGGAAAGATTGAAGGCAAAAGGAGAAGAGGGTAGCAGAGGTTGAGATGCTTAGACAGCATCTTTGACTCAACAGACATGAATTTGAACAAACAGGGAGATAGTGAAGGATGGGGTGTGTGGTGGGCTGCAGTCCATGGGGTCACCAAGAGTTGGACACGACTTAGCGACTGAACAACAACAAAAATATAAAGTGGTTTGCTTTTTTCCATGTTGTTTATTTCGTTACGTTGTTCTGTAGATTATATGGGAAACCATTTTCTCTCCTGTGACTTTCAAGTATTGCTACTGATATCCTCCTTGCATTGGTTGCAATCTGTTAACCCCCTCTGTTGTCACTTCCCTCATAACTTTTTGCATTGAAGAGTTTTCTTTTTCTTAGTCTCTCTCTCTTCTGTAGGACTTCCAATCATTGCTTCTCCCAGATTGCTGCCTCAGAGTCATTTAGAGCAGTCCTTGAATCTTGAGTTTTTAAAATTCTACCTGTGTAACTTCTGCTGTTTTTTGATCTCTTTTTAAAAATATTTATTTATTTGCCTGCGTCAGGTCTTAGTTGCAGCATGTGGGGTCTTTGCATCATGTGAGATCTTTCATGGCAGCGCACCGATTCTTTGATTGTGGTAACAGTGAAAGATAAGTTGCTTAGTCGTCTCCAACTCTTAGCGACCCCATGGACTGTAGCCCACCAGGCCCCTCCATCCATGGCATTTTCCAGGCAAGAGTATTGGAGTGGGTTGCCATTTCCTTCTCCAGGGATCTTCCCGGCCCAGGGATCGAACCCAGGTCTCCCTCATTGCTTTACTATCTGAGCCAGTTGTGGCTTGTGGCGCAATTCAGTAGCTGCTGCATGCGGGCTCAGTGGTTATGGTGCACGGGCTTAGTTACTCTGAGGCATGTGGGATCTTCCCAGACCAGGGATTGAACCCACGTCCCTGCATTGAAGGGTGAATTCTTAACCACTTGACCACCAGGGAGGTCAGTTTTCTGGTCTTACAATGTGGAAAGTTGTGCCTGTATCCTGAGATGGTATATTTGTTTCCTAGGGCTCCGATACAAATTACTGCAGTCTGAATGGCTTAAAGCAGGAATGCATTCCCTCAATTTCGTTGGCCAGAAGTTCAAAATCAAGGAGTCGGCAGAGCTGTGCAGCCTCTGAAGGCTCTGAAAAACCCTCCCTTGTCTCTAGCTTTGGGTGCCTTTTGGCAGTCCTTGGCTTCCTAGGCTGCTGGCCGGCCACTCTAATCTGCCTTCGTCCTCACTTCCTCGTGTGTGTATGTGTGTATAGAAGTCTCACTCTGCCTTTCTCTTGTGTGTGCACTTTCACTGGATTTAGGGCCAACCCAGATAATCCAGGATGATCTCCTCATCTCGAGATCCTTAACTTAATCTCATCTACAAAGACTCCTTTTCCAAATAAGATAACCTTTGCAGGTTCTGGGAATTAGGATGTGCACACATCTTTTGGGGGGGGTCTCTGTTCATCCTGCTACAGAAGAATTAAATGAAATGCAATACATAGCATTTAGCTCAGTGCCTGATGAATGGAGGTACTCAATTCATGTTAATTCATTTCCCTTCTCTTTAGAAACCCAGGCCCTCCAACATTCCAGACCCTGGGATGATTTCTGAGTTACGCTCAATTCAGAGCCGGCCTGCTCCACCCCGTCCCCCTTCTCTCCAGACCACAGTCTTCCTAACCTTCTACATCTGGCACTTTCTCACCTTTGTTAATGTTACTACTACTACTTTTTTTAATGTTGAGAATGACCTAGTTAACTGGTCATAGGGAAGTACTTAAAAAAATTATTTATTTTAGTTGTTGCATGGGAACTCTTGGTTGTGGCATGTGGGAACTAGTTCCCTGACCAGGGATCAAACCCGGGTCCCCTGCATTGGAAACGCGAAGTCTTAGCCACTGGCCCACCAAGGAAGTCCCCGTTAATGTTACTTCTCATCTGTCCTCTCCTCGCCTTTCTGTTTCTTCACACCGTTTTCCTACTGGGACCGTTACAACTTACTGTCCATTGCTGCTGGCGCCCCTCAGGTTGGACGGCTTATCCCGAGTGTCCTCTGCAGCTGTGCCTCCCAGAGCCTCTGCTTGTGCTGTCCCATCAGTGGAGACGTTCTTCTCCCTCTTTCCTCTTACTCACCTAGAGCCTTCACTTTAAATTCCTTCTTTCCTTGATCTATTCAGGTCATGCTGAGGTTCCTCCTGCCCAAGAAAATGTCCCTTGACCTGGCTCTCACTTCCCTGTTCCGACACCGGACTGCTTTCACTCCGTCCACTCAACTCTCTACTGTAAATTTCTTTTTTTCTCCATTATTTGGGTGAAACTACTCTCTTGAAGGTTGACCAGGGTCTAATAGCACTTTTGTTTATTTGTTTTAAAAAATATTTGTTTATTTGGCTGCATCGGGTCTTAGTTGTGGCATCTGGGATCTTCGATCTTTGTTGCAGCGTGTAGGAACTAGTTCCTTGACCAGGGATTGAACCCAGGCGCCCCTGCATTGGGAGAGCAGAATCTTAGTACTGGACCACCAGGGAAGTCCCTCTAATATTATTTTAAAAGGCTGACTGGGATGGTGATGAAGAGTTGGGTTGCTGGAGCTATCTGCTGGGGGTGAATCCGACTTCCACCACTTGCTAATAAATTACTGTATGACCTTGAGCAAATCACTTAACTCCATTTTCCTTATCTGTAAAATGGGAATATTAGTACCTACCTTATAGGGTTGTCAATTAGTTTATATAAAGAACTTCTAGAAAATCCCATGGATGGAGGAGCCTGGTGGGCTGCAGTCCATGGGGTCGTGAAGAGTTGGACGCGACTGAGCGACTTCACTTTCACTTTTCACTTTCATGCATTGGAGAAGGAAATGGCAACCCACTCCAGTATTCTTGCCTGGAGAATCCCAGGGATGGGGGGGCCTGGTGGGCTGCCGTCTATGGGGTCATACAGGGTCGGACACGACTGAAGTGACTTAGCAGCAGCAGCAGCAAGGATGCCCATTAGAGTAAGTGCTAGGTATTAGCTTTTCATTTTTAAGCTTTTTTCTTTTTTCCTTATTGTCTTTCTTCTTCTCCTCTGTATTGACATTTGTCATGGTTGACCATTCCCTTTTTCGTTTGTCCAGTGGCTTCTTCACCATGTTTCAGCTCAGAATAATTCATCTTGAGGTCTTTTAGTTTTATATCTTCTATTTGCGGTCTGAACTCCACCTTCTTATCTCCTTTCTAGATAATTTTTCCTGTGGTAATTCAGCGCCGTGGTTCCCACTTTTACTTTTGTATGAACGTTTCTCCCAATTGTATTTGTACCCCACTCTTCTTAGCTCTGCTGCTGCTTCTGTTAAGTCGCTTCAGTCGTGTCTGACTCTGTGTGACCCCATAGACGGCAGCCCACCAGGCTCCTCTGTCCCTGGGATTCTCCAGGCAAAAACACTGGAGTACGTTGCCATTTCCTTCTCCAATGCGTGAAAGTGAAGCCACTCAGTCGTGTCCGACTCTTCGCGACCCCATGGACTGCAGTCTAACAGGCTCCTCCGTCCATGGGGTTTTCCAGGCAAGATACTGGAGTGGGGTGCCATTGCCTTCTCTGCTTCTTAGCTCTAGCACTGTGTGTGAGAATGTCTAACAACACAGTCTCCCTCTCAGAATCAGCTGTGCAGTTGACTTCTGGTTTGCTAAAGGACCTGGAGATGGTGGCAGTCAGGCACAAGGACGTTGAGATCAGAGGGATGTTGTGTTTGAGTCCTTCAAAGCCTAGGAAGCCTTTGCCAGATCACTGCCGAGTACAGAGCTCCTGGACTTGAATCTATTCTGTGCTTTGAAGGAGCGAAGCTGCATGTGGAAAAGGGTGTGGAGACACAACTTTATAGCAGATACATTCCCTAGTTTTCTCAAGTTGAGAATGAGGCATGTTCATAAATCTTTCCTCATAAACCCAGGGTAAGATGCCTACAAGCTATTGTAAACTGTTGATTTTTGAAGTTTTTTTCCCCTTAGGGTATAGCTTCCCCTCCAACCCCTGGAAAACAGACTAGGTAAATAAGTGAAATTTATGTCTCACAATGCAGAGGCAAATAGCAAATGAACTAAATTAGAGAACGTCGTAACATCATTTTAATGAAGCAGTACTGGTTTTTAGTGTTCTTTTGAGTTGTCTTGAGACCAAAGGGCAAGCATGGGAAAGAATTCCCTATTTTCTGAAATGTAGTCGCTTGTAAGATGGAATAGAAATCTCTCTTTTTTAAAAAAACTTTTTTTTGCAGCATTTGGGCTTCTTTATTCCCCTACCAGGGATCGAACCCATAGCCCCGTGAAGTGGAAGCATGGAGTCTTCACTACTGGACCACCAGGGTAGTCCCTGGAATAGAAATTTTAGACAAGTATTTTCTGGCTTGCCAATAAGACATTCTGTTTTACAATAATGATGATTAGCAGGCATGTAGAATTACCTGAGTGTGGGTTAACCATAGTTTTATGATGTTTGGTAGTCAGTCTGGATTATTCCATGCTGGTTTCTTATGCCTTGAAACACTTTGACACATGGCCTTCCTCCTGTTAACAATGCCTCTATTTAAATACAGCTTCATTCCTTAATGGGTTTTGATCTTTAGGGATTAAACCCATGAGGACCATTAACCTAAGGAATGTAACTCAATTAGCTGTGAATAATTTAAAATAAACTAATAGATTTTCCGTTTGGAGAGCTTGGTGTCTCACCTTTATTTTTTCTCCATCTGTCTAACGCATAGTAAATACATGATTTTGGTAAATCACCCTTGTCGCAGGTGCCATCAGTAATCATTTTTTTTTTTCTTAACAGTTTGGTTACCTGATATTTTGAAAGTTTTTAGGAAAATTTGACTTTGATTGTTATTTTCTATGCTTGTTATTGTCCTTGTTTCTTAAATTTGACTTGGTTTCAAGATTCGAAATGTGATTCCTGGGTGGGGAAGATCCCCTGGAGGAAGGTATGGCAACCCACTCCAGTATTCTTGCCTGGAGAATCCCATGGACAGAGGAGCCTGGCGGGCAATAGGCCATGGGGTTGCAAAGAGCTGGACACGACTGAGCGACTAAGCACACAAGATTCAGGCAGTTTTCTCTGTTAGAGTAGGTATGCTAATTAAAAGAAAAAGCTGTGTAGTTTGTGGAAATTCTGTTTCCAGGACACACACGTATTCTTACTTTGTGTATCCCTGTTTGGGGCAGTATTGTTTCTCCCAGTACTGGTCTTGGCCTAATTACTCTTGACTCAGTCCTCCTCCTCCAGGTCTCCCCCCCGCCAAGTTTGGTGCATAACATATAGTATAGGCTATTTACACCACTGATAACAAATTTCATATATAATTTTAGGATTAAATGATCCAAGATAATTGTACAGTAGATACTCGTAATCCATTTCATTTTTTTTCTCTGTGTCGTTTCAGTTGAAATCTTGGTTTAGGTAGAATTGCTAATGTTACTTTGGCTTTTCTTGAACATTTTCCCACATTTTTGGTTGGCTGTTCTCTTTAGTTTCATTTTTCACTTTGTCTCATCTGTCTTTGAAAGTCCACTAAAAAAAAACAAAAATTAATAGAAACTTGTGGGGTTTGTAAGCCTGGTTTAATAAATTCAGGCCTAAACAAGTTAGATCTAATTATAGGACTGATCTCCAGAGAGGATGTGGTGCATGTGTGCTAAGTCGCTCAGTTATGTCTGACTCTTGGCAACCCTGTGGACTGTCTGTCCATGGGATTCTCCAGGCAAGAATACTGGAGTGGGTTGCCATGCCCTTCTCCATGGGATCTTCCTGACCCAGGGATCGAACCCATGTCTTATATTTCCTGCATTGGCGGGCAGGTTCTGGATAGGCACCTAAAAACGATTGAGCTGGAGCTTATGTGAAACCTGCATTTCTCTCTTATGGATTAAAGGTGAAAAAAAAAGTGTTATTTTACTCCACTTCTCTGTTCTATTTATTTTCTGCTCATTTGTACTTCGAGCAAGTTCAAATTTCAATAAAAGAGAAAGGAGGTAGCAAACATTTTGCTCATCTCCCTGTCCCATCTCAAAGAAGCAGAACTGGGCCCAGAAAATGAGTTGGCATTTTTTATCTTTTCATTCAGCATTCATTTTTTGAGAGTGCCATTAGTGTGTTGAGAGACAGCTTATCTTAAAATTGAAAGAGTCATTATACCAAGCCTTGCAGTTTCTTGGTTTTGCTGTGAAAATGAGCCGCCTCCTCTTGTCTGAATGGAGCTTATGAGTTTTAGCTTTATGCCTGGAGCATTTAGTGTAGAAGGGGCTTCCGAGAAACCTGGTGTAGTACTGCCATTTTTAGGTGAGGGAACTGAGATCTGGTGCGCTGTCCAGTTACGCCCAGCACTAGCAGAACCAGGACCAAGAAAGAAAGGGTCTTGCGACTTCTGTGCTTTTCTGAGGAGGCCTGGCATCTCAAAAGGCAATGACTCTTGTAATCTTTGTCCAATTACCAGTTTCTCCCAGAGGAAAAAAATAGAAATTATTCTTGAAGCACTTACCTTGGAGATTGAAATTAACAACTTGAAAATGCCACGTTGATTTTTTTAAATTAAAATGAGACCACTAATGATGTATTAAAAAATTTTTTTTTCTATTGAAGGACAATTGCTTTACAGTATTGTGGAGGTCTCTGCTATACATGAATGTGAATCAGTCATGATTATGTATGTATCATCCCGCCCTTCTCAGTCATCATAGAGCGCCAGGCTAGTTATCTGTTTTACACATAATGGTGTATACATGTCAATGCTACTTTCTCCATTTGTCCCACCTCTTCTTCTCCCGCTGTGTCCACAGTCCACTCTCTACGTCTGTGTCTCCATTTCTTCTCTGTAAATAGGTTCATCTGTACTGTTTCTAGATTGCATGCTGATGTGCTAGTCGTGGCCAACTCTTTGCAACCCCATGGATTGTAGCTCACCAGGTTCCTCTGTCCATGGAATTTTCCAGGCAAGAATACTGGAGTGGGTTTCCATTTCCTTCTCCATTAGATTCCATATGAATGTTTTAATAGATGATATTATAGATGATAATAGATGATTTGTTTTTCTGACTGACTTCACTCTGTGTAACAGGTTCTAGGTTCATCCACCTCACTACAGCCGACTCAAATGTGTTCCTTTTGATGGTTAGGTTATATTCCATTGTGTATAGGTACCGTATCTTCTTCAGCTATTCCTCTGTCATTGGACATCTAGGTTGCTTCCATGTTCTGGCTATTGTAAATAGTGCTGCCACGTTGATTTTGATTTTGTCTGCTTTTACAATCCTGGTAGGTAGGTTTGTGATTGAGAGTGTAAAATTTCAAGTAATCAAGAGAAATTGCCAAAAGAGATTGTGATTCTAGATCATCCTGCGTGTGCCCCCAACACTGAGAATTTGAAAGATCTGTATCCAGACTAGACATGGTGATTTGTGACATATGTTTATGATTCATGAGGGAATTCTTATCTCTGTGGAGTCCTTGGTTTGAGGGTATTAATATAGAATTAGAGAAAATGAATTTTAGGATTATGTGGTTGAATGTGGTAAAGAATTATGTGGTAAAGAATGCCTTTCTGAAATTCCTGAGTATATTTTGTAGTAGAAAATCATATGTGGACAAAGGAATTATGATATTTTGGATTGTTCCATTTAGTCTCATTCTAGTTGACGGATGGATATTACTACTTTTAATTTTTCATTTTATTGTTTTTTAAAAGGAGTTTGTGAGTTGTCGATAATGGGAAATAGTAATTTTATATTTGTTTGCCCATTCGATGTACTAATTGAATCAGTTCGAGTCTATTGAGCAGTTCCTCAATTCTGAATATTATTTTTTTAATTTAAAAAAGCTAATTGAGTCATGTCATCTTTCTTTTTTTTTTTTTCTTCTTTTATAGCCAACACATATCTCTTTATGGTACAAGCTCGCGGAATAATGTTAAGGGAAAATGTGAAGACAATAGGACATATGATCAGGCTGTACACAAATAAAAACGCCACACTCAACGGCACAGGTAAGGCTGCGTCCTGTTTTAATTTTGCTTTACTTCTGCTTCTTAGCCTTGTCATCATAAACTGGTAAACCTAATCTCTTCATCTTTGTCCTGCCTCCAAGTAACTTCCTGTTAATGAGGAAGGTCTCCAGAGTGCACCAGGAGGTCCTTCACTGTCAGGGCTGTCAAGTATTCTAGGACGTAAGAGGTGTGATCACTGAGGTGATGGGGTTTTGTATAAAGACACTTAGGTTAATTCTTGAAAGCATAAGCAAAATATGAAAGATAACTTGTATTTTTCAATTCACCTTCCATATTAAAGAGAAATTAACCACAAAGAGAGTCATTTATGCATCTTAGCCATGCTGCCGTCTTTCTTCATGCCCATTTTAATTCCTAAGATGATTTGCCAACTTTGTGTAGAAAATACTTGTCTCAGTTACAGAAGAGTGTTAATCATTGTGTGGCCTTTTTAGGAGCGTAAGGAAGAAATCATATAACATTGGAAATCAGTAGCTGCTCTTGCCTTTTTAAAATATAACTTAGAAGAAGGGTCTCCATCAGAATCACAGGAAGTTAAAGCCTAAGTAATAGGCGCAACTCACGATTTAATGATGGTAGAGCTAATGTGAGTAGATTCAACTGTTGTGGAAGAATGCGTGTGCTCCTTGTAGCAGTGTTTTCCACATTGGCTCTGGAAGCTGTATTAGATGTTATTTTAAGGGTTCAGCGGCTGATTGTCAGTTGTTGCATCCACTGTATTCTTATTTTAAGCAGTTAAAATTCAAGATTTAACTTATGTCACCAGTTCTTCATTCATTGTGTCACTATAAATCACACACACACACACCCAACTTGCTAATAGGAAGTCCCTGTCCCTTCCAGTCATAGGTACATTTTCTTAAAATGTATGTTAAGGTGGGTAATAGATTTAGACCTGTCTCAGATCTCAAGCGGAGAAGTCAATGGCACCCCACTCCAGTACTCTTGCCTGGAAAATCCCATGGATGGAGGAGCCTGGTGGGCTGCAGTCCATGGGGTCGTGAAGAGTCGGACACGACTGAGCAACTTCACTTTCACTTTTTCACTTTCATGCACTGGAGAAGGAAATGGCAACCCACTCCAGTGTTCTTGCCTGGAGAATCCCAGGGGCAGGAGAGCCTGGTGGGTTGACGTCTATGGGGTCACACAGAGTCGAACACGACTGAAGTGACTTAGCAGCGGCAGATCTCAAGACTGTTGCATATTGATTCTTAATTTCAGTGTCACACATGCTTCTACAAAATCTATTCTAGTTATTTGCCTAATTTGTGTTATGATGCCACCTATCAATGTTTTTTAATCACTCTTAATTTTCTTCTTCCTTTTAACTTTAAAGAAATTTCCTTCAGAAGGATGGTCTCATCTGAGTTGGTATTTTAATAGTACAGCGAAAGTCTCATGAACTGGTCTTCTGCCTGAATTAGTCTTCTGAATAATAGGTCAATTTTAGAGAAGTTGAAATATTTTAAAAGCTTCACCAGGATTTGTCCTGGTTGAATAAGTTGGTTGTTAAAGT
This sequence comes from Bubalus bubalis, assembly GCF_019923935.1. Classification (NCBI taxonomy): domain Eukaryota; kingdom Metazoa; phylum Chordata; class Mammalia; order Artiodactyla; family Bovidae; genus Bubalus; species Bubalus bubalis. The sequence goes on along the minus strand of NC_059178.1, from coordinate 36,596,334 downwards.
GTTCATTAGAAGTTCGTTCAACTGAACAGAAGTATTAAGCATCTTTAGGTTACTGTATTTGTGTAAGTGAGTGCTTATAAAATCTGTGTATAATCAGCTTCTTTTCCCAGGGTATGAATAAGTTACATGTGTGAATATTGTGCTTCATTAGGAGAATTAGTTATTTCAGCAAGATGAACCCCACCTCCAACCCCAACTGCAATACGTCACAACTGAAAAGAAATTCCCTCCTCCCCTCACTAAATCAGAGTTTCAGTGAAGACCAAACAACCAATGCGTCCTTTGATTCAAGTTTGCTCTTTAAGAACCTTTGGAAGCCTTTCAGTTGGTTCCTTTACTGATGGTGCAGCTCTTCTCGGGAGACTGTCATTGTCGGTTAGGAATTGGGTTTGGTTGTAAAAGAAAGCTGACTGCAGTGGTTTAAACATGAGGCTTATGTTCTTGTGTAAATCAGGTCTGGAGGTTGGATAACTTCCTTTTGTTGAGAAACTCTTCACACACTTTCCCCCTTCTGCTCTGTCATGTTTCACAGGATAAGGCACCGGGGGTCTCCGGGCTTCATGTTTGCTCTTGGGTCATTAGAAGGAGCAGTGGAAGAAAGGGAAAAGAAACAGTTCCCCCTTGGTAAAGATCCTTCCCAGAAGTCCCACATGGTAATTCCACTCATGTCTCATTGTTCAGTTGCTTAGTTGTGTCTGACTCTGTGACCCCATGGACTGCAGCATGCCAGGCTTCCCTGTCCTTTACTATCTCCTGGAATTTTCTCAGATTCATGTCCACTGAGTCAGTGGTGCTATATAACTGTCTCATCCTCTGCCTCCCTCTTCTCCTCTTGCCTTCAGTCTTTCCCAGCATTAGAGTCTTTCCCAATGAATTGGCTCTTTGCATCAGGTAGCCTAAGTATTGGAGCTTCAGCATCAGCTTCAGTCCTTTCAGTGAATATTCAGGGTTGATTTCCTTTAGGATTGACTTGTCTGATCTTGTTGCAGTCCAAGCAAGAAACTCTAAGGAGTCTTCTCCAACACCACAGTTCAAAAGCATCGAGTCTTCAGTGCCCAGCCTTCTTTATGGTCCAACTCTCACATCTGTACATGACCACTGGAAAAACCATAGTTTTTACTATACAGACCTTTGTCAGCAAAGTGACATACTTAATTGTGAGGGCGACTGGGGTTGATAGTCTTTGAGCTGGGCTTCTGGTGCTCTGAATGAAATTGGGATTCTGTCCCTGGTGGCTCAGACAGTAAAGAATCTACCTGCAATGTAGGAGATGCGGGTTGGGAAGATCCCTTGGAGAAGGGAATGGCAACCCAGTCTAGTATTTTTGCCTGGAAAATTCCATGGACAGAGGAGCCTGGTAGTCTACAGTCCATGGGATTACAAAGATTCAGACAGGACTGAGTAACTAACACTTTCATTTTACCTACTAATAAAGGGAAAATGGAGTTTGAATAGGTAACTATGAAGCACTGCTGTGTTCATTTATATTAAGCAGCTAGTATAGTTAATACTCAGCTAGATATTGGAGATACAACATGAAGAAAAACATCCTTTCAAAACTGTGCTTTCCAACAGCATGGTCTTTCTCCCACATTGCCACATTACTTTTTCTAGGGGAAATAATATTGAAACTTTAGATCTAGAAGGACCATTAGAGATCACCTGCTTCAACCCCATTATTATACATCTGGGACAACAGAGCCCAGATGAAGTGACCAACCCAAGGCTGCACAGCTTGTAACTGGTCAACCAGGGCGAGAGCTTGTCTTCCCGACTGCTGATACTCTCTGGTTTAAGGATAAAAAGATTCTGGATCTAGTACTTGTTCTTATACCAACTAACCTGTGAATATTTAAAAGATTCTGCAAGTTCTTTATGCCCAGCTTTTTCATTTACCTTGTTTCATAGAATTATAAGACTAAAATGAAAATCTGGCATGTAGCATTCACTGTAAAAGGCAGATATTATTGTAAGTCATGTCCAACTCTTTTGCGACCCTATGGACTATAGCCTGCTAGGTTCCTCTGTCCTTGGGATCCTGGGCAAGAATCATGGAGTGGGTTGCCGTTTCCTTCTCCTGGGGATCTTCCTGACTCAGAGATTGAATCCAAATCTCCTGAATTGGCATGGGGATTCTTTACCACTGAGTCACCAGGAAAGCCCAAAAGGCAGATAGTACAATTCAAAAATAAAGGATTCCTACCTCCCCCACCTCCACCCCCCCAAAAAAGAATAAAAGATCTTCATTTTATGGAAGATCTCTAGGCTTCTGGGAGAGATGGAACTGTAAATAGCTACTTATAATTCAGTGATTTATTTCTGTGCAGGTGTGTACAGATAAAATCTGCCCAAAAGGAGACAGTGGTCAGTAAGGTGTACAAAGGACTGATTGGGCTCCAGGGAAGAGTTGAGAAATATGTATTGACTCATTGAAAATTTATCACTTAGATTAGATCTTTAAAATTCTCATCACAAGAAAAAAATATATAACTATGTGATGGATGTTAATTAATTAGCCTGGTAGTAATCATTTCACAATATATCCAAGTATCAAATCCTTATGTGGTACACCTTAAACTAATATAGTGTTATATGCCAATAAAACTAGTTAGCAAAAAGCATAATATTTAACACTTAGTGGCAAATTGTGATATTTCTAAGTACATTTGATTCCAAATAGGACTTTTTAACCATATGCCTGACATTCTGAGGCATCAAGTGTAAAGAGATTTATATAAAATTTTTGTAAAGAAATCATGTACTTTTATAATCAAATGGTACCTTGCCTTGTAGCTCATGGAGTCAGTCAAATTAAGAAAACAAAATGTATTCAGTGGGCAGTTATCAGAACAGATGACAAAGGTCACGTGCTGTTAGAGCCAGTAGGCTTGTTAGAAATAAGCCGGCACACTTCCTCATTCGGCGGGTGCATGGATGGAGGCCCTCGGACTTGGCCAGCCTGACACGGCAAGCAGTAAACAGGCCAGAGCGCTCACTGGGTTTCTGTTACCTGCTTTAAGCCGCAGGGGAAAGAAAGCCCTGGAGAGGGCTCATTTGGCCTGTTCTCCTAAGATCCAGTGAGAGCCAAGGAGGGGCTTGTCTAACAGTTTTCATTCTGGGTTCCTTTTTTTTCCGGTGTAGCTCTGAAAGGGAGGAAGAAGGCAGGGGCCCAGGTCTCACCGTGTTTTCATCCGTTCATTAGATGAAATAATGTCTGCATTTTACAGCGGTTGTGGTAGATCAGCCTCTGGAGCATCTGTCATGCGTCACCTTTTAAAGCTCCTGGGTTTTGAGCTGGGGGTGTGCTACATGGGCCTCAGCACTTTGGTAGGAATAACAGTTTTGTGGGTTTATTACATCATAGTCTCCCAGAGTTTAAATCATTGTTGGCCACATTATCAGTTGTGAAGTATTCTTTTGTAGTGAGTGTCTTCTGTTTTGTAGATGCTGTATTAGATGCTAGAAATCAAAGGCAATTTGATTTCAATTAAAAGAGATTTACAGACATATGGCAAGGGGGTGCATAGTTCTTGTATTCACATTACACTGGGATGACGTAACTGCCGCTGGATGCGTTACTGAAGGGTACAGACATTTTTATTAGCCTGACAATGAGTTGAGGTCTTGTGATCATTTATAAGGACATTGTCAAGAGTCACATGTTTTAGCTAAAAAACTTTGTATTTAAAGGATAAAATATAATGATACTGCATGTCTCTGAGGGTTTTTTTTAAATTGATTCTTTATAAACTGATAAAAGTGATCCATGGTTTCTTTCATGACAAATTCAGTCATTTTAGCCTGAAAATAAACAGTGAAAACAACCCTCCAGCCCTCCCGTTGACACGAGACTCCCCAAAGGGAGCCGTGTTAACAGTCTGTTTTGCAGAGAGGTCTGGAGAGCTTTAAACCTTTGTGACTTGGATGTGGATTTAGAGTCAGAGTCTGTGGCTAAGAGAGGGGGCCTGGGCTTTAATGACAAGGATTAATAAATTATGTATAGTAAGAAAATGCTCTTATTTAAATTTATATGACATTAAGAAATTACTTTGGGACTGTGTGTTAATACTTGTCTTCATCGGGATTATAAGAAAATGGGCCTTTGGATCACATAAAGGCAGTGGACTCCCAGGGACAAGCTTATTTATCTTTTATTTTCAGGTCCTACAAATGCACAGTACAGAGTAGATGCGTGGCTGGCATAGTTTATAGTTTGAGTCCCCAGTAAAAGGAGAAGAGTTTGTTTGTTTGTTTGTTTTTACTAGAAATCTGATCAGATCAGGTCAGATCAGATCAGTCACTCAGTCATGTCTGACTCTTTGCGATCCCATGAATTGCAGCACGCCAGGCCTCCCTGGATTTTGAGAAAAGAATCAGAACTTTATTGGACTTCCTGACACTTATTTTGAAGCTTCCCAGGTGACGCTAGTGGTAAACAACCTGCCTGCCATTGCAAGAGATGAGAGTTTGTTCCCTGGGTTGGGAAGATCTCCTGGAGAAGGAAATGGCAACCCATTCTAGAATTGTTGCCTGGAGAATCCCATGGACAGAGGAGCCTGGCGGGCTACAGTCCATGGGTCTTAGAAAGACAGACATGATTGAAGTGACTCGGCACGCACACTTATGTCATGCTTGAGTTCAGTTCAGTCGCTCAGTCGTGTCCAACTCTTTGTGACCCCATGAATTGCAGCACGCCAGGCCTCCCTGTCCATCTCCAATTCCCGGAGTTCACTCAAACTCATGTCCATTGAGTCGGTGATGCCATCTAGCCATCTCATCCTCTGTCGTCCCCTTCTCCTCCTGCCCCCAATCCATCCCAGCATCAAGGTCTTTTCCAGTGAGTCAACTCTTTGCATGAGGTGGCCAAAGTACTGGAGTTTCAGCTTTAGCATCACACCTTCCAGCGAACACCCAGGAGTGATCTCCTTCAGAATGGACTGGTTGGATCTCCTTGCAGTCCAAGGGACTCTCAAGAGTCTTCTCCAACACCACAGTTCAAAAGCATTAATTCTTTGGCGCTCAGCTTTCTTCACAGTCCAACTCTCACATCCATATGTGACCACTGGAAAAACCATAGCTTTGACTAGACAGACCTTTGTTGGCAAAGTAATGTCTCTGCTTTTGAATATGCTATCTAGTTTGGTCATAACTTTCCTTCCAAGGAGTAAGCGTCTTTTAATTTCATGGCTGCAATCACCATCTGCAGTGATTTTGGAGCCCCCCAAAATAAAGTCTGACACTGTTTCCACTGTTTCCCCATCTATTTCCCATGAAGTGATGGGACCAGATGCCATGATCTTTGTTTTCTGAATGTTGAGCTTTAAGCCAACTTTTTCACTCTCCTCTTTCACTTTCATCAAGAGGCTTTTGAGTTCCTCTTCACTTTCTGCCATAAGGGTGGTGTCATCTGCATATCTGAGGTTATTGATATTTCTCCCGGCAATCTTGATTCCAGCTTGTGCTTCTTCTAGCCCAGCGTTTCTCATGATATACTCTGCATAGAAGTTAAATAAGCAGGGTGACAATATACAGCCTTGACGTACTCCTTTTCCTATTTGGAACCAGTCTGTTGTTCCATGTCCAGTTCTAACTGTTGCTTCCTGACGTGCATACAGGTTTCTCAAGAGGCAGGTCAGGTGGTCTGGTATTCCCATCTCTTTCAGAATTTCCCACAGTTTCTTGTGATCCACACAGTCAAAGGCTTTGGCATAGTCAATAAAGCAGAAATAGATGTTTTTCTGGAACTCTCTTGCTTTTCGATGATCCAGCGGATGTTGGCAATTTGATCTCTGGTTCCTCTGCCTTTTTTAAAACCAGCTTGAACATCTGGAACTTCGTATCTTTAAATCTTTCAGGTATCTATGGATGAGACACAGATGTGGTCTCCTAGAGGGGTTTGTTTCTGTGGTTTTTGTCTGTGCCTGCGTGTATTGGCATAAAAACTGGTAATGTCCACTGAACCCCTCTGCCCTCTGTCTTAGAGGGCTTTCCTTACCAAACGCTCTTCAGGCTTCCTTGAAGAAAGGCATGAGTTGGGGAGGACTTTGTTACTGGGGCTTTCTCACTTTCTGGTGGAATAGGTCTTAGCCACTGTACTGTCACTGGGCCCTATTTGTCACGTTGAGGTTTTCTGGTAATACACTTACCTTCAAACCTGACTGACAAGTTGCCAAATTCATGAGGAGTTGCCACTTATTTATAAGGGGCTCTGGTCTGCAGGGCCCCTTCCAGCAGGTAGGCCTGAAGGGTGTGTGTCTTTGCTCCAAAGTGTCTTCCTGGCTCCCAGAGTGCATCTCCATCTACTGTATATTTTTTTTTTTTAAAGAATGTCTTCAGTTTACTTTGTTATTTATTTATTGGTCACACCTGTGGCTTGCAGCATCTTTGTTCCCTGACCAGGGATTGAACCTGGGCCCTTGGCAGTGAAAGCAAGAAATCTTAACCACTGGACCACCAGGGAATTCCCTTCATCTGTTGTATTTTGATGATGCATGAATGTTTGTTAGGTCATGACATGGACCAGAGGTATTTAGGTTTCTTTGATTCTTCTCATGTGCTTCACATTCAACTTCCAGGAGTCTGCGGTGAGAAGGTTTAACTTTTGCAGTTCAGTAAGCCTGTGAAGAGGAACTAAAAAGCCTCTTGATGAAAGTGAAAGTAGAGAGTGAAAAAGTTGGCTTAAAGCTCAACATTCAGAAAACGAAGATCATGGCATCCGGTCCCACCACTTCATGGGAAATAGATGGGGAAACAATGGAAACAGTGTCAGACTTTATTTTTTGGGGCTCCAAAATCACTGCAGATGGAGACTGCAGCCATGAAATTAAAAGACGCTTACTCCTTGGAAGGAAAGTTATGACCAACCTAGATAGCATATTCAAAAGCAGAGACATTACTTTGCCAACAAAGATTCATCTAGTCAAGGCTATGGTTTTTCCAGTGGTCACATGTGGATGTGAGAGTTGGACTGTGAAGAAGGCTGAGCGCCGAAGAATTGATGCTTTTGAACTGTCATGTTGGAGAAGACTCTTGAGAGTCCCTTGGACTGCAAGGAGATCCAACCAGTCCATTCTGAAGGAGATCAGCCCTGGGATTTCTTTGGAAGGAATGATGCTAAAGCTGAGACTCCAGTCCTTTGGCCACCTCATGCGAAGAGTTGACTCATTGGAAAAGAATCTGATGCTGGGATGGATTGGGGGCAGGAGGAGAAGGGGACGACAGAGGATGAGATGGCTGGATGGCATCACTGACTCGATGGATGTGAGTCTCAGTGAACTCCGGGAGTTGGTGATGGACAGGGAGGGCTGGTGTGCTGCGATTCATGGGGTTGCAGAGTCGGACACGACTGAGCGATTGATCTGATCTGATCTGAAGCCTGTGATTTTGACCCTCAGTCTTGTGCTTGCTGATCGCTGGTAGGCAGACCGCCCTTTTAAGTCATATGTCCGTTTTCCCTTTTCCTAACTCTCTTCTTGCTGGCCACTTCTTACAGGAATGCCTTTTTCATTAGAGCAGATTACTGAGGACTGAAGTAAAGTCTTCATCTTCTCCAAAGTGGCTGCTGGAACTTCATTTCCTGTGGGTACAGAGTTTGTGATCCAGAAGACAGACTGGTGTAATCAGCCGGTTCCATTTCTCGTCTCTTATTGACTGCGTGCTGGTCTCATTCTCTTACACCAGCTTCCTGTTGCATAGCAGGAAGCTATCAGGTCATGGTTCCCAGATTTGCATCTCAGAATTTCTCAGAACTTTGTTCCAGAAAGGGACTGAGATGTGATCTCCTTGGTTCCAAGTTAAAAAATTCCTAAGGCTCTTGATTGTTCCAGGTTGAGGGGCTCATTTCTAAAGCAGTCATTCCTAGCTGAAGTTCCTGAATATGCATATGGACTTGGGGTTGTTCTGAGCACTTTGTACACTTCTCTTTCTGAAATCTGACATGAGGCAGGTGCAGAAGAGAAACTTTTCTTCTCTTGCTTTGTGCCACCAAGCTAGTGCGTGTTGGTGCAGGATTTGAACTCAGTACTTGATCTTGGCACTCTAAACCAGTACCTCTGTGTTCCATAATTTGCTGACTCTAAAAATAATAGACCTAATGTAATAATAGCTCCAGGGTGCTCCAGAAACTGCAGCCCACGGGTTGGGTATGACTAATTTAAGACTTTTAATTGGGCTGTATTGCAGAAGTCAGTTGAGTGGGTAAATCTCAGTTTCTTAAGTGTGAGGCAGTGAGAAAACATTACTCCTACTGTCTGCTCTCTGTGGCTGCAAATGCAGCGTGCTGGGGCCATGTGGGTGTCCAGAGCACCCTGGGCTGCCTGATAGTGGAGATGATCCCCCTGGAGCACTTTCTTTATATATATATATATATATATTTATATATATATATATATATATATAGTTGTATTTTATTTTTGGCCGTGCTGGGTCTTCATTGCTGCACGTGGGCTTTCTCTAGTTGTGGCAGGCAGGGGCTACTCTCTGTTGTGGTGCACAGGCTTCTCATTGTGGTGGCTTCTTTGGCCAGGGGGTTGAGAATCTCCCTGCCAGCGGAGGGGACACCGGTTCGATCCCTGGTCGGGGAAGATCCCACATGCCACAGGGCAACTAAGCCCATGCACCACAACTGCTGAGCCCACGCTCTCACACCCCTGGTACACTTTCACCCCCCCTTTGCATCTGCCTCGGCTGGTGGAGGGATGGGAGCAGGTGTTCTCTGCTGGTGGCAAATGAGTCTGCTGTGTGTGTACACGAATGGATCCGGACGCTCCGCTCCAGCCTCGTCCCAGGGTCCCTGGGGAAATCATGCTGAGAGGTTCCTTCTGGCAGCCATGAAGGGTGAACGGGAGAGCAGTCCCGGGGGGTGTAGTTTGCTTTTCCCTAGTTCTTTCTAGATAATTGCCTTTTAAGTGCTGCTGTGGATCGCAGAGTGTAGTCTTTACACAGTGACAGCGACATATTTCATACTAGGAGCAGAGCAAAAGGCAATTTTTTGGTCGTAACTCGTTTTTTCTCTCTCTCTCTAAGATTATCCTGAAGGCAATAATTCAAGTGATTATCTTGTTCAAACAACAACATATCTTCCGGAAAACTTCACATATTCACCTTACCTCCCCTGCCCAGAAAAACTGCCTTACATGCGTAAGTTTCATCTCGTTTTCACTTCAGCTATGTGCTTGTATTATAATAACATAATAAAATTCACATGGTTTGAGGACACCACCCTCAGGTCATTATCAGGGTGCTCATTTTCATATCGTGTAGCATGTTATTTATTATATTTGACTTTTGAGGGGTGCAGAGCAATTTTTTGTAGGGGGGGAGGAGGATTGAAAAACTGAAGAAAAGCTTTTCACTTACCCAGAAATAACCTCTGTTGTGAGTTTCATGTATATTCTTAAAATTACTCTTAGAGTGATTTTAATATCTTTTATATAGATAGAAAATTAGAATATTTCAAAGGCTTTAAGAATTTATATAAGTGGTTTTAAAATTGCATTTTTTTCTGTAACTTGCTTTCTTAGTTATTTTTTTAGAACTGTCCATGTTGATACATAGAGATCTATTTACTGTCATTAACTATCGTGCAGTATGAAAAAGTGAACTGTGTGTGGATGTGCTCGGTCGTGGCCGACCCCATGGACTGTAGCCCTTCAGATTCCTCTGTCTGTGGGATTTCCCAGGCAAGAACACTGGAGTGGGTTGCCATGTCCTTCTCCAGTGGATCTTCCCAACCCCGGGATCAAACTTGCATCTCCTGTGTCTCCTGCCTTGCAGGTGGATTGTTTACCACCGAGCCACTGGGGAAGCCCACTGTATAATATATTTTTGAATAAATGTATGATATTTCACTTACCTTTCTCTCTGCTGATGAAAATTTAGTTTGTTTCTAATATTTTGGTATCACAAAGCAGCACTGTAAGGACAGCATCAGGCATTTCCTTGTGCCTAGAAGCATAATTGCTGGGCTGGCTGGCAAGGTTGCACTCCCCAGCAGCTATCCCCATTGATATCCCCAGGAGCAAGGCATGAATGCATTACTCTGATACTGATGGACTTTTAAGATTTTTGCCTTTCTTATGGATAAAACACTTTTTGCTATTATGATAAATTTAAAAAGGTATCTTGTCTAAGTGTTTACTTTCTTCATTACTAGTGGCCTTGAGTGACTTTTCCTGTGTTTGTGAGTAGTTTTGAGTTTTCTCTCCTGTGACTCAGTCACTGCTTTATTGGTTCCTTATTGGTTGGTTAGATTTTTGTGTGGATCAGTGGGAGTTCTTTATATATTCTAGTGGTGTCCTACTCTCTGCTATTTGTGTTGTAATTGGCTTGTCTTTTCATTTTGTTTATGGAGTCATTTATTTTAAAATTATGTTTCTAAGTGTATCAATCACATTAAGGCTTTCACTTTGTTTGGTCTCAAGAAAGCTTTCCTTGTTACCCAAAAGCCATACAAATACTCTCTAATTTACTTCTAACAATTTTGTTTTATATTTTTGTGTATAATGTGAGATAAGGTCAAGATACTGTATTTTAAATATGTCTTTTTTTCAAAATTATGAAGATAATGCATTATCATTAAAAAAAAAGCTCTATAATCACTCAGAAGCCATGGAGCTGTTATTTGCAATTTTTCATTGTTTGTGTCTGCAACCCCCCCCCGATTTTAAGCATACTTCATACATATAAGTTAGTATCTTGATCTTTATATAGCTAAAATTTAAGTAAACATTATTTTGAATTGCTTATTTTTAATGTCCTAAGTAAGTGTGTTTTTTATGTCTTTATATAAATTTTCTTTATTGAGGAAGTTAGCCTGGCATATTTGTAGGATATTTCAGTATATTTTTGAAGGATATTATATAACTGTAATTAAAAGTAAGAGTCACCTTTTATTATCATCTAAGGCCATGGTTCTCACACTTTAGGGTGCATCAGAATCTCTGGACAGTCTTGTAAAGTGCACATTTCTGTGCCCAGCCTTCAGAGTTTTGGTCAGTAGATGTGGAGTGGGGTCTGAGAAGTTTCATTTCTAACAAGCTGCCAGGCCATGTTGATGTTGGTGATCCTTGGGCCACAGACCCACTGATCTGGAATCGATCTTGGCTGTGATGTAGCTTGGGGAGCTTTTGTAATTCTTGGGCCCAACCCCTAAGTTTCTGATTTTTATTAATTGGATGTGAGGCCTCAGTGTTTTTTTGTGTTTTTTTTTAAATTATTTTTGGCTGTGCTGGGTTTTTGTTGCTGTGAGGGCTTTTCTCCAGTCGCGGTGAGCGGGGGCTACTCTAGCTGCAGAGCTTAGGCTTCTCGTGGCGGTGGCTTCTCTTGCTGCAGAGCGCAGGCTCTGGGGTGCACGGGCTTCAGTAGTTGCGGCTCCTGGGCTCTAGAGCACAGGCTCAGTAGTTGTGGCTCACGGGCTTAGTTGCCTCTCTACACGCAGGGTCTTCCTGGACCAGGGATCGAACTTGTGTCCCCTGCAGTGGCAAGTGGATCCTTTACTACTGAGCCATTGGGGAAGCCTGGTGCCTCAGTATTCTGCTTTTTTAATCTCAGTTGATTCTAGTATTGTAACCTCCTTTGCTGCTGCTGCTGCTGTTAAGTCGCTTCAGTTGTTTCCGACTCTGTGCAACCCCATAGACGGCAGCCCACCAGACTCCCCTGTCCCTGGGATTCTTCAGGCAAGAACACTGGAGTGGGGTGCCATTTCCTTCTCCAATGCATGAAAGTGAAAAGTGAAAGTGAAGTCGCTCAGTCGTGTCCGACTCTTAGCGACCCCATGGACTGCAGCCCACCAGACTCCTCCATCCATGGGATTTTCCAGGCAAGAGTACTGGAGTGGGGTGCCATTGCCTTCTCCAGTAACCGCCTTTACTGTCCCATAATAGGGACTGAAGCTGTGGTTTTTATGCCTGTATGTTTGTCAACTTTGTCATTGCAGTTTAGGCCTTCTAAAAATGAATGTTTCTGTCTGTGCAGTGCTGAAACTACTGGGTGATGCTCTGTTGAAATATTGATTACAATAATTTCATTTTCATAATTTGCATATTCAGGGGTTGAGAGTTTTAGGAAGTCTTTCTGTTCTTGGTTTAGCTGCCACTTTCTTTATTAGTGCTTTGTGGGTGCTAATTGAAGTCTTGTTTCGGAGCATCTGCTGGCCAGGCCATCCTGTCTCCCGTGCTCTCCCCGCCCTGTCCCCCAGCCCCATAACTCTGAATGCTCCTGTCATGGGCTTGAAAGATGGCCTCACGGCTGCCCTCCCTGCCTTTCGCAGAATGTCTTGGTGCTCCTGCTTCTTCCCTCTGCTTCCATCAGTCTTACATTCTTTTGAAGAAGAGGATCACATCAAAAATTGTCCAACCACCTTTTCACAGAAGGACTCCTCAGGGCTCTGCCGGCTTTGGGTCCAGCTCCAATCCCTTGTGCAGTTAGCTGCGGCCAGCATGATGGGATGTTTAATAGAAATATGGTCACATGCAGAAGCTCCTGAGGAGGGGGCCACAGGCACAGACACCACACTGAGGCTTCTGCCAAGAGGGCTGGTGTGAGCCACCGTGCAGACCCCCTCACTAGCTGTGTGACCGCTACACAGTCGAGCCTGTTTGCTTGTCTGTAAAATCTGGAATCATATGTCAACTTCGTGAGGATAAAGAGAAGCACAGCACCTGAAGCTTGGTGGTTGTTAATTTGCTATTCCCTCTCCTTTTCCTCATTTCCTTGAATGATGGAGCCAGATTTTACAATGATCAGGGGAGTAAGAAACCTAGGAGAAATGTGTAGAGTGGAGGCATTTATTTTTACTTATCTATGCATCCTTAAATTTTTTTTTTAATTAGCAGATTTTTTTCCCATCAATGACAGAGAAAATAAAATAAAATACCTAATTATAAAAATCTTGTCATAATGTCACACAGAGTGATTGAATTCCATACCTCCTTGTCATAATGTCACACAGAGTGATTGAATTCCATACCTCCCCAAATAATAGTAAAGGAGAAGTAACGTTGCTCAGTCGTGTCCGACTCTTTGCGACCCCACAGACTGTAGCCTACCAGGCTCCTCTGTCCATGGGATTTTCCAGGCAAGAGTACTGGAGTGGGGTGCCATTTCCTTCTCCAGAGGATCTTCCTGACCCAGGGATCAAACCCGGGTCTCCTGCATTGTAGGCAGACGCTTTACCGTCTGAGCCACCAGGGAAGCCTCGTTAAGGAGAGGCTGTGTCAAAAGATGATCTACTTAGATGAAAACCATTCACGTAGGAATGATACTGAATTTCCCTTCACTGAAAATAAGGTTAGGGCTTAAAATTGGTGTTTGATTATCTGGCTGTAATGTTTTTGATTTTTCTGGCACTTGATTACCCTAAAGGTAAAGAGTGAACTTCTCCAGTTGGAATTCACTTATAGTTGACTGCATGGGTTTCAGCATTTATTTCACATTCAGTCAATTACATTATGAAATCTATTTTAGATATTATTTATACAATATGAACGAATCCTTCTTTACTGTTAGGGTTTATAGATTCTCTAGAGGGCAAATCCACTTTCAGCTTTATTAAATTTGCGGGAGACTCTCCGTACTCACCTGAAGAGGGAAATGGCCACACACACCAGTGCTCTTGCCTGGAGAATCCCATGGACAGAGGGGAGCCTGGCAGGCTACAGTCCTTGCGGTCACAGAGTCAGACACGACTGAGCGCCTGAGCAAGGACTTCGTATTAATAATATTCACTTTATCTGGAGCTGAAAAATAATGCTTAGTATGGATGTTTTGATTTTTCTGTGTGAGGTTAGTGATGGAAGATGTCAGCTGTGCACTCTGCATTAAAATGAAGACAGACTTACCTGTGGATTTCCTGTTATTCAATTCCTATTCAAAGACAGTGCCTCTATAGTGACCCCTTAATGCATTTCGTCCTAGCGTTTTTGGAATAGTTGCCTTTGTGGTTTAACGTTGATAGTTTCTATGGTTGCTAGCCTTAGGACCACAACAAAAGCCACAAGGACTTTTTGAGATGAGTTTAAATAGTTCAAATGAAAAATCAGCAGAGAGGGAAAAGATAAGCAAATAAACTTCAGACAAGCTCGAGTAATGCTTACGGTAACAAACCGTCATGCCTGTGTTTATCGAAGACAAAAGCCATGGGAGCCGTTGCAGAGTCATGAGCCGCCTGCAGCAGGGCCTCTATTGTTCAGGGGGGCTGGTGGGGAGAAGCACGGCTGAGTACGTGCCTGCCAGCTGAGCAGGCAACACACCCAGAGAAAGGGTTGTGACAAAAGGGAGACAGCAGTTGCTTCTGTAAGGAAAGAAAGACTTCAGAGAGAGGGGGCATGCTGAAAGTGGGTCTCGCAGGATGGTTTAGTAGATAGCTGAAGGGGCAGTTTGCAGGCACAGGAGGCTCTGTATCTTGAGAGTGGGGAGTGGTCGGCTATGACTGGGGTGGGTGTGTTGTGGGACGTGTAGGAGGTGAGGCTGCACAGCAAGGTGAAATAGTCATAGTGTCAGTCACTCAGTCGTGTCTGACTCTTCACGACACCATGGACTGTAGCCTGCCAGGCTCCTCTGTCCATGGAATTCTCCAGGCAAGAATACTGGAGTGGATAGCCATTCCCTTCTCCAGGGGATCTTCCCAACCCAGGGTCTTCTGCATTGCAGGCAGATTCTTTACCATCTGAGCCACTGTGTTAAGGACTCACCAGTCTGAGGGCTGCCTGGGTCCCATGAATCACTGGGCATCCATGAGGTGGGCGTTGGGGGAGCGGAGCCCTGAGCGTGTGTGCAGAGGGTTGACTTCCAGCCAGGGGTGCATCTCTAAAGGTGCATGGTTTTCCAAGAATCCAGGGACAGAAAAGGGTAAAACAAAGCGGGAAACACCACTTTGGGAAATGTAACCTTTACCTGCTTTTAGTAGATACATGGTGGGGCTAGGACAGGACTTCAGAAAGATACTTCAGATGAGCAGTTGAGAATGAATAAGAGTGGGGAAGTACCAGGGTCTGGAAGAGCCACATGGAGCTCCCGCACGGCCTGGAGGAGCAGCTGGGGTGCGTGCCGGGCAGTGGTGCTGAAGAGAGGAGATACGCTTTTGGTCCCATGTGGTGACCCACTGAAAGATCAGGGTTGATTCTAGGTTTTGGCTCGGTGGCGGTTAACTGAAAGGCGGATTGCAGGATAAACCTCACACTTGGGAGAACAGGGAAGTGCATGAGTTCGGTGTTGGGCTTGTTCTGTTGAAGGCTCAGGAGACTTTGTTTGGGGTCTGAATTTTTTCAGAGAGATCTGGGCTGGAGGTGGTAGCAAGTGAGCCTGGAAGAAGGCTGCATATGAGTGGGCCCTTGGAGAGCATCAGAGCCCGAGGGTCAGCAAAGAGGGGAAAGAAGCCAGGGACGGGGGGGTCAGGGGATGTGTCCCGAAGGACAAGGAGAGGGCTCTGCCTTGTCCCATATCTCAGAGCAGTAAAGGGAGTGTCTGTGAGAGGCTGTTGAACTGGGTACGTCTTACACTCACAGGACCACAGTCAGCATGATTTCAGTGGGGTGGTGACATGAGAAGCCAGGTATCCTGTCCTGAGAAGGCCAGGTATCCTGACCCAGAAGCGTGTAAAAACGAGTTGGTTTAAAACAAAGAAGTTCAGGGCTTCCCTGGCTGTCCAGTGGTTAGAACTCAGCGCTTCCATGCAGCGGGGTTCAAGTTCAACCCCTGGTCAGGGAACTAAGATCCTTACACGCCTCAGGTCACGACCAAAAAGAAGTTTTGTGGGAAAGGGAAGGAGACTGGGGGGAAGGAGTCTGTGGATGAGGTGGTGTTAAGGGAAGAATGATTTAGGAAGAGATGGACTTAAGTGAGTTTTAAGCGCTGCGGGGGAGGACGCTGTGGACAGACTTGAGATGCGAGTGAAGGGAGGAGAAGGGAGGTGTCCAGGGAGCCCGGATCCTGGAGAAAGTGACAGGCAGAATGTGCTCTGTGGAAGAGCTGGTAGGGACTAGTAGGAACACCGCCTCCTCCAAGCAAGAGTGAGACCCATTTGGAGATGAGGGGGAGAAAAGTCGAGGGGGCTCAGCCCTGTTGCGTCTATGTTCCCAAGAGAGTAGAGACCACATGCATATGAGGGGGGCGGCCACGAAGGACCGGGCAGCTTGAACTGTGAGAAGTAAACATTTAAAAAGTAGTTGTAGGGAATGCAAAGTGGAGTCAATAAATCATACATTAAAAGGTGCTGACTTACCTGTTAGCCAAGAGAGCCCTCCCCCCACAGGGGTGGTCAGAAGCTACAGATAATGTGCCTAGTTTCTGTAGGAAGCTTATTCTGTTTAAGGCAATCAATTGGGTACTGTTACCTCAATGATGAGTTTAATCTGTGTGCTTACTTGATTTTCTAGGGGGAAGAATTTGAGTGGTATTTTTCGGGTGATGAATTTGAGCATGGGAAATTGTTGATCAGATGTGGCAGGTCAGGAAGGGAGGGAAAATAACAGTGTCTGTGAGTGTCTGGGTGTGTCTTAGTCTGTTTGGGCTGCTAAAGCAAAAATACCATAGACTGGGTGACTTAAACAGCAGGTATTTATTTCTTGCAGTTTTGGTGGTTGGACATCTGAGTTCAGGGTGTCGGCAGGTTTGATATCTGATGAGAGCCTGATTGCTGGTTCATCGATGGCTCACTTGTTGCTTGTCGTCATGTGGTGGAAGGGGTGAGGGGTCTCTTCTATAAGGGCACTAATCCCATTCACGAGGGCCTCATCCTCATGATGTAATCACTCCCCAAAGGCCCCGCCTCCTAACACCGTCACATTTGGGGTTAGGATTTTGCCTTGTGAATTTGGAGGGGGGGACCACAAACATTCAGCCCATTTCTCCACAGTTGTGCTGTGATTGGGTGAAACTCATGGAGCTGTGTTGCTCCAGGTGTGGTCCAGAGATGGTCAATGTGTGCCAGAAGCAGTGAGGAGGAGGGTTAAAAATGCAGGCCTCTAAGCCAGCAGTCCCCAGCCTTTTTGGCACCAGAGGCCGGTTTTGTGGAAGACAGTTTTTCCATGGGATGGTGGGGGGATGGTTTCAGGATGATTCAAGTGCACTACATTTATTGTGCACTTATTTCCATTATTACATCATTACATCAGCTCCACCTCAGATCTTCAGGCATTAGATCCCAGAGGTTGGGGACCCCTACTCTAAGCCAAAGCTCAGAGCCATAAAGAAAGGTTTCTGGGTTGCCAACCACAGGATGTAACTTGATTTGGTTAAAGAGGAAAGTGAATCCATAAAGAGATATCAGGCAGCCCCAGAAAACCTGGGTGGCTGCAGAGTTCGGTTCAGAAGCTGAACAGCCAGAGCAAGGCCCAGACCACTCTGGGAAGCATCTCCCGCCACCACTTGGCTGGGATCGCAGCTTCTGCTACGCCTGCGTGGGTCTGGGGACCAGAAGTGCCACTCCTGGGGCCCCTGACACCACAAGCTTCTGCTGTCACTGCCACATCTGCTTCAGCGTCACCATCAGGTGCGTCTCATCACTTGACTGCTTCTCTCTGCTGAGAGGTTGGGAGAGAGGTTCTAGCTTCTTCCTCTGGGAGGCAGGACTCAACAGTGGGCAGTTGTGCAAGCCCTGAAATGTGTTGACGTGTAAAGCTGGCTGCCCACAAACGTGACCCACTCACTGACACAGGAACTGAGAATGGGCCCGAGACCTTCTTTCTCAACAGGCGGCTGGTGGTCCTTAGCCACTCCACCAAAATTAGCTACTGCTTTTTTAGGAGACTGGGGAGACAGAAAAAATGGGGAGACAGCAGAGAGAACTTAGAGCTAGGACTGGCTGGCTGTCACCACTGACGCTGCCAGGCATTCTAGCTGACGGTGGGGCTCAGGGTGTGAATTCAGAGTTGGGTGTTGCCAGGAGGATGTCCAGGGAAGGAGGTGAATGTCAGTGAACGTGGCTGCATTTTGGAAGGTAGTTTGGCTAAAAGCCAGAAACTTCAAAGGAGGTAAATTTATGAAAAAAGAAAGTAGTGATTTTTTATGAAGTGTAGGTATAAATCTGCAGTGTACTTTCTTATTTGCCTCACCCCAACCTTGTGGATCTCAGAAAGCAAGCAATGAGCACGGTTTGAGAAGAATAGTGTTTCACTTAAAATGAAGAGTTGGGGTGATAGTCTAAAAAAGACATTGAAGAACAGTATATGGGAAACTTCTCAGCCAGTGTAGGAGATGTGGGTTTGATCCTTAGGTTGGGAAGATCCCCTGGAGGAAGAAATGGCTACCCACTCCAGTGTTCTTGCCTGGGAAAGCCCAAGGACAGAGGAGCCTGGTGGGCTACCGTCCAGGGGGTCTCAGAGAGTCGGATATGACTGAAGGACTAACACTTTCACTCTGCTGTTCTCTGTGGTGATTATACCAGTTGACATTCCCACCAATAGTGTTGCAGGGTGGAACACTTTCATGAGTGAAACCTGGAGGGGCACCCAGTATGTAAGGAGATGAGAGTAGCCTTGGTGGGTACCGTGGGAGGAGGGACTTGGGGTCCCACCACAGGCTCACCTGTGAGGTTCTTTCCATCGAGGGTAGTTTGGAAACCGTGTCACCATGTGCTCACCTGCGCTGTGCCTCTTCCTGGCCACTCTCTATAACATGTCCCTTTTCCTTCACTTTCTGTACACAGGAATAAGTTTTTTTTGTTTTTTTTCTGATACCACGTGTTGAGTAGCTGGGGCTGGTGTATGAAGTTAATAATAGGCAGATTATGACCTGTTTGAATAAAGGGGCACAAGCCCCTGACAGGTGGTTGGCGGGGAGCTCCTTCAGCATCTGAGCTTCTGCTCTGGGGAAGTGGGACCCACAGGATTGTTTTGATTCAAGGTGCCGTTTCAATACGCTTCACACAGGAAGCAGTCACAAGGTTTATTACTCACGGATCCCAGAAACTGGCAGGGGCACAGAGAGCTGGTGGAAGGGCGGTCTGCCGTCCCCGGAGGTAGAGAGCAGGTACCAGGGATCTGTTGCTGATAAGGTGGTTGGGGCAGAGGTCACTGGGTTTTCTTGTCCTTAGTTCTAAGTGGTTGTTGTTAAAGGGGCCTCTGGAAAAGCAAAGTGGGAGCTTTTTGGCAGGAATCCCAAACTCAACCCCTTATCTGAATGTCCAGACTCAGGATGTGAGCAGGGTTATCATACCATGAAATGCCGAGGCAGCAGCTCAGGAAAACAAAGGTTGTTTTTCTCATCACAATTGATCCCGTGATGCCTCAGCATTATTAATCTTCAGGGCAGATCACAGACACTGTGTGAATGGTGGAGATATTAAAGGCCATTGGCAAGGGTGTTGGTCCCCCAGCACACAAAGCAGAAATGCCATTGGCAGTATCAATAGACAAATGCCAGTTTGCAGTCCCGTCTGTAGCCACCCACTCCATTATTTGGAGTCCAGCCAAAAAAATAAAGCCCTTGGATAACGTTAGGGTAGGTATTTGATTTTAAAAACTCAGGCGAGATTGTGGAATACTAGTACCTGTTGGGCCATCTTTTGAACGTTTGTCTAAAGTTTGTGTGGAATTACTGACGTACACACAGAGGGGGTGTGTGTGTACGCACACACCTTCTTCCCGGGCCAGTGAGTGTGCCGTGTGTGCTGAAGAATCTCACTGCCGCTGCTGCCGCCTGAAGGCTGGGCTCTGTGCGGTGTGCTCGGCCGGGGCGGCTCACAGGTTTGCTGTATGACGTGTTGTTTTGTGCCCAGAGCGGTGGCACCTTGAGTCACCTCAGTCCCTTTGAGGGAGGTAGCTGACCTACTCCCAGTGTAATGGCATGAATGTCTCAGGCTTTGACATGAGGGGGCAGAAAAAGAATTGAGAGGTTCTGTTCAGTGATGTGGGTGTTCCCAGGGAGACTGAAGGGCCCTGGTATGAAAACTGGGGTGCAGGGAAGTGGAGGGAAGGAGGAGAATTCAGGGGTCCTCCCCAGGTGGCTGCCCTGTGAGACCCAAGATGGCTGTGCCGTGAGACCCAAGATGGCGGGGATTATACTCCTTGGGACCAGGTCTGGGTCCTAGGACTCCATGAATCCATACCTGTGCCAGGAAAGGGTCGGGGTAGATGGCCACCACCAGGAGGTTGTTAAGAAAGACGGTTTCAGTAGTGACATCTGTTGTCCTACTTGTTATGCCTCATAACAGGGTACCCTTCACTTCAGTTCCAGGGAAGCAATGAAGTTTGGCCTCCAGTGTCAATGAGAACATCCCACTGGATAATTAGAGAACAGGTGATCATCCCCCAGAGGAAGGGACAAGTTCAGGGACCTGCAGGGTCCCTAGGGCAGGGGTCTTGGTGGCTGTCACTCTCGGAGCTCAGGTGTGGGATCCTGGGTTCTGCTTCTGGGGGTAGCACGGCAAGACGTGACAGCAGCATCCTCCGGGATGGGACCACCGTCTCCTGAAGAGCACCTGGACAGAGGCATCTAACTTGTGTCCAGCTGTCCCGAGGTTAAGTCACCAGGGACCTGGATCTCCGGAGCTCATCTCATGAGGGAGGCCGAGCTGCTTGCTTCTGTCTCTATAGGCTTGGAAGGGTCACTTTCTCCATAAACAGAGCCCAGAACCAGTTCCAAAGATTTCTAAGAGACAATTGGTGACCTTCTCCCTCTCCCTTTGAATGAATTTTCCTAAAAAAGAAAACAAAAACAAACCCTTGCATTTCTATCATGGGATAGCTAGGTGTCTCCGCTCCTCACTCACACTGGCCATCGCTGGACGTTTTGGTATATGCTGCATAGTAACAAGGAATGCCTGGGGCAGAGGTCACCTCTTCCCCAACTCCTGTGCTGCCACCTCCCATTCCATGGGCTCCCAGTTGACCACCAAGAGGTCGGGACCCACCTCGACCAGTGCAGCATTAACAGACACATTTGGGAAAGCTCCAGGCAGTGAGTACATAGCCTTCATAACTTGCTATGTGCATATGCCACCAGTAATGCCCAGACCATGAGGATCTTACAAGCTTCCAGTAGTTTTTTTTTAGTATTTATTTATTTGACTGTGCCGGGTGTTAGTTGCAGCGTGTGGGATCTAGTTCCCTGACCAGGGATTGAACCCAGATCCTCTATACAATGGGAGCATGGAGTCTTAGCCACCCAACCACCAGGGAAGTCCCTCTAGTAGTTTTTTCAGCTCCTCTGGGGGCTTGGGAGGAGCTGGTGCCCAGGGCTTGGGGCCCCTCTTTCAACAACGAATGATGCACTTGCCTCCTGGGTGCCATGAAGGCCCTGGTAGAGCTGCCCCCCCCCAAGGGTTAGAGCAGCTCTCCAAGCTCAGCATCCAGTCCTGACCCAACACAGGGGGCCCTGTAGCTGGCCTCCCCGCTCTGGCTCCAGGGAACTCTCCTTGGCTCCTACAGCCTCAAAGCCCATGCCTCCACCCCTGCCCAGAGACAGAGAGGCAGAGCCCTACCATCCAGCACCCAGACTTCCACAGGTGATTGTAGCCGATCACCTCCACAGCCAACGCCAGGTGGGGTCTCATTCAGAGAATAAAGGGAAGCAGAGGTGCTTCAGCCTGGGGGCTGCTGGCCAGGCTCTGCGGGGGAAGCTGACCCGGCACAGCACCAGCAGTTCGGCACGGGTAGGGGGCTTCTCTGCCAGGCCCGGCATCAGCGACACACAGCAACTCAGAGCTCCGGAGCCGACCTCCAACCAGCAGTGGATCCTTCCCCAAGAGACTGAACAACCTGGAGGAGGAAGTTACAGAGCTGTTTGCAGCTCCTAGGCATCTAGGAGTATGGGGCCCCAACCATACCCACCATCCGATCCTCCTTCTCAAGTGTATTGAGCAGCTGGAGCTGGTGTATTAATAACACGCAGATGATGACCTGCTGAATGAGGGGGCACCCGCTACCCATACTGGTTGGCAGGTGGCTCCCTTAGCATCCGAGCTCCCACTTGGGGGATGTAGAGCCCGGGGGTCATTTTGATGGAAGGTGCAGTTTCAGTACACCACAAGAAGGAAGTAGAGTCTCAAGATTTACTCACAGATTCCAGAGGGGGCCAGGGAGGTGGGGGGCGCCCTCCGCCCCAGGTCACCAGCCAGCGGATGGGGAGCGGGACAACACACACCTGTCACTTACAAGGTGCTTGGGGTGGAGGCTTAACTCTGAGTGTTTATCTGAGAAGCTTCCCCAGGAAAAGCAGAGTAGGCGCTTGAGTGATGGGCATCCTGCACTCAAGTTCTTATCTAAATGTCCAGACTCCGGGTGTGAGCAGGGTTATCACACTGTGAAACGCACAGGCAGCGACTCGGAAAGAAATGGCTGTGTTTTCAGAGAAACAGAGGTTGGTTTTTCTCATCAACCCACCCCACCCCACCTCCACTAATCAGTGTTTATTTTTCCTTCTCTCTTTCTGATCACACCTTTGCTGTTCCCAGTGGTGGTGGTGTCTGTCCTGGAGCCTGTCCCCCACCCCTTCATCCCCACCCCCAAGTAGTGAGGTTGCTTTTACTCCTGGCATGACAACCTCCTGCCACTGGGTCATGTTTGGCCTTCAGCCTGTAAGATATTAAGATTTCAGAGCAAAGAGCAATAAGCACATAGAAAAGATGCTGAGGGTCTCTGAGGAATGTGAATGGGGGGGCTGCTGGGGGGAGGAAGGTGAACTTCAGGTGCCTCAGACATCAGAGATTGTTAAGTGATGGGCACTGGAGCCCCCTCCCCCATTGAGGAGAAAGATATAAGGCCCACCTTTTAACTTGCTGGCAGATGTGTGTTCAAAATGAAAATTAAACTACAAATGATGCTGGAGCAAACTGCTAACAATAATGATGATTGCAGCTGTTGAAGCTATAAAGCTGGGCAAAAGGCAAAAAAATTGGTTTAACAGTGCATAAAGAATACCAACTTCAGTTCCTTATATGAACTGCTTATTTAGTCTAATTACTATCATTTGGGGAATCATGCATACCAAGAAATGCATCAGATTTACTTGTGTGAATTTTATCTGATTACAGTTATAGATTCTGTTTCTGTCAGCTGAGTCATGCGAGTCTATGCTCACGTCGACTGGTGGATCTTACGTTTGATCTGTCCTTTCTCTGCAAGTTCATAGATTAGGTAAATCTGACCTTTCTAA
This sequence comes from Bubalus bubalis, assembly GCF_019923935.1. Lineage (NCBI taxonomy): Eukaryota > Metazoa > Chordata > Mammalia > Artiodactyla > Bovidae > Bubalus > Bubalus bubalis. The sequence goes on along the minus strand of NC_059178.1, from coordinate 36,573,243 downwards.
GATTAGCTACTTTGCATATCTTGTCACAGGAAAGGGTGGGTAGTTGGTTATAAAAGACAGCACAGGTTAGAGGAACAGACACGAGAAGATTTCAGATTTTTTCCTGGCTTACTCTATGTAGCAAAGCCATTTGCATTTTGAAATACTTCTCTCTAGTATGCCTGCCAATGCAGGAGATGCAAGAGATGCTGTTTCAGTCCCTGGGTGGGGAAGATCCCCTGGAGTAGGAAATAGCAATTCACTCCAGTATCTTGCCTGGAAAATCCCGTGGACAGAGGAGCCTGGTGGACTGTAGTCCATGGGGTTGCATAGAATCAGACATGACTGAGAATGCACACAACAAAATGAAACAAGTAATGCCTAAGTGCTTAATGGTAGTGACTATGTTCCTGCCTAGTTAGAATGAGGAGGGAGATGGGAAGATGGGCGGCTGTGAAATCTTACAGAATAGAAAGTAGCAGGAGGAAAGGAAAGGGGGTCTCTTGAAGAGCGACCGAGTGTTTTTCAGTTGTCCCTTGGTATCTGAGGGGCATTGGATCAAGGGCCAAAGTATGAGGATGCTCAAGTCCTTCCCTTACTCTGTCGGCCCTCCACATTAGGTTCTGCATTCACAGATTTCAGCCAACCTCATGGATACAGAGGGCTGGCGGACTGCATGTGTGGAATCATGGCCACTGAGCTCAGATACCTTGAAATAGGAAGCCTCAATATTTGTTGGTTTGCGTTTTATGAGACAAGGAGGTGAAAGAACATAGTCGTTAGTCCTTAGTTCTTGTTTGTTTTTTTTTTTAAGTTTATTTTTTGTAGCTTTTTATTTTGTATTGGGGGTATAGCTGATTAACAGTGTTGTGATAATTTCAGATGGACAGCAGAGGGACTCAGCCATTCATGCATGGTTGCCGGGGGAAGGATGGAGGGAAAGAACAGTTAGGGAGTTTGGGATGGACATGTACACACTGCTGTATTTAAAATGGATAACCAACAAGGACCTACCATATAGCACAGGGAACTCTGTTCAGTATTATGTGGCAGTTTGGATGGGAGGGAAATTTGGGGAAGAATAGATATATGTATACATCCATAGTTCTTGGTTGGTATTGATTGAGTTAATGGAAATGGTTTTCCATGCAAGAGTCATTCCTTTTTCCATGATATATGTTAGAAAAACTATTAGTAAAACAGCTCCAGGATATCATTTATTTGTTAACTTGAAGAGAGAGTGCCTAGCAGACCAGGAACATCTTAGAAGTTTATAGTTTTCATTTTGCATGTCAAGGTAATGCATGGTAGGTGCTCAAAATAAATTTGTTGAATTGTGTTTGCAGATTCTCTCTTAAGAAATGTCAGTAATCTGGATGAGAGTAGTAACAGCTAAATTTCCTGCCTGTGTGCCTTGTGCCCAGCATCTCATGGGGTATGACCACAGTGGGAGGCAGATCGCTTTTTACAAATGAGGAAACTGAGGCACAAAGAGGTTAGGTAATTTCCCTAAGACATAGAAGCTAGGATTCAGCTCCCAAACTAACTGCTTAATTAACTCTTATATACTGGGCGTTCATGTCTTCTGTTGATTATGTTGAAATTAAAAATGGTTTCTAAATAGTTGAATAAATTGAAATGATAAGCTATACTGTCATGACTGCAAACATTTACTAAAGAATACTATAATATTCATCATATTCAATTCAATTCAATTCAGTTCAGTCACTCAGTCGTGTCCGACTCTTTGCGACCCCATGAATTGCAGCACGCCAGGTCTCCCTGTCCATCATCAACACCCGGAGTTCTCTTGGACTCATGTCCATCGAGTCAGTGATGCCATCCAGCCATCTCATCCTCTGTCGTCCCCTTCTCCTCCTGCCCCCAATCCCTCCCAGCATCAGAGTCTTTTCCAATGAGTCAACTCTTCAAAAGTAAAAAGCTTAAGTGCTTTGGTTTTCTTTGGCTGATTTGCCAAAGATAGTAGGGTAACCGTATGATTTATCATCCACAGTAACACTGAAAGGTGGTATTAACAATTAAATGGTGAAAACAGGACTAAAGGGTACTATGCCAGCAAGTACGCTATGCCAGCGCACTGCTGATTGTTGTTTGTCTGACTTCATATTAAAATGGTTCTTCACCTTTTTGACCTTCTAGGGGGATTCCTCAATGTCAATGTAAGTGAAGTCAGTTTTGATGAAATTCATCAGCTCTTCTCCAAGGATTTAGATATTGAGCCAGGAGGTCACTGGAGACCTAAAGACTGTAAACCCAGGTGGAAGGTGAGGTCCATTTTTTCATAAATTATGTGACTGTTACTGTGCATTCGAGAAAAGTGTTTTCAATTCAGAATATATAGTGAAATCCCTTTGTCTTGATAAATCAAGACAATTTTGTGTTTAGTGTTTAAGTATTGACAGTTCAAATGTGGGTTAGTTGTGTTCCCTGTGAAGATGAGCTACACTTGTGCTTATGCAAATACCAGGCTCCTGTGTTCAGTCTCTCAAAGATCCTGCTGATAAGTTCCTCACTTGAGACTGGCTTGGGAAACAAATGCTTGCTCTGTTCTGTTTGGAAGAGAGGCAGTGATTTCTTTGCCTCCCACTGCTGCCCCTGATGGTTACTGACACCTGCAGGCGTATCCCCACCGAGGCCTGGAGCCGGTGGTGTCCAGTTGGGTCTAGCATTGGGGTTCCTGAGTCCCAGGATTCTAAAGAGGCTGCTTGGCGGTCACTGCAGGACACACAAAACAACTTTGTGCCCTTTTCCGCCTCTATTTCAGAAAGCAGAGTGTAAGCTTTTCATCTTTTTGATATGTCAAAATCCTACTTTTAATGTTGTGTTTGAAAAACTGTGAGGGAGTCAGCCTGCCCCTGCTGCTTAAAAAAAAAAAAAAGAAAACTGTGGTTTAAGTCAGAATTGCTCTCAACACTGTGAAACTGGGTAACAAGTGCATGCCCATGTGATGTTGTTATGTTTGAATAGAAAGTAGCATTTATGCAATTCAAGTGAAAACTGCATATGATTAAATCAGATGTATGATTAAATTGGATGTTATATCCTGAAGGGTTGTGATGTAGCCTTAATCTGGGAACATTTTTCAGTTCTTCTTTTAAATATTAGTATTTTGGTAAAATATTTCTCCTTTGGTACCAAAAAACGATAATCACTCCTGAAGGAGAGTTGTATGCTGTTAGGCTTTTGATGAAAGCTGTCTGACTTAACTGGCCTTGAATCCTTTGTGTTTGGGGGTGTTGGGGATCTGTATAATTCATGTTGGTTTCCCTAATGTAGACACCAGTCTCTTGTGTAAGGTAAGCACTAAACCCAGCTTTGCTGAGTTGAGTTTATGAGACAGATAAATGCCTTGTTATAAATTATTAAATAATTTTTTTTCCTCAAAAAGTTGTAAAACTGCTGAAATGGATTCCAGTACGAATGTTGGCAATACATTCTGTTTTACAGTTGCCTTAAGCTGTTTTCCAGAGCAGATTCAGATAATAAATTAATTTCATGATTGATTTTATCACGTTTGTATATAAAATATGGCCCAGTTTACATAATAACTACTTTTTAAAATGTCCTGGGCAAAATAAATTATTTTTCTTATTTGGGTGATGAGTATGTATGTTGAATGCTAATGGAAGAAGTGTCCTCAATCACAGAGGCCGTGGGAAAGCGTGGAGGTTGGTCCTCAGATGTGTTAATGCAGGTGTGCATTGTGTGGTATCACAGGATGACTTGGGGTCAGAAGAATTGAGTATTTTGTCCTATCTCTAGTGGTCTATATCAGATGTTGCTTTTTAAAGTGTTTTAGGGTTTGTTTTTTTCTCATTTTCTGGGAGAGAGGTATGTATCACACATAGGTAGCTCCTACTTACAGATTTTAGTAAACTCCAGTGGATGGGTAGATAACACTATTGAAAGTGGAGTTTCAGGAGCCAGCTAATTCAGGGTTCTAAAAATTAGCTTATTTTTGTTCAAGAACTATATGGCACTGTTGCTCTTATTAGAGTTATGTCTAGTCTCAGCTTCTGAGCTATGCAGCTCAAGGTATGGGAGGAAATCTGGTGATAGCTCAGAGATGACTTGTACTTGCCATTTTTCATCAAATAACCTTCCCCCCAAACCCACCCCCGTTTACATTCTGATAATGTCCCAGTTTAATCTTGGAACTGAGGTGAGAGAGAAGACGCAACTAGATTTATGTGAAACATCTGCTGCCAAGTTGATTCTTAATACTTGAGGATCTTTTATTTTTTTTTTAAAGAAAACAACTAAGTTGTCTTTAAAAAAAAAAAAAAAAAAAAAAGCAAAACTCAGTTTGTTGATGGCCAGTTAATTGGAACTGAGATCTGCTAAAACTAGTAATTTCAGCAATTCCTAGGTATTCTGAACACCACAGGTCCCCACTGAAGGTTTAGCACAGGACAGATGCCTTCTAGAGGCAAGGTGGTTTCTAAAAGGGAGGTTGAAAAAGGGGGAAGGTAATGCTTTTCAGATCATTAAAGTGTTTACCTATGACATTACCTGTGTTCCATTCAGGGTCCAGGTGGAGGCCTGAACCACTCGGGTCTAAAACCTGAAGGCTTTAAAGAACCAGGCAGCTGCTTGTTTGGCTTATCTGGTCGGAGGCCTAGAATTGTGTTTCTAGTCCGAGGTTCCTCAAAGATGGGTCTTGACCCTGCTCCAGAGCTCCCTGGGGTGTTTGGTAAAAATGAAGATTGTTGAGCTCCTTACTCAGACATTCTGAGTGAAAGCTTGCCAGCTTCTGCTCTGTTCCGTCTCAGTTGGTCACAGACAGCTAGTGCTCCCTTAAGGTAGGCAAATCGGAAGCCAAGTCATTTAGGGACCCTGTAGCGGGAGGTGTGCTTAAAGTCTGAAAGTAGAACAAAATCTTGGTGGGGACAATGTATGTAGTACATTGTCTTTTCTTGATGATCTCTTCATGGTGAGTATAGGAGAAAATGAGCAGGGAAGAAAAATGGGTGCATAAATTCAGTAAGTTTAGCGGTTTTAAAGAGGTATGGAGAGATTCACGAAGATGACTTGTTTTTCTGAAGATGATAATCAGATGTTCTCCATCTCCAGTGGAGGTGCATCAACAGGAAAGTGGCTCCAGCAGCAAATTAGGGCACATGTAAGGAAGAATCTCCTGAAACAAAGGCTAGCAAACTTCAAAATAAATTACCGCTGCATGCCAAGAGCTTCTTTTTCTAGAAAGTGAGCTATAAACTATTGAGAGTCATTCCAAGCCACAGGAAGGGACATACCAAATGAATCTTTAGATGCTGTTTAGCTTTGTTTTAATAAAAATTTCAGGCATATTCAAAATCTTTAATATCTGCATCATTAAGATATGGACATGTATTTGTTATAAAAATGTCAGTTTAACTTTGAATTTGCCATGACAGTGGGGCATTTATTCCTCTTATAAACTCTCAGTTTCCACATAAGATTAAGAAAGAAAAAAACTCAGTATTTTAAATGTTCTGTTGGAGAAATTACTGTGTTAGGGGTCATGACTACCTTTGTCTATTCTTACGTTCAATTGATTACTCAGCCTAATTGTACTTAATTAATACGAGCTGTTTTTAATTTGACTCTACATTTTTTAAATAGCTTCTTTCCTTAAATATAGGACTTCCCTGTATCTCAGATGGTGAAGAATTTGCCTGCAACACAGGAGACCCGGGTTCGATCCCTGGGTTTGAAAGGTCCTCTGGAGAAGGGAATGGCAACCCACTCCAGTATTCTTGTCTGGAGAATTCATCCTCCTGGACAGAGGAGCCTGGCAGGCTACAGTTCGTGGGGTCACAAAGAGTCAGACATGACTGAGCGACTAACACCACTACTACTTCCTTAAATATCTGTTCAGTTCAGTCACTCAGTTGTGTCCGACTCTGCGACCTCATGGACTGCAGCCATATCTGTAATTTACCTTAACTGCTTTTATAGCCCATTTATATCATAGGCTGCCAACTTGTGGCCAAATTCAAAACCAAAAAGGGCAAGCTCAAGCCTAATTTGCTAGAAATTGGGTCTCCTGCATTACAGGCAGATTCTTTACCATCTGAGCCACCAGGAAATCCCAAAGAAGTTACTGCACTGATACATATCAGATAAGGTCAGTGGTACTCAACCTTCCACCTCCTTTTTCTCCTTTTACCTTTCATAACAGTTTCCTGCCCTGGGAGTAAACCTAGGGGCTCCTAAACTGCTCTGTGAGTTGTGCAGATTCGGGAATTCTGTAAATATGTTAGCAGTCGATCCTGAGGCCCATCAGCAAGTCCTGGGTCAGTAGGGAACACCCAGCACCAGCAGTGACCATTGTGTGTGGAACTGAAGGGACCCCCTAGCTCTGGGTTCCGAGTTGCTCTGGCAGCCTCGTGGTCCTTAGGCTGATAAGCCAAGAGATTCCTTATGGAGCAAACCAAAGGAGAATGGGGCCCAACGTGCAGCTGCAGATAGGCCAGAACCTCTTTAGTTCCTGCCACGTACCAAGCCTGGCACAGTATGGACATGAAAATGTCAGCTTCCAGCAGACATAGGTCTCTTTCTTTTTCCACTGTCTTTGTCATCATTAAGGAAAAATTAGTGGTGTAGTGTTTAGTTCAGATGTCTTCAATTTTCTGAAACCATCTTTTGTTCTCTTTTAAAATAAAACTATTTTAATAATCTGAAATTTTCTCTCATGTATGATCCTGGTAATGTAAAATGCACAGGTAAACATTACTATTTTCTATGACTCTAATGTTATGTCATGATTCTGCAAGTAGGGTTAGATCTTAAACCTATGTACTGTCAATTATTTGCATCTGTTCATTCATTAGTAAAATGTATTTGGTATAGTTGAAGTTTTAATAAATCCCCGATTTTCTCTTTAACCAGTTTATTAGGCTTTATTAAAAAACTCAGAATATAGAATGACACATAAGCATTGTTATTAGACATATTTTGACTCATACTCTTTGAAAATCTCATGATTTTGGAATTTATTATTTGTTTAGCATCCTTTTATTGAACTATAGTTGATTTACAATATCTCGTTGGTTGTGCCTTTTTATTAAATGAAAAATATTAATATAATTATCAAACTTCATTTATTTCCATGCTATGTCTGTTAATAATATCTCTAGGCCAGATAAGCCATATTAGATACTAGATATTCAAGTGGAATTTCTTCTAAATTCAATTTCAAATCCATAAAGTTATTATTTATGATCTAATTAAAAACCTAGAATTAGTCTTGACACATCCGTCTCACTCACTGCTTATATATCCAATCCATAAACAAATCCTGGTACTTTGCCTCTTAAATGTTTCAAAAATCCATGTGCTACTACCCTTTTTGTCCTTCTCAAGCTCCCGTTACCTCTTGTCTTGACTTTGCATTTATTTTCTAACCAGCTCCCTGAGTCCGTTTTTGGTTTTCTCCAGTCTGCTCTCTCCAGTAGTGTTTGCTGTCACCAAAGGTGGTCATATCTCTGCTTTCAGATCTTCCCATGACTTCTGTGGTTTTCATGGGAGAAAGACCACTATCCTTAGGTGGCCCGTTTATACCACTGCAGGTTCACAGGAGCATAAATGGTGCAAAAGCAGGGGCCATGTTTGTTTTTGTTCACTGTTGAATCTCTGGTGAGGAAATTCATAAGTAAGAGGATTTCAAGGGTCAGTTTTTAATCTTTTACCTCTAGGGCTTATTGCTGTATTTATTTATATGTGTGACTATTTTGTTTTAAAGGTGGCAGTCCTCATTCCTTTCCGCAATCGCCATGAACATCTTCCAATTTTTTTCTTGCATCTGATCCCGATGCTCCAAAAACAGCGGCTGGAATTTGCCTTTTATGTCATTGAACAGGTGAGAATAATTTTAAAAATGGTAACTAGGTATACTAGAACTTAATAAACTCTTAGATATTGTGTGATTAGAGATGCTTAGTACCTTGGTTTTATATTTGGATACGATTCCATTTTGGATTGTGTATACCACATTTGGTTAATCCATTTATCAGTTGATATGCTTCTATCATTTTTAATAATCTAAAGTCTTACCTATTAAAGTGAAATATACATGTAACTGTTCTTCATACTATCAGCTCATTTTTTTCTCTGTAAATGTTTTTGTCTGGGGATTCAAATGTTTACAGTTTCTTTTGGTCCTAAACCTTTTGAAAATATTCTCTGTACGTCTGTGTCTTTCTCCTTCTGTCATCACCTAGTTTTGTGCTTAAGGTGTCATCTTGGATTTCTTCCTTGTTCTTTCCCTCATCTCACTTCCCAAACACTAGAGTCCTTGCTTATTTTTATCACTGATTTCTATATACTGTTTCTAAAATGGTGCATTTTGTTCATGTTTTGAATACATTGTAATTTGGATACTTTTGGTTTTAACATTGTTGACCTGGCTTTATCCTGATTGTTCCTTCTTTTTACTAAATCTGACTAAAAGCGTATTTCCTTATTTTATCAGTAGACAGAAAGTGACCAAGTTTATATTAGATGCTTCTGATTTTTTGTTTTTGAAATATTAGTAAATATTCAAATTCTCTTCCTAAGATTGTTCCATTTAGTGTGTTTTCCCGGCTCCTTTATGGGTGATTCTCCATCTTTTTTTGTTTTATATTTTTCACTCTTAGCTTTTTTGCCTACATTTCCCACCCTGGAAATACTTGGTATTTAATATAACTTAAACTTGGTCTGTATGTAAGTCACCCTTTTAAGGTCTGTTTCCTGCTCATATGATGATGTATAAATATATTGTGCATATGTGCTTTTTAATGCAACTACCTATGTTACCAAAATTAACTGTTTTAACCTGATAGTAAATTAAAAATTTTAGCCACTTTCTTGGTAGCTATGGGACTTCCCAGGTGGTGCGATGGTAAAGAATCCGCCTACCAATGCAGAACACATAAGAGACACAGGTTCAGTCCTGGGGTCAGAAAGATCCCCTGGAGAAAGAAAGGGCAACCTACTCTAGTATTCTTGCCTGGAAAATCCCATGGACAGAGGAGCCTGGTGGGGTACAGTCCGCAGGGTTGCAAAGAGTTTTACACAACTGAGCACACAACTGAGCCAAGCTTCTAGGCCTGTTTTACCAACTTCTGGTTTCCTTTTTTGAATCAGTCTTCATAATGTGGATGATGAGTTACCTATACCTACCTGTGTCTTTAAAGGCTTTTCGTCTGGGAGTCTGACACAATTGAATCACTTCGTGTATGTGATGAAAAAATCTGCAATGCAATAACTAAGATCCTTATTTTCTGAACCTCTTAAGTCTGAATCTCAGCCTTGATCAATATTAATTCAGGCTTGTATATTTGATGGTGTGGGGCTTTGAGCTAGTAACATCTTTACCACGTAGGAAATGTGAAGAATTATTTTCCTGCTGGACTGGTACCTAGAAGAGCCAATCCTTTAAGGAGCAGCTCAGAGCCCCCAGTTATATATGAAGGATAGTACACATATTTCTGTCCCTTCCTTCTTTTGCTATTGAATCAGATGTACATTTTGAGTGATGGAGAACGGTCAACCAGGATGCAACATTTTTGTCTTGAACAAGGGTGTTGCCATTTTCTGAGCTTTGGGCACACAGAATACTAGTGAGGAGAAGTGGGGCTTCTGTTTTTGTTTCAATTTGGTTTAGGGATTTGCTCAAGCATATGCATGTGTGTGCGTGTGTGTGTGAGTGTGAGTGCTATGCCACAATCTCATGTACCTTTGTGGAGGTTCCCCTTAGCTTTTTAGTGCCTTACTCTCAACCATGATGGATAGCCAAGAGTTCCCACAAGAGGAGACAAAGCCAGTCTAACAAAAAGGATTATAGAAAATGGACACAGTGGAAGGAAAAGAGAACATTTTTGAAAAAAAGAAATTAATAGAAATACAAATTCATAATCACTATCCACAGAGAGTAAAGGAAAGACAATGAGCCTGTGAAATGAAAACAGGACTTCATTAAAAAAGAGAGAGAGAGAATCAGAAAAAGTTAGAAAAGAAAATGGGATAAGTGAAACAAAGCTTTCAGTAGACAAACTTAAGAAGATAACTCTTAAACTAGAATCAGACAGGAGAAGTTAAGAAAGTTAATCAGAAGTTACCAGTACAGCACAGAGGCGACCATCTCCAAGGTGGTCCCTGACTAGCCCTGCCTCCTCGTGTAGCCTCCTGCCCCAGTGACCGTGGGAAGCACACTGAGGAGTGACAGTGTGTGACTCTCGAAGCTGGGTCGTAAAGGACATCGCTGCTTCTGCTGTGGTCTCTTGGATCTCTTGCTCTTGAGGAAGCCAACTGCCATGTCATGAAGATACTCAGGCAACCCCATGGAGAAAATTGACTTGCTAGTGTTACCTTACTGGCCATGTGACTTAGCTATTTTGGAAGTGGATCTGCCAGCTGAAGTCCAGACATCACGGAGCAGTGATCAGGGATCTTTGTCAGAATTTCCTATCACAGTGCTTTGAGCATCGTAAATGCTATGGTGTGATGAACCACCGGTTTTGCTGTGATTTGTTACACATCAGTTGATGAAGAATGTATTTCCTAATCAGAGTTCTGGAAAAATATAGCAGAAAAAAAAAATGGGGATGGGAGGGGTAAAACAACAAAGAAATAATGTAAGAATATTTCCCAGAAGCAAAGACATGAGTCTTCAGATTAAAAGGGTCCACATGTACCCATGAATAAAATACAGATCTATAAAGCATATTACTTTAAAATTTTTTAATACAACTTGGAAGATAACAAAAACATTCTATAGGAACAATTGCTCGTGATTATGTGTCAGAATCATATGAACTTCTCAGCAGTGCTGATACCTAGATGATTGTGGAGCCACATGCCTTTAAAATTCTAGGGGAAAGTAATTTTTACCTAGAAGTTTTTTACCCCGTCAGTATATCAATCAAGTGTGCAAGTAGACTGATGGCATTTTCATTCATTCATTAGCTAAATACACACACACATATACATACATACATATGTGTGTGTGTGTGTGTGTGTGTGTGCGCGCTCAGTCACTTAGTCCTGTCTGACTCTCTGCAACCCAGTGGAATGTAGCCTGCCCGTGGCTCCTCTTTCCCAGGCAAGAACACCGGAGTGGGTTGCATTTTCTTCTCCAGGGTATCTTCCTAACCCAGGGATGGAATCTCCATCTCCTGCATTGGCAGGTGGATTCCTTACCACTGAGCCACCTGGGAAACCCTCTCTCTCTTTCTCTCTCTCTCTCTCTATATATGTGCTGCTAAGTTACTTCAGTCATGTCCGACTCTGTGTGACCCCATAGACAGCAGCCCTCAGGCTCCTCTGTCCATGGGATTCTCCAGGCAAGAATACTGGAGTGGGTTGTCCTGCCCCCTGCAGGGGATCAAACCCCTGTGTTTTAGTCTTTTATGTCTCCTGCATTGGAAGGTGGATTCTTTACCTCTAGAGCTACCTGGGAAGCCTACACACACACACACACACACACACACACAGCATATATATATACGTTGCTATATTTACATAGCATATATGTATATATTTAATTTTCCCCCATGGATCCTGACATAGGAAGTTGCTGAAGGAAGTTCCTCAACAAACTGACAGAGCCAAGTGAAGGACACAGCTGATGTAGGTGCAGGAGGAGGCTCAGGATGATGGCCACAGCTGCTCAGACCAGGCCAGACAGCAGCAAGATGTGAGGGCAGTGGGAGCTAGAGCTGAGCTTGGAGGGTGGAGGAGGAAGTGATAGATGGTTTGATGTATGTGAATGATTGCATCAGTTATTAATAAACATGGCATGCCTATTGGGGCTTTTGTACAAAATAATAACAGTTATATATTAAGAAAAGTGAAGATAGTAATTAATCCCAGTTTGAGGAAGAAAACAGAATCGTAATTTATTCCACACAAATATTTACATAGTTGTAGTAATGCAAACACAAATTTGTGACATAACTCTGTTGGGAGAGTGGATGGAGGGGCAGTGAGTGTGGAGGTAAAAATCCTCAGTGACCATGATAAGAAATCAATAGTGTCTAAAAGTGAATGAGGCAAGAGGATATCAGAACTTTCATTACCTTGAAATATAGAGGTGAGTCTAGAATAAACTTCTAGATGTGTATAAATGTATTGCTTTTGAAAGATGAAGGGGGGTTAGATACAGAACTTATTTTTATTATAAGCCATTAAGTATTAGGTCTACATTTAATAAAAACAATTTTTTAAAATCTTAAAGGAAAGTCATTTGTTCAAACCGATGTACCAGTAATAACATTGTAATTTAACTGCCTTTTGTTTTTATCCTCTCCATCTTACTGGTGAGGAAAAGATTTAAAAAATAAAGTGATTTCTGTTATCTCAAGTTAATGCAGGACTCAGGACTAAAACTTAGTAATTTTGCACTCTTGAGGGAGCACTCTGGTGATGACTGCATTGTGTATCTCCTTTGCTTCCGTCATAATCCTTTTTTTGTTTTAAGTTTTGGAAATGATTGCTAACAAATATTGCTAAGGCATAGGTAATTTCGCTCTAATTTTCTTTAGCTGTAGAATGAAAGTTTTTATTGTCAATGTACCTTTATATAATTTCCCTCATAAGTAAAGGGAAGCGGTTATAATATAGGAAGTTGGATTCTGTGTAGTAAGTTCCCACTTTGTCTCTTATAATGTTCTTGGTCTGTATCATAAACAAGAATAATAAAAATAGAAACTCTTGCCTGGGTACTATACAGTGGAAGTGACAAATAAATTCAAGGGGTTAGATCTGATAGAGTGCCTGAAGAACTATGGACAGAGGATTGTGACATTGTAAAGGAGGCAGTGATCAAAACCGACTCAAGGAAAAAAAATGCAAAAAGGCAAAATGGTTTTCTGAGGAGGCCTTACAAATAGCTGAGAAAAGAAGAGAAGCAAAAGGCAAAGGAGAAAAGGAAAGATATATTCATCTGAATGCAGAGTTCCAAAGAATAGCAAGGAGAGATAAGAAGGCCTGCCTAAGTGATCAATGCAAAGAAATAGAAGAAAACAACAGAATGGGAAAGACTAGAGATCTCTTCAAGAAAATTACAGATACCAAGGGAACATTTCTTGCAAACATGGGCTCAATAAAGGACAAAAACGGTGAGGACCTAACAGAAGTAGAAGATATTAAGAAGAGGTGGCAGGAATACCCAGAAGAACTATACAAAAAAGATCTTCATGACCCAGATAACCACAATATGATCACTCACCTAGAGCCAGACATCCTGGAATGCAAAGTTAAGTGGGCCCTAGGAAGCATTACTACCAACAAAGCTAGTGGAGGTGATGGAATTCCAGTTGAGCTATTTCAGATCCTAGAAGATGATGCTGTGAAAGTGCTGTATTCAGTATGCCAGCAAATTTGGAAAACCCAACAATGGCCACAGGACTGGAAAAGGTCCTTTTTCATTCCAATCCCAAGGAAAGGCAATGCCAAAGAAGGCTCAAACTACCGCACAGTTGCATTTATCTCATATGCTAGCAAAGTAATGCTCAAAATTTTCCAAGCCAAGCTTCAACAGTACATGAACCGTGAACTTCCAGATAGATGTTCAAGCTGGATTTAGAAAAGGCAGAGGAACCAGATCAAATTGCCCACATCCATTGGATCATTGAAAAAGCATGAAAGTTCCAGAACAACATCAACAACTTCTTCGTTGACTACGCTAAAGCCTTTGACTGTGTGGATCATGACAAACTGTGGGAAATTCTGAAAGAGATGGGAACAGCAGACCACCTTCCCTGCCCCCTGAGAAACCTGTGTGCAGACCAAGCAGCAACAATTAGAACTGAACATGGAACCACAGACTGGCTCCAAATTGGGAAAGGAGTACGTCAAGGCTATATATTGTCATCCTGCTTATTTAACTTCTATTCAGAGTACATCATGTGAAGTGTTGGGCTGGATGAAGCTCAAGCTGGAATCAAGATTGCCGGGAGAAATATCAATAACCTCAGATATGCAGATGACACCACCGTTATGGTAGAAAGTGAAGAGGAACTAAAGAGCCTCTTGATTAAAGTGAAAGAGGAGAGTGAAAAGGCTGGCTTAAAACTCAACATTCAAAAAACTAAGATCATGGTATCCAGTCCCATCACTTCATGGCAAATAGATGGGGAAACAATGGAGACAATGCCAGACTTTATTTTCTGGGGCTCCAAAATCACTGCAGATGGTAACTGCAGCCATAAAATTAAAATATGCTTCTTGAAAGAAAAGCTGTGACCAACCTAGACAGCATATTAAAAAGCAGAAAGCAGAGACATTACTCTGCTCACAGAGGTCCATATAGTCAAAGCTGTGGTTTTTCTAATAGTCATGTATGGATGTGAGAGTTGGACCATAAGGAGAGCTGAGCACTGAAGAATTGATGCCTTTGAACTGTGGTTTTGGAGAAGACTCTTGAGAGTCCCTTGGACTGCAAGGAGATCCAACCAGTCCATCCTAAAGAAAATGAGTCCTGAATATTCATTCGAAGGACTGATGTTGAAGCTGAAGCTCCAGTAAATACTTTGGCCACCTGATGTGAAGAACTGACTCATTGGAAAAGACCCTGATGCTGGGAAAGATTGAAGGTAGGAGGAGAAGGGGACGATGGAGGATGAGATGGTTGAATGGCATCACCCATTCGAAAGATATGAGTTTGAGCAAGCTCTGGGAGTTGGTGATGAACAAGGAGGCCTGGCATGCTCCAGTTCATGGGGTTGCAAAGTGTTGGACACGACTGAGCAACTTAACTGAACGGAAAATAGTTTTAAGAAAGGTAGTTGGGTTTTGTATAGTAAGTTCCAGTTGTTTTTGTCTCTACAAATGCCTTTGTGTCTATTATAAGCAATACAGAGTTAGCCCCCGCCCCTCCCCGGCCGCCTTATGTAAGAGAAGGGTCCCTGCTTCTTGATTCACTTTGTTTCCCCCTTCTTTTAGTCTTGACACCATATGGAAAGCTTCACTAAAAAATGCAACCTGTATTATTTTCAGTGGCTTTTTTTCCCCCTGGTCATAAATAACTTGTATCCTGATGTATTTGAAGTAAAACAGAAACATGAATTACATCATTATATAAATGTGATGATCTCCCAGTGGACTTGATAATAACAGTGTTTTCTCGTGTGTTACCAAAGTATAAAATAAAGTAATAATTCAAACAGTATGTTTGATAATCCTAAAGCATTTATCTATTTGATGTGGATATGTGTATTTTTGCTATTTGACCATGATTCAACAAGTTAGAAAGCTACAGAAAAAAGTCATGGCAGAGCCTGAGTACATTTCTGTTTTTCTCTCTGTGTAGACTGGCACACAGCCTTTTAACCGAGCAATGCTCTTCAACGTGGGCTTCAAAGAGGCCATGAAAGACAGCGTCTGGGACTGTGTCATCTTCCACGATGTGGATCATCTACCTGAAAATGACCGAAACTATTATGGATGTGGAGAAATGCCACGTCACTTTGCAGCCAAGCTGGATAAATACATGTATATGTGAGTAACGGCAGTCTTCCTGATACGGTACAACATGTTTGCGCTCAGTCATGTCCAACTCTGTGCAATCCCATGGGCTGTAGCCCGCCAGGTTCTTCTGTCCATGAAATTCTTCAGGCAAGAATACTGGAGTGTGTTGCCAGGCCCTCCTCCAGGAGATCTTCCCGACCCAGGGACTGAGCCTGCCATCTCCTGCCTTTGCAGGCAGGTTCTTTACCATCTGAGCCACCTGGGAAGCCAGATACGGTGCAACATACCTGCAAAATTATATCATTAAAATGGAAGCAGCGTTATGTGCCTGGATCTAAGGGGGCCCAAGAGCCTAGAGAATACCTGTCACTCCAGCCCACCTTCACAGGGAGCTGGTAGATAGAGTCGCTTGTTATCTCGGTGCTTCCTCACACACAGGTTTCAGTGTGGGGTGGTAGGAAAGAAAGCCTGGTTTCTACGGTCAAGGAAGTGTGGACCCAGTTTCTGGCTTTTACATTTGGCAGTTAGAGGGCTTGGTTGTCCCAGGACGTGCATTTCTGAACGCTGGTATCCTTGTTCAGGAAGCAGAAGAACCCACCCATGGGTTCTGGGAGTTCCCAGGCTCTGAGCTGCCCAGGCAGGAGCAGGGCACAGGCTGGCTCCCCTGTGTTCCCCTCCTCCAGGGATCTTCCAGTGCAGGGAAAGCCCTCTCTTCTGCAGCCCATTTTCTCTTCTTTTGAAGCTGTGTTTTCTTGACCTGCCTTTAATATTAAGAGACTTTTTGTTTTGTTCTGTGATGGGAGATATGTTGAAATGATAACCATCATTGGAGCTGTGACAGTAAAGTTAAATTGACATTAAGCAAGCAGGCCTGATCTGTGAAAGAGATCACAGTTTTTATTGACTAACGGAAGTGGAGAGGAGAGAAAATAGCTTGGAGCAGGGAGATATCTGCTCCATCACTGTTTCACCTGCTGCCCGACCTGCAGAGCTCGAGAAGCAGGAAGTCTCTGTGATAAGGACCTGGCGAATCAGCTCAGAAATGAGAAGAGTGCTTTTTGTTTTTAAAACTGGTCATTGTCATCATTAGAAAATCTCCTTTTTACCGTGGTATCAGAAATCCAAGTCTGGCATTACCTTGGGAAGATTACCCTGGTTCAGGATCTGATTCTTTGCACTTCTAGAAACTCAATTTTGGTCAATCTGCTAGAGTCACATTAAATTCAGGGGAATTGATTTTTGCTAGGACTTTCCTGATAGCTCAGTTGGTAAAGAATCTGCCTGCAATGCAGGAGACCTCAGTTCAATTCCTGGGTTGGGAAGATCCGCTGGAGAAGGGATAGGCTACCCACTACAGTATTCTTGGGCTTCCTTTGTGACTCAGCTGGTAAAAAAATCTGGGTGTTTTTTTTTTTTTTTTTTTTTTACTAAATTTTACTGAAGATTTTTATTTAATCTTATAAATTAAAATTTAATAAATTTTAATAAAGATTTTTGATAAAAGATAATGAGTGTCATAGAAATGAAGAGTTCTCAGTTTTTGTTTGAAAATATTGATTTCTAATGAATAAAGTCATCTTATCTACCTAGACTAATCCTAGGACTTCCCAGGTGGTGCTAATGGATGGTAACGATGACCCTATATGCAAGACAGCAAAAGAGAAACAAAGAACAGACTTTTGGACTCTGGGAGAAGCCGAGGGTGGGATGATTTGGGAGAATAGCATTGAAACATGTATATTACCATATGTGAAATAGATCACCAGTGCAAGTTCAGTTCATGAAACAGGGCACTCAAAGCTGGTGCACTGGGACGACCCTGAGGGACGGGATGGGGAGGGAGGGAGGTGGGAGGGGGTTCAGGGTGTGGGACTCCCGTACACCCGTGGCTGATTCATGTCAGCGTGTGGCAGAAACCACTACAGTAGTGTAATGTAATTAGCCTCCAATTAAAATAAATAATTAAAAAAAAAAAAAAAACCCCACCAGCCAGTGCAGGAGACAGAAGATACGTGGCTTCAATCCCTGGATGGGGAAGATCCCCTGGAGGAGGGCATGGCAACCCACTCTAGTATTCTTGACTGGAGGATCCCATGGACAGAGGAGCCTGGTGGGCTACAGTCCATAGGGTTTCACAGGGTCGGACACAACTGAAGCGACTTAGCATACAGACTAATCCCAGGGTTCATAGGGTATCTTGGAAGAGCACTGCAGGAATAGGCAGCTAGTTTTTTCAAAATTAAATGCTAGACTTGCTTTTACTAGTTTATATTTATCCTCATCTATCTAATAATGTATTTAATAAAGATCAATTAATTTAGGAAATTAGCTTGGTAACATCTAACATTGCATTAGCAGCTATTGATATATTTGATCAAGTTTACTTTTGGTGTGAAAATAGACCATTTTTGGAACCCTAGGTTTTGAGTTTTACAAAGTAACAATACTAAATAGTGAATTTCAGTTACCACAAGTGTTTTATGTAATACAGTTAGGTGTACCTATTTCACTAGAATATGAAGATGCTTTGTTTCTTGGTGTACTTTATATTTCCAAAAATATGATTTAATCAGCATGATTGTTTATATGGGGATAGAGGTATATTTTGCAAAGCACATAGAAGATCTAAAAGTCAACTTCATATGGCACACTGTCTTGATTTCATTTTTAGAATGCTGTTTTCTGCTTTCTTTTGTAGTCTTCCTTATAAAGAGTTTTTTGGTGGTGTAAGTGGACTGACAGTGGAACAGTTCAGAAAGATCAATGGTTTTCCTAACGCCTTCTGGGGCTGGGGAGGGGAAGACGATGACCTTTGGAATAGGTATGTTGAGGTACAAATTACTTAAAATTGGAATTTCTAATAATTTCCTTTCTATTAAATAAACTGTACTTTCTATCCCAGGAAAGGATTCTTTTGGAAAATCTTTGTGGTTCCTAAATCCTGTGTTGTGTTTTTCTATAAATTACTGACAGCACGTACACTTGAGCATTCTGTTGTATTTTAAATAGAACTCAAATAATTATTTTTATATTTTATTTCTTAATGTATTTTCATTTCCGTACATTGTATCTTAGGGTTCACTATGCTGGATATAATGTAACAAGACCAGAGGGGGACCTGGGAAAATACAAGTCTATTCCTCATCACCATCGAGGTGAAGTCCAGTTCTTAGGACGGTAAGTTTAATATCTTGAGATAGCGAGGTTTCAAAGTTATTTAACGTATGAAAGATCTTTTTAAAAATGTATCACACTCCCCACAAAAAAAAAAATACTTTTGAAGGGAATTATCTGTTATCATTTTTCTTTATAAAAGTAAAGCATTCTTGTGCTGCTTTTTTAAAAAAAGTTTTATTTATTTATGTATTATTTTTGGCTGTGCTGAGTCTCCGTTGCTGTGTGGGCTTTTCCCTTTTGTGGCGAGTGGGGGCCGCTCTGTGGTTGCAGTGGCCTCTCTTGTGGAGGGCGGGCTCCGAGGCATGCCGCATCAGCACGTGTTCTCTTGTGGAGGGCGGGCTCTGAGGCATGCCGCATCAGCACGTGCGGCACGTGGACTCAGTTGCTCTGCGATACGTGGGATCTTCCCAGATCAGGGGTCAAACCCGTGTCTCCTGCATTGGCAGGTGGATTCTCCACCACTGAGCTACCAGGGAAGTCCTTGTGCTTGTTTCGAAAAGATACATACACATGTATGTATACTTACACACACACACACACACACTCAGCTATATATTAAAGAGCCTGGTTAATTGTTTATATAAAAAGTTTTTCCTTAGCATAAAGCCTAATGCATTTTATTTCTTAAGGATATCTAAGTTGTACGAGTACAAAATAATTATTTTTCAGATAGCATTTTAAGACTCGTAAAAATGCTAATTTAGAATGTGGTGTAGAAGGATTTTTAATTATGTGTAAGAACCCAAAATTGTAAAGAGCTTTAAATGCTTTACTGATAAGAATGACCTTGATCATATTCTCATGTTTTTCTTTTGAAACATGTTTCTGTTACTTTTAATTTTTTTCTTTAATGCTGTAGGTATAAATTACTCAGATACTCCAAAGAGCGCCAGTACATCGATGGGTTGAACAATTTAGTATACACGCCAAAAGTACTGGTTGATAGGTTGTATACAAATATATCTGTAAACCTCATGCCAGAGTTAGCTCCAATCGAAGACTATTAAAGGAAGTAGCTCTCGTGGCAAGACCGCAATGCTGGATCGGAAACTGGGAGTGCGCCCCTAGCGGAGGTCAGTGAATGGATGCGTCACACTGCTCTGGGTGGTGAGAAGAGCCTGCGTTCTCAGTGTTTATTTGTGGGATTGTAGACAGTCAGCCTTCTTCCACCCACCCATCTTTTACTGAGACACACCCCCTGGCGAGCACTGCAGAGACCAGATGCAGTTAAGTCTGGCAGTTACAGGAGCTCCCTACGAAGAGAAAATTTTTATACTAAAATCTATAATTTAATTCAAGAGAATGCTTTATTTCCATTTAAACATATTTTGTACATATGTGGTGTAAATTAATGTGTTCAAATTGTTGAAAAATAAGATGTGTTGCAGTTTTGCATGTAACGGGTGATGCCTTTATGGGACTTTTATAAACCTTTTTTATTTGCATGGAATAAAACCCTGTAAATTTATGTCACTAAACAAAGGTTAACCTTGTGTGAAATGAAGGAACTGTCAATAATTGACAACCAACTAATACAGTACACTGTTATACTAGTTTTGAGCTTTAGACCTTCAGCTTTTTGTGGAAGAAGTCACAGCTTCCGTAGGGTTTTTAAGGGTAAGAAGAAAGGACTTAAATAGCTTTTCTTCCTACCAGAATTACCTTTTTTTTTCCTTGCTTGCAATCTCATCAGATTTTGCTAAATCACAACCATATTATTTATGCATATTGCATGAGTATTACTAAAAAAATCTTAAAAGTTGTGATGTGACACGATATAAAGGAGCTCTTTGTTAAACGTCTCTCATGTACCTCTGGTGTAAGTGTCAGGGATTTTGTGCCTCAAAAAATGTTCCCAAGGTCGCGTGTGGTTGTACACTGTACTTTTTTAATTCACAGTGAATAGCACTTTTATTATTTCCAGTTCAGAAGAGCCAAAAAAAATTTTCATTTAAGAAAAAAGCAAAACAATTTTTTAAAAGATTGAGTTATGGAAAACCCAGTAGTACTTAAAACATACAAATGAATTATACTATTAGATAAAAAATTAAATGTTCTATTTTTATGAAGATAAATGCTTAGTAGATAAAAGCAGATTTTAAGTTTAATTATCAGACTCATAGAACTTAAAGTTTGGAAGGGACCCTTTTTAATGTTGGCTGGTTTCATTCAAACTGTGTGTATTTTTTTCACTTTTAAGTTATTACATCTCTGGTGTTAAAATTTCCTCACTAAAACATAAATTAATAGAATTATATTAAGATACATTACCAATTACTTAAATGCATTGGCTTTATTAAGACACCTCTCGAAAAACAGGTCTCTCTACCTGACATCAATTACTTAATCTTGAATTTGGATGGCATTTTCATAACAAAACCAAACAGTATCCTTACTTTGAAAATTATCAATTATGATTGACCAAAGATTCTTTAAAATGTCTTAAGATATTTTCACAAATTTAAAACAAAAAATTATGTATCTATGAAATGAACCTTCAATATCGAGGAACAAAATGGATTATTCACCTGACACAGATATAGTTATTTATCTCTCAGGTTGTAAGTTTAATTTTTAAATTGTCATTTTCTGTGGCAAATATTGATAACATAAATGACTGCAAACAAAACCATAAAATAATTGGAATTCTTACACTTTGAGAAAACTGATAGTTCTCTGTTAAACAAATTTTCTACATTTATTTCTTAGAAATATTTCCAAAATATTTGTTTTTCATTTTTTGATGAAAAGTCAAACCTTCTGGAAAGCAAGATATTTGTTCTTAAATTGTGTATCTATCTCTCAAAGCCTGTGTAGTTTTTTAATTTGATGAAAGAGAGTAGATTGAAAAAGTTAACATTTGTTGATCACT
This sequence comes from Bubalus bubalis, assembly GCF_019923935.1. Lineage (NCBI taxonomy): Eukaryota > Metazoa > Chordata > Mammalia > Artiodactyla > Bovidae > Bubalus > Bubalus bubalis. The sequence continues at coordinate 36,551,759 of NC_059178.1, read as the reverse complement.
AACAAGATTGTAGGGGCATAGGAGCATAATTAACCCAATAATACTTAAATATTTTAGTCATGGGGGAAATTGGGGCTGCTTCTGAGTCTTATTAGGAAAACATATTTTTCTCTTTAATATGGAGCTGCCCACATTTTGGAATCTTCTCATTTTGATACACATTTTTATAGTTTCAAGAGAATTCCCTTCAACTAGATTTGCCTTATTTTCTTGGATTAAGCCTACTAGTAATTTTGTTTTAAGTGAGGGCCATGACTGTTTTGCTTTTTTTAGTTTTGGATACAGTGTGGCATCCTGTGAAAACCATCTCATTAGTTTGCTTTTTATCCTTTGTTTTGCTTTTTAAGTGCAGACCTCAAATTGATTTTTGCATATAAATAGTAACTTTTATGTTTGCATATATGTGATAGAGCTTTGCCAATTACCTGTATAAAAAGAACTCTGTCCCGTGGTGGTGGTGGTGGTTTAGTACCTAAGTTGTGTCCAACTGTTTGCAACCCCATGAACTGTAGCCCTTCAGGCTCCTCTGTCCATGGGATTTCCAGGCAGGAATACTGGAATAGGTTGCCATTTTCTTCCCCAGGGGATCTTGCCAACCCAGGGATTGAACCCTGGTCTCTTGCATCTCCTGCCTTGCAGATGGTGTCTTTATCAACTGAGCTACCAGTTACAGCCACCAGCCTGTAACTCTGTCCCATAAAAATTAACAAATACATGACAAATGCAGACTATCTTTATAGTTCAGTGGATTTATTAGCGTGCATGTATTGATTACCTACTCGATTCGGTACAGTGCTAGGTATGTCAAAGAAAACATTTCAGTTCTAAACAAATCAAGTCAAGCAAGTTAAAACCTTTCTAAAATTATGAAAATGTCTTCCGTTAACTTATGCATTGTATTTTTTAGTCTCAAAGGCAAGAAATGTATATAGATAGACATAATTCTGCGCTCCAGCACAGCTGGGAAAGTTATACAGTGCCTTTCGACTAGAGAAAGTGGTAATGATTCATGGGCCTGTTGGTAGAAAAGAAAAGGAAAACGTGTACACATTTGCTGTAACATTATGTCTCAATTCTCATTCAGATTGTCATTTAAGTCTTTGCCAAAACTGGGGTTTAATGAATATTTTTTCAGTCTAAATATAAATTTCTGTTTGTAATTTGTGAAAAGGTGTTCCATAAAAATAAACCCTTATTTGCAATATTATGTAAATACAAAATTATGTGTTAAAACTTGCTTATTCTCCTTTCCTAGCCAAGGTATTGATATCCATTTTAAAACAAAATGGAAAAATACCCAGTTCAGTGTTCTCCTTCCTTTTGGAGGTTCTGTACAAGTCAAAGCATATTGTGTGTCCTTTTATTTGGCCTGTGTTTGTCTCGGTTACATTTCTTTGTGTACTTTTCAGACAAATACTGGTACTCTAGATGTATTATCTTGTATTTGCAAATATGCCAATGAGAGAACTGAAATGGTCATAGTGTTTATCAGAAACAGGAAGTGTACTTAAGATTATTTTATTTATTAAGATCTAAAAGGCTTCTCTATAAATGCACTGAAATAAATGCTAGTAATTTCTTGTACTCTCATTTTTTTTTTTTTTTGCTTCTCATGGAAATGTTTGTACTTTTTTATCATTGTCTTTTATGAAATATAATGTTCTAAAGACCTTGTGTGATGATGTGATTATTTTCTCAGGACCTGTTTTTGGGGTTGTCTGGGGTTTTGTTGTGTTTGTGTTCCTGATTTTCAGGTGGACTATTGCTGAATGCTGTGGTTGTACTAGGATTTACACTGTAAGTGTGAGGTGATCACATCTACCTTTGCAGCAGGGTCACTTAAATACATTTAGACACGACCTCATAGCTTGGACCTCAGAGGACACACAGTGACATTTAAATAGTGTTCATCAATACAATTAGTAATCTACTGTATCAAAATGAATAGTTAAGAAGTCATTTTTGGCATAACTTTCTTCTCCCTGCACAACTTCAGTAAGCTGGTGTGTTATAGGCAGGAATCTGAAGATCTTTAAGGCAGTCAAATCTCAGAAATACCTTGAGACTGGATTTGCATTTGGGACTAGATCATGAGATCATGACTTCTGTCAATTGGAATTATTTGTGTAATGAATTCTCAGTGTTATTAATTTTTATGCATAGTGTGACTTACTGGGATATTGTCACTAAACATCACAAAGCCAGTCATTAAATCATAATCATTTAGGTATCCAAATCCTGCTAAGCCAGAAAATGGAGTTTGCTTAGTCTGCCCCAGGTTCGTACCTATAGTATTAGTGTGTCCTCTGATGAATAATCCAGCATCATTTAATGGTTTTATTTTTTTGTTGTCTTTATTTTTTTCCCCAATTTTATTGAGATATAATTGACATACAGCACTGTCTGAATAATGCTGTACAGCATAATGATATAATGACCACAGTAAGTTTAGTTGAACACCCATCATCTCATATAGATGCAAAAGAAAAGGAAAAAAGAAAGGGTTTTCCTTGTATGGATTTAAGGTTGTGGAGATATTCTGGTCCAAAGTTATTTTTTTAGAAAAGGTGCTTCTTAAGGTGCACTTGATTGAAGTGACTTCAGAAAAGATAGTCCTGTATCACCCACAAATTAATACAAGAAAAATATATGGGTTGAAAAGTAAAACTTGTGTCTTTCTCAACGCATTCCTAAGATACATTTTGGTGGACCTGAATTCCATAGCTAATTTAATCTTCCCAACTCCTACAGCTGAAGTCTGTGCTCTGGAAGATCTCCAAGAAGCATCAGACATTAACTACTTTCAAGGAGTTTACTGTCCTCTGTAAAACTGACAGAGTGGGACACTTGAAAACCTATGTGTCACTGAGTCACGTCTGACTCTTTGCAACCCCATGGACTGTAGCCTGCCAGGCTCCTCTGTCCATGGGATTCTCCAGGCAAGAATACTGGAGTGGGTTGCTGTGCCCTTCTCCAGGGGATCTTCCTGTCAAGTGAGGTGCTCGATTGTGCCCTCTGCAGACATCAGTTGTATAGTTCACTCATGCAATATTAGAGAGCCAACGGAGTGTCTTGAAGGAGCAACTTTTTTCCAGGTGCAGAATATTTCTCAGCCAATGAATAACTAACACGGACGTACTGTAGAGCACAGGGAACTCTGCTCAATGTTATGTGGCAGCCTGGATAGGAAGGGGGCTTGGGGGAGAATGGATACATGTTATATATACGGCTGAGTCTCTCTACCTTGCACCTGAAACTCGCAGTGTTGTTAATTGGCTATACTAAAATATAAAATAAGTTTTTAAAAAAGTCAAAAATAGAGCATTTCTCTGCTGGAAACAGTACATGTTAGAAGGATAGTTGAAATAATTGCTTTTCTGCAACTGTGGACCTTGATTTGCAGTTACCTCTTAGCAGAACTTTGTTGAAAGGTGGTAGTTATAAGTGAAGACTCTGGAATCAGACTGAATTGAGTTTGAATTCACAGATTCACTGTTATTAGCTGTGTGTGCTCAGTCGCTGAGTTGTGTCTTGACTCTTGTGACCCCATGGACTGTAGCCCGCCAGGCACCTCTGTCCATGGGATTTCCCAGGCAAGAATACTGGAGGGGGTTGTCATTTCCTCCTCCAGGGGATCTTTCCAGCCCAGGGATCCAACTCACGTCTCCTGTGTGTCCTGCATTAGCAGGCAGACTCTTTACCACTGAGCCACCTAGGAAATTTTAGCAAAATTTTAAACCACTGTGGCCCTCGATTTCTTGGTCTCTCTATGGAGGATGAGGGAACTACCCAAGGGTCATTCAAATGATAAAAGTAACTAATTCTAATACAGCACTTAGCACAGTGCTGGACTCCGAGCGCAAACTTGGCTTATATTAAGTCAGTTTCCAGTTTTAGAGTGAAATTGTTTTCATACAAATTGTCTTGGATCATATTGTAAGAATGAGACCATGCTCCTTAATTCTGCTCGGAAATGAAGTCAGTGATTACCCTGTGCATGAGAATGTGTGTAAACAATTAGTAGACTGACGAAAGTACACAATTATAACTTGGTGATGATAGTCATGAGGAAAAATGTATGGCAAGTGAGAATCTGGCTTTGTTGTTGATCTTAAGTAGATGACGTGGCAAGCACCTATTACAATACTGAACTCATGGAAAGGACTCCGTAGTTTTCTCTCTTACAGCTGAAGGAGTTCAGCATCCACCTGGGCCTGAACTCCTCCTATTTCTTTCCTACCTTTTGGGTGTGGCTTCTTCACTTATTCTCCTCTCAGTTTCTTGGAGGATCCTTCTTTTTCTGCCTTCCGTTCTTCCTCCCGTCTCTTTGCTCTGATCAGTAATTCACTTTCTAAGACACTTTCCAGCGCCGCCCAGCAGAATATCCTGTGGTGATGGAAGTGTTCTGTGATATTGCTGTGTGACAGTCACCAGCCACGCATGGCAGTTCAGCATGAAACGTGGCATGTATGAGTAAGGAACTGGATTTTTCATTGTGTTCAGTTGTAAATAAATAGCCACGTACACCAGATGATCTCTTGTATTTGCAAAACTGAGCACAAGGTCCCCCAGGTGTGTGCGGAGACTCCCAGGTATCGGTGTCAGTTCATCTCTGTGCTCCCAGCGTCTAGTTCCATGCTCAGTGAATGAGTGATTCTGTCAGGGGAGACTGTTTACCATCTAACCGAGCAGAACCCACCGCAGCGTTACCAGTGACTGCTCCATTAATGCACACCCGTCACCCTCTTACTGAACTGTGTTAAGTAGGATCGGAGCCTTATTAGTAAAGGTCATTGTCAGAATGTGTTTTGTTCCACCTACAGATTTACCTTAATAGAGAGGCTCATCTTTTTATCCAATATATTTGTAAATTAAAAAAAAATTACTAAGTTTTAAAAAATTAAAATGGATTAGTTTATAAAACCAAAAAAAAACAGCAAAGAATTTACTGCCAAGATAATTTTTGCTTGCTAAATTAAAAAATCTAACAAGGAAAGTGACAGTCATCCCCACTGTAAAATAAATGTCTCAAGGCACAGATGTGGTGATGAAAGAGTTTGAGGGCAGATGCTGAAAACACCTGCTTGATTTCTCAAAGAGAAGGTGTTAATTTATATCTGGAATATTATTTCCAGTTTACTTAGTTCATTTTCAAGGATTTGCTTCATTTACACCACTTTTCCTCCCCTTCTTCCCCTCCTTTACCTGCTCTTCTCTCTTCTCCCACCATCACCGTCGTTGTTAGAATCAGGAAACATCATGGCGGATGGCGGCTGTTAGTGTCTCTGAAGTCTTAATGAAATCCCCCGAGTACTTTTGTTCAGGCAGAACGGGGTTGCTATGGTAACCAGACCGCCCCTTTATTCCTGTATCCCTTGACCTTGTATAAATGTCATTTGGCATAGGGTAACTGCAGTCTTTCAGTCTGCGTAGCAGCTTCTGGCAGCCTAGTCTCTAGTCTCTCTGATCCCAATATTTTAGGCCATTTATTAAGCACCTGCTGTGTCCCAGGCACTGGGCTGTGCTGGTGGCGTGAGAGTGAATAAAACCGGGTTCCTTCCCCTGAGGGGACTACAGCCAAGTAGGGGAGATGCTTGCCAAGGGCTTCTCATAGGGGCCAACCCCTTATCCCTTTATTTTTTATATAATTTTATTTATTTTTGGCTGTGCTGGGTCTTTGTTGCTGTGCAGGCTTTTCCTCTAGTTGCGGCAAGTGGAGGCTACTCTCTCATTGTGGTGCATGGGCTTCTCATTGCGATGGCTTCTGTTTTTGCAGAGCATGGGTTCTAGGGTGCATGGCCTTCAGTAGGTTCCGTGCAAGGGCTGTTGTCGTGGCTCCCAGGCTCTGGAGCACAGGCTCAATAGTTATGGGTACACAGGCTTAGTTGTTCTTCACATGTGGCATCTTCCTTGGACCAGGGATTGAACCCGTGTCTCCTGCATTGGCAGGCGGATTCCTTACCACTGAGCCACCAGGGAAGCCCTGTGTATTTTATAACCTACCTGGAAACCCAATAGAAAAGGGGGGAGAAGTCTTAGACTACATACAGGAGGGGAGTCCCCAGAGTTCCCCCCACAGGCTCCTCACCACAGAGGGTATGGGGGTGGGTACTGGTGGGGAACAAGTTTGGCCACCACTGCTCCCCAGTGGGGGCAGGGAGCACCCTGGCTGTTCTTGGGGTGCTCTTCTGAAGAACAGAGAGTATGGTTGAATGGTGCCTGCTGGTCTGCGCCCTTCTAGATTCTCAGGCTGAGGACAGCAAGCTTTTCTTGTGGGGCTTTTTATACGTGGGTCAGTTATGTTGCTGACCTTTTTAGCACCCCGGCTGGGATATCTAATGAAGAGGCAAGTAAAGAACTCCCAGGATTCATGGCTGAGTTACTTGATTCTCTGGATCCCCGGGGAGTTGGTCTTCCTTACCGCACCTTTCAGAATCTTTCAATAGGCTTTCATTGTTGTTGTTTGGTCATTGGTGGGAGAAGCAAATGGGATGTGTTTACCCCAATTTGTCCTACTCACAAAAAAAGTCATGTAAAAAGAAAGATCGGAACTCTTCTGTACTTGATGGTGTGGGTGTCAGTTTGCTGGCTGTGACATTGCACTATAATTTTGCACCATGTGAGTGCAGGGAGGAGAGCTGGGTAACGGGTCCAGGGATCTCTCTGTATTATTTCTTAGAACTGCATGAGCGTCTACAGTGACTTCAGAATTTAAAAATTATCATTTTTTTTAGAAACCAACAAAATATTGTAAAGCAATTATCCTTCAATTCAAAAATAGACTTAATAAAAAAAAATTTTTTTAATGGCAACCCACTCCAGTATTCTTGCCTGGAGAATTCCATGGACAGAAGAGCCTGGCAGGCTACAGTCCATGGTGTCACAAAAAGTCGAACACAACTGAGCGACGAACACTACCTATATGAAAGATAATCAACTCCACTCACAATAAGAGAGATGCAGATTCAGGTCACATCAAGGTATCAATTCTAACCTATCAGATTGGCAAAAATCCAGAAGTTTCACCAACACTGTTGGTGGGACTATGGAGAATCAAGGACTCTCATACATAATATACAAAATTTCACAACCTCTGGAGGGGAATTTAGCCATAACCAGCAAAATAACGAAAGAATTTACTCTTTGTCCCAGAAATACTTCTTTAGGCATCTTTGCTAAAGACACACCTCTACAGATATGAATCAACATACATACAAGTTTATTCATGGAGGCATGAGAGTAGCAAAGGTTTGGGAGAACCCAAATGTCTGCAGGGGGACAGGTGGATGAATGGCACCGGTCACCCACTCCGTGGGCTCCTCTCTAGCCATACGGGAGAGGAGGCACAAATTCTTCATTCTGATATGTACTGATTTTCAGACTAGTAGTGTCCTTGGGAAAAAATAAAGCTCACACACTATCTAAAATGCTACTTTTTGTGTATAAAAGAAGGGGAAATAAAAATATATGCATTCTTGTTTGTGTTTTTTTCCTACAAAACCTAGCAGAAAAAACCAGAAACTAATAAAAATGGCCTGTGGGTAGAGAGTGGCAGTGAGACTGAGCCTTTAATACATTTTTAAATAGTTAGGAACTGGAACTGTGTCAGTATTTTTCATATAATCAAAAAATCCAATTTAAAAAGCAAACCCTAAAATCTTAAACAGAAACAAATTTTAAAAATTATTGAAACAAAGCAGAACAAATGTTTAATGAGTTTGTCTTTCGTTAGCTGGTGATCAGCCTTAACAAGTAGAAAGATGATGATTTCTATTCTATCACTGTTCTTGCTGCCTTATATAAAGGTCCCCAATGCATTTTGCGGGGTCTTATTTTCTTCCTATTTTTTACTGAGCGTTTTTCTTTTTTTGTACAATTTACTTTGCATTGTTAAGGTCGTATAAAAACCTTTCTATAAATGAATGCCTGACTCTATAGACTTTAACTTCAAAGTCCAATAATTTATTAAAGTTAAAAAAAAAAAAGAAAAGCTTAACAGCAAGCATTGCTTGTTCTGCTAAGTCTGCAGTCTGAGTTTTGCTGCTTCTAGGTTACAAAAAAATATGGCATTGCTTTTATAGTCTGCTTTTGTAAGGGAAAACACTAGGCTTATTAGTATATGTTGGAGGAAATAGGAGTAATAAAAATTTTAGTAGCTGTTTACCTCAATACTTCTTTTATGAGTCATTTACTGTAAGTAAGTGTTAGTTGCTCAGTCGCGTCCAACTGTTTGCGATCCCGTGGACTGTAGCCCGCCCGGCTTCTCTGCCCATGAAATACTCCAGGCAAGAATACTGGAGAAGGTTACCATTTCCTTCTGTGGGACTCCTGTAGCGGAAATTAGAATTTAGTCAGTTACTGGGAGTACAGCAAATACAATTTTTTATTCTAGGCCTAGTAGCTAAAGTATAATTCCCAATCCCATTGGGAGAACAAATGGAATCATGAAACCACAGAGCTTTAGATCAGGAAGGTAACTTTGAAATCAACTAGTTTATTTCTTTCGTTTCCATTTCTTTTATTACATATCAATTTAAAATATGTATAAATGGAATTTACTACCCTCCCCTGGACAGTTGTGCCAGCCTTCAGGCGTCCCTCAGTTAGTCCACCCTAGACTCAAGACTGGGATCTCGAAAACCTGGGTCAAATCAGTTCATTTATTTACCTTCACTAACTTCCCCATTTCCCACAGGACTCTTGATGAAAGTGCAAGAGGAGAGTGAAAAAGTTGGCTTAAAGCTCAACATTCAGAAAACTAAGATCATGGCATCTGGTCCCATGTCTTCATAGCAAATAGAAGGGGAAACAGTGGAAACACTGTCAGACTCTATTTTGGGGGGCTCCAAAATCACTGCAGATGATTGTAGCCATGAAATTAAAAGACGCTTACTCCTTGGAAGGAAAGTTATGACCAACCTAGATAGCATATTGAAAAGCAGAGACATTACTTTGCCAACAAAGGCCCGTCTAGTCAAGCTATGGTTTTTCCAGTGGTCATATATGGATGTGAGAGTTGGACTGTGAAGAAAGCTGAGTACCGAAGAATTGATGCTTTTGAACTGTGGTGTTGGAGAAGACTCTTGAGAGTCCCTTGGACTGCAAGGAGATCCAACCAGTCCATTCTGAAGGAGATCAGCCCTGGCTGTTCTTTGGAAGGACTGATGCTAAAGCTGAAACTCCAGTACTTTGGCCGCCTCATGTGAAGAGTTGACTCATTGGAAAAGACTCTGATGCTGGGAGGGATTGGGGGCAGGAAGAGAAGGGGACGACAGAGGATGAGATGGCTGGATGGCATCACTGACTCGATGGATGTGAGTCTGAGTGAACTCCGGGAGTTGGTGATGGACAGGGAGGCATGGCGTGCTGCGATTCATGGGGTTGCGAGGAGTCGGACACGACTGAACAACTGAACTGAACTGAACTTCCCCGTGTCCCACAGGACTTCAACCTGGTAGCACAGCCCTTCAGTCTTCTTGCTACTTTAATCTGCAATCTCCTAGCTTCTAACTAACTAAACCAAATTGCTTGCCTTTCTCTGCATATTTAATGTACTCTCAAATCTTTGTCCCTCTGCAATTCAGTCTCCTCTCCAGAAATGGCTTTTTCCTACTTAAGTGCCTGCCTCCTACTTAGCTTGGGAGGACAAGCTTAGTTGTCCTTTCCTCTGTTGAGGCCTCCAGGATCCGAGGAATGAAAACAAGTTTTTCTGTTCTGTTACTGTAGCATTTTACTCTTTTGTGGCAGTGTTGACTTCCCTTCCTGGTTTCCTTTCCTGCCTCTTCTCCTCCCTCCCTCCCTCTCTCCCTCTCTCTTTCCCTTTCATGTCTGTCTCCATTGCTAAGAACAGACATGAATTCCTTGCAGGCAAACCCTCTGTCTTAACGCATCCTTACAGCTCCAGCCCCAGGTCTCAATCAGTGTGTGTTGGATAAACCAATACCTGTACGATGTCATAGACGGAATAATGGCCACCCGCATGCTAATTCCCAGAACCTGTGCCAGGAACTTCACAGGTGCGATGCTTTATTTATTTATTTATTTGGCTGCACAGGTCTTAGTTGCAACACGCAGGATGGTCCCTCTTCGTGTGGCATGCAGGATCTTTAGTTACAGCATGTGGGATCTAGTTCCCCCACCAGGGATTGAACCTGGGCCCCCTGCATTGGGAGCTCGGAGTCTTAGCCACTGGACCACCAGCGAAGTCCCTTGCAGGTGTGTTTAAGTTAGGCTCTTGAGAGGGATAAATTTTCTGGATTATTTGAGAGATCCAATGTAATTGCAAGTGTCCTTATAAGGAGGGGTGATGAGTCAAGGAGGCAAGTGGCCTCCGGAAATTTAAAAAGGCCAGGAGAACTATTTTGTGAGGCCAAGTATCCAGAGGGAACACACCTCTGCCAACACCTTGATTTTGGACTTCTGGCCTCTAGAAGTGTAAGAGAATAAATTGAGTTTGTTTTAACCCACTGAATTTTTGTTACATCATCAGGTATTTGTTACATCATCAGGAGGAAACTGATGTACATGCCCTGTGAATTAATAAGTCACATACATTTTAGACTGTTAGACAGACTTGAAAAACATGTCTAGTAAAAGGAATAAACAATACAGGGAAAATAAATACAGGAGAAATGTTTAGTAATCAAGTAAAAAGTGAAGAAGTTGTGAGATATAATGATATATCTATTACAGTGGCAAAAAACTTTAATAACTTGTAAGTCTTCAGTGTCATAGAATTTATGACATAAATGTGTTCATATTCTAATATTATTCCAAATAATAATACTTGTAGTTACAGTCCCTGATAACTTAATGTATATGGTGCATGTTTTGGGCTTTCCAGGTGGTGCTAGTGGTAAAGAACCTGCCTACCAATGCAGAAGATGTAAAGATACTCGGGTTTGATCCCTGGGTCAGGAAGATCCCCTGGAAGAGGGCACGGCAACCCACTCCAGTATTCTTGCCTGGAGAATCCCATGAACAGAGGAACCTGGTGGGCTACAGTCCATGGGGTCGCAAAGAGTGGGAATCGACTTAGCACACACATCCATTGCTTTAAACCCCTTTATGTGTCTTATGACAATTGGTCTTAAATAACTCTCGAGGTGGTGCTATGATTATTCCCATTTTACAAATGAAACCAAGGCAAGTAAGTTTATGTAATCTGACCAAAATCAAAGAGCTTGTAATGGTGGAGACAAGACTCATTTCCAGGCAGCTTGATGTCCAAGGCATCAGCCTGAGTTCTAGAAATGTTAGGTCATTCACTTAATTCAACAGAAGCAAAAATCTATATGCTTCCTAAAAATGTTCATTACAGCACTAGCTATAAGTGCAAAAAGTTGAGACTAATTAGTATCACATTATGAGCAGGGTGTACATTTTTCAAAAATTAAAAGTTATAATTGTAAAGATCACAGAAATATTAGAAATTGTTCATGAGAAATTAGAGCATGAAAATTTACATTATGATTTCAACTTTAAATATGTTTATCATTCTATTAATAACATTCTATGGTGCTACATTTTATGGTGGTTATTCTATTAATAACATTCTATGGTGGTATAACTAGGGTTTACTATAATTTTAGTTTATTGGACATTATTATAGTATCTTTGGGAAAACTGCCAATTTTATTCTTAACAAAGGATAAATTCTTTCAATTTAATAATATACATGTGAAAGCCTATTTTCAAACTCTTCCTGATTTTTTGTACCTTTTTTTATCAAGAGAAGGTGAATATCAACTGAGATGTTTCAGTCACAAGTGACAAAATAACTAAATTAGTAAATCTAAAGCTGAGCGCCAAAGAATTGATGGTTTTGAACTGCGGTGTTGGAGAAGATTCTTGAGAGTCCCTTGGACTGCAAGGAGATCCAACCAGTCCATTCTAAAGGAGATCAGCCCTGGGTGTTCTTTGGAAGGAATGATGCTAAAGCTGAAACTCCAGTACTTTGGCCACTTCATGCCAGAGTTGACTTGGAAAAGATTCTGATACTGGGAGAGATTGGGGCCAGGAGGAAAAGGGGACGACAGAGGATGAGATGGCTGGATGGCATCACTGACTCGATGGATGTGAGTGAACTCCGGGAGATGGTGATGGACAGGGAGGCCTGGTATGCTGCAATTCATGGGGTCGCAAAGAGTTGGACACGACTGAGCAACTAAACTGAACTGAACTGAAAGCTGTTCTAAATTACCTTAAAAACTTTTTTAAAAGCATAAAACATTTTAAAAAGTCATGTTTTTGAATAAAATTGATTTACAGAAACTGAATCAAATGCTCTTGAAAAATAAGGATATTATTGGTTAATGCCACTGAAAATTTGAGAAATATTCAGTGCTTCAGCTGCTCTGCCTTGTCATCAAGACTGACTTGCCACCTTTTGGAACTGGCTCTGTCCTGAGGATTGCTCACTTCGTGATCATAAGATGGTTGCCAGTACCTCCCAGAGCTGTGTTCTTCCAGGAAACATCCTGTTTGATCTCATCAGGAAAGAGAGGCCCTGAGTTTCCTTCTGATGGGGCCATTTTAGACCTCAAGTGCCCCTAAGCTAAACACCAGGGCAAAGATGGTGAGATTTCACTGGTTGACTTAGACAGAGAAGCTTCCATTCCCCTCCTCTGGGAGCTAAGAGCATTTTCATTGTTACTCAGTGGAAAAGAGATGGATGGAATGGATGCTGGCGATAGAGCTGTAATGTTCGTTATAGAATTGAATTGATGCTTTCAAACCGTGGTGCTGGAGAAGACTCTTGAGAGTCCCTTGAACTGCAAGGAGATCAAACCAGTCAAAGGAAATCAACCCTGAATATTCGTTGGCAGGACTTAATGTTGAAGCTGAAGCTCCAATACTTTGGCCACTTGATGGGAAGAGCCTACTTATTGGAAAAGACCCTGTTGCTGGGAAAGATTGAAGACAGGAGGAGAAGGGGATGACAGGATGAGATGGTTGGATGGCATCATCGACTCAATGGACATAAGTTTGAGCAAACTCCAGGAAACGGTGAAGGACAAGGAAGCCTGGCATGCTGCAGTCCATGGGATCGCAGAGTCAGACATGACAGAGCGACTGAACAACAACAAATTCATTATAGAGCATTTGCAAAATTTGCTGGGTATTTGCCTCCACACAGAGGATGCCCAGACAAACAGGGTCTTGCCTCTGGCAAAGCCCCATCTTCCTTGCAGGGCTCAGACCCTCTGCAGTGCCCCAGGCAGGCCCCCCCATCCCATCCTGCTTCTCTATGGGGAGACCAGGAATGGCAGAGGGTCTCTGCCTTTTAAGACAATGAGGCAAAACCCACCCAGTGGGCGTTAGTTGTAGTTTTGAATGAAGGTCCTTTTTCTTTTGGCCCTGGGCCTAGGCAGTGGAACATTTTAAGAGTCTCATGCTCTATTGACTGAGCTAGCCAGGCACCCAATGGGACATTTTAAATCAACTGATTTTACAGTAGACGGTCTCAGTGACTTACGTTCTTGAAGTCAATCCAAGGATGCAGAACTTGGCTCTGAGTATTTGAGATTACTCCCAGGAGCTGATAGCCTTTTAGTGTTTCCCAACAAACCGGTCCATTTCATGGCGCTGTTTCTCACATGTCTGTGTGAGAGGGGAACATGCCCTGGTAAAACCCAAGGGACTTGTAAAGGCTCAGAGGAGAACTATTTGCCTACCTGGAGCCAACTTTCTGTTCATTCCTTCAGCAAATAATTATCGAGCCCTGACTATGTATTAGGAACTGTCTTCCGTGTGCTTGGAAATACACTCCTGTGTATTCTCCAAATATACTTTCCTGAGGAAGGCAGTTGAGTCGTGTGCTTTCAGCTCAGCGCACGTCTTCATCTGGGCAGCTGCCAGGACTTACACAAGAGTCCAATGCCCTCTCCCAAGCCCACCACTGCATTCCCGCCTTAGACCCAGTCTCCCAACCTTCAGCCTCCCCAGGAGCGACATTAATGGCAGCAGCAGAAAGTGGGTGACTGCCGAGCCCCCAAAGCAGCTCCGCATCTCAGGGCTTATTTAAGCAGCTACATGTAACCCCGCTCTCTCTGCTGACGACAGTGGTTCCGGAACAGACCCCAGCGTTTGCCTTGATTGCCAGAGATGAATTGCCATCTGCCTCGGCTTTAAATTAACTGGGGCAGTTCTAACCCACAGAGAACGGAGCGTGAGGAAAATGGAATTGATTCTGAGCTCATTTCCATTTTGAAAGGCAGGAAGTAGGAGTCATGGGGTTAAGGGGGGTGGGGTGTTCTGTGAACAAAGACGTAAAAGAAAGGAATGGTTATAATACTGAGAGTTTGGGCGAGAAATAAAAGTTCTTAGAAGGGTCACCTTTATGAACAAAATGCAGATTATAAAGCATAAGTATCCTAAATTTCCTTGTTCAGCAGGTGCTATCCAAATGTTTTGGGAGGTATTTTAATATTAGTTTTGTTTTCTGGCTGTAGGTGTATACCCACTGCTGATTTCCAAGGTGTGAGATTGAAAACTGGCTTGATCACTTCAAGGTCGGTGTGACTAAAATTGAGCTCACCATTGCTGACTACAAATCTGCCCTTTGCCCGTATTTCCAAGCTCACTTACTGGCTGGTCCATTCAAGCCACTGGCCAGCACTGATGCCTAAGTTTTCATGTGTGCACGCATGCTCAGTCACTTCAGTCGTGTCCAACTCTTTACAACCTCATTGACTGTAGCCCACCAGGCTCCTCTATCCAGGGGATTCTCCAGGCAAGAAACTAGAGTGGGTTGCCATGCTCTCCTCCAGGGGATCTTCCCATCCCAGGGATCAAACCCACATTTCTTAGGTCTTCTGCATTGGCAGGTGGGTTCTTTACCACTAGCACCAAGACTTCATGGATTTCTCTAATTCTCTCCCCCTTTCACAACAAAGCTATCTCAGCTATTTGCTGATATTTTGTGGATCAGCAGCTCTATAGACTTTGAGGAAGAGGGTGGGGAGGCAGCTCCTGACCTCTGGGAACTGGCCTCAAGGTTATTACAAGCTGGTTGAGGCCATTGTTGCTCTGTTGGGTGTGACAATCTCACAGAACATTAGACAGTGTCGGTCTAAGACCATGATAAAGCCAGAAAGAAATATCACTGTGGAACTCACAAGATCTCAAACCTCCCTTCTCACTAAAAGGAGTAACTATGTCTGCTTTTCCAAGTACAGCTTTGTGTCTGCACTGGTCTGTCTGCCCTACAGATAAACAGAGACCGTCATAGAATTGCCCCCACTTCCTGATGACATCCAATCTAGAGTGAAGTTCCACTTTCTTAGACTCCCCCAAGTCACGAGGCCAATGCATAAAGTCCTTCTATAGGATCTAATACTTTCTTAGTGAGAGTATTGTATGTTCTGTCTTCTCTCCATTTGTTGAATCTTGTTATCATCCTGCATGTGTGCTAAGTTGCTTCAGTTGTGTCCAACTCTTCGCGACACTGTGGACTATAGCCTGCCAAACTCCTCTGTCCATGGGATTCTCCAGGCAAGAATACTGGAGTGGGCTGCCATTTCCTTCTCCATGGGAATCTTTCTGACTCAGGGATTGAACACACGTCTGCTACACTGGCAGGTGGATTCTTTACCACTGAGCCATCGGGGAAGCCTGCCTTGGACCATACCATAGCCCTTGTCAAATCGTGATGACACAGTTATCTTCTTAAAAGGCTGTGAGCTCTTCATTTGCAGGCACTCTATCTGTCCTTAGGTTCACAGCATCTAAAGTAATGCTTGGCATACAGCAGTCTCTCAGTACCTAAAGTTTGGGTTAGTCTAGGTGAATTAGCAATGGCATCCCACTCCAGTACTCTTGCCTGGAAAATCCCATGGATGGAGGAGCCTGGTAGGCTGCAGTCCATGGGGTTGCCAAGAGTCGGACACGACTGAACGACTTCACTTTCACTTTTCACTTTCATGCATTGGAGAAGGAAATGGCAACCCACTCCAGTGTTCTTGCCTGGAGAATCCCAGGGACGGGGGAGCCTGGTGGGCTGCCGTCTATGGGGTCACACAGAGTCGGACACGACTGAAGTGACTTAGCAGCAACAGCAGGTGAATTAGGTGTGCGAGGGTCCACTGATTACATCTCCTAGTCTGAGTCGGATTACAGGGCTCGAGTCACTCTTAGTCTGTCCCAGTGGAGCTGGGCTACTCTCGAAATCAGTAAAGCACTTAAAAGAAATGCACAGAATAAAGAAGAGGACTTTAGGATTTGCCTTTTGCTATTCACCGAAGGTGAGAGGCAAAGATAGCTTTCTCATTTTCAGAATGTGTGTTTTTAATAGCTGCTGACCAGAACGAATATGTGCTTAGCTTGGAAAACAATGGAAATTTGGAGTTCCCCAGAGTGCCTCTAGAGATGTTTCTTTTAGTTCTTTGCATTTCTGTCAAATTTAGATTCCTTTTTTTTTTTTTTTTTTTTTTTGAGAGAGAGGATGACAAGGGAATCCAAAAAAGCAAGGACAAATGAAATGGGAAGTGCTTTAATAGGCATGTTTTATTGTTTCTGCCTATTTTCTAACATAGCTTATAAAGTGAAAACACTGCTTTAATAAAAATGGAATACTCTCGGTTACACAAAATCCTGTCCCTCATCCTTCAAGTCCGCCGAGGCAGGCGCCCTCACTCCTTGGGACTGCTGACCAGGGCGGTGGTAGAGTAGGAGTAGGGGCTGAGCAGGGCGGCGATGGTGTAGTGGCGGAGGCCAGAGTCATTGGCTGTGAACACCACCTGCAGGGAACACAGACAGGATCGATTTCCAGCAGAGCCCCCAACCATGAATCATTCAGAGACTGCGGGAAGTCCAGGCCAAAGAAATTATTTTTATTTTCTTGTTTTCTGAAACAGTGGGTGCAAAAGGCAAAATTCCAAATATACTGGCCAACTAAGCTGTCGGAACCTTGCACAACCCTTTCAATAAGATTCTTCACTCCCCACCCCCACCCATATAATTAGATCTGTCTTTGGGGGGGCAAATTCACACTGATAATCAAGGTGGCTCTAACCTGACCGAGAGAAATCACAGAATTCCTTATTGCTTGTGTCTTATGTTCTTGGTTTTGGAAAAAGGAAGAGAGAATGTAGAAACTGCCATTAGTGACCCAAAAGCCTAAGAATGATGGTTGCAAGCTCACTGCAGACTTAGAGACCCTAGAATTTTGAAGCCGGAAGGTAGCATTCTTCCCATTTCACAGATGAGTGAACCAGACCTCCGAGTTAGGGTGTTTGGCCCACGTTCATGAAGTGACAGAGCCAGGCTAGATGTTAAGCCACTTGTCTCCAAACCCGAGACATTTTTTTCCCCTACTATTCCTTTGCATCTCCTAACATGCAGAAGAATAAGTGTATTTTGTGTATATAACATGCAATGAAATATGGAGTCAAAGCATCGGAGGCTTCTATTTACAGTGCAAGCAGAGTATGGAAGATCATGTTGGAATTCTGCAGTGCACAAATGTTGGGGCTCTTTTAAGCTTTGGAACTGGACAAATGGTCTATGAGAGCATGGTTCCCATTAGTTATATACTTCAGGCAAATTTCATAGAGCTGAGACTCCAAGTGCTGGGATAGTCTAGGTACCCAGAGTGAGGCAAGTTGAGATAACTTGGTTCAGAAGGGAGATGGAGGGCGGCAAGCAGATATTTAGTTTTACTTATTTTATACAGAGGTCCTGGATTGAACTTTGAATACACCCTATATGCTGCTGCTGCTGCTAAGTCGCTTCAGTCGTGTCCGACTCTGTGCGACCCCATAGACGGCAGCCCACCAGGCTCCCCTGTCCCTGGGATTCTCCAGGCAAGAACACTGGAGTGGGTTGCCATTTCCTTCTCCAATGCATGAAAGTGAAAAGTGAAAGTGAAGTCGCTCAGTCGTGTCCAACTCTTAGCGAACCCATGGACTGCAGCCAAGCAGGCTCCTCCATCCATGGGATTTTCCAGACAAGAGTACTGGAGTGGGGTGCCATTGCCTTCTCCAACACCCTATATAAGCACCTTTTATTTTAAATATGGACAAAGGAAACCTTGATGACTTGGGGATGGGAGAATAAAAGATCCAATTAAACTGTACTGAAAACAAAAATATCATCAGAGCAGGAGGAGGTGAGAATCACTTAAGAGTCTCTCTGCAAAAGGAGAAATATAGTATGACATCCCTTAAATGTGGAATCTAAAAAGAAATGATACAAATGAACTAAGGTACAAAACAGACCCACATAATTAGAAAACTTGGGGGGAGGGATAGGGAGTTTGGGAAGGTCATGTACACAGTACTGTAGTGAAAATGGGTAACCTACAAGGACCCACTGTGTAGCACATGGAACTCTATTCAATGTCATGTGCCAGCCTTGGGGGAAAGGGGCTGGGGGAGAGTGAATACGTGTGTATGTGTGGCTGAGTCCGTTCGCTGTTACCTGAAACTATCACGACATTGTTAATTGGCTGTACCCCAATACAAAATAGAAAGTTTAAAGTCTGAAACCAAACAAAGAATCTCTCTGCAGGAGAAAGGGCATTCCTTAAAGGCCAAGTTTCTGGAAGCAGGTTAGGAGAATTTCTGATCTCTTGTAATGACATTGGCCTCCAGACTCATTTGATTCTTCCTAAAACTTGTAAATGGCATGATCTGCATTCAGAAATCCATGAGGTCGAGAAGACTAATAGTTCCAAAGGAAATTTCTTGTCTTGTTAAGTCTAATATGGCCACCTGGGTCATCGGCCAAGGCAGAGGTGACTAGTGCTGAAGGATGGCAGTGTTTTGGAAGGTCCTCAGAAGAAGCTGACAGAAAAGGAACTTATAGTTGAACCCACCATGTACCCACCAGTCACCCAAGTGAGGTACTGGGACTTAGGTATGACTCCTCACACTCTCTCTCCTTCCCCGTTATCCATTCAGGCTCCAAGTTGGGCTCATGGTCCTGCCTGCAATGTCTTACATCAGTCACTCCATCCCAAGGGCAGGGATGTGTTTTCACTTCTGAATCTCTAGCTTCTAGCAGCCTTCTCAGCAATAGCAGGTTTTAATTTTTCAAATGTTTGTTTGAAAGACTGAAGAGCAGGCTAGGAAGCTAACATCTGATGGGCAGGAATAGCAGATCATGGGCAGGACAGCGCTGTGTCTTCTCAGATGGTCTTATCAGGCTGAGACCAGGGGGCATAAGGATTACAGGGGGTTGGTCTAGTGCTCCAGGGTGGGGCCTAAGACTCCAGGGGCAAAAGTCTTGTGCTGGGCAACATCTAAAGCCTGAAACCACCCAAGACAGGAGCTCCGCATCTTGTTGCCTGGCTGAGAAGTAGCCAGAGACATGTGTCTGGGTAGATAGGGCTCCCTCGGTGACCCGTGGGCCCCAGAAATCAAACAGGCCTAAGGTTTCCCTGGCAACGCTGTCTACTAAAAGAAACGTTTTATGTCAATGAAAAGTCTCATCCATGACTAAGCCAGAGAGAATTGTTCCCTTTCATGCTGAGCTATTTTTGATGCAATTAGTTGATCTTTAACTCTGACCAGCATGTCTGGATTCTATTTCCATGGCAGCCATCTGTTTTACATGACTTGAGGAATTACAGACAAGGAAGACATAGGGATAACTTTGAGGTTCCCACTGCCTCATCAGCAGAGGAACAGAGTGTGAACCAGAGGTTACAATTGTGTCTTTATTATTATTATTAGCTCTTCTCACAGGAAGAAAGCTGAAGCACACCTGAGGCTAAACCCAGCCTTGGCCCTGGTGGCAAATACTACTGTTTCTTCTGTTACTGTCCCCATGACCTTGACAAGTTACTTAACTTCCCTGTGCCTCACTTTCTTCACCTGTAAAATGGGGATAATAATAGGAATGACTGCAAGGCATTGTTTACAAAGATCAAATAGGTTAAATATAGAAAATGGGAGTAGTCTATGCTTGATAAGTTTCATCTGTTGTGTGGCTATTATTATTTTGAATTTACTGTTTCTGTATGTACTGTCCGAATTCAATTATCCAAACCTCTGGAAGCCAGATGAGTTCTAGAATGAAAAAGTGGTCAGATTTTAGAGAAGTAAAATGATGCATCTAATTTTTGTTGTGGAACACCCTAAGTTGGGGTCTGGAGCATTGCCTAATAATCCAATCTACTAGTATTTTTTCAGCAGACAAATAATCACATTCAGGGGAAGGAATGAACTCTCAGGAGCATCTCATAAGTTCAGGTCCTGTTACTGAATGAATTATCGTCAAACAGAGAAAAAGTTTGCTTTTCAGAGTTTTGTGGATTTCTGGAGAAATGGGAAAGCCGCTGTACTAGTCTGACATTTTCTTTCTGACTTTTCTGTGGTGTGCAAAGTGCAAGCAGCACATTTCCTGGGATTGCAAACAAACAGACAAAAAATAAAAAACAATGCTGGCATCCTTACACTCACCTCTGCAAATTCATGGAACGGGGAAATGCCAAGTGACTTCCAGTAGGATTTGGTGTCTAATTCCACTTTGTATAGTCCCTCTACAAATTTGTCCTCCGTGGTGAGCCCATGGAGCTCTCCAGATTCACCAGTTTTCCTAAAAGGTGCAAAAGCCCAGGTTAAGTTAGGCATTGAGGGAATAAATGCCATGGCAAGGTGACACCACACACAGACACACAAACACAAACATGCACACACATTCCCATATACAGTTTGTGTATGGGAGTGTGTGTTAGTCACTTAGTCGTGTCTGAGTCTTTGTGACCCCATGAATTGTAGCCCACTAGGCTCCTCTGTTCATGGAATTCTCTAGGCCAGAATACTGGAGTGTGTAATCATTCCCTTCTCCAGGGGATCTTCCTGACCCAGGGATTGATCCTGAGTCTCCTGCATTGCAGGCAAATTCTTGACCATCTGAGCCACCAGGGAAGCCCAAGAATACTGCAGAAGGTAAGCATTCCCTTCTCCGGGGGATCTTACCAACCCATGTGAAGATATATGTGTGTGTGTATATATATATATATTTTTTTTTTTTTCCCCTCAATTAGGTCAGGATAGGGAAAATTCTAGTGACTGTCTAAAATTAACTAACAGAATACTTGTCAGGAATGTTTCCAAAAGTTCATTGTAGATTTTTTTTCTCTTATGAGGTTTCACTTCAAAAGAGACTTTGCAGCTAACCGTTGGTGTCTGGGTGAAGTCTCGTAACTACCCTGGAAGTGGCCGCGAGCTGCTCTGACTGTGGTTCCTTGGGCCCCAGGGCCTCGCTCCTCTCGCCTGTGGTGAGAGTGTCTTCCGGAGGTGGTATCATCTGTACACACAGTGGGGACCCCAGAGTGCAAGGAGAAACCTGTGTCTGACTTTCCATTGTTTATATAATTAAGCTCCTTGGCAGCTCTGTGCCATCAACAAATACTAGGCAATTCATTTTTCTTTTTAAACTAAGCAACTTCTATTTCCATGTAAGTACTCACTTGATAGGCTTCCCTGATGGCTCAGTGGTGAAGAATCCACCTGCCAATGCAGGAGGCATGGGTTCTACCCCTGGGTTGGAAAGATCCCCTGGAGAAGAAAATACTCACTCCAGTATTCTTGCCTCGGAAGTCCCATGGACAGAAGAGCCTGGTGGGCTACACAGTCCAGGGGGTGGCAAAGAGTCAGACCTGACTTAGCAACTAAAATGACAACCTGCTTGATGGCTGGTGTTAGAAATCATTCTCAATTAGACAGCAAAAACTAGGACAGACTAAAACAGAATGGCTCTGTTCATTACTCTCCCACCTTTCTTCTTTGCTAGGAAGAAAACATTGATTTTTCCGTTTTTTGTCATCAGAAAAAAAAAATTCCCACAAACATCTGAATGCTTATGGAATCCATTTTATCTCATGCTTAAAATATTCTCTTAACTACTTTCCATGGTCTGCTTGGCATTTTATAGAAACATAAATGAATTAACAAATAGAAACTCAGTTGAAACCACACCAAAGGAAATGGTCTTTCCAGTGATGGATGAAGAGTCATCATGTGATTCTTGGGGTTCAACTAAAACCCACAGAAAATCTCTTCCTGGGAAACATAAACACTTAGAAGTATTGCTTGGTACTGAGAATTTCTTGGTTGTTCATTCTTTTAGTTAGTTGGTGGAAAAGAATCAGCCTGCCAATACAGAAGACATAAGAGACAAG
The DNA here is from genome assembly GCF_019923935.1 of Bubalus bubalis. Classification (NCBI taxonomy): domain Eukaryota; kingdom Metazoa; phylum Chordata; class Mammalia; order Artiodactyla; family Bovidae; genus Bubalus; species Bubalus bubalis. The sequence goes on along the minus strand of NC_059178.1, from coordinate 36,529,630 downwards.
GGTTTGATCCCTGGGTTGGGAAGATCCCCTGGAGGAGGGCATGGCAACCCACTCCAGTATTCTTGCCTGGAGAATCCCATGGACTGAGAAGCCTGGTGGGTGATGGTCCACAGGGTCATGAAGAGTCAGACATGACTGAAGTGACTTAGCAGGCAATGATGGATGAAGCGTCATTGTGTGATTCTTGGGATTCAATTAGAACCCACAGATACTCTCTTGCTGGGAGACATAAACACTTAGCAGTGTTGCTTGGTACTGAGGGTTTCTTAATTGTTCATTCTTTTAGTTAGTTGGTTTAGATTTACTAGTGTGTATTTTCTTTGAAACAGTTACTAGCAGAGGTGGAGAAACTCTATGAAAGTTCTAAAGCAGCCAGTGAAGGGGAGAAATCATTTGAGCTCCTGGTCGGGGGGAATGCAAGGCTGGTCTGGGTCTGTGCTTGATGTCATGTATCTTTCTCTTCTGTGTCCTTTCTTACGGAGCTTGACGATCCCAGCCTCCACTAGGCTCCACTAGGCTTTGCTGGACAACAGCCCTGGACTCGGGATGATCCAGATAAACTACGGACAGCTGCCTAGTCCGTGCTATCCCTCAATTCCTTTTCTTTCATTAATATATTAACATAAATTCTACATCTTTCCTAATAGCACAAATCAAGGACTGTCAGCTTGAGTGATATGTGAAGGCATCTAGGAACCTAGAGCTCCTGAAATTTAATACACATTTTTGTAGGCGTGTATATGTGCATTTTCTTGGCATGGAATTCACAGTTTTCATCACCCTTTTTGAGTGGTTTGTGACTTCAGAAGGTGGTGAACTGGAGTGGGGGCATGGGAAGCTGTTCATGGTCCTGGTCACTCCCAGCTGGGCCAGGCAAGAGGGCATCCTTCTCAGGGCCCTCGTTCCCTCTGCCCAGACTTTCAATCTACTTGCTGGTTCCCTTAGTGAATGATGTTATGAGGGACACTTTGGCTGAACCCACCTGCATTGGCCAGGGCACAATAATAACTTTTTGCCTGAGCCATCTCACAATAGGAGGTCCTGATAAGTAACCTGGAGTTGCTGCCAAAAACTAACCAGGAGAATTCAGGAGGGGTCAAAAGGAGGGAGGAGATGCCAGACCATGTGTCCTGCCAACCTCCCAGAAACCCTTGGGCTTGAATCCATCTTGGCTGAGAGGTGTGCTTGACACCAGCTGGGACCCTGAGTCAGACCAAATATGGGCACAAGTGAAATGACTGGCCAGAGACAACCGAGAAAGCCAAGCCCACCTCCGTAAATCCTGAGACTGTGAGCTAGGAGGCAGAGCGGTCCTCCTGGGCTCTCTCCCCCTGCTGCTCTCCACTCGGGTGTCCCTTCCCAATAAAGTCTTTTGCTTTGTCAGCACATGTGTCTCCTCTGACAATTCATTTCCAAGGATTAGACAAGAGCCCACTCTCGGGCCCTAGACGGGGTCCTCCTTTAGGTAACAGTGTGATCCAGATAAACTACGGCCATCTGCCTAGTCCATGCTGTTCCTCAATTCCTTTCCTTCCATTAATATATTAACACAATTCTTCATGTTTGCTAACATCGCAAGACAAGGACTCTCAGCTTGAGTGGTTATGTGAAGGCATACCAACGAGTGATGGGGGAACGGAAAGATATAACCAAGCCCCACGTCTGGGAGCCCCAGGCAGCTCACCCCGAGGCAAATGGCTCCCAGGTCTCGTCAGCAGCCTTCTTAAACACCTTCACACCCACGTTCGCAGCAGGACTGCCCCGGACGGCATCCAGGACCTTCACCATCAGAGGACACTTGGGTTCACCAGCACCCTGGGTGGAGAGAAGACAGTTGACAAGTCAATCAAGTTGGTCAGAGCCACAGCTGCGTCCTTTGTGGTATGAGAGCAGGAACAAGGCAGCAAGGACGTGAGAATCCCATTTTCAGCGACAGATGGGTTGACGGTTAATGAACTTCCCTTACTCAGTGTAACACAGACACAGTTGTCTCCAAAGAAAGAATAGTTTCTGTCTCCGGACATGCTGTGCTCTACTGGGGTTGTGTATTATGAACTTGAAGGGAGATAATGGTCCCTCTGAAAAGAGTGGCTTTGTTAAGCCTCCTCATCTGAGTGGAGTTACTGCAAAGATATAATATGCTACAGGACCAAATAGGAGCTTCCCTGGTAGCTCAACTGGTAAAGAAGCCACCTGCAGCACAGGAGACCTGGGTTCAGTCCCTGAGTTGGGAAGATCCCCTGGAGGAGGGCATGGCAACCCACTCCGATATTCTTGCCAGGAGAATCCCATGGACAGAAGAGTCTGGTGGGCTATGGTCCATGGGGTCCCAAAGAGTCGGACACAACTGAGTGACTAAGTATAGTGCAGGACCAGATAGCTTTTCCTGAGAACATTTTACTCAGCTGTTGCTGTAGCAGTTCCTTCTTGCTGCTGCTGCTGCTGCTAAGTCGCTTCAGTCATGTCCGACTCTGTGCGACCCCAGAGACGGCAGCCCACTAGGCTCCTCTGTCCCTGGGATTCTCCAGGCAAGAACACTGGAGTGGGTTGCCATTTCCTTCTCCAATGCATGAAAGTGAAAGTGAAGTCGCTCAGTCATGCCTGACTCTTAGCGACCCCCACGGACTGGAGCCTACCAGGCTCCTCTGTCTATGGGATTTTCCAGGCAAGAGTACTGGAGTGGGCTGCCATTGCCTTCTCCATCCTTCTTGCTAGTTGCTGGAAAATAAAGTCAGATGATTTCATGATCCTTTTCAGTTTTATTCTTCTAAGCCAAGCATCCCCAACTTCTGGGATCCAATGCCTGATGATCTGAGGTGGAGCTGATGTCATAATGATAGAAGTAAACTGCACGATAAATATAATTCTCTTAAATCATCCCCCAACCCCCACCTTCCAGTCTGTGGAAAAATTGTCTTCCATGAAACCGGTTCCTGGTGCCAAAAAGGTTGGGGTCCACTGTCCTAGGGGATTTAAGAATTAGATATTGGACTAAAAGGTTGTGTACCAAGCCTTTGAAGAATTAATCGGTGCATACTTTTTGATTAGCTAAAGGGAAATCAGCTTTATCAAAGGTCAAGCTTCTGAAAATTCAGTAGTCACAGCTTCCAGAATATCGGATCTTTATTTCTACCATTCATCTGAGGGAACTGAGGCACCACTGCAAAGTCATAGAGGAGGGCACCCAGGATCCGAGCCCCAGTTTAGTAAGCTCTGCAGAACTTCATTCTTTTTGAAGTTTGGATCAATGACATTTAAAAATAGATGCCGGCTGCCCTGGCCCCAGTAACAAAAGTGGGTTGGCAAAGCAGGAAGAAGTGACTTTGTACTTCATCCATAGGAGACAGATGAAAGAACATCAGAGAGTCAGACACTCACCACAGAGCCAGCCTCAGACACAAACACCAGTCCAGCAAGACAAAGGAGGAACAGACGGAAGGAAGCCATCCTGCCAAGAACTGCTGGGTCCCTGAGCAGACTGCCCCCAGCTCCAGGCTTTTATACTCACTTCACCCCAGCCAAGCTGCTGATCCCTGCCAACCGGACTCCAAACCTGCTGATTCTGATTATTGACTTAGTCAACAAAGGGAGAATAAGTAACCCACACAAATATGAACCTTGCCTAGAGAGATTAGAGCATCAGAACATTAGCTCTATGAAATATTCCTTTTTAAAAAAAAAAGCCTCTATGGACATATTCTTAGCAGGTCATCTGACCAGCTAAATCACCAAAACAAAACCACCAAAACAAAACAAAAATACTCTTCTCTGTGCTCGGCTGGATGCAGTAACATTCTTGGAATGTTTTTTTCTCCCATAACATTTCTATGCATGTTTTTCCACTTTCTGCACATTTTATCATTTATTTTAAATGATCGATGCAAGTTGTGATTTATTTCACATGGAATGACATTTGGCTGTGCTCAGTTGTGTCTGACTCCTTGTGACCCCATGGACTGTAGCCCACCAGCCTCCTCTGTCCATGGAATTTTCTAGGCAAGAATACTGGAGTAGGTTGCCATTTCCTCCTCCAGGGGATCTTCCCCACCTAGGGATTGAACCTGTACCTCCTGCTTTGGCAGGTGGATTCTTTACCACTGAGCCACCTGGGAAGCCCAGTGACCTTTGGCTGCACAGACTTAAATACAGTGCACCAGAAAACATCATTACACTTGAGCTATGTCTATGAGTCAACAAGGAAAAGACCTTTGGCAGCGCTTACATTTTAAAACCCCACGTTTCAGCCAAACTGAAAGTCATTTGGAAGTTTGGCTTAGTCAGCAATTTCTCCACAATTTTTGTATTCTTTTGAGAAAAGATTCTCGACCCAAGGAATAATGACACATTTAAAACTGTCATCCATGAGCCTAAAATACAGAGAGGCAGAGATTTTTTTCTCCTGCACTGTATGTGCAGAAACAAGTTTCCCAAGCTGACTTTTGTCAGATTCAAAATTTCTGGATGGCAATAGAAATGACTGTGAGAGCTAGAAGCCATCGTTGACAACAGATTCTCTTTCTCTTGACCAACTTCCGAGTCCAGCATTTATTTTCACTTGATGACTCAGTGATCAAGTACCGGCTCTTGTGTGCATGTGTGTGCACCTATATGGACGTGGCTTTGTTCATGGATTAAGACAGGTTTTGTCCTGATAGATACATATATGGAGAAGATGCAGAGAAGATCGACAACCATTTTGGACAACCACATGTCAAGGGCTAGCTCAGTTTCAAGCTTGAGAGCTGGGGAGCATTCCCCTAGTTGACAGCTTGGAAGAAACTACACAAAAGATCATGAAGAGCTTTTTAGAAAGTGGTAGAAGGGACAGGAAGGCATTCCAGGACTATGGAAATGTGCAGGGGAGTTTGTTGACCTCAGGAAAGCACCAACAAGCAAATCCAGTAGAGCATAGCTAGAAATGGAATCTCACAGGCTTAGACTCTGACTCTGAAGTAGCAAAGGAAAGAGGGTTGAATTTGAAGTTTGATGACCTGAGTCCTAAATCTCAGTCCAGTTCCCAGGATTACCTTCTTTGAATTATTTAATATCTCAGATACTAAGCTTACACATTTGTAAAACAGAAATACCTACTTTTTTTTGGCCGCTTCTCACAGCTTGTGGAATCTTAGTTCCCTGACCAGGGACTGAACCCGGGTCTTGGCAGTGAAAGTGCTAAGCCCTAACCACTGGGAAGCCAAGGAATTCCCTGAAATACCCACTGTTCTACTTCAAAGAACTATTCTAGTAACTTTTTACATGAGATAATACAAAAGCTCCTAGTAAACTGTTAGCCTCATTCTGTTACAATGTATAGTTATGGTTTACAAAAAGAGTTCAACATCTCTGCTAAGGAGAAAATCCTTTCTCATATCTTTCATATATTGTCACCTAATATTCTCTGGACTATTTCTCAGTGCTCATAACTTGGATGGGGAGTCTGTTTTTTGACTATGGATCTTAAACATTTGAATACGCTCTCATATCGCAAGTCAATCTTCCTTCAATGCATCTCAGTGCTGCTTCTGTTAAAGCCTAGAAATATCTCCTAGAAATGTCTAAGTTAAAACCTAGACATTGTGAACTGGCAACCCTGGGCTGCCTCCAGCCCATTGACACGTTATGTTTGGCCTGAGGAATGTGTCTTTAAAAAATTTTGAAACAGTTGTTAAAATTGAGACATTGCCTAAAAATGTGGATTTCTGGCTTCTCTTGGGATATCAGAAAAGAATGGAGCATTAGGCCTGTTTGCACATGTGATGATAATCACCTGGCTCTCATTCTGCAATGCCCAGGCCTCTCCTTCCACCCCAAGCCTAGGTAACATCTCTAGTGGCACTCTCATGCTTGAGCATTTTTCTCTCCTTACGCATGTTCTGTTTCTCTCATCGATGTTTCCCGCCTGGCCTCTTGAAAATTTGAGTTTGAAACTGCTGGTCTTCTAACAGCCACTTGAGAGCCGAGTGACAGCTTGTTTTCAATTTGCCAAATAGTCCCACTTCTCTGAACAATTCCTTCACAGACATACTTCCTAGAATCCTCACCACCCAGAACTTCCTCGTCTGATACATTCCAATTGGTGGCCAGGGCTTCTTTTCAAATGGGGCCCTCAGAACTGGATACATGCTTCAGCTGGAATCAGGACACTGTGCAGGACTTTGAGACTGTAACCTTCTTTTGGTCAGACCTGTGGTTTTTCCAGTTAGTCATGTATGGATGTGAGAGTTGGACCATAAAGAAGGCTGAGCACCAAAGAATTGCTGCTTTTGAGTTATGGTACTGAAGAAGACTCCTGAGAGTCCCTTGGACTGCAAGAAGATCAAACCAGTCAACCCTATAGAAAACCAACTCTGAATATTCATTGAAGGGCTGAAGCTGAAGCTGAAGCTCCAATACTTTGGACACCTGATGCGAAGAGCCAACTCATTGGAAAAGACCCTGATGCTGGGAAAGATTGAAGGCAGGAGGAGAAGTGGGTAACAGAGGATGAGATGGTTGGATGGCATCACTGACTCAATGGACATGAGTTTGAGCAAACTCCAGGAAATACTGAGGGACAAGGAAGCCTGGTGTGCTGCAGTCCATGGGGTCGCAGATTCGGATACGACTTCCACAACAACTACTGTGAATGATGCCTCCTGAGTGCGTCCTTAACTGTAGCAGCTCTGACCACATCTCCCCATCCTAACACTACCCATTTGACTGCTTGGTCACAATGGTCTAAAATCACCATGTGTCATCCATCATCTGTGCTTTTGTCATTTATGAATCTTATTTGGTTTTTACCTTTATTGAGGTGTAATGGACAAATGAAGTTGTAAGACATTTAACATGCATATTGTGGTGGTTTAGTATATGTATACATTGTGAAAGGATTCCCACCATCTAATTAATGAACATCCATCTCCTCATGTATTTATGTTTTTTTTCTTTTTAGTGAGAGCATGTATGTTCTACTCTCTTAGCAAATTTTAATTATATAATACAATGTTACCAACTTGGCCCTGTGTACTCAGTACTCAGTCTTCTGACTTTGTGACCCCATGGACTGTAGCCAGCCAGGCTCCTCTGTCTATGGAATTTTCCAGGCAAGAATACTGGAGCACTTTGCCATTTCCTACTCCAGGGGATCTTCCCAGCCCAGGGATCGCACCCAGGTCCGCTGCATCTCTTGAATTGGTGGCAGATTCTTTACCGCTAGTGCCACCTGGGAAGCTCATTATAAACTTCAGTCACCATGTTTTACATTAGGTCTTCAGACTTTATTTATCTTATGGCTGGAAGCTTGTACCCTTTAACCAAACCCTTTCTATTTCTTCCACCCCTCCAGCTCCTGGCAACCACTTTTCTACTCTCTGTTTCTGAGTTCAACTTTTTTATACTCTACACATGGGTGAGATCATACAGCGTTTGTCTTTCTCTGTCTGGCTTATCTTCCTTAACATAATGCCTGCAAGGTTTATCCATGTTGTTATAAATGACATTTTCCCTTCTTTCTCATGGCTGGATTATATTTTATTGTATGTATACATACCACACCTTATTTATCCATCCATTCACAGGCAGATATTGAGTTGTTTCCATATCTTGGCTGTTGTGAATAATGCTGCAATGAACATGGGAGTATACATATCTCTTCAAGATCCTTTTTTCATGTCCTTTGGATATATACTGAGAAGTGAGGTTGCTGGATTTTATGCCAGTTCTATTTTTAATTTTTTGAGGAACCTCCATACTGTTTTCAATAGTTGCTGTACCAATTTACATTCCATCAGCAGCACACAAAGTGTGCTTTTGAATTATGGTACTGAATCATGGTGCTTTCCTTTTCTTTACATCCTGGCCAGCACTAATTATCTCCTGTCTTCCTTATGGCCCTTCTCGGGTGGCCCAGTGGTAAAGAATCCACCTGCCAATGCAAGAGACGCAGGAGACATGGGTTTGATCCCTGGGAAGATCCCCTGGAGAAGGAAATGACAACACACTCCAGTATTCTCACCTAAAAATTCCATGGACAGAAGCGCCTGACAGGCTACAGTCCACGGGGTCTCAAAGAGTCAAACATCACTGAATGACTGAGTATGCACCCACATCTTCTTTATGATAGCCATTCTGTCAGGTATGAGGCAATATCTTGCTGTGGTTACCATTTATGAACTGTAACCTAAATATGGGAACCTATGTTCATGTCTGATCTATCTCCTCGTGTTAGTTCATCACCTGCTAGTTGACTCCATCATTTGTTGTGGCAGCACACCCTCCAAGTCTCATGCTCTGCTGCTTCGGCTTGCTTGCTTTCTATACCACCACTGGCCTGGAAATCATTAGTAAGTTTTGAGTTTGAACAACACGAGGAGGTAGAGGGAAACTGAAACCACAGGGAGCATCTTGAATCTGATTGTGGAATCACCCATAAACTTGCAGAGATGGAGATGATTTTTAACATAAAAAGAGGGGGAAATTCTGGCAGAGACCTAAAGAGCAAATGTAAATAATGTGAATTAAAAGAAAGAGAGTCCCAGGAGAAGACACTAACAGCGTTTTTGGTGAGAGAAGAGCAAGGCCCAAGTAGGAAGGAGGAAATGAAGCGAGTGGAAGTGCATTCTTGCTCGAATTTGTACAGAGCAAATGGCAATGCCAAATAAAAGAGAACTCCAGTGTTTCTTGCCTAAGAGGCAATTTGTGATGAAAGAGGGTTATAAGGATAAACACAAACTCCCAAAGATAAGAGGGCCTGCCTTTCCGTGTTTATTTGAGTTTGTGAAAGCTCTTTTAGAAAGATGGTTACATGGGGTCCAACAGGAGAGAAGAATTAAGGTCAAGGGTCACCATGTTCCTGGAGTCCTAAGTGGTTGCTGTAGCAACCGTGCTTTCTAGAGGGAATATTAGCAGCCATAGGAGCCAGTGCCAGAAAACAAAGGCGCATTAGTGAAACATTTCCACCATAAATGTATGTCTTGTCTTAGCCATGTACTGTTTTTCTTCACATTCTGAGCATGGGGCTGATGCCTAGATGTTTGTTGTTCACTCACTAAATCATGTCCGACCCTTCGCGACCCCATGGACTGCAGCATACCCGGCTTCCCTGTCCTTCCCTATCTCCTGGAGTTTGCTCAAACTCATGTCCATTGAGTCAGTGATGCCATCCAACCATCTCGTCTTCTGTTGCTTCCTTCTCCTCTTGCCCCCAACTTTCCCAGCATCGGGCCTTTTCCAATGAGTCAGCTCTTCACCAAGATGTTTAGTTGAGGTAGAAAAGACCAGTTTGATGACCCTATTCCTCCTTTTACTACAGACATATGTGATAGTTAATGAACAACTCAGGACTGCTCTCTGTTGACGATTCTTCTACGCTCTCCCTTCTAATGGACAAGCTTATTTATTAATTTTTTAAAAATCACAAATTCTTTCTTCATTTGTTTTCTGAGGGTGCCTGGCAACTGCATTTCAGAGATCTGTTGACCTGAAATGCCCACTAATATTCTTGTGAGTAAGCTGATTAGCTAGAGAGTTGGTTGGCCAGGTATTTGGACTGGGTCTCACAGGGGAAGGGAGCTGGAAGGGAATGACATGAGGCCCTGGATCGCTGCAGGCTAAAGAATTCAATTTTGTCAGCTCCCCTTGAGGTGACTAAACCCTGAGGATTTTGTTAATGGTAAGAAAATCATAAAAGACTCATTTTAAAACCATAATACCAATTTAATTAATAGTCAGATGGTTGCTGAGTAAACAAAGAATTAGAACAAAGGGACTTGACTAACTTTTTTGAGACTGTTTCATCCAGCCAAGGGGAAAGCCTAGAAAATTTCCTTACTTCAGGGCAGAGTACACTTTTCTTGTGCTTGGAATGCTTCTGTCTTGTCTACTCTCTTTCCTCTGGAAATTTCTGAATAAACACAGAAAAAGTCTTTTCCTTTGTCTTTCCTTTTTTTCATTGCCCATAAGGCAGCCATATTAATGGGATCATACAGTATGTAGCCTTTTGATTCTGGCTTATTTCTATTAATAAAATTCTTTGGATATTCACCCATGTTGTTGCGTGTTTCATTAATTTTCCTGTTAATTTATAAGTAATAGTCATTTGAATGGATATACCATTGTGTTTGTCCACTCAGCACTTATTGGATACTTCAGTTTCCAGTTTTTGATGATGATCTTGTACTTTTTACATGTAAAAAGCAATGTTCTTAAACAGATGGAGAACATATCTGAGAACTGTGGGTAGTATATATTAGACTGAAATGAATCACCTGAAAGACTCAGAACTTGTGATATGAGAAATGCATTATAAAATCAGCCTGTAATGGAAAAAAGCAGAGCCATTCCAAGTCATCTTAATAGAGATTCTTAACCTGGGGCCTGCAAACTGTTAGTGTCTGTGGGTAAAATTCAGAAAACTTGTGATGTGTGCGTGCAATGTCACTTCAATCGTGTCCAACTCTTTGGGACCCTATGGACTGTAGACCACCAGCCTACTCTGTCCATGGGATTCTCCAGGCAAGAATACTGGAGTGGGTTGCCATTTCCTTCTCCAGGGGATCTTCCCAACCCAGGGATTGAACCCAGGTTTCTTACATTGCAGGCGGATTCTTAACCATCTGAGCCACCAGGGAAGCCTTATAAATGTAGACAACAAACCAAAATAGTTATTAGCAGTATCTGTGAATTTGCCACAAATAGAAACCACAGATATTTTCATAATCATCTAGTTGGTGGATATATTTTAAAATAGTCTTTATTCTCATTACTTTGCCAACAAAGGTCCGTCTAGTCAAGGCTGTGGTTTTTCCAGTAGTCATGTATGGTTGTGAGAGTTGGGCCGTAAAGAAAGCTGAGTGCTGAAGAACTGATGCTTTTGAACTGTGGTGTTGGAGAAGACTCTTGAGAGTCCCTTGGACTGCAAGGAGATCCAACCAGTCCATCCTAAAAGAAATCAGTCCTGAATATTCATTGGAAGGACTGACGTTACAGCTGAAACTCCAATACTTTGGCCACCTGATGCGAAGAACTGACTCATTTGAAAAGACCCTGATGCTGGGAAAGATTGAAGGCAGGAGGAGAAGGGGATGACAGAGGATGAGATGGTTGGATGGCATCGCCAACTCAATGGACATGAGTTTGAGTAAACTCCGGGAGATGGTGATGGACAGGGAGGCCTGGTGTGCTGCAGTTCATGGGGTCGCAAAGAATCAGACACGACTGAGTGACGGAACTGACTGATGCTCATCACTACTTTGAAGTTACGGTAGTTATTAGATCCAGTGCTAGATTTTGTAGTTAATAACGATACATATATATCACAATTTAAAAAATATTTTAAAGTATTATTTTAATGTCATTGATTTCCTTTGTAATCCTCTATATTTAATTTTATGAACAATGAGATTAAAAATCTGGGGAAAGAGATAGGATGGACCCGAGGCCAGCATGGCATGGCTGTACTCTAATGGAATCTACTAGCATATGTAAAGTAAGAAAATGGGAGTTATCCTTAAAATTGGTTAGCAGTGGAAGGAAATAAAGAGGAAATTGGATGTTGGTTGTTGGACTGAAGATTTATAGTTTTATGAACAGGATTTCCCCTGGATTAGGAAAGGGTGTCGTAAAGAATTCCCTGAAATGTAGAGAAATTATCTGTCGTTCTGGCCTGTGTGGCGCTGTTTCTCATGGGATGTCACTACATCGAATTCTTATTGATACTTCAGTATTTGTGAGCTTGGTTGTGAGAGTCCATCTCTGAGATTTCAGATGAAACAGTGGTTCTGAGACTGCACAGTTGACTTTGAACGTTGATCAGCCCATGTGATTTTGCAAATTCACCCAGCAAATGGCCCCTAGGGAAAGGCCAGCTGGGCTCCATCAGGAGACACTCCCTGATCTCAGCAAAAGCCCCTCTTACAAGGTCAATACCAGTAGGTGGGCTGGTGTGGTTTCACTGGTTTTGAAGGAAGGAGTGGATGCAACAGATAGTGCTGAGCAGATGGAGGCCAGAGAGACAGGTTGTCAAGAGCGGAGTGGTAGATGATTCTCCACTATTTAGACCCAAGCAGAGGAAAGAGGGGCTCTCTAACAGAAAGACAGAAGGCAGTGAATCAGAACAACAGCCAAGTAAGCTGAAGTTCTCATTTATGGAAAGGGCAGTCATCTGAATACTTAAAGGCAGAGGCCAGGGAGACCATGCAAGTTTAATGTCCCCAAAACAACCATGCTTTCCCAAAACATGGTCCTTAGACTTCCTTGGAGATCCAGTGGTTAAGACTCCACCCTTCCACTGCAGGGGGGCACGGGTTCAATCTCTGGTCCAGGAACTAAGATCCTGCATGCAGCTGGGGGTGTGGCAAAAAAAAAAAAACAACACCTCCACAAAACACAAGGTTCTTAGTGTCCTAGAGGAGAACATTCTGGACCATTGGACCAAGAGAATGTAACAGTGCAGGGATTCTTAGGTCGATCTACACCATCACTTAAAAATGCAAAAGTATGATTGATTTGTCCAGTTGACATGACCTTGAGACCTGCTGTGGGAAAAAAAATGGGGGGGGGGGCGGCGGTTAACCTATAAACCAGCTTGCTCTTCTCTGTCCCCGTGAGCGCAGACTCCCTCTCCTCTCCCTTTTCAGCTTTTCTGTTCACTTGTTCTCACTGCCACTTGCATCACTCCCCTGCCCATTCCTTCCACTGAATTCTGGAAGACTTCGGTCCTCCTGTGCCCATACTGCCCTGTTTCCTTAGCTGGTGTCCCCATTGCTCTGTCTACCTCTTCATTGTAACTGATATCTGTTTTCTCCCCAACACTGCATTTCTTTTGAGCTTTCTTTCATGGTACCAACTTCCCCATCTGACCAAGAAACCCTAGAGTCCTCACTACTCCTATGAGGGATTTGCCTGCCTGTGTCCCACAGTCAGACTTCAGTTTCTCTCACCAGGCACCCTATATGCCTCTTATCCTCAATCTTCTGCCATTTCCCCATCCAGGTATCCCCCCACCATCTGACTGGAGGAAGATGGCAATGTGCTAAGCTTGCTTAAGGAAAAGTAACAGAATTACCTTGATCATGCCCTCAAAAAATTCATTTAACTCTTGTGTAACCCTCATTTCAGCCTGCTTATTCTTATACCCATACCCATGCCTCATTGATTCCTTGTTGCCCTTCCTATATATTCTTAGATTTGGGTTAAACACTCAACCTTCGCTTCTTTTGTGAACTATTCTGTGACCCTTCTGCTTCCATTCCCCCATTCAGAAGACAGCTCATTATTTTTTTGTTTTAAATTACCCTCCTAGTTTTCCCCTTTCTAGACTGATGTTCCCACTTTGACCTTGATCTTGAGATCTCTTCTTTTAAAATCATCCATGACCTACTCTTCATTGTATTTCACCCATTCTCCCCACCTCTTTCCTTCCTTTGTGCCTGAAAACTAACTCATGTCAGCCTAGGTGATACCTCCCTCCCATCCTTCCATTCCCACCACCACTAAAGGGTACTCACTTCTCCCTTCTCATCATGCATGGTGGTGATGACAGTCTAGTTTCCCTGCCACTTCCCTCTTCCAAGATCGCCTTTTACTGCAAGGGTTCTTGTCTTCACAAAACCCAGAGGTACCCTATCAGCTGTGTCTATCTTGATCCTTTACTCCACAGCTGCTCTATCACCTCTTTGTAGAAACATCCAACTTGGTTCTTTCTGGCCTGACTCATTGGTCCCCTAATTGCTCGTCTATCTGAGTATTCCAATCATGTCTCCAACAGCATGTCTAAATGTGAACTTTACAATCCCCATTGCCTCCCACCTTCTTCCTGCCCCCATCACTCTTTCTCCAAGTGACATTACTATGCTCTCTGTTGGTCAGGATTAAACCTCTGGAGTTACATTTGAATTCTCCCCCTCTTTGGCACCAAAATTTAAAAGTAACAGCACTTCTGTGTCCAAAATATTTCCTCCACTTCTCACTTTCTGTTTCCACAGCTGCCAACTGAATTTCAACCTTCATTGCTAATCACATAGCCTTCTCTAAGTATGTCTAATTGGTCTCCTTCCTGCTAATCTATTTTCCATATAATCTTTTCTATAAGCTACTGCCAAGTTAATCTTCTTAATGCATACCTCTGATTACATCACATCTCTCTTCAAAAGCTTGCTCTCACTCCCCTTGGTCAGCTAAGTAAAGTCGAATGTCCTTTGCCTGACATTCAGGAATGGCCAAGATTTGGTTCTATTCCATTGACTCCATTGACTGTGATGGTCCTCCAGCACTAGCTGGACCTTGGACAGATCCTGTGACATGCTGCCCCTGGGTCCTCACCCCTTCCTTATCCTGTTGCCTGCCCAAAGGAGCAGACAGAGCTGCCCAGAGGCTTCTAGCGTTTGAAAGGCAACCCCCTAGGGAGAGGTGAGACTTGAGGCTGAGATTTCAGAGAGGAGGTGGTTTAAGAAACCCAGAGAAGTGATGATGAAGGCAATGATAACAGAGAGAAAAGTCCAGGTGAGGCGCAGTGTGTGTGTGTGTGTGTGTGTGTGTGTGTGTGTGTGTGTGTTTGCGCATGCGCTCAGTCATATCCTCCTCTTTGCGACCCCATGGACTGTAGCCTGCCTGGCTCCTCTGTCCATGGAATTTTCCAAAAGTGGGTTGCCGTTTTCTTCTCCAGGACATCTTCCTGACCCACAGATCTAACCCCTGTCTCCTGCTTGTCAGACTGATTCTTTACCACTGTGCCACCTGTGAAGCCTTGAGACACAATGGTGGAGGTAGAAATAAGAGGTCCTGGTGACTTCAGGAGCAGAAAATGAGTGAAAGGGAAGAACCAAGCTCCACTTGAGTATTTTAGCTTGGAAGGCTGTTTAGATGACAAAATCATTGGCTTATACAACTAGAAATGTGAGAGAAAGTGAACCTAGCTTTGGACATGAAGGGTTGATATCCAGGCACCCAAGCTCAGGATAACAGTTGGAAATGACCGCCCGGGAGATGGAGCTTGGGAGAAATCATGCTGGAGATGGAGATTCAGGGTCATGAGCCTATGGGATTGATCCAGCATTTGGAAGTCACCAATAGACATTAGCAGTAAGAAGTGTAAAGACAGAACCCTGGGGTAAAGTAACATTTAGTCAATGATAAGACCAAGGGAAGCCTGAAACCTAGGTTTTTCCTAGGCAGAAGTTACTACATCCCTTAAGGGCTTCGCAGGTGGCGCTAGTGGTCAAGAACCCACCTGCCAATGCAGGAAACATAAGAGACATGGGTTCTATCCCTGGGTTGGGACGATCCCCTGGAGGAGGGCATGGCAACCCACTCCAGTATTCTTGAGTGGAGAATCCCCATGGATAGAGGCGCCTGGCTGACTATAGTCCATGGGATCACAAAGAGTCCGACACTACTTGAAGCAACTGAGCCTATAGCATACATCCCTTAAACATTTATGCTGTTCATCAGAGCTGTGTGTACTCACAGTTTCTTTTTCCTCGAGTGTTCATGCCTTGAGAACAGAGGCAACACCTTCTGATATTTTGGGTCCTAGTTTCTAGTTAGTGCAGGGCCTGGCACACAGTAAACACCCCCAAAATGCTGACCAAATAATTTAATAAATGAAAGAAGAGTCACCTCCAGTTGCAGCTAGGTTTTGCTTACTCTCTCAATGAACAAACACTTGCATTGCCCTCCACATCCAACTATTGGCATTTATTCTGATGGCAGATCAACAATCTGCCATTTTCCTATGTTCTCATTTTAAAAAGTGTTTGTATTGAAATATACTTGCTTTACAATATTATATAAGTTACAGGTATATAGTATAGTGGTTCACAACTCTTAAAGGCTGCTGCTGCTAAGTCACTTCAGTCATGTCCAACTCTGCGCGATCCCATAGACGGAAGCCCACAGACGGAAGCCCACCAGGCTACCCCATCCCCGGGATTCTCCAGGCAAGAGCACTGGAGTGGGTTGCCATTTCCCTCTCCAATGCATGAAAGAGAAAAGTGAAAGTGAAGTCGCTCAGTTGTGTCCGACTCTTAGCGACCCCATGGACTGCACCCTACCAGGCTCCTCCGTCCATGGGATTTTCCAGGCAAGAGTACTGGAGTGGGGTGCCATTGCCTTCTTCTCTTAAAGGCTGCTGCTGCTAAGTCGCTTCAGTCGTGTCCAACTCTGTGCGACCCCATAGACAGCACCCAACAGGCTCCCCCGTCCCTGGGATTCTCCAGGCAAGAATACTGGAGTGGGTTGCTATTTCCTTCTCCAGTAATATATCCTTATAGCTTATTTTATACCTGAGAGTTTGTACCTCTTAATCCCATTCCCCTGTATTGCCCCTCCTCCTTCCCTCTCCCCACTGGTAATCACTAATCTGTTCTCTACATCTGTGAGTCTGCTTCTTTTTTTTGTTATATCCTCTAGTTTGTTGTGTTTTTTGAATCCAAATATAAGTGATAGAAAGAAAGAAAAGAAAGTGAAGTCATTCAGTTGTGTCCGACCTCTTTGCAACCCCTTGGACTGTGTAGCCCACCAGGCTCCTCTGTCCATGGAATTTTCCAGGCAAGAGTATTGGAGTGGGTTGCCATTTCTTTCTCCAGGGGATCTTCCCAACCTAGGGATTGAACCTGGGTCTCCCACATTGCAGGCAGACGCTTTACCATCTGAGCCACCATGGAACGTGATATCATACAGTAATTGTCTTTCTCTGTCTGACTCTGTCTGTCTCACTTAGCATAATATCCTCCAAGTCCATCCATGTTACTACAGACAGTAAAATGTCATTCTTTTCTAAGGCTGAGTGGTACTCCATTGTATATGTGTATCACATCTTCTTTATCTGTTCATCTGTTGATGGATGCTTAGATTGCTCCCATATCTTTGCAACTGTAAACAATGCTGCTGTGAACATTGGAGAGCATGTATCATTTTGAGTGTTATTTTTTTGATAAGTACCCAGGAGTGTAATTGCAGAAGTTGGTGATGGACAGGGAGGCCTGGCGTGCTGTGGTTCATGGGGTAGCAAAGAGTCGGACATGACTGAGTGACTGAACTGAACTGAATGCTAGTTCTTTTTTCAATTTTTTGAGAAACCTCCATACTGTTTTCCACAGTGGCTGGGTCAACATTGTTCTATGTTTTTGACTGCACATGCCAGACAGAGCCACACCGAGCGTGAGCGCCAAAGGTCCTCATTTCAGCCCTCGACCAGTACCTTTGTTTTCCTGCTCACTCACCTGCTGCTCACCTGCTATCTTCACCCTGGTTAATCTTCTTTGTGTCTCAATCTGTATTCTGCATTTGTTTGAGGTTTGGTTTCTTCATTCATTGATTTCAGACTCAGTTTCAAAACTCCTTAACTGTGGTTCAGCAGGAGGGGTGGAAGACTTTTCCTCTGACATTTCATTGCCTCCAAAATGTGCCTTCTAGATGACAATTCCATCTAAATTACTTAGCCCAGAACAGATTTAGAAACTGGAACAAACTGCTTTATTCTGAAATTGGGGATAAATCTATTGCATTTATCTTTGGATCCAAGGAGCAATTTCTCCTTCCTTATCATACCTCCCAGAACAGTGGTTCTTCAAGTGTTGGCTCCGCGTGAACAGTATCAGCATTCCCCAGGAACTTACTAAGAAGTGTAAATTCTAGAGTCCCACTCTGGAAATGTGGAATCTGAAACTCTGGAAGTGGGGCCCCACAGTCTGCACTTTAACAAGGCTTCCAGGGGATTCTAATATGCTGCTGCTGGTGCTGCTGCTAAGTCACTTCAGTCGTTTCCGACTGTGTGACCCCATAGACGGCAGCCCACCAGGCTCCCCGGTCCCTGGGATTCTCTAGGCAAGAACACTGGAGTGGGTTGCCATTTCCTATGTTAGAAAGTCTGAAAACCATTGTTTTAGATGCAACACACATTCAGGAGTGAGGTTGGGCAGTGGAGTCCAGAGTCTGGTTTCTTTAACAGCTCTGCCACCTCGTAGCTAGGTCACCTTGGCCAAGTTACTTACTTACCTTGTTACTCATGAAGCTACTTACCAAGTTACTTATCTTACCTCTGGATCTTCATTTTCTTTTTAATAAGATTCACATTTCTGAGTCAGTGATTACAAATTTGAGTCATAGAATTCTTGGGCTCTGTGAACACCTATGAAGACAATATAAATCCCCATGAGTTCAAGTAATCAGAGCTTCAGGGCTGGCCAGACACATTAAAAGGGCTAGGCTGGTAGTGGCCAGGTATATGGCTGTCTTTAGAGCCCCTCAGTCTTGCTCAGGAACAAATCCATTTGGCCAGGTGTCTATGAGGCAAATTGCAACCTCCTGACCTCTGTGTCAAAGTCCTGTTTTGAGAGCAGCTAAGTAGATGATCTATGTCAAGTGGTTGTTATTGAATCAATGTCTTTAACCTGTAAAGGAAGAACTATTTACAGATATTAGTAGCTTAGGAGGGCTGATACATGAACAATGATCAACCCAGATTTCAACAGGCGAAGAGTTGCCTATTGAAAAACCCAGAAATTGGCTCAGGACTGCTGGGTGTTTGTTACTTATGAATTCAGTGGAAGAGCTTGTTCATTGTATTCTCCACTTCAAGAGTTTAAACTACAAGGTCACTCTGAAAATGAGTGCTGATTCTTCTTGAGAAGTAAACCATGTCATTAGCTGCCTGTAGAGTCAATACAACTCTCTTGGAACACACTCATCTTCTATTCTTTTAATGCATATTCATGCCAACACTGTAATTCTTCAGTTGGGACAAATGTTCACATAAAAGACAAAATCAATTTATCCATAGCTTTATTTGAGTCATGTTTAACCCCACTTGGCCTTCTCCCCACTGCTTAGTTCTGAGACCTGCTCCACAGTCATCATGAAGACAAGGGCTATTGCTGACTGATTTGGACAGAGCCATGTTCCTAGCAGCACAGTGGCAGTCAGCTCACAGCATTCACAGTCTCTTATCTCCATCCTTGAGTGTGCTGGGGGGTTCAAGACAGCTCCTGAAGCAGGTAAGCTGCCCCATCTTGCACCATGCCCATCCTCTGGGTCCTCAGACTTGGTCTCCATCTAGAGACCTCAAGGGCTATTGAAATGATACTCACACTTAGAACCCCAAATTGGTGACTCAGGGTCCATTTTTTAAAGAAGGTCACAAATATGAATAACTGGGACATGTCTGCTCATATTTGGTTGTTGTTGTTCAGTTGCTAAGTGTGTCCAACCTTGGCAACCCCATGGACTGCAGCATGCCAGGCTTCCTGTCCTTCACTGTCTCCTGGAGTTTGCTTATGTTTGGTTATTTATTTACTTATTTGGCTGCATCAGGTCTTAGCTGTGGCACATGGGATCTTTTGTTGTGACTCACAGACTCTCCAGTGGTGGTGCCTGGGCTCAGTAGTTGCAGTACTCGGGCTTAGTTGCTCCATGACATGTGGGATCTTAGTTCCCTGACCAGGGATTGAACCCGTGTCCCCCTGCATTGGAAGGTGGATTCTTAACCACTGGACCACCAGGGAAGTCGCTCATATATGGTTTTTGGAATCTCTGTTAGCAGGGCTAGTTGAGGGCATATTGATTAAAAACCTCAGCTGGGGCTTGTGTGTGAAGGAGGCAGTTTGAATTTTTGATGCCACCATTTTTAAGAAGCTGTCCAAGCATCTCCCCACTTTATTATACTGAGGCCATCTCCAAATCTGTCCATGTCCACCCTTGCTGTGAGAGCTGCTCGGCAAAGAAATACTATTTTATTTGACAGGCAACGTAGTACAGTAGAAAATGCATGCACTTTGGAGTCAGAAAGTGTTGGTTTGAGTTTGACTTTCCTGCATCCTAGGTGCTTTACCTGGGTTTTCATACACAACCCATGAGGTTTAATGTACTTGACTAAACAGGGGTAAGAATAGCATCCTCTACCTGTTGGGGAAGATGGAATGCAATAATGAATAAGAAGCACGGCAGGGTGATTGGACACATAGTAATTCATAAATGGGCTTCCCAGGTGGCTCAGTGGTAAAGAATCCACTTGCCAATGCAGGAGACACGGGTTCAATTCCTGGGTCAGGAAGATCTCCTGGAGGAGCAAATGGAAACCCACTCCAGCATTCTTGCCTGGGAACTCCCATGGACAGAGGAGCTGGGAGGGCTGCCTTCATGGCATAGCAAGGAGTTGGACACAACTGAGTGACTGAGCACACAGGCAGTTCATAAACACTGGTCTAGTCGGTAGAGGTGGGAGGAGGGAGGGGGGTTGGCTGGCCCTCCTTGACTTTTTAAAGCTATTTATTTTTAATTTTTATTGGAATATAATTGCTTTACAGTTTTATGTTAGTGTCTGCTGCTGCTGCTGCTGCTAAGTCACTTCAGTCGTGTCCGACTCTGTGTGACCCCATAGACGGCAGCCCACCAGGCTCCTCTGTCCCTAGGATTCTCCAGGCAAGAACACTGGAGTGGGTTGCCATTTCCTTCTCCAATGCATGAAAGTGGAAAGTGAAAGTGAAGTCGCTCAGTGGTGTCTGACCCTCAACGACCCCATGGACTGCAGCCTACCAGGCTCCTCCATCCATGGGATTTTCCAGGCAAGAGTACTGGAGTGGGGTGCCATTGCCTTCTCCGATGTTAGTGTCTACTGTACAGCAAATTGAAATCAGTGATTTGTATACACATATCCCCTCTCTTTTGAATTTCCTTCCCATTTAAGTCACCACAGAGAACTGAGTTGTTTAAGCAATTTAAACTTTGGCTCGGTTTATTGTGTACTCCCTATACAGAAAGTTGCAAGCCTCTGGCTGCTTGTTTCTAGGTCCCAGCTTTTGGGATAGGAATCATTATCTCATATCTCAATCGAAGACTCATTGCATTTTTGCCCAAATGCAAAGGTTGATATCATAAAATTTGAGAGCCGTGTCAGAATTAGGGTTAGTTAACTTGGCAAGTTAACTTGTCTGTTAGTTAACTTGGCAGTTGCCTCTTGGATTATAAAGCATGTAGAAATGAAATGGAAGTAATAATTATAACATTCAAGTGATGTCTGTTTATTTCAGTGAAATTCACTGTGTCCAGGGGTCCCCAACCTCTGGGCTCTAATGCCTGATAATCAGAGGTGGAGCTGAGGTAAAGCTGATGTTATTATAATATTAGAAATAAAGTGCACAATAAATGTGATGTCCTTGAGTCATCCCCAAACCACTCCCTCCATACCCCTGGTCCATCAAAAATTGTCAGCCATGAAACCAATCCCTGCTGCCTGAAAGCTTGGGGACCGCTGCTCTATTTGGTATGGCTATCACACCAGTTTGTGAAAATAAAGGTAGTGCATTAGGTCAAGGAGCGGGAGGAACTCTGCTGTCTCCATTACTGCTGGGAAATACAATGAAGTGTTGCTGTCTCTTCCTCCTGGCCATTCAAGGATGAGACTCTGAATAACCTGCCCTGGGGAGGGGGAAGGGCTGCAACTAGACCTTGTTGATTGAAGTAGAACTGCTCCAATCACACTTCTAGGTTGGGTCTGACTGCAGAGGTCAAGGGTGACAATTGCATCAGTAGTATTTACACTTTGACCTGGGCTTTGAGCTTTTGTGCAGACAGAAGGGCATCTTTGGCAGGTTCCAAAAAAATATTCACTCAGAGGCACTAACTCTGCAGCAGGTTGAGGTCATCAACAGGAACTCAAGGCCCTGTGCTCTGGTGAGCAGCATGTTGCCTGCTTCGGTGTGTGGGTCAGGCATTCCAGCCCCTTCTAATATGATGTAGAAATTCTTTTTCTAAGGTGAAAAAATGTCTTGGACCCAAACTTCTAATATCTACCTAAAAACACCCTATGACAAGAAGTTAATAAGAGGCCATCAGTGCCTTGAAATGACTCTGTGTTTTATTAATCGAGTGTGTGTGTGTTTGAAAAACAGTCATTGATTTCTGGATGAAATACCAACTTCAATCACCTTCCGTGGTTGGGCTGGCAGGCCCCATCTAGTGCCTTCATCTATGAGGCCCCTGAACCTGCAGTTGGTCCTGTAGGGGGAGCTCTCGAGTGTTCTTCCGCCAATGCCTGGCGGGAGGAAGTGCAATTAAAGAGTCAACACATTCATTGTGCTGAAGGTCTTAACTGCTGTACTAGGTCTTAGCTGCAAGAGACATTTCAAGCATAATCTTGTCCTCAACAGCTGAGACCTCTTGCTAGAAGAGGGACCAGGTTCATACAGTTGAGACCAGAGGCATGTCATCAAGCACTTGGCTGGCAGTTCAGACTGAAATTGTGCAACAAGCTTGGGGGAGAGAGAGGTTGCCAGAGTCAGGTGACGGTGAAGAAGACTCAGTGGAGGGGAGGTTTGAAGAGGGGGGCAGGGCTAGAGCAAAATATAAGTTTCAAAGATCCAGAAAATAAGGGGGAGAGGGAAGGGAGGTGGGTTTTGCATCCTGACATGTCTGCAACTCTTTGCCAATCTAGACTCCATCTTCATTTCCCCAACTGTCCTGCCTCTCCTGCTCCTCACAGTCCCCTAGTCTCTCATACCCTCCTTTTATCCATCCTGCGAGCGTGGTGTCTTTGTTTTGTGGCCGGTGTGAAAAGAAGAGAAGCGAAAAGCAAAGGAGAAAAGGAAAGATATAAACATCTGAGTGCAGAGTTCCAAAGAATAGCAAGAAGAGATAAGAAAGCCTTCTTTAGCGATCAATGCAAAGAAATAGAGGAAGACAACAAAATGGGAAAGACCAAGGATCTCTTCAAGAAAATCAGAGATACCAAAGGAACATTTCATGCAAAGATGAGCTCGATAAAGGACAGAAATGGTATGGACCTAACAGAAGCAGAAGATATTAAGAAGAGATGGCAAGAATACACAGAAGAACTGTACAAAAAAGATCTTCACGACCCAGATAATCACGATGGTGTGATCACTGACCTAGAGCCAGACATCCTGGAATGTGAAGTCAAGTGGGCCTTAGAAAGCATCACTACAAACAAAGCTAGTGGAGGTGATGGAATTCCAGTTGAGCTATTCCACATCCTGAAAGATGATGCTGTGAAAGTGTGCACTCAATATGCCAGCACATTTGGAAAACTCAGCAGTGGCCACAGGACTGGAAAAGGTCAGTTTTCATTCCAATCCCAAAGAAAGGCAATGCCAAAGAATGCTCAAACTACCGCACAATTGCACTCATCTCACACACTAGTAAAGTAATGCTCAAAATTCTCCAAGCCAGGCTTCAGCAATATGTGAACCGTGAACTTCCTGATGTTCAAGCTGGTTTTAGAAAAGGCAGAGGAACCAGAGATCAAATTGCCAACATCTGCTGGATCATGGAAAAAGCAAGAGAGTTCCAGAAAAACATCTATTTCTGCTTTATTGACTATGTCAAAGCCTTTGACTGTGTGCATCACAATAAACTGTGGAAAATTCTGAAAGAGATGGAATACCAGAACACCTGATCTGCCTCTTGAGAAATCTGTATGCAGGTCAGGAAGCAACAGTTAGAACTGGACATGGAACAACAGACTGGTTCCAAATAGGAAAAGGAGTTTGTCAAGGCTGTATATTGACACCCTGTTTATTTAACTTCTATGCAGAGTACATCATGAGAAATACTGGACTGGAAGAAACACGAGCTGGAATCAAGATTGCCAGGAGAAATATCAATAACCTCAGATATGCAGATGACACCACCCTTATGGCAGAAAGTGAAGAGGAACTCAAAAGCCTCTTGATGAAAGTGAAAGTGGAGAGTGAAAAAGTTGGCTTAAAGCTCAACATTCAGAAAACGAAGATCATGGCATCCGGTCCCATCACTTCATGGGAAACAGATGGGGAAACAGTGGAAACAGTGTCAGACTTTATTTTTTTTTGGACTCCAAAATCACTGCAGAGGGTGACTGCAGCCATGAAATT
Source organism: Bubalus bubalis (assembly GCF_019923935.1). Classification (NCBI taxonomy): domain Eukaryota; kingdom Metazoa; phylum Chordata; class Mammalia; order Artiodactyla; family Bovidae; genus Bubalus; species Bubalus bubalis. The sequence goes on along the minus strand of NC_059178.1, from coordinate 36,505,784 downwards.
AAAAGACGCTTACTCCTTGGAAGGAAAGTTATGACCAACCTAGATAGCATATTCAAAAGCAGAGACATTACTTTGCCAACAAAGGTTCGTCTAGTCAAGGCTATGGTTTTTCCTGTGGTCACGTATGGATGTGAGAGTTGGACTGTGAAGAAGGCTGAGCGCCGAAGAATTGATGCTTTTGAACTGTGGTGTTGGAGAAGACTCTTGAGAGTCCCTTGGACTGCAAGGAGATCCAACCAGTCCATTCTGAAGGAGATCAGCCCTGGGATTTCTTTGGAAGGAATGATTCTAAAGCTGAAACTCCAGTCCTTTGGCCACCTCATGCGAAGAGTTGACTCATTGGAAAAGACTCTGATGCTGGGAGGGATTGGGGGCAGGAGGAGAAGGGGATGACAGAGGATGAGATGGCTGGATGGCATCACTGACTCGATGGATGTGAGTTTGAGTGAGCTCCGGGAGTTGGTGATGGACAGGGAGGCGTGGTGTGCTGCGATTCATGGGGTCGCAAAGAGTCAGACATGACTGAGCAACCGAACTGAACTGAACCCACTCCAGTATTCTGGTTTATGGGCTTCCCTGATAGCTCAGTTGGTAAAGAATCTGCCTGTAGTGCAGGAGACCCCAGTTTGATTCCTGGGTGAGGAAGTTCCACTGGAGAAGGGATAGGCTACCCACTCGAGTATTCTTGGCTTCCCTTGTGGCCCAGCTGGTAAAGAATCCGCCTGCAATGCAGGGGACCTGGGTTCAGTTCCTGGGTTGGGAAGATCCCTTGGAGAAGGGAATGGCAACCCACTTGAGTATTCTTGCCTGGAGAATTCCATGGACTGTATAGTCCATGGGGTCACAAAGAGTCAGACACGACTGAGCAACTTTCATTCATCATAGCACCTCTAGAGGAGAGTCAGGAGAAGCACAAGGCAGGTAACTCTCCCACGGAAGGCTATATTGAGTCAGTGGTGAGGTACCTCTGGCTTTACCTTGGCGACCAGGTAAAGATGGCATCCTGGGGAGAGGGTGGCCGTGGACCATCATGGGACCAAGGTTCCCAGGCTGTCTACTTAGTGTTAAGGACCCTTGGACACAATTGCTCTGGAAACCACTCTGGCTCTTTCTTGTTAGTTATTTCCTGGTTTTGCCCACTGGAGGTTTTTAGAGCCAAATCAGAGTTTAAGATCCCAGTCTCAGAGGCAGCCAGCCTGTTCTCCGACCTGGGCTGATGGCAATGGGCTGCTCTGCACCTGCTTCCTCCAGCCTAGAAGTGGCCTCCTTGCTTCTTCTGAGGCTGTAAGCGCAGGTCCTGGACTTTCTGAGAGGAATGGGCTTGAGAGTTGGAAGCTCCTTGGGGCCCTGGTGCCGTGTTTGGTTGGATTCTTGGGTTAGACTTGACATTCAAAGCCATCAACCCTTCTTTGCTTGTTCTTTCCATTTAGAGCTTGGGCTTTCTGGGAAAGCAGTATTAAAAAAAAAAAAAAAAACAGCACAAATGAGGTTGGGGGATTATCTGGGGATTTCAACAATGGCTGATTCCCTTTAAGAAGGATAATCTGGACTTGAATGTGTAAGGGCTGCAATTTCAAGTCTTACACAGCCTGCAGGGGGCCAAACTGGGTGAGTGAAAGCCAGTAAATAAGAGGGAAATGATGTCTCCACAAAGGACACATGTCTCGCCACTAGAACACAGGAAACTTGGTCATCTCATCACTGTTTCCTCTTTGCTCTAGGGCTGGAGCCGCTGGATCAGCAGGAAATCAGGGCTGAGAGGCACTCAGAAAACACTCCTGTTCTTAAAAAAGACAGGACAGACTCTCATTCAGTGCCGTCTTGCTGGGCTATCACTGTGACTGTGAACCTTCTGAGATATTCATCTGTTTCTCTCTGGGATTGCTCTCATTTGTTAGCAGGATTCAGTACGTTCTGTTCTTGCAGAGAAAAATCTCCCTAGGCCATTGCATTGCATTGTTTTTAAAGTTAATTTATTTTTTATTTATTTTTGGTTGCCCTGGGTCTTCGCTGCTGCACGCGGCTTTTCTCTAGTGGCGGTACATGGGCTTCTCATTCCAGTGGCCTCTCTTGTGTGGAACAGAGGCTTCAGAGCTCGGGCTCAGTAGTTGTTTTATTTTATTTATTTCTGGCTGTGCCTTGCAGCAGGTGGGATCTTAGTTCCCTAACCAGGGATTGAACCCATGCCCCCTGGCAGTAGAGGGCTGGAGTCTTAACCACTGGACCACCAGAGAAAGCCTTACTTTAAAAAAATCTACACTTTTTAAAGGCAAATACATCATGACCAATTGGGATTTATCTTTTTAGAAATAATTTTATTTATTTTTGGCTGGGCTGGGTCTTCGTTGCTGCACGGGCTTCCCTCTAGTGGTGAGGGGGGGCTACTCTCTAGTTGCCGTGTGTGGGCTTCTTCACTGCGCTGGCTTTTCTTGTGGAACACAGGCTCCAGGGCTCGAGGGCTTCAGTAGGTGAGGCTCCCGGGCTCTAGAGCAATAGCTGTGGTACATGGGCTTAGTTGCTCCACAGCATGTGAGGTCTGTCCGGATCAGGGATTGAGCCTGTGTCTCCTGTGCTGGCAGGCAGATTCTCTACCTTTGAGCCACCAGGGAAGCCCTAAACCTACATTTTATATGTGAGAAATTGAGAAATATTTGGGCAAGATTGGCCTGTACCAGACCACTCAAGGCCATACACCTCTTCAGTGAGGAAACTAGAGCTGATACTAAAATAGGTTCCACCTTTTTCCTGCCTGAGAACACCTTTCCAAGGCCCTGAATGGGCCACTTTGCCTCAAGCTTACTATGTGTTCTTTGAGATAAAGAAAGATCTTTAACAACATCTAAGAGAGCATTATATAGGGAAACACCTAGAAATGTTTTTTTAAATAGAGAGTATTCTTAGAGCAGTTTTAGGTTTACCAAAAATGAGTACAGAGGGTCCCACACACCCCCTCAAACACCGCCCCCACCCCCTGCTACAATTTCGCCTATTAGCAACATCTTGCATTAGCTTGGCATATTTGTTACAATTGATGGGGAAAATTCAATACATTATTATTAACTGAACTCAGTAGTTTGATTAGGACTGACTCTTTGTGTTATACATTCTATGGTTTTAACAAATGGAGCCACTCCAGTACTCTTGCCTGGAAAATCCCATGGACGGAGGAGCCTGGTAGGCTGCAGTCCACGGGGTTGCAAAGAGTCGGACACGACTGAGCGACTTCACTTTCAGTTTTCACTTTCATTCATTGGAAAAGGAAATGGCAACCCACTCCAGTGTTCTTGCCTGGAGAATCCAGGGACGGGGAAGCCTGGTGGGCTGCCGTCTGTGGGGTCGCACAGAGTTGGACACGACTGAAGCGACTTAGCAGCAGCAGCAGCAGTGACATGTATTCGCCACTGTCTTATTACACAGACTACTTACATTGCCCTAAAAATCCTCTCTGCTTCTCCTATTCATCCTATTCATCCCTTTTCCCCATGTCTTGCATAACCACTGATCTTTTTACTCTCCACAGTTTTGTTTTTTCTGGAATGTCATCTAGTGGGAGCCATACAATGTATCACTTCCCTGGTGGCTCAGATGGTAAAGAATCTGCCTGCCAGCGCAGGAGACCCTGGTTCGATTCCTGGGTCAGGAAGATCCACTGGAGAAGGAAATGCCAATGCACTCAGTGTCCATGCCTGGAGAATCCCATGGGCAGAGGAACCTGGCAGGCTACAGTCTATGAGGTCGCAAAGAGTCGGACACGACTGAGCAACTAAGCATACATATAATACGTGCCTTCTGAATTGGCTTCTCTCACTTAGTAACATGTGTTTAAAGTTTCTCCATGTCTTATCATGACTTCATAGTTCATTTTACTTTGTGGCTGAGTGACTTTTCATTGTATGGATGTACCACAGTTTGTTTATCCATTCACCACCTGGGGGACATCTTGGTTGCTTTCACATTTTGGCACTTATGAGCAAAGCCACTATACACGTCTGTGTGCAGGCTGTTGTGTGGTAGAAATGGATTTTGATTGGCAGCCAGAGTCACTGGCTTAGCTTTAAGGATACTCTCAACTTCTCCACCCTTATTTTAGTCTGGTTTACTTCATCTAATACACACGGAGATTCCTTGGTTCCCCAAGCCCATGCTCTCTTCTTTAAAGAGGAACAGTCTATACCATGTAACAGAACTCTGAAGCTTTGGAAACTCTCAGACTGTTAAGTTCACAAAATGTCCCCTTGGCCCCCAGATTTAATTAGACTTAAGGGAACTTATCTTTCTCAGAAATAATCAACAGCCGAGGAGTCTTAACCCATGCCAATTTCACATAAAGGATTCTGGAACACTGCAGGCAATTTTTGACACCTTGGCCACAGGCAAGATTCTTCATGAATTTCAATCTCATTGTTTCTTCTTCTAAAGTTCCCTCAGGAAAGAATGATTTCTCAACAGCTAACGTTCTCCAGAGCACCACTCAGGTTTAGGAGAGCAGATGTGAGAGCCATTAGACCACATGTAGACCAAGGGGGAAACACCAAATTTTAATATTGTTCTGTTACTATTTAGGCAAAGCGGTTGTCTCCACAATCACACATTTCCCAATCACTTTGCTGACTCAGCCCCGTCCTTCCTTTTGCTCATGGGCTGAGACTTGCAAAATTCTCGTGTTTTGTTTGCTTCTATTAACATTTTTACACACGCATGTCTTTCCTTCTCACCTTTATTTGCTTCCATGTAAAAGAATCCTGCTAGAGAGAACTCTTCTAGTGATAATGGTGTCATGTTTTATTTCAAACCATTAGGATTTTCATTTGATTATTACTTCCGGTTCTTTTTGGTAAACTTGGTCAAGACTTGAAATGAAAATAAAAATATGTTCTTGCAGTCATTTGGGAATGATTTGTTGGGGTGATGGAATTTAAACATCCCCTTTTTAGTTGCTAATGTTGAAAAAAGGAAGAAACTGAGGTGAGAGAGGGCAAAAATAAAATGAGACAGACACCCTTTTTTTTATGTCAGAGATGTCTTTATATTTTTCAAAAATTTTTGTTGGAGTATAGTTGAAGTACAGTGTTGGGATAGTTTCAGGTGTACAGCAAAGTGAATCAGTTATATAAATATCTGATTATATATATAATATATATATTCTTTTTCAGATTCTTTTTGCACATAGAATATTGAGTCGAGTTCCCTCTGCTATACAGTAGGTCCTTATTATAAGTTTTCTGCTTTATATATAGTAGCATGTATATGTTAATCCTAATCTCCTGATTTGTCACTTCCCCCCATGTTTTGCCTTTGGTAACCATAAGTTTGATTTTGAGATCTGTGAGTCTATTTCTGTTTTGCAAATAAATTCATTTGTATCATTTTTTAAGATTCCACATAGAAGTGATATCATATGATATTTGTCTTTGTCTGGCTTACTTCACTTAGTTTGATAATCTCTAGGTCCATCTATAGAGAAGGCAATGGCACCCCACTCCAGTACTCTTGCCTGGAAAATCCCATGGACGGAGGAGCCTGGTAGGCTGCAGACCACGGGGTCGCGAAGAGTCCGACACGACTGAAGTGACTTAGCAGCAGCAGCAGCAGCAGGTCCATCTATGTTGCTGCAAATGGCATTATTTTGTTCTTTTTATGGCTGAGTAATATTCCATTGTATATATGTACCACTTCTTCTTTATCCATGCCTCTGCTGATGGACATTTAGGTTGCTTCCATGTCTTGGCTATTGTAAATAGTACAGAAGCTGACTTGTTCTAGTGTTATTAATGAAAGAGCCCTGGGGACACATATTCCAATAAACCACATGTGAAAGTGCACTCATTACATTTATAAACCAGGTGTCCAGGTAGTTTGACACTTAGAAAAAAGTACACAAAAGACCCCAATTGATGGTGGAGTAGAGGGAAGGGATAGAGTTGTGGGGGGTGGGAGGTGGGCCTGGGCAAACAGGCAACACTTAGAACAGTTTGATATCGATTCGTGGGGCCAAGAGGCAGCACTTAACCTGCGGTAGACCTAGCTGCTGAAGTTGCTGCACTTTGTCAGGAACAGGCTCAGTACATGTGACGGGAAAATGTTTGATGGCCTGGTCCTGTTCTCTGTCTAGATAAGGATGTCAGAATAATGTGCGTCCAAATGTATTTAATGTCAGAGCTGAGCCAAGACTGAAGTCTTCGACCAAGAAGGGTGATGAACAAAATTCATGCCCCAGATCCTGCTTACTTTTTATGATGAAGTATACGTGCTTTTTATTATGAAGTAAGTCACTTCAGTGTGTCTGACTCTTTGCGACCGCATGGACTGTAGCCCACCAGGCTCCTCTGTCCATGGGATTCTCCAGGCAAGAATACTGGAGTGGGTTGCCATGCCCTTCTCCAGGGGATCTTCTCCGTGCAGGGATCAAACCCGTGTCTCCTGCATCTCCTTCATTGGCAGGAGAGTTCTTTACCACTAATGCCACCTGGGAAGCCCATTATGAAGTATGCACAAACTCAAGGCTGACTGGATGCCTTAATTATAGCATAAATAATTATTGAAATTAGTGTTTAACTTTGAAATAAATGCCAGTACAATTCTCAACTGTGCCTACAGTGAAAATTTGATTACATTCTTTATGTTAATAAAGACAGTCTCTTCCATGAAGTATGATAAGAATTATTTGTTGAATGAATTATCCATCAACAGTATCAGTATTGCTACCATTATTATTGCAGAAGACTGCCAAGCAAAGAAATACTTGATTAGGGTTGATACACAAGAATGTCTTAAGTCTCTGGTGAATTTGATATTATTCCTCCTGTAGGAGTTGATTTCTTCTTGGCATTATATCTGATTTTCACCGTTCCTTCTTTTGTGGTGGACATACATTCAACTCGAAGGACTCACATAAAGGAGCATATATTGTAAATCTAGAAAAATCCCATGAGGTTTTCCTGCAGTCTTCTGGGCCAGATGTCACGGTCTCCATTTATCCTTCTGAGGCCTGTAGGGGGAGCAGTGGGACAGGTGCGGTGGGTGTGGGGTGGTCCTGGCTGACAGTATCAGGTTGGAGCATGAGGTTACCAGGGATACAAAGATGCTCTGGGCAAGAACTGGAAGTCGTATTCAGAAGGAGAGCAAAGGTCAACGTGTGTTAATACCTCCCACGCCTACAATGAATGAAAAAGACTACCTGGCCTGCAAATCTTTGACAAGAGAAAGTAGCAAAGCCAAGAGTCCGCAGAATCTGACCAGGAGAATGAAAGTAAAGCCTGGAGGTCCAGGGCAGACTGCTGGGGGCCTCAGTGGATTGAATGTCCTAGGGCAGTGGATTCCTTGCAAAACTGGGAATGCTGAGATGGTATAAAGCTTGGAGGTGAGTCTGCGTGGAACAGAACACTGGAGGAGAGTGCCTGGAACACGTACGTCTCTGCTCAGCTATGAGTGGCCGAGACATAGATGGGTCAGGAGTCTCAACTTACGATGTCACTGCTGTGAGCCCAGCTTCTCTGTGACTCACTTGACTTACCCGAGGGCTGTCGCCCACCCACCATGGTTGCCCTATGTGTCTTCATTATAATTTTTTTTCCCCACACCACATGTTATGTGGGATCTTAGTTCCCTGACGAGGGATGGAACCACGTTCCCTGCAGTGGAAGCACTGACTCCTAACCACTGGACCACCAGGGAAGTCCCCCACATTGTATCTCCAAACAACAGAAAAAGGGCATTTCTCTTTATTAGAAAGAAAAGCCTTCCTACGACTTTCCCTCTGAGCCTGTTAGCCAGGATGAGGCCATAAACCCAGGACCTGGCACCAGGGTGGGCTGTAAAGCTGGTGTCTGGCATTTTCGACATGAATCAGCGAGAAAAGAAGCCAGTCCAAGGAACGGCAATTGTGACTCTGCAGAAAGTGCCGGCTGCAGGGTGTCCGTACTTTGGGGATCTTTTAAGTCTTGCTCAGAAAATATAAAGTTGAACCACGTTACTCTTTCACAACTCAGCCAGCTCATTTGACTGTGCTCCATCGTGGCTGAAAGAAGAGTTATAGACGTGCCAAGTGTTCTTCAGAAGCCAAGTCCGAGCCAAACAGAAAGTGGTATTTCCTACCCTCTTGTTTCCGTATCCTGCTGTTGTTCGTGGAGTCACTGGGGATGGCAGGACCTGCTCAAGACCTGTCTGCTGAGGAAGAGTGGGCGTTTGGGCGGAAGTGCAAGTATCAGGAATGGAACATGTGCGGGTCACGAACTGTGTTGCTCATCAGAGAATCTGTCCCATGCCAACTACCACGTGACAGATGCTTCATCTGTAACGAGAATTTTAGATCTGCTCTCAGAGTCAGCTTTTGTCCTGGCTTTCCTTGGATTCAACCGACTTTGATGCTGCCCTGTTTCTGTGTGTCTAATAAGCTTTGAGCTGTTCTGAGCAGGATGGAAATGTAGATACTATGTACTGTGTTGGTTTTTTGTTTTTTTTTTTTTAATCTTTGGCTGTGCTGGGTTTTCATTGCTGCGTGGGCTTTCTCTATATTTGTGGCGAGTAGGGGCTACTCTCTAGCTGTGGTTGAGGGCTTCTCATTGTGGTGGCTTCTTTTGCCGTGAAGCACAGGCTCTAGGCTCACGGGCTCAGCATTTGTGATGCATGGACTTAGTTGCCCCATGGCACGTGAGATCTTCCCAGACCAGGGACCAATGTGCAAACCCATGCCCCCTGCATTGGCAGACAGATTTTTAACCACTGGACCACCAGGGAAGTCCCTGGATTGTTCTGTAGCCACTTTTAAGGAACAGAAGGGCCAATGATCCAGGAATTCAGGAAACCAGGAGGGTCCATGTTGGGGACATGGAGATGATGAGAAGACAGGTGAGCCTGGGGAGACCTGTGGTCAGGAGATGAGGGCAGAGAGGGCATCCACCTCAGCAGCCCAAGCAAATGTCAAGGCCTTTGGGGGACTTCCCTAGTGGTCTAGTGTTTGACTCCACACTTCCAACGCAGGGGACACAGGTTCGATCCCTGGTTGGGGAACTAGGATCCCACATGCTATGCAGCACAGCCAAAATTTAAAAAGTCAGAGATCTTGGTTCTGATGTGTTCCAGGGTCCCCTTCCCTCCATGTCTGAGTGAGAGCTGGCTATCAGAGACACCTGCATGAGATTTGAGAGGCAGACGGGAAGTAGTGACCTGTAGGCTCGAAAGCTCTTTGCAGACTCGTATGGTGGCAGCTGGAAGGGGGTGTCCAGTGGCTTCAGCCTATCCTCGCTGCATCCCTCCCGTGTCCAGCTCTTTTTCTTGATCGTTGGCCCATCTGACTGACAATCTCGCACCAGCCATGTGGCTGTGGATCTCTAGTGCACCCCTCGCCCCACTTCCAACCTATACAAGCAATTACTGTTCTCCTAGTGACTAGCCAGCGCTTGGCCAGCTCTGATCAGCCCACCCAGCCACCACTTCAGGGGATCTGGACAGGGAGTTTTCTCTGATTATCTCACTTCTCTGTCCAGATTTTTGCTTCCTGAGCTCCTCCCAGTTGGGCCAGGTCCACTTCCTAGACTAAATCTTACCCCATAACATACATGGCAGCTCTCCTTTCCTGAGCTGGCTGAGGAGAGCATGGAGCCTGCCTGAGACACGTGCTACTCCAATGTGCATAAAGCTAGCCTCCATTCGTTTTCTCTACACCGTGTTTGGAGCCCCCATCTCTGCTAAGGGTAGAGGTTGTGGGGTGCTACTTAAACTTGCCAAATTAAGGAAATTCTGTCTCTTAGAGTTTAAAACACTGATTTCTGGGTTAACTTAAACTGCTTTGCATCCGCCTCCCTCCTCTGTTTGCTGGGTGCCCTGTCCCTGGGCGACAGGAGAAACACCCATATTCCTGGCGGGACAGCCCTCTCTCGGCATGTGGATCTCCACTTGGTCCAGTCAAGCCAGCCCCTGGAGGCCCTGGACTGCTCTCCCTTGACACAGGGCTAATTCCACATGGTCTTCCAGTCAAGGTGCTGGACCCTTCTACTGAATTCCAAGATCTCTGACTTTTTAAAAAAATTTTGGCTGTGCTGCATGGTATGTGGGATCCTAGTTCTCCAACCAGGGATCAATCCTGTGTCCCCTGTGTCGGAAGCGTGGAGTCAACCACTAGACCACCAGGGAAGTCCTCCAGAGGCCTTGACGTTTGCTTGGGCTGCTGAGGTGGCCGCCCTCTCTGCCCTCATCTCCTGATCCCAGGTCTCCCCCCACTCACCTGTCCTCTCAGCATCTCCATGTCCCCAACATGGACCCTCCTGGTTTCCTGAATTCCTGAATGCCCCAGCTGTGTGGGAACCAGGGTATGGTCAGAACCATTTAGGGAGTGTCTGGAATCCATGAGGAGGGGAGAGGGTTTCCATAAGTCTCCAGAAGATTGAAGAACAGATGCAGTGGGAATGAAGACCCGCCTAAGAAAGTGGGACTTGAGAGAGGTGGAGGAGTTTCCTGGAGCTGATAGACCCAAGGATATTCCTCAGAAGTGGGGATGGAGTGAAATGGATCAGAAATGGAGGGCACGGCAAAGTTACCTTCCTGAGTGGAAACTCACCTGTGAACGTGCTGGGGAGAGGCTTCAAGGAGAGCAGCAGAAAGCCTAAGAAGGAAGCTTAGGAGACTGGAATGATGGTGGACTTTGTAAGTCAACTTCCTGAGTTTAAATCCTGGGGCTAAGGTTGAGGTAAATCCTTTTGTAACCAAAGGTGGGATCTGGCTGCTCAGTGCTCAAAAGCCAATAAAGAGGCCAGGTTGGTGGAAATGAAAGTTTGCTTTATTTTGGATGCTGGCGAGGGGGAGGGGAGAGAGAGTGGGCTCCTGTCCAAAGGTCAACTCCCCCCACCCCGACAAGCAGTGGGCGAGAGCTTTTGTAGACAGAGGGAGGGGGCTACATCCAGAAACAGCACAGTCAGCTCAGATGCTCATCTTGAAAGTGGTCATCGGTGGCCTGCCTACCGTCATCTTGATTGTTTTAAGTACAGTTAATCTTCAGTTCTGGAGTTGGTTTGTTCCCATTTTCTAGAGGCCAGTTCTCAGAATTGTGGCAGCTTATGTCGTGGCTACAGTCTTCATGTCTCGGCTACACAGTCATTGTGTAGTTACCTTCTTCCATCCAGTGGGCATTTCAGTATCTGTAAGACAGCTCACAGGGTATGGTTCAGAATATTATCTATAGGTCTTGAGAAGGAACTGAAGGTCCTTGACTTTGCCTACTCACTAAACTAGTCTTGTTTTGTCCTGTTTGACTGCTTTTATTTGCTTCTGCATTTTCTCATTTCTCAGATTAAACTTATTCTTTGGTTGAAGTTTTTCCACAAGCAGAAGGCAGGCAGAGAACATGGTGGGGAAGGCCCCTAGGGTCCTGCTCTTTTTCACTATGTTTGAGCCTCGCTTTGCCCAGTGTTAAACAGGAGCTGTGATGTTCCTTCTGCAGGCTGACCGAAATAGTCAGCGGGTACTTGGCGCTCTGCAATCCATCATTAGTTGCATTCATCACTCATCATTAGCCAGCAACAGCCAGAAAGGAAAATAATAAAAACGCACCACCATATTTCCACGGACTGGCCCCTTGCACCTCCCTTGGATTTCTAGAATCCAGAGGGCATGGGCGTTTGTTGTATTCACTCCCACTTCTGTTCTCTTAGTAAAGCTGTGGGCCCATCTTATAATTATGGACAAGACCAGGAAAGATATGAATTTACTGCCACTCCATGTAGTACCTGGGGACAGGACATGATTTGATGTTCCTTTTATCCCATTTCGCAACTAGAGGGCGTCAGTCAGTTCAGTCGCTCAGTCGGTGCTCTTTGCAGGCCCCGTGGACTGCAGCACGCCAGGCCTCCCTGTCCATCAACAACTCCTGGAGCTTGCTCAAACTCATGTCCACTGAATCGGTGATGCCATCCAGCCATATCATCCTCTGTTGTCCCCTTCTCCTCCTGCCTTCAATCTTTCCCAGCATCAGGGTCCTTTCCAAGGAGTCAGTTCTTCGCATCAGTTGAGGGCGTGCCCACCTGCTCTTTCTGCCCCAACCCTTCCTGGCTCTGCGCCTCTCTCTCCCAGAGGAAATTAAGAAATGATTGGAGTTTAGTGTAAAAACAGATATGAAACTTTGAAATGGAAAAATTTAGGTAGTTTTGATTGGTAGCTCATCACAATACAAAACTTCAAAAGAGAGCAGTGCTGGGACTTCCCTAGTGGTCCAGCAGTTAAAACTCCGCATTTCCACTTCCAGGGGGTGCAGGCTCGGTCCCTGGTCTGGAAACTGGAGTCCCACATGCCACATGGCGAGGCCAAAACGATTAAAAAAATTTGAAAAAAAAGAGCACTCCTGAAACTCACACAGCTAGTCTGCTGCCATTATTTCATTAAATATCTGTGTCACCACAGGAGACCACAAGCTCCTTGCCAGCAAGGACCATGTCTTAAGAATCTTTATATGTCCAGGACTTAGCCTAGAGCCAGGCCCAGTAAATGTCTTTCAAATGAATGATTGAAAATTTGAACCTGGAGAAGAGAAAGGTCCATGTGAATTCATGATGCTGGTCAACTTAATAAGAGACTAAGGAAAATCTTAAGAAAAATAGATTCCTGTGTTATGAACACAGGATTGGCTTAAAACAGCAGCATGAGGGATTCCAGTGAGACCTAGGGAAGAACTTCCTGACATAGAAGCTGTAAATGGGAGTGGATAACAAAGAACAACGGTGCCCACCCACACCCCATTTTCCTTTCATTGGTCAGGAGGTGCCTCTGAAAGGGAGGCTGCTTTTAGCTATCTTCCAACCTCCTTTTTAGCTCTGAGACTCTGTGTTTTCTTCACTTACTGCAAATCGTTGCTGCTTTCCCCACTGCCTTGACAAATTTTTTGGAGGCTTCAGAGCATTTGGCTGCTTATTTTAACTGCCATGGGCTGGAGTGGATTTCTGTGGATGTAGAAAGTTTGAGAAGCTTCAGAGGCTGAGTAATAAGTTCAAAGCCCACCTGGGTGAGGGGAGAAAGACTGAGTGAGCTAGAGACCCTCCCCACAGCCCAGAATCTGGTCTCTTTCAAAGACTACATGCATTTTATAGGCCCAACAAGCGATGAAGACTTGTTTTGCACTGAAGGAAAAAAAAAAAAACACCCAAACTGAAAACAACTTTGCCTGACCTTTTAAAACCCCTGTAAGCCTCAGGGCTGTTGGCTGTATTTTGCAATAACTCTGATCTTTTAGACTAAAAAAGAATGCTGATCAGTCTGGGGATGCCAACTTCCATTTGTTACCCGGTTGCTAAGTGATAGCTAAAAAGGATTAGCCATCATAGATCACAGGTGCATGGAAATTTCTGCCCTCAGCTTTTGTTTGTAGTGATGAAAAATAGTTTAGAGCATTTGAGGAAAAAAATCTTTTCCTGTGTCTTTGGCACTTGAATTGTTTTTAAAGAGCCGCTTTCTGCCCCAACAAATCCAAAGATGAGAAGATGGAATTCAGATTTCTGCAGTCCTGCAGTGCCTCTTAAACTTAGTTTTTTGTTTTTCCATCATCATTTCTTTAGCTCGAGCTAAATGTCTGTTGATGCAGAAGGTATGAGACAGATCCTCTAGATTTATCTATTGTTTAACTGCACTAACCCTCAGCTTACTCATCCATAAAATGGGGGAAAATGATAGGAGGTATTTCTAGGATTGTTGAGAGGATAAAAATAGATTAGTATGAGAAATTTTAATTCGTATTGTATTTGCCCATAGAAAGTACCCAGTAAATACTGAATGCTGTTTTTAGTATCATTGCTATTGTCATGCATAAGTATTTCTCTGACCTTAGAGTATTATTATTTCAAAGTGAAATGTGCATTATTTTCCTGTCTTGAAGACTGACTGCAGTTACAACAAGTTTTGACCAGGGTGAGGACCACCCAGGGACAAGGGTCACCGAGTGCAACAGCTTTGCCCAGCAGCATGTACACGGGGCCACATACTTGGGTTTGCTCATCTGAAAAGTGAGTTTTTAAGCCCACTGTAACTGACGCATGCTGTCATGAAGGTCGGATGGAGCAGTAGAAATATGGATTCCATGTCCGCTTTTATCCTTGGAGTTGTACGTGTGTGTGTGTGCTAAGTCACTTCAGTCGTGTCCGACTCTTTGCAACCATATGGACTATAGCCCGCCAAGCTCTTCTGTCCATGGGATTCTCCAGGCAAGAGGACTGGAGTGGGTTGCCATTTCCTTCTCCAGGGGATCTTCCCAACCCAGGGATGGAACCCAAGGCTCTTATGTCTCCTACATTGGCAGGAGGGTTCTCTACCACTGAGCCACCTCAGAAGCCCCATCCTTGGAGTTTCTGAAAGTAATTTAAGAAATATCACCAGTATTCTTGGGGCTTCCCTGCTGGCTCACACAGTAAAGCAGGAGCCCCGGGCTCAATCCCTGGGTGGGGAGATCCCCTGGAGAAGGAAACGGCAACCCGCTCCAGGATTCTTGCCTGGAGAATCCCATGGACAGAGGAGCCTGGTGGGCTGCAGTCCACGGTGTTGCCAAGAGTCAGACACGACCGAATGACTAACCCTAGCTAACTAACTACCAGTATCACAGAAGCCCACCTGGTGGCAGAGGTTCCTCGGTTCTGCCATTAGAGCTGTGTCAGAGCTGGGGGCAGGGGGCAGTGGGGGAGACCTGGAGAATTTGTTTCTCTCTGCATTCCTTCTCCTTCTTTGCATGTTTCTCTGCTGCTTTTTTTCAAACATCCTGATTTGCACTTATGACCAAATATCTGGAGACAGACAGACAGAAAGACAGAAAGGAGAGAAAGACAGAAAGGAGAGAGAGAAAATATTCCTCTTGATCGTTGCCTTTATTTCTATTTCAACCAAGTGGTTGTTTGTGGATATAGGTCCCTAAACCAATTTTTTTCTAGTTTTTAAGAATTGAAATCTTGCATGAATAATAATAAGGTGGATTATACCACCCTTTCTGAGAATGCTCTAGATTATTTCTCTTCATTTGCAGGGAAGCTCCTGGATGAAAAAGCTCATTCCTTAGAAAAGCAAGAATCCCTATTTGTCTCTTTACCAGCTTTAGCTGTTCTCGAAGAAATTAGAAGAGTGATTGGTTTCTTTTCTCTTCTGTGTCCACTTTTAACTAAATGCTTCCTTCCAGTGTCTCCATTTCAAATTCTCAGAGAAAGGAATTAACTGAGATGAAGCCCGTTCATGAGGGCTTCATCCTCACAACCTAATCACCTCCCAAAGGCCCCACCTCCTGATGCCATCACATTGGGAGTTAGTTTGAATTGTGGGGGACACAAGTATTTGGTCTATAGTGGGTGTGTATCACATGGAGTGGGAAGACTCCTCTGGAGTTCTGAGTGACGTGTGTAGCATCCAGTGGACCTGTGTGGATGCTCACACTCCAGGTTTCTCACCATCAGTGCGCCGTGAGCAGATCTTTGAATGAGTCTATCTTTTTGGCTTCTAGACATCCTGCGGATGACCACTCTTGGGTTAAACATTCCTCTCTCATCTAATCAGCTTTCAGTTCAGTGTGTGTGTGTGTGTGTGTGTGTGTGTGTGTGTGTGTATTGCCACTCTGTTTGAGCTGCTATAATAGACTGGGAGGCTAATAAATTATAAGAACAAATTAATTTCTCACAGTTCTGGAGGCTCAGAAACCCAAGAACAAGAACGTATTCAGTGTCTGGTGAGAATCCACTTCCTGGTTCACAGACCAGGAAGTGTCTTCCCAGAGTGGAAGGGGTGAAGGAGTTAGTTCTCTGGGGTCTCAAGGGCACTAATCCCGTTCATAAGGGCTTCATCCTCACAACCTAATCACCTCCCAAAGGCCCCACCTCCTAATGCCATCACATTGGGAGTTAGTTTGAATTGTGGGGGATACAAGTATTTGGTCTATAGTGGGTGTGTATCACATGGAGTGGGAAGATTCCTCTGGAGTTCTGGAGTTCTGAGTGAGGTGTGTAGCATTCAGTGGACCTGTGTGGATGCTCACACCCCAGGTTTCTCTTAGATCATCAAGCCAGGGGAGATAAAGTAGACTGAGAATCACCAAACATTTTATAAAAAGGAACTCCTGAAAATATCTAACTATTTACACTGGGCCCAGCAATTGCAATCGTATTTATTTGCCCAGGAGAAATGAAAATATATGGCTGCAAATACCTGATCAAGAATGTTCATAGTATTTTTATTCTTGATAACACAAAGTTGGAAAACCCCTCAGCTGTCCATCAAAATGAGAATGGATAATTAACTTTGACATAATTAAAAATAGAATACTGCTGCTAACAAAAAGAAATATATTACTGATACACACAAGGGAATCTCAAAAAACATTATTCTGAATGAAAAAAAGACTTATTCCCAAACACACATGCTATATGACTCCATTATGAAGTCATAAAGAGGCAAAACTAAAAAATTTTTTAATGATTAAAAAAGGTGATAAAATGAAAAAAATGATTTTAAAAAATGGGTTTGGGAGTGGGGCTTTGGCAGGAAGAGCAATTAGTATTTTCTGTTGTGATGATAATTTCTACATCTTGTAAGGGGTTTGAGTTGCACAGGTATAAGCATTTGTCAAAACTTAGCAAATGTACACTTAAAATTGATACATTATCTGTAATTTTACATCTGAGGGGGAAAATGTAAGCAAATCTTGAACTCTAATTAAAGATATGCACACTGACATATGTAGGCGGAAGTTTACTTATGGCTATATTATAATTTGAAATTGACTAAAAATAAGATGGATTGATGGATGGAAAGAGAAATGGGTGTGTAGATCTATGTGATAAAGAAAGAATAATGAAATATTAGTGGTGGAGTTTGGTGATGGGATTTTGGGTATTCTCTGAAAACGCTTTCACATTCACTGCATATATGAAATTTCTCAATAAACTATTAGGGAAATATCTGACAAGTAATGCCTTTCAAATAATTTAATTAGTCCTCAGTTTAAGGTGAATTCAATAACAACAAAAAATAATTGAGCGCGTGTCATCTATAAAGCAGTGTTATGTATTATACTAAGAATGTAAGAATAAAGACAAAGTACTTGGCTCAGAAAGCTTGCAATTTCATTTTTGTTGTTGTTCAGTTGCTGAGTCATGCCTGACTCTTTTCGACCCCATGGACTGCAGTACGCCAGGCTTCCCTGTCCCTCACCGTCTCTTGGAATTGGTTGAAACTCATGTCCATTGATTCAGGGATGCCATCCAACCATCTCATCCTCTGTCTCCCTCTTCTCCTCCTGCCCTCAGGCTTTCCCAGCATCAGGGTCTTTTTCATTGAGTCCGTTTTTCCCTTCAGGGGGCCAAAGTATTGGAGCTTCAGCTTCAGCATCAGTCCTTCCAGTGAAATTTCATAAGGCAGACCAAACCCAACCCAAACTGTCATGGGGACAAACACAGGTCAGTGACTTTCTGGAATGGTCTAATTGCAAGTACTTTCATTATTTTTTTAAATATAAGGGATTCATTAATAAATAACTCAGTGTTCTTTTGATTGCTTAACTTTCTAAGACTTTGTATATAAACAAATTCAGAAGTTAGGAAAAAATCATTTGTCAAGTGCTGTCTGCTGATTTTGTTTAGGAAAAAGGTTTTTTGCTATAATTGTATCTGGCCTCTCTGTTGGTTCAGGGTCATTGTTGACATGACATTTAAAATTTACTTTACACCAAGGAAACAGGCACTGGAATACATGGAAAAATCAATGAACGTCAGAGAAAAATAAGGTTACTATTTAAGGTTCACTCGAGTTGGAGTTATTTTCAACTTTCCCCCACTCTCTTGCTTTAGGATTTCCCACCTGCAGCCCAGCCCCAACAACAACCTAGGGCTCGTTCTAAACCTTGATCATAAGATTGTCCTGCTCAGAGATTTCTTGTGGCTTTCAATTACATAGAGTCTGGTCCCATGGGCTTCACCTGTGTTCTATATAGATCCCTTCATTCATACCTTCTGCTGAGTCCTCTGCATGTTGTTTAGTTGCTGAGTTGTGTTCAACTCTTTGCAACTCCATGGACTGTAGCCCCCCAGGCTCCTCTGTCCATGGGATTCTACAGACAAGAATACTGGAGTGGGTTGCCATTTCCTCCTCCAGGGGATCTTCCCGACCCAGGGATTGAATCTGCATCTCCTGCATTGGCAGGTGAATTCTTTACCACCGAGCCACCAGGGAAGCCCAGTGCATTCTCTGTATGGCATTTCCCAAACACTAACCACCCACACGGAGAAGGCAATGACACCCCACTCCAGTACTCTTGCCTGGAAAACCCCATGGACGCAGGAGCCTGGTGGGCTGCAGTCCATGGGGTCACTAAAAGTCGGACACGACTGAGCGACTTCTCTTTCACTTTTCACTTTCATGCATTGGAGAAGGAAGTAGCAACCCACTCCAGTGTTCTTGCCTGGAGAATCCCAGGGACGGGGGAGCCTGGTGGGCTGCCATCTACGGGGTCGCAGAGTCGGACACGATTGAAGTGACTTAGCAGCAGCAGCAGCAGCAGCAACCACCCACAGCTCTTTGAGATGAGCCTCTGGTCCAGCTGATCCCTGTTACTCAATCCTTACTTTTCATGAAAAGCCCTCCTCTCTGAGAAGGCTCTTTAAATATTCCCATCCCCAACCTCACCGAAGAATTAATCTTGCCCAGTAGCTTTGGGGCTTTCGATCTTTGAAGTCTTGTTTGTTACAGACCGTCTTGGTTTTCAGAATAAGGTGTTTGTAACCAGCACCTCCACTACTGTGTGGGCCCTTGAAGGGCAAAGTCTGGGTCTTACTCACCTTTGAATAAACTTTAAGTCACTAAACAATGCTCTGCATATTGTGAGAAGATGACAAATGTTGGTTTAATTGAATCTTGTTTTGCAGAAAAAGTCAACATCTCTTCTTAAAATCAGCCCACGCTAGGCTGAATCTGTTATTTGTAAATCCATTGGCCAATCTGTCCTCCAAAGTGCAGCGTTTTTAAAAGAACCAAAATCCCATGACTGACCTTCTGAAAGGGGTTTTGTATTTCAACACCAAAGGAGCCTACAGGTTTCATCAGACTTCTATAAGCTGGACCTAGTTAACCAGGCACTTATGAAGGAGATCACACTTTACCTGGGAGGAGCACAGTTAGCAAGCAAAGGCAGGTATGGGCGTTTGTGAGTTTGTATTGCTAATGAACTTACTCAGTTCAGTTCAGTCGCTCAGTCATGTCCAACTCTTTGTGACCCCATGGACTGCAGCACGCCAACCTTCCCTGTCCATCACCATCTCCTGGAGCTTACTCAAGCTCATGTCCATCGAGTTGGTGATGTCATCCAGCAATCTCATCCTCTGTAGTCTCCTTCTCCTCCCGCCTTCAACCTTTCCCAGCATCAGAGTCTTTTCAAATGAGTCAGTTCTTCCCATCAGATGGCCAAAGTATTGGAGTTTCAGCTTCAGCATCAGTCCTTCCAATGAATATTCAGGACGAATTTTCTTTAGGATGGACTGGTTTGATCTCCTTGCAGTCCAAGGACTCTCACGAGTCTTCTCCAACACCACAGTCCAAAAGCATCAATTCTTCGGCGCTCAGCTTTCTTCATAGTCTAACTCTCATATCCATACATGACTACTGGAAAAACAATAGCTTTGACTAGATGGACCTTTGTTGGCAAAGTAATGTCTCTGCTTTTTAACATGCTGTCTAGGTTGGTCATAGCTTTTCTTCCAAGGAGCAAGCATCTTTTAATTTCATGGCTGCAGTCACCATCTGCAAGTGATTTTGAAGCCTAAAAAATAAAGTCTGTCACTGTTTCCATTGTTTCCTCATCTATTTGCCAAGAAGTGATGGGACCAGATGCCATGCCCTTCATTTTCTGAATGCTGAGTTTTAAGCCAACTTTTTCACTCTCCTCTTTCACTTTCATCAAGAGGCTCTTTAGTTCTTCTCTTTCTGCCCTAAGGGTGGTGTCATCTGCATATCTGAGATTATTGACATTTCTCCTGGAAATCTTGATTCCAGCTTGTGCTTCATCCAGCCCAGCATTTAGCATGATGTACCCTGAATATAAGTTAAATAAGCAGGGTGACAATACACAACCTTGACGTACTCCTTTCCAGATTTGGAACCACTCTGTTGTTCCATGTCCAGTTCTAACTGTTGCTTCTTGACCTGCATACAGATTTCTCAGGAGGCAGGTCAGGTGGTCTGGTATTCCCACCTCTTTAAGAATTTTCCACAGTTTGTTGTGATCTACACAGTCAAAGGCTTTGGTGTAGTCAGTAAAGCAGAAGTAGATATTTTTCTGGAACTCTCTTGCTTTTTCGGATGATCCAAAGGATGTTGGCAATTTGATCTCTGGTTCCTCTGCCTTTTCTAAATCCAGCTTGAACATCTGGAAGTTCACGGTTCATGTACTGTTGAAGCCTGGTTTGGAGAATTTTGAGCATTACTTTGATAGCATGTGAGATGAGTGCAATTGTGCAGTAGTTTTAACATTCTTTAACATTGCCTTTCTTTGGGATTGGAATGAAAACTGACCTTTTCTAGTCCTGCAGCCACTGCTGAGTTTTCCAAATTTGCTGGCATATTGAGTGCAGCACTTTCACTGCATTATCTTTTAGGATTTGAAATAACTCGACTGGAATTCCATCACCTCCACTAGCTTTGTTTGTAGTGATGCCTCCTAAGGCCCACTTGATTTCGAATTCCAGGATGTCTGGCTCTAGGTGAGTGATCACACCATCATGGTTATCTGGGTCATGAAGATCTTTTTTTGTATAGTTCTTCTGTGTATTCTTGCCACTTCTTTTTAATATCTTCTGCTTCTGTTAGGTCCACACCATTTCTGTCCTTAATTGTGCCCATCTTTGCATGACATGTTCCCTTGGTATCTCTAATTTTCTTGAAGAGATCTGTAGTCTTCCCCATTCTATTGTTTCTCTCTATTTCTTTGCATTGATCATTGAAGAAGGCTTTCTTATCTCTCCTTGCTATTCTTTGGAACTCTGTATTCAAGTGGGTATATCTTTCCTTTTCTCATTTGCCTTTTGCATCTTTTCTCAGCTATTTGTAAGGCCTCCTCAGACAACTATTTTGCCTTTTTGCATTTCTTTTTCTTGGGGATGGTCTTGATCACTGCCTCTTATACAATGTCATGAACCTCCATCCATAGTTCTTCAGGCACTCTTTCTATCATATCTATTCCCTTAAATCTATTTCTCACTTCCATTGTATAATCGAAAGAGATTTGATTTAGGTCATACCTGAATGTAGTTTCCCTACTTTCTTCAATTTCAGGCTGAATTTGGCAATAAAGAGTTCATGATCTGAGCCACAGTCAGCTCCCAGTCTTGTTTTTGTTGACTGTATAGAGCTTCTCCATCTTTGGTTGCAAAGAATGTAACCAATATGATTTCGGTATTGACCATCTGGTGATGTCCATATGTAGAGTCTTCTCTTGTGTTTTTGGAAGAGGGTGTTTGCTATGACCAGTGGGTTCTCTTGGAAAAACTCTGTTAGCCTTTGACCAGCTTCATTTTGTACTCCAAGGCCAAATTTACCTGTTACTCCAGGTATCTCTTGACTTCCTACTTTTGCATTCCAGTCCCCTATAATATAAAGGATATATTTTTGGGGGTGTTAGTTCTAGAAGATATTGTAGGTCTTCATAGAACCATTCAACTTCAGCTTCTTCAGCATTACTAGTTGGGGCATAGACTTGGATTACTGTAATATTGAATGGTTTGCCTTGGAAACAAACAGAGATCATTCTGTTGTTTCTGACATTGCATCCATACATTGCTTAATTTTTTCCCCAACCTAATTTTGGGACTGATTGACTTTGCCTCCTTTGCTGCATGCATAGTGCCATCCTGTGGCTAAGATGCATATAACACCAGTATTTATTTATTCCAATAAATACTGTGGTAAGCTGACTCATTTAAAAAGACCCTGATGTTGGGAAAGATTGAAGGCAGGAGGAAAAGGGGATGACAGAGGATGAGATGGTTAGATGGCATCACCGACTCAATGCAAATGAGTCTGGGTAAACTCTGGGGGTTGGTGATGGACAGGGAGGCCTGGCATGCTGTGGTTCATGGGGTCACAAAGAGTCGGACATGACTGAGCGACTGAACTGAACTGAACTGAATGGTCGTTATGTTTTGGTCGTTTTGCTTCTGCTATTCCGTCTCTTTCTGGGGTCCAGAAGATCTCCAAACGGAAAAACGTGATCTACCTCCAGGTGAATGTACACATAATTCGGTGCTGAGCCAACTCAGCTTGGGCTTCATCTAATAAGAGTAGCTTTAGAAGGATTTATGGTGTTTGTCCTTTGTGCGTTTTCTCGCCTTTTCATAGCAGTACTCCAAGGCATGTTTTTCGCTTCTCACCCCAGTCGTTTTCCTCTGAGAAAGAGTCCTGTAAAACTGGGGCGATGGTAGGTGTGGTCCTTGGAGGGGTTACGGATAACAAAATTGGAGAGTGCTCTAAGTGGGTCCAACTCAAAGAGGGTTGTGAAACCAGTTCCTGCTAGAAGAAGCTGAACGCTATAGATGAAGGGAAGCAGGGCATCTGGGTTCCATTCCAATGTCAGCTGTGGGTAAAAGCACAGAACAATGAAACGGGTCTTTAATACAGTGAGTAAAATGTCTTGACCATCTAAGCAACCAGATTACAGAAAGAAACTCTGAAATAAACAGACTTGCTGAGTCATTGCAAACAGTTTCCACTCTGCACTAAAACCTTCATAGTTTTTTTAAAAAGATTTTTTGATATGGACCATTTTAAAAGTCTTTATTCATTGCAATATTGCTTCTGTTTTATGTTTTGGTTTTTTGGCCCCAAGGCGTGTGAGATCATAGCTCCCCGACCAGCACCAGCCTTTCTACTCTCTGCCCTAACCTAGACCTGCCCCTCCTGCATTGGAAGGCAAAGTCTTAACTACTGAACCGCCAGAGAAGTCCCCATAATTCTCTTTATATCAAAACCCCTTGGTCCCTTCTCAGCATTTACTGATAAGACTCTCAAACTTGGGTTTGGGATGCAGCAAGTTAGGGGTTGCAAGGTTGGACAGATGAGACAGTGACATCATAGAACACACAGGTTTAGGAAATCCACTTTAAAAATTTTGTTGGACTTTCAAAATTCACAGTTGTTTGAGTGTATCATGAGAAAACACATCAAAAAGGCCCATTCCAGCCTTCAGTGATCTCAACTCCTAGGGCGGATAGGGATAAGAAACAAGATTAATATACACAAAATAGTTTGTCTTTTGCTTCTTTAATTTATGTTTTGCCTTTTATTCCCCAACAGGGTACATATAATACAATAAAAACATTTTGGTAAAATAATACTTTAAAAGTGAGAAAATTGAAGTGACAGAGAAAAGAGGTTGAACCCAGGCAGTAGTACATCTTCAAAGAAAAATAACTGGATTAAATGAATATTCTCTTTAGCAAATGACAACTTTTTAAGATTTTAAATATTGATATTTCTGCTAGTTGGAGGTAATTAGGGGGCCATACCAAGGGATTATTACAAAGCAAGTAAATATTAAACTGAGTCGACAAAATGTACAAATATTTATTAGCAGACATGCACAGAAAGTCAAACAACCTGATTTTGTAACTCAGGGCATTTCTACTCTTTGCCCTAACCCTTCTGACTAGCAGCTGATGAAAGCTAGATGGAATTGGGTTCAGATGACGGGACGAGCCAGCATTGTGTTTGGCCAGATGGCAGAATCTCCCAGAAGGAGAAGGACACATGGCTGGTGAAACTCCAGTGCTTCAGTGGACCCATCAGAGTCTTGGAGCCGCCGTATTCTCATGCTTCCTTCATGGATCTGCATGTTAGGGGGTGATGTACCCAATGTCTCAACAATCAGCAGTCTCAAAACCACTTGTTGTGATTGCTGAATCGCCCAGTCACATCCAAGTCTTTGCAACCCCATGGACTGCAGCACGCCAGGCTTCCCTGTCCCTCACCGTCTCCTGGAGTTTGCCCAAATTCATGTTCAGTGCATCGGTGATGCCATCTAGCCATCTCATCCTCTGATGTGCTCTTCCTCTTATGCTTTCAATCTTTCCTAGCATCAGGGACTTTTCCAATGAATCATCTGTTCACAGTCAGATAACCAAAGTACTGGAGCTTCAGCTTCAGCATCAGTCCTTCCAGTGAATATTCAGGGTTGATCTCTTTTAAGATTGATTTACTACTTACTTCACCAATTAACAAACTTCTATCCCTTGTGCTAATTAGCAAATCTTCCAATGTGGATTTTTTAAAATATATTTTTAATTGAAGTATAATTGGTTTACAATGTGTTGATTACTGCTGTGCAGCGAAGTGATTCAGTTACACACACACACACACATATATACACACATTCTTTTTAGATATTCTTTTCCATTATGATTTATCACAGCATCGTGACTATAGTGGGATTCCAGGTTGGTGCAGTGGTGTAGAATCCATATACCAAGCAGGAGACCCGGGGTTTGATCCCTGGGTTGGGAAGGTCTCCTGGAGAAGGAAATGGTAATCCACTCCAGTATTCTTGCCTGGAAAATCCCATGGGCGGAGGAGACTGTTGGGCTACAGTCCAGGGGGTCACAAAGAGCTGGACATGATTGAGTGACTGAGCACACATCATTTTGTAAAACTAGAAGGCAGGATAGAGGGAGAGTAATTTGTGCTGACCTAAATTTAGACTACAAGAGAAAAAGGCCCCATGAGCTCTGTATAGAAGCCTTAGAAGCAAGTGAAAAAAAAATTAATCCTTAGAATGGCTTCCATGGGAGAGCATCATTATGCTTCCCCTCGATTAGCTGAAGAATCATTTGTAACGCTGCGACAGCCTCTGAGGAAGCAGAAATTTTCTACATAGAGCCCGTGTCTGATGCACTGAACTGGGGTGTCAACAATCGTAGGTCTTGGACTCTGGAACCTACCTGTACCTATTACAAGTGTACTTTTGCTTTGATTGCCTTTGAAGTTTTCTCTAAAGATTCAATAGATACTCTGCAGTCTCTTCATTCAGGCTACTTTCAAGCCAACTTTAAATTTTATTACTGTTTCAAGCAATCTGTGTTAATTATTAACCAAATAGTTGGATGAAGAAACTCCTGGATTCCATGGGAAAAAACAGCGCAGCTTTTCAGGCTAAGTCTGTTTACTGCTTCCCCGATGGCTCAGCAAATAAAGATTCCGCCTCCAACTCAGCAGTCACAGGAGACATGGGCTTGCTCCCTGGGTCGGTAGGTAAGATCCCCTGGAGGAGGACATGGCAAGCCACTTCAGTATTCCTGCCTGGAAAAGCCCACGGATGGAGGAGTCTGGCGGGCTACAGTCCATGGGGTCACAAAGAGCCGGACATGACTGAAGCGCCTGAGCATGCATGCACGCTGTTTGTTTACTGGGTGTTATTAGCTGAGTTCTGTTCCCTCAAAGTTCATCTGTTGAAATCCTAGTTCTTAGAACCCCAGAATGTGACTACATGTGGAGCTAAGTTAAAATGGGGTAGTTAAGTAAAAATGAGGTCATCAGGATGGGCCTAATTCAGTATAACCTGGGTCCTTGTAAGAAAAATTTGGACATAGACACATACAGAGTGAAGATATAGGGGAAGGAAGCTGTCTAGAAGCCAAGAAAAGAGGCCTTAGAAGAAACGAACCCTGCTGACATCTTGATATTAGACTTCTGGCCTCTAGATGTGTGTGAGAAGATAAATGTCTATGGTTTAAGCTCCCCAGTCTGAGGTGCTTGTATTGGCAGTCCAAGACGACTGATATAATAGTATTTAAAACAGGAGTTCTTACGATCTTTTGTTAATTAGTTTGGCTATATTGGATCTTTGTGTCATGTGGGATCTCCCCATTTTGGCACGCGCAGACTCTCCAGTTTTGGCCATAGGCTCAGTAGCTCTGCGGCAAGTGGGATCTTAGTTCCCTGCCCAGGTATTGAACCCGAGAGTCCTCTGCCTCGCAAGGCTGATTCTTAACCACTGGACCACCAGGGAAGTCCCTCTTATGACTTTACAAATGAATCATCATTTAGTTGTTGAATCCTGAGTCAGTGAGTGTCCCCTTGGGAAGCAGACAGATGTGATGGGGGTTTAGTGCATCAAATTCAAAAGGTGGGGCAGGTGGGGGAATCCTTGTGGGATGGTCCAGCACTTGAAGCCTGGTGACATTTGAGGAGGAGACGGTCACACCAGCAGGCCTCCAGATGCAGAAGAAGGGAAGTCAGGGAGTTCCTGTGGTAGAGAGACGCCTGGCTGGTGCAGGAAGTAGGAGATGGGGAAGAAATGCCCGGATCCTATTTTTCTTCCCCTCCAATCTCCAGCCAATGCCTTGCACTGGCCAAACCCATCTACAAGCCAGGGGGCAAGGATGCCTGGCGAAGCATCTGCTGTTAAAACAGGCGAGGAAGGGCAGAGGACAACACGAAGGCACATCTGGAGAATCGACAACTCCCGGGGTATGTGGATTCATAAGAGGTATATTCCTCATTTTCTCCACTTGATTCCTGGGTGTGTGGGGCTTCTGTAATCTGTGAACTTTTGAGTCCATTTCCACTCATAAATGGGCTTGAGGGAGTTTCAGAATCTTCACGCCAAAAACGCGTAACAGTCACTGAGGTGTAGCAAGGAAGGGGTGGGGGATGGAAGACCACGTTTGAGAGTCTCTGAATGACAGTATGGGTGTGAAGCTCAGAGACCAGTGAGTTTCAAAATCCACGAAGTGAAAGTTCAAAGCTTATATACGTCGTGAAGTAGAATATTTGAAGGCAGACTACAATAAAGATGCACACTGTAATTCTAGAGCTATGGTGCCAAAAACCTCTCCACAATGATAAAAATGGTCTGTGTTTGCGTTATTCAGTTAGTCATTTGCCACTCACAGTGCAGCCCTAGAATTTAAGAGCAAGTAGAAATCTTAAAAATGAAAAAATGGGATTTTCCTGATGCAAAAAGGAAATGAACCCTCCCTGACTCCTCTTTAGAAAACTTGTCATTGTTAATTCTTTCTCTGCCCCTTTCAGATGGTATATTGATCTTTTCAAAAACTAAATGAGCCTCTCACCAGCTTTACAAGCAGGGATATCTTTCTCAAGAACTTGGGAGCCATCTCTTTGAACATCAAGGAAGTGAGGACCCTTTTCTCTCTTTCTCTGTGGGTGTGTGCATGTGTGTCAGCTGACACTTCAGTCGTGTCCAGCTTTGTGGCTCCGTGGACTGCAGCCTACCAGGCTTCTCTGTCCATGGGATTCTCCAGGCAAGAATACTGGAGTGGTTTGCCATGCCCTCCTCCAGGGCATCTTCCCAACCCAGGGATCAAACCCTTGTCTCCTCCATCTACCTGTACTCGCAGACGGGTTCTTTTTATCACTAGTGCCACCTGATGCCTGGCTCCAAATCGTAACTAGCTACCTGCCATAGATATTAGAAGTTTTATTTCTTTGGATAAAGGTCAACACACACAATGGCCACTTCAGTTATCAGTTGAATGTAAGATGAGCTGTGTATGAAAACGGTGCTGGCAAGCCTTGCTTGAGGACAACCTATCGTTTATTTTGTGAACAAGTAGTAATCAGTTGTGTCTGCCTGGTGGAGATTTCTTTCCATCTTTGCAGTTTCCTTATGCATTGCCTGTGACGCTCATCACGTTCTGACTTGGTGCTTTTTCCATAATAAAACTGTTTTCTATTTTTGTGACAGTTTTTCTAGGTTGGCAGGAGATTTTGGTTTTAATTAGATTTCCACAAGAGCAACAAGCGCAAAGAAGTATAGTTGAAAGGTGAGTAGAAGAACCATGAGTGGAATTCTAGAACACACAGAACACAAAAGAAGGCAGAAAAGGGGCCAAGAAATGTAAGGACGGACGGGACCAAGAGAAAACAAAGACCAAGAGGGAAGGTTTAAAGTCATCCATGTGAATAACTACTGTTAAGTAGATTAAAATTTTCCGTAAGAAAGCAAGATCTACCTGTATGATATTTACAAGAATCACACATAGAAATATAAAGTAGAAGGGTAAAAAAATGCACCATGCTAACAGTAGGCATCAGAAAGCTGGTGTGGTGACATTAATATTAGGAAAAGTAGATTCAAGACAAAAAATATAACCAGAGAGAAGACCTTCTATGAGTTGATTCTTTGGAAAGACAATAATTCTAAATGTATTTGTATCTAACAACACAGGTGTAACAGGTTTCAAAGTATTGTTAAGAAATAAACAGAAATAAAGAGGAAAGAGGGAAAACCACAATCAACTGGTGACTGTAACTTTCCTCTCTCAACAATTAATGGAGAAAGTAGACAAAAAATCAATAATCATACAGAGGATTTTAGATACACCAATATAGTGAAACTGAGAAATTTGTGTTAAGGAATATTTAACTCATAGTTGTTAAGTGAAAACCCCTCATTTCTAGATAGATGCCCCTTGATAAGCAGTGTTTACTGTATAAATTTTGATGTCATGGTGAATGGCATTATGTCTGAAGCGTTTCATGAAATCAATGAAGAATTGCTCCCATGTGCCACTCGGAATAGGAGTCCAGGGGTTACGGCAGAGCAGGCTTCACACTTCAGGATGTGTTGATGCACCTGTGTTATGAAATACTTACTGATGTGACACTTCAGTATAGGCAGAAACTCATCTTTTCTCTTGTAAGCTATAAGCAATTAAAACAGCCTCTCTACTTCGGTTGAATGATTTCATCTCTTGGGGTCAGATACACAAGACTTCTTCAGCTAAATCCACTGGTTCCTCCACTGTTACTTTCTGGGCAGACAGCAACCTCGGCCCCTTAGAACAAGGTTCCCACACTTGGCAAATAGAAATACAGAGCTAACTCCCTGATAAATTTGAATTTCAGAAAAAAGGTCATTTTTTACCTATGGGACATAATTTACACTAAAAATACTATTCATTATTGATCTGAAACTCAAGTTGCAGACGGGCCTTCTGTGTTCTACCCTACTTAGGAAGGGAAATATATTCTTCCAGGGAGTCTGGCTGAGCAGGATGTAAGCAGTTCTGTTAATAATTAAAACACCAAGGTCCACAAACACCTGCCTCCTCCCTAACGACGGGCTGTATTCCTTGTAAAATATCATGGGGGCAATAAAAAGATACAGGCAGAGGGTTGCACAAAGATCATCTTTTTATTTAAATATTTTGATGATACACATACAAATATAATGTTTCTTCTGTGGAACAAATGTAAAAACTAATACAAATTATCACCTTTTTAGGAACAAAGAAAATCATCTAGAAAATGTGATAACTTTATGTATAGGAAGTTTAAGACCAGGTTTTGCTTGGCGTATGCAGGTCGCATTCACAAGTTCACATGGTAGTGATTGTCTTGTTGCAGACTTGGCAAACAATAATTACTAAGTCTATAACGCAAAGACAAAAGCAGCAACAATTGCAAGTAGAGAGTACAAAATTTAGAGTATCAAAGAGAGACCTTCATTTTGGCCACAGGTTTAAGGTGTCTAAAAATATTTGCTTTTTCTTTGTACATAGTGGGAGTAGAAAAGTATAAATCTTTTGCGTAACACAGGTCATCAATATTTTTTTTAAATGTGCTATAAAATGAGTTTTTCGAGATTTCATTTTCCTAGTAAAATATACTCAAAATTCACAAAATTACAGCCTTTAAAGTTTATGGAAATTATTTTGTTGTGGAGAATATTTATATAATTGATGACTGATAGGCACTTACACTTTGAAACTTGAAATGGGTCATTTCTTCAAGAGGGAATAAAAATACAATCTATTTATTTGGCCAAAACATCCAGATCACTTTTCAGAAAGAAAGGCAAGATGCTGTAGAAATTCAGGTCAGCTCTACAATATTCAATAGTCCACGTAGTCAGCCATGGCCAACTAGCCAATGACTTTGAGACATGGAATAAATCATAATTTCAAACTCAAAGTTACAGCAATTTTAAGGACTTCCAATATTCTTTTTGCGATCATAGATAAAAAGAGAGTGGGTTCTAAAATTTGCCTAGTTGTATACATATTGACTTGGCACCCACGGTAGGCACTTGAGGATATACAGCAGTGAAAAGGGCTCTTACCACAGTGCATATGGTTTATTGTGTTTTACTAAATTAGAAGATAATGTATCCTGAGTTTTTTTAATAGTCTATTATTGCTATAAAAATAAAGTGATTTTATACTTATGAATTTCGCCCTGGATTATTCTACTGAACTTGAAGTATTTAATATTTCCATGATTACTGAAAGAAAGAAAAGGAATGATGCTATTTTTAAGGTCATATAACACACACACACATACACACACTTACATGCACAGAACACACAATGTTTTACCATATCATGTTCCAAAATTCAATTAACCTTACACGGATTGAAGGGCATCTAGTTTTAAAGAATCCAAACAAGCAAAACAGGTCATTCAGACTATACCAGTATCTTTGGATAAAAAAGCTGCTGGTAATCTGCTAGGTGCAGATAAGTATGGGACACAGAACAGCAAAGTTAAATGTTAACACGCAGGCCAAGAACCCACTCAGTCTCACGGATGGCTCTACCAGAAGGCTCATGCACTACAGACACTGTGAATCTGATAAATCAGAAGCCAGATTTACTCTCTAATTAACTTTTTTTGTGAGTATTATTTGGCCATAAGTCACTCAAAGGCACCCAAGACCAGCTTCATATTCTGTCCCTTCAGGAAGTCCTGGGCTCTCTCTGAAGTGCAATCCTAGAAGCTGAGACAGTGAGGCTCTTTGCGTAATAGTGACTGAGAAAAATTTGAGGCCCATAGGATGCATGCCCCTTACATCTACAAGGCTCTTGAAAAGCCAGGTCCTTTGAGAACAGGACATGAGTCACTGCTGGCTAAACTCTGGTGTGGCTGACGGCTGCTTAGGAGAAGGACTGCTGGACGGTGCTCTGCTTGGAGACCCTGGTGGAAGACGTGGTTATCGTGTAATTGGAATGACTAGACTCCTCTAAGCCTGAGTCTGGCAGGGAACCCGGGACTCCAGCTGCAGAAGCCACAGTCTTTCTGGCCATTACCGAGGTTTCGGCAGGGATCTGGTAACTAGATTGCAGAGCGGAGGCTGGCGTCAGCACTCTTTCCGTCACTGTCACGTTCTGACCTAAGGCTACACTGGGCGCGGCCAGCAGGGACTGCAGGCTGGAGCTGGGGGTGAGGAAGCGCTCTCTTTCCTGCACCATGACATAGTGAGCGTCGGGCAGAGGCGGGGTGTCTTCCAGGAGGCCGGACGTGCCCCCGTGGGGTTGGATGACCCTCTCGGTGACCACCACGTGCCCCTCACTAGCGTACTGCTGGTTCCCTAGGGTGGACGCCGGGGCGTAGACCCGCTCGGTCACGATCAGGCCCTGGGACTGTTGAGGGCCCAGGACCACTGTACTAGGGGGCCCCGTGGCGCCTGTGGCATAGGACGTTTCGGTCACTATCATGCTACCGGAAGCCAGTGTATCAGGAAGTGGTGCAGTGACCTTTTGAGCCTGCCTAGAGGATATAACAGATTTTTCAGTGACTATTTCCTGAGTTACCTTCTCTGTGTCTGCCTCATGCAAAGGCTTCGGACCCTGAAAGCTGCTACCTGAGGCGTAAGCGTTCTCGGAGTTAAGCCTGGTTTGCTCATAGAGGGACTGTGAAACCACCTTCCCGTCTGCTTCTCTCGCGGGTTTTGCCCTCTGCTGAATTTCCGCATCCATCTCTATTTTTCGACCCAAGCAAACTTCAGCGAGGGTCTTGAATTTCAATCCTAAGTCATCTAAGAAATGGTCATCTAGCTCTCCTTCAATGAAACTGCAGCAGCCGATGGAACCCCGGAAAGACTCCGTGTCTTCCTGAGAATAAACCAGAAGGCAATCTTTGGCTGTGTGGATGTCATCTTCCCCGCTGTAAGAGGCCGCTTTCTGAAACAGAAAGAGAAACAGGCATATAACCAGTGACACATTTTGTTTAAGGACAATGCTCTCGATTCCTGCTCAAAATGTGAAACCTCTAATTAGAAGGAAACATCAGAGAAACACAAATTGAAGGACATCCTACCACACGACTGGCCTGTATTCTTAAAACAGTATTAATAGATGAGAAAGGCAGAGGGAACGGTTTCGGATTAAGAGGAGACACAAGGGCCACGACAAGTAAATGGAAAGCAGCACCCGGGAGTGGCTCTGAGATGGGAAAAACAACGGCTATAAAAGACATTACTGGGATAATTGGCTAAACCGAGACATGGAATCTGTCATTAAGTCTCTGTACCATGGTGACGTAAGAGGATGTGTGCGTGTGCGTGCGTGTGAGAGAGAAAGCAAGCAAAAGCAAACGTGGCAAAATGCTAACATTTGGGTAATCTGAAAAAAGGGTGTGTGTGTGCATGCTAAGTCGCTTCAGTTGTGTCTGACTGTTTGCAACCCCATAGACTGTAGCCTACCAGGCTCCTCTGTCCATGGGATTCTCGGGCAAGAAAATTGGAGTGGGTTGCCGTGCCCTCCTCCAGGGGATCTTCCCAACCCAGCGATCATACTCGCATCTCTGCGTCTCTTGCACTGGCAGACAGGTTCTTTACCACTAGCACCACCTGAGAGGCCCCGAGTAAAGCGTACATAGGAGTTCAAACTTTATATTATTCTTGCAAATTTCCAGATGAGTTTGAAATTATTTCCCAATTAAAAGCTGCGCACACATGCATAATCAAGTCTGACTCACGAAGGATTAGAGCAGAGTGGGAAAAAGATACTGAAATAAAACAAACAGGGTACCAGAATGGAGCCTGGCCATGAGACAGAAAATGGATGAGAAGTGCTTTTCCTTGACACTGACCAAACCACCATCTCCCTGGGGTCTAGCTGATACTTGGGGGTGGGCAGCTGGGATGAAAGCAGAAAGCAGGGAAGCACTCAGGTACTTTGTGGCCATGTAGAAAGGAGGTGGCAGGAATAAAGTGGCCTCTATGGAAGCCCACCGGGTCCCTAGCAATCTGACTCTGCCCATCCCATGCTGAGGCATGATTGTGTTCTCCAGAAAGGCTTCTAATTCCTAATTCCAGGCATGAACTTCTCAACTGCATTGCATCATCTTTCCTGCAACTGTCCTCCTAATTTTATGTGAACCGTCGCAATGGTGAACCAAGTACTTGCCTTCAAAAGAAAACACTTAAACAGGCGTAGTAGACTGTGTGTTTTAGGTCACGTAGGCTCTCCCCTCCCACCCTACCCGCTCTGCAGAGGACCGCACTTTCGGGCCCACCGACATCAGCCTGGTCATGTGACCTGCTCTGGCCAACGACACGTGAGTGGGGAAAGGCCGTGGCTTTAGGGGTGCTATTACTGGGTTCTCGTTGCTCTGTTCTCTGCAGCCCAAGGACGGGAGCTTCCTGGGCACAAGCTGAGCAGAGCTGCACTGGATGGCAAAAGCATGACTGTGGGAAATTCGCCCTGGTGAGAAGTAAACCTGTGAGGTCACTTGTCACCACCACAAAATGAACTAATTTGTTCCCATCTCTCCTTCCTCACTGCCTGTAAGCACCCTCAAAGGAACACAGTCCCATTTAGACCCAAGAGAATGATTTCCCTAATAACATCACGTTCACATATAGATGCAACTTCTCCCACACAGAGAAACCAACGCTTACCTCAGTCAAGTAACTCCTCAGGAACTCCTCGTTCACCACCACCGCGCCTGCTCGAGCTCCGGCCACTTCTCTGGCTGCCCCTGTGGCCCTCGTGGTCCTGAAGGTGTCCGAGGTCACCATGGCCCCGGTCGTCCCAGTAACCTGGGTGGCCCCACCTGAGACGAGGCTTCTGTATTCTTCCCAGCGGCCTTCCGCCTCAGACATCTCCTGCTGCCCTTTGCTAAAGGAGGCAGAGCTGCTTCCTTTCACGATGGCTTCCTTGGCCGTCACACCTCCGCCTGCCCCAGCGCCTACCGCGGCACCATCTCTGACATCTGCCCCCAGAAGAGGCAGCACCACCTGTGAGAGCATATACCATCGAGTCATGGACGGTCAGTACGCTGACCGTCTGAGCTAAGTGAGCGTCTGAGCTAAGTGAGCCGGCGAGAATGTTAGTCACTCAGTCCCTCTTTGCGACCTCAGTTGTGTCTGACTCTTTGCAACCCCATAGACTGTAGCCTGCCAGGTTCCTCTGTCCATGGAATTCTCCAGGCCAGAATACTGGAGTGGGGTGTCATTCCCTTCTCCAGGGGATCTTCCTGACCAGGGATTAAACCTGGGTCTCCTGCATTGCAGGTGGATTCTTTACCATTTGAGCCACCAGGGAAGCCCAAGCATATGAAGGGAGTAAGATATTTGCCCAAGGCAAATTAGTAAAAACTTTGTCTGAATGACTTCTCTTTGAGTTTTCTGAAGATCTCTGCTCTATCTTCTCATTCTCTTGTGTGCTAAGTCACTTCAGTCATGTCCAACTCTTTGCAACCCCATGGACTGTAGCCTGCCAAATTCCTCTGTCCATGGGACTCTCCAGGCCAGAATACTGGAGTGGGTTGCCATTTCTCTCTCCAGGGGAATCTTCCCCATCCTAGGATCGAACCTATATCTCTTAGTCTCCTGCATTGGCAGGCAGGTTCTTTACCACTACTGCCACCTGGGACACCCAGTAAGTAGGTAGGGAAGGGGATTTTGCAACATTTTACAACTGTCATGGGGCTTGTGGGTGCACCTCTGTGGACCTTATGTATTGTGTGGACTGGAAATGGAGAAGCATCTGGTTTTGAAAGATTGCCCATTTAAATATTGGGACAAATCTTCCTACCTGAACCCCTACACACTCTTGCTCACTTTAGCCTTTGTTTTACATTTCCGGCATCACTACCTGACCCTCCGTCTACGTTCTCTGTAACTCAGGACCTGTGGCAGTAGAGCAAAACCGCCTCAACGCTGCCCTGGCAACAGACACAAAGTAGGCTATATTTAACGAAGGCACGTGAATGAAATCTGTAGAAACTAGTTTACGCTCATGACCTATGATGTCAGAGACACTTCCTAAGACTCCTTTAAAGCAGGAAAGAAGACACGTTTCACTGACACTAGATTATCTGACCTTGTCTTCAGGTGGCGCCCCCTCGTTGTTCCATGGATGCAGCATCTCTATGGTACCCGGGATGGGGGTAAAGCCTTTGGCGCCCTTCCCATAATGGCACACCAGCAGCAGAAGTGGTATAACTGCACAGAAACAAAGTCCAGCACAGAGAAGGTTAGTCTTGACCGATTTTTGAATTTATCTTGCATAGTTATGGAATTTGCATATCACTTTCTAGAGTTCAGTCTTCACTTATTTATAGCCCTATTTTTCTGTTTTTCTTTTCTTCCCCTGATCCAAACTCACCAAGTCTGTTTTGGGTGAGTCATACCAAAGCTGAAAAGCAGGATGAGGGAGTCTTACAGATTCAGAGTTCCTGTCCATCACAAAGACTGTGTCACTGTGTGTGGTCACTCAGTGGAACATCAAGATTGGATTTGACACTATCCAAATCATCAAAATCAATTTAATAGCTTAATTTTTTAAAACCCACTTTAATTTTTAACATATGCTTCCACGGTGGCTCAAAAGGTAAAGAATCTGCCTGCATTGCAGGAGACCCGAGTTCGATTCCTGGGTGGGGAAGATCCCCTGGAGAAGGGAATGGCTACCCACTCCAGTATTCTTGCCTGGAGAATTCTATGGACAGAGGAGCCTAGCGGCTACAGTCCATGACATTGCAGCCAGACACAACTGAGTGACTAATACTTTCACCGACTATGGTTACTGTGTGTAATAAAAGGACTGAAGATAGCAAATGTTTATCAAGTGTCTGCCATGTGCTAAGCACCCCCATTAAACCCTGGGAAATCTGAGATGAGACGGTAGCGCAAGGAATCCCAGGTTGGTCAGCTGAGACAAGTCATTATCATCAGGTCAGTATTTTAACCCACTAAAGGCAGATGCTGATGTAAAAGTGCACTGCAAACTGTTGAGTGCTGTGTATTCAGCTGCACACCTACTAATGGCTTGGACGCACCCTCTTCTAACAGAGAAATAGTGGAGGCTGCCTTGGAGGTGGTGGTCTGCCCATGGGCAGTGGGCAAGTGGAGTGGTTCCATGTGACCCCAGGTTGCAGTCTTCTGTTCTTCCATGAAAGGAAACCCAAAATCACTGGAGGGCAGTGGAGGGCAGGCAGGAAGGGACGGGCTGGTTGTCACTGCTGGGAAACACGTAAGTGCACAGAGGGTCTGGCTCCTGTTGGTGCAGGGGAAGGGGCAAGCCAAGCGGAGCCTGTCGGGAGGTGGAGCTCTGACAAGTCAAGTGTGCAAAAAACAAGAACTGATGGGAATCAGATGAGTTTGTAAAATAACCTTGTACCAAGCAACAAGTCTTTTCTGAGAGTTTTCCACACACAAGGCACTGTGTGTGGAAGAACAGATAACCCACCTCCCTCACAGAGCTTAACAAAGTGGGGACACCCACAAGGTTGAAACGTATGTCTAATAATCTTGGTTCCTGAAATCAGGAAATGATACATTTTTATAAAACAAAATTCTGAAGAGAGCTCTGATAACTTTTGGTGAATTGAGCAATGATTAATTCTTGCTTCCCTTCTCACCCTCAATAACATTCTAGTGTGATTACAGAAAAACTAAAAAAATCAATGAGTACTATAGTAACAAAATACTAAAAACACCCTAAAAAACACTAGAAATTACTGAAAGAGTAAGTGCTCAGTTATGTCCAGCTCTTTGCAGCCCCATGGACTGTAGCCCACCAGGCTCCTCTGTCCATGGGATTTTCCAGGCAAGAATACTGGAGTGGGTTGTCATTCTTCCTCCAGGGGATCCTTCTGACTCAGGAATCGTACCCGACTCTCCTGCTTGGCAGGCAGATTCTTGACCACTGAGCCACCTGGGAAGGCCCCCAAAAGGGAATGTACAGCTTTTAAAATACTTACGTAGCAAGAGCAGAAGGGCAAGAATTATGAGCGCAACTGCTGCAGGCCCCAAGCCAACGTAGGAGTCAGCCCACATTTTCACACAGCCGCTGCCTTCCACACAATTGCAAACTGTGAGTTTAAGGATCTGCTCTTCAGGACAGCTGAAGCCTTGACTATCTACGATCCGGAAGTGAATTTCACTTGTCCCGTGCTGTCTTTTGGTTTGTTGCAGTAGCACACTGGTATCTGTAAGGGACAAGAAAATAAAGGAAATAAAGGGAGTGGTTACCAAGAAAGGGGCAAGATTAAATTTCAGAAACATTCTCTCTCTTTTTTTTTTTCAATTTATTGAGGTATATTTTACAATATAAGTTTCAGGTATACAACACTGCAATTCACACTTTTTAAAGGTTATATTCCATTTACAGTTATTGTAGAACATTGGCTATAACCCCTGTGATGTATAATATATCCTTGCAGCTTGTTTATTTTAACATAGCAGATGGTACCTCTTAATCCCCTACCCCTGTCTGGTTCCTCCTCACTAGCTTCCCCCAGTGGTAACCATCAGTTTGTTCACTGTATCTCTGAGTCTACAGAAACATTCTTTAATTGCTAATCGTATTTAGTTCGTTAGTTTTATTATTCCATAATTCCTCTGTTGAATTCGCAGTGTGCTTGATGAGATTAGTCCAAATATGCAGTGAAGATCACAGCATCATTTCTGAACACACCTTCCTTTTATGATGACTAATGTTAACAAATGTGTGTGATCTATCTGATGCTAGGAACTCTTTCCATTACTGGGATACAGTGCCAAATAAGTGGTGGGTTAAATGATATTTCCATCAAATGACCATTTTTTAAAAATTTAGTTTTTCCTGTTTAAAATACTTATTTGGCTGCACTGGGTCTTAGTTGCAGGATCTCTGAACTTCATTGCAGAATGTGGGATCTTTAGTTGCGTTTCATGCAAACTTAGTTGCGACCTGTGGGGCCTAGTTCCCTTGAGCAGGGATCGAACCCGGCCTCCCTGCATCAGGAGCTCAGTCTTAGCGACTGGACCAGCAGGGATGTTCCTATCCTACCATTTCTTAAAAGAACTTTATCAAGGCAAATTTCAAACAGTGATCAAGAAAAGAACATAATTAACCCTCATGGTACCCATTTCCAGCTTTAATCAGTTCAGTTAAGTTCAGTTGCTCAGTTGTGTCCGACTCTTTGCGACCCCATGAATCGCAGCACGCCAGGCCTCCCTGTCCATCACCAACTCCCGGAGTTCACCCGGACTCACGTCCATTGAGTCAGTGATGCCATCCAGCCATCTCATCCTCTGTCGTCCCCTTCTCCTCCTGCCCCCAATCCCTCCCAGCATCAGAGTCTTTTCCAGTGAGTCAACTAATTTTCAACAATGGGCCAATCTTGTTCCATCCTTTTTGTTCCCAACGTGGTTATGTTTGAGATTTTGAAACATAATCTACAGAAAACTTGAAAGACTATTACTGATACAATGAATTTGATATACTCTTCATGAATTGTTTACATTTTATAACAATACTCTCTCTCTACAAGCACACTTTTTTTAATTAAAGGATAACTGCTTTACCGAATTTTGTTGTTTTCTGTCAAACCTCAACATGAATCAGCCACAGGTATGTATATATCCCCTTCGTTTTGAAGCTCCCTCCCATCTCCCTCCCCATCCTACTCCTCTATTTTAAGTTGCAGATCTCATGACCTTCTTCAGCATATATCTTCTAAGACCAAAGGATATTCAGCCCTTCAAAGAATTAATTATTGATATAATATATCTAACATATAACCCATATTCAAACTTTTCAACTGTTGTAAAAACATCCTTTATAATTCTCTCTCTCTATGGCTTTATGCTCATTACTTTGCTAACAAAGGTCCGTCTAGTCAAGGCTATGGTTTTTCCAGTGGTCATGTATGGATGTGAGAGTTGGACTGTGAAGAAAGCTGAGCGCCGAAGAATTGATGTTTTTGAACTGTGGTGCTGGAGAAGACTCTTGCAAGTCCCTTGGACTGCAAGGAGATCCAACCAGTCCATCCTAAAGGAGACCAGTCCTGGGTGTTCTTTGGAAGGACTGATGCTGAGGCTGAAACTCCAGTACTTTGGTGACCTCATGAGAAGAGCTGACTCATTGGAAAAGATCCTGATGCTGGGAAGGACTGGGGGCAGAAGGAGAAGGAGCTGACAGAGGATGAGATGGCTGGATGGCATCACCGACTCGATGGACATGAGTTTGGGTGAACTCCGGGAGTTGGTGATGGACAGAGAGGCCTGGCGTGCTGTGATTCATGGGGTCGCAAAGAGTCGGACACAACTGAGCAACTGAACTGAACTGAAAAAACCAGTAAACTTATAAGTTAAGAAAAATTGGGGTATTATATTTAAAACCTTCTGAAATGAATACCAACTGTTTAAAACAAGAGAGTCTTCTAGAGATTATTTTTCAACCCAAAAGAACGTGTCTGTAAAGGAGTATGTCGCAAGATTTGGATACATGCTTACATCTTTCTGGCATGGGGGTAGGAGGACAGACAGCTTCCTTTTCATGTTACATCCATCACTCACCAGCTTTGTGACTTCAGACAAGCTACCTAACTTTACTTAAGTCAAAGTTCTCTCGGTTGTGATTGGGGAATGATGGTATGGGGTAGGGAATAAATGTGATAAAGCATAACAAGCGTTAGCAGAGTGTCTGGCACATGGTATATACTCCACCAGTGTTATTTTTAATGGAATCATCATTACCATACCTCAATATTTTTAGAAGGCACCTACTAGGATTACTGTACTTAGAAAGGCAAAGTACTCCTCAAGCTTATGAGACAACTACTTCAAGAGTGATTTGGGGAATACCCAGCTACTTTTAAGATATTAGTGGGGACTTCCCCGGTGGTCCAGTGGTTAAGCATCCAGAATGCAATGCAGGGGACGTGGGTTTGACTCCCGGTCTGGGAACTAGGATCCAGCCCACTACAACTGCTGCGTGCGTGTGTGCGCCTGATGTCGCTTCAGCCGTGTCCGACTCTGTGACCCCAGGGACTGGAGCTCACCAGGCTCCTCTGTCCATGAGATTCTCCAGGCAAGAATACTGGAGTGGGTTGCCATGCCCTCCTCCAGGAGATCCTCCCAACCCAGGGACCAAACCCATGTCTCTTATGTCTCCTGCATTGGCAGGCGGGTTCTTTACCACCAGCGCCACCTGGGAAGCCTGACAACTACTACTGAGCCTGCGCCATCACTAGAGAGTCGACGTACAAGGAAGACCCTGCATGCCACGGCTAAGAGCTGACGCAGTCAAATAAATAAATAAGAATTAAAAAAAAAAAAAAAGAGAGAGAGGTATTAGACATCTATTTTTCTTCTTTCCCTCCAGGTAGATTATTTATCATTAGGCAGATCAAAGACTATGCCTGAGGTTCAGAACTTCATTTTATAAACTTGACTGTATTGGAAATACAATTTATGCAATGCAAATAAATAACTGTATTATGAAGATTTTATTTGCTTTGCAAACAGATTTCTATCATGTTTAAATATAAATATTTAAATATAAGTTAAATATAAATATATATTTAAATATATAGTCTAGTGATTTTTGCTTACCTTCTCGGCGTACTATTTTCCATCTTTCTGCCATTCCAGCTGGTTTATCAATGACGGAGAAACTGAAAGGCCAGCTGTTTTGGGGTCCGTCCAGGTCCTGAGCAGTCACGTTCACGAACGGCACATAGTCACAGACAGTCTGCACAGGTTCGACCAGTGTGGGACAATTGTCATTGATGT
The DNA here is from genome assembly GCF_019923935.1 of Bubalus bubalis. Taxonomy (NCBI): domain Eukaryota; kingdom Metazoa; phylum Chordata; class Mammalia; order Artiodactyla; family Bovidae; genus Bubalus; species Bubalus bubalis. Next base: position 36,465,043 of record NC_059178.1, on the reverse strand, counting down.
CTTCAACACTGATAACAATAGTGCCAGTGATGGTTTTTCTAGGATATTCTTAAAGATAGGAAAAGAAAAAAAGTACATTCTGGTCATACCGCTCAAAATGGACATGGTTTGAATTCTCTAGTCAATTTCATGAGGAGAACTAGTATCCAAATTAGGACACTTCTTATCTTAGATGTGCTTTCATATTCAGATCAAGTAATGTCTTTTAATCCACTAAATATGTAGAAATGTGAAGGTTTACCCATGTGACCTTTCTATAAGGCCAAAACAAAGGTCTCCGTGGTTCGAAAATAAAATCTAAATACATATAACCAAGAAAAGACGTTTCTTTAATAACTTACCTTCTGTTATAGCCACAATCTTTGCAGTGTATGTACCATTTTGGACATATCTGGATTCATAATCAGGAATCTTCACGAGTTTAATTTCAGAGGTGGCAGAATTCACAGAGATCCAATTGTCTATATCTTCAAATTTGGCATATCTGTTAGAAAAGAGAAAATTAATTCTGAACTCTGGATAAACTATCTATAATATCTACAACTCTTTTAAGCTTAATTTCTGCTTTAGTATATATGTTCTTATAACAGGCATGTTTGGAATGTTTTTAAATTTCTTGAGACTATCCTAAAAGCCCCTCTGCTTATCACTGTCTCACAGCTGCTTTGGAATCCTCTTTATTTCTGTAACACACCCCAGGCATGTGTGCAAGGGCAACCACCCCCTGCCTACTCACCTGGGAGGTTTATGAGTTGCTCTTAGCCTGTCTTACAGCTTTCAATCTAGTTTCCCTTCAATTTCAAGTTAACCTTTCTAGGATAACTTAAGTCACCCAACAAGAACTCGTGGAGAAAAGCTACCTTACATCCTATTGTTTCTTGGCATGTTATCAATATTTAATAATAACAGTTTTTTTTTTTTTTTAAATCAATGCCTTAAATGGAAGTGCTTTAAATTTGCTGGACATATGTACACCTATGGCCGATTCATGTTGATGTCTGACAAAAAACAACAAAATTCTGTAAAGCAATTATCCTTCGACTAAAAAACAAATAAATAAATAAATCTGGGGGATATTGTTGGTTGTTAGGAGCAATACTCTTCTTTTGGTTAGAAACAGCTAAAAGTGAAAACAAAGCTGATAAGGTGACTTCTGGTTTTCTTCTCTCAAAGCAAAGGAAAATTAGAGCGGAAAGACAGCTTCAGGAAGACAAGTAGAACTTTCATAGGTTTTCACAAAAGCACGTTAATGTAATCCCATAGAGTTTAAAATGTATCCAAATACAAACATAAACTAAATAAACATATGAGTATTTGGTTCAAGCAGTCAGATTATTATTTTGTATTAAGTGGCAGTTTAGGCACACAAAAATGAATGGCTAACATACAGCAATATTTATTTATAGTTACCATTAAAAAATTCCAATTATATACTTGAACTAAATTTTCCTGCCTTTTAATAATTTTACCAGTAAATGATACATTTGGATAGTCACAAATATTTTTGAATTTCATGGCTGGAATTTTAAAGCTTGAGCTTAGCTCAATGTTTTCCCACATTATACTTATAACCAAGACAGAGCTACAGTGCTAAGAATCGCATTTCACGATGGAATGCTTTGTGTGATCTCATTTAAGGAATTTTCTGTTTTCTATTGTTAAAATTAGACACCATTCAAAGTAGGATGGTGGCTCAGATGTCATGTCAAATATCCATAACAACTGATGCACATGGATAATCAGTTAAAGTAAATCATGACAAAGTTGAGAATGTTTCTTCTACTGTTCTCATTGACATTTCAATTAGGTGAATACTGGAAAATTATTTCACTTAGCTGTGCCTCTCATTCCTTATCTGTAAAATAAGGTTTGACTTAATCTTTAAGATCACTCTCATTCTAAAGTTGTATGATAAAGAATAAACTGTTTCTAAAAAAAAAAAAGAATAAGGTACTTTTGAGAAGAAAACATGGTTCATTATTTTTCAAGGTAGCACACATCATCTTTTGATATGGTCAAAACTCCTACTGAAAACACCAACCAAAATTAAATAGGTAGATGGAAATAGAAGTTCCAGTAGACAGCCACAGTATTATTGGAGAGTAATTAATCAGAACACTTAAGCCTCTCAGCGGACAGTCTGAGAAGTCATAAGGAATGTGCATCCTCAGGTTTAGAGCCACAGAAATAAAAATTAGGCTACAAAACTCAAGAGAAGCTGGACTGCCTGAAGGTAAGCTGCACAAAAAAGGATCACCAAGACACTGCAGAAAACACAATGGAAACTTTGTTAATATTATTTTGGAAAAAGGTCATTTGCTACTATTGGCTGATGAATTCTATGAGATTCTCCAAAATGAAAGAGACTGTTGAAAAGGTTCCTCCATATCCCCATTCTTGCTAAGGTCGGCAGTGTTTCGTGAAGTGCACGTACCCAGGGACACAGGCCTAAGCACAGTGAAGCAACCAAACTACTTGGGCACTGACAGCAGGAAAACAGGAGCCACGTGATGGACGTCCAGGATTCCACAGAGGCCGCAGACATCAGGAGCACGTCTGAAGCACAAGGCTGCCCCCGGTCAGCCACTGCAAGCCCTTCAACGATGCCAAGCGGGATACTTGCAGCGCCCCCTAACGGTCATCTTGGGTGGCAGGTGAGGATTCTTGTATTGTGCTGTGCTTAGATGCTCAGTTGTGTCCGACTCTTTGTGACCCCATGGACTGAAGCCCACCAGGCTCCTCTGTCTATGGGGATTCTCCAGGCAAGAATATTGGAGTGGGTTGCCATGCCCTCCTCCAGGGGATCTTCCCAACCCAGGGATCAAACCCAGGTCTCCCACATTGCGGACGGATTCTTTACTGTCTTGAGCCACCAGGGAAGCTCAAGAATACTGGAGTGGGTAGCCTATCCCTTCTCCAGGGAATCTTCCCAACCCAGGAATTGAACCAGGGTCTCCTTCATTGCAGGTGGATTCTTTACCAGCTGAGCTACCAGGGAAGCTTAACTTCAACCAAATAACTACAGGTAAGCAGAGCTTCATAAATTACAGCTCTGTAGAGTCATCTCTTGATGGCAAGGCTCTGAGAGCTAAGATGTAAACTCACTTTGCAAATATGAATGCATCATGCAAACCTAAGGTGCTGCTACAGAACGGGTACAATACACGGTTGGCATATGATAGGTTCTTGAAAAAAAAATTTTTTTTTAAAATTTTGTATTGTGGCACCCCACGCCAGTACTCTTGCTTGGAAAATCCCATGGACGGAGGAGCCTGTTAGGCTGCAATCCATGGGGTCGCTAAGAGTCGGACACGACTGAGCGACTTCACTTTCACTTTTCACTTTCATGCATTGGAGAAGGAAATGGCAACCCACTCCAGTGTTCTTGCCTGGAGAATCCCAGGGACGGGGGAGCCTGGTGGGCTGCCGTCTATGGGGTTGCACAGAGTCGGACACGACTGAAGTGACTTAGCATAGCATTGGAATATAGCCAATTAACAATGTTGCCATAGTTTCAGGTGGACAGCAAAGGGATTCAGCTGTACATAGATATGTATACATTCTCATCCAAACTCCTCTCCCATCCAGGCTGCTCTATAACATTGAACAGAGCTCCCTGTGCTATAGAGTAGGTTCTTGTTGGTTATCCATTTTAAATATAGCAGTGTGTACATGTTGAACCCAAACTCTATCCTGTCCCCCCCATTCTTCACCTCGGCAACCATAAGCTGATTCTCAAAGTCTGTGAGTCTCTTTCTGTTTTGTAAAGAAGTTCGTTTGTATCATTTCTTTTCAGGCATCTAGTAGGTTCTTAATAAATATATTTTGAATAAAGGTCACCAGGATCAAGACAAATGTTACAAGTTTCATCAATCCCTGGACCAAAGAGCCTGGTTTGAATGAAGATCAATTTTCAAGGCTGATGATCAATTAAAACTGGTTTCCCCATTATTAAAATTTTAATGCATTATGCAGCTTTTCCCCTCTTAATCAAAATTATGTAAAGTGAACTTGCAGTAAATTTTACTTGCTACTTTCTTAGCTCTAAAGACAGATTTTAGAAAGTTTCTTTCTGAACTTTCTCTTTGTTGCTATTTAGCCTTCTCAACCCAGAACTTTTTTTAAATTAAAAATAAAAAAAAAAAATTTTTTTACAATGTTGCATTGGTTTCTGTCATACAACAATGCAAATCAGCCATAATTATACATACACTCCCTCCTTCCCTAGACTCCCTCCCCTCCCCCATCCCATCTCTCCAGGTCATCACGGAGCACCAAGCTGGGCTCCCTGTGCTACACGCAACTTCTCACTAGCTATCCATCTTACACCCGATAGTCTATGTATGTTGATGCCACTTTCTCCATTCTTCTCACTCTCTCCCTCCCCCACTGTGTCCACAAGTCCCTTTTTTATATCTGTGTCTCCTTTCCTCCCCTGCAAATAGGTTCATCAGCATCATTTTTCTGAACCCAGCCAGCCTTTGCCTCCCACTCGGGTCATGGAGGGAAGGGGGCTCCTGGGGAAACACCTGGCCTCTCAGTGACCACACAACTCCAGGAATTTCATTTACAGGCCTTTTGGGGTTTGTAGGCCCCCAAAGGCAGGGTTCAAAGAACTGAAGTGTCCAAATTCCATTATGATTTTTGAAAAGAGGCATTCAAAGTAACTTAGAACAAGGAAATAATATTCATAACCATCTCTTACTTTACATTGGGTACTTTTCCAGTGTCTTCATCAAAAGCTTGAAATTTTCCCAGTATTTGGCCCTGGCTTAATTTCTCCATGCTCTCACTAGTGTGAAATCGGATTGTGCTGCTTTTAAAATAAATGCCTTCTTTCACATTTTTCACTTTGACTTTGATGGGAATGGATGTCGGCTTGTATTTATCCTTAATTGATTTGTGAAAAGCTGCTTTGTTAGTGACGATAATGCTCAAGTCAAGATTCTTCATTGTTTCATAGTCTACTTTCTAGAAAGGCAAAATCAGAGGGAATTCTTTTAACAGGGAAAACAACAGAACACACGCGTGTGGTTTCAGTGTCAGATATTATATAATCATTTAAAACATGAAAAATACAGCAGTAAGTACAGTAAATCCCCAATATATAAATGAATTCCATTCTGAGAGCACATTCGTAGTCCAACTTTGTTCATTAAGTCCAACAAAGTTAGCCTAGGTATCCAACTAACACAACTGGCTACAGAGTACTGTAATAATACTATCAAACAAATAATACATAAAAAACAAACACAAAAAATAAAGAAAACATTTCTAATCTTACAGTAAAGTACCTTGAGAATTACAGTAGTACCGTACAACAGATGGCATACAGGGGCTGGCATCCAGTGAACAGGCAAGAAGAGTTACAGAGTGGGGGTGGGAGAGGAGGAGGGAGGTGGGAGAGCTGAAGGATCGTCAGCAACAGGAGGCAGAGGGCGAGTTGCAGTTTCACTCATACTTTAACGTGACTGGACACGCAAATGTACATTCTCATTTTTGCAAGTTCAGTACTTGAAGGCTCGTATATAGGGGACTTACTGTATTCCAACTCTTAAATTGATACCATGTCATTAAAAATCTGCAGCCCCATGGACTGCAGCCCGCTAGGCGCCTCTGTCCATGGGATTTCCCAGGCAAGAATACTGGAGCAGGTTGCCATTTCCTTCTCCAAGGGATAGTCCCAACCCAGGAATCAAACCCAAACCCGTGAGTCTTGCATCTCCTGCATTTGCAGGCGGATTCTTTATCACTAGCACTACCTGGGGAGCCTAAGGATGTTTAGGAAGCATCCCCAATTTTATTTAAGATCAAAATCATTTCAAATATATATATTTTTTATTTTTAGCAATCTGAAGTGATTTTTTGCTTAATTTAAAAAAGTTAAGGGACATTCAATATAGGTTAATATTCCTTAAAAAGTGTTCCATGGGTTTGTTCTGGCAGAAAGGGCTACAGAAGTAGCAGCAGACCACCAGCTCTGTCCCATAGCATATCATAAAGCTGATCTTTATGATCACTGCATCTTATTAGGTAGCACATAATATTAATTTGTCTCATTATTAATGATGTTCATTTTGATCCTTTGATCAAGGTGCTGTCTCTGAGGCTTCCCCACTGTAAAGTTACTTTTTGGCCTTTGTAATTCACGTGTATTTTGTGTGGTGGTATTTTGAAACTATTTAAGTGTCTCATTTCTCTGCAAATTTTCTGTTTGTTTATATTAGTATAAAAAAAAATAAAAGGAGACCTCCTGGAGAAAAAAAAAATATTTGATTATATTAAACCCAGGAAGGGGTTTTCAAATCTGTTTAAAAATCTGCAGCCCCATGGACTGCAGCCCACTCTCTCCTCTGTCCATGGGATTTCCCAGGCAAGAATACTGGAGCAGGTTGCCATTTCCTTCTACAAGGGATAGTCCTGACCCAGGAATTGAACCCGTGAGTCTTGCATCTCCTGCATTTGCAGGACTCTTTATCACTAGCGCCACCTGGGAAGCCTAAGGATGTTTAGGAAGAGAATCTAACCCCCTTCTTTGTACCATGATGTCTATTAATAACTGGTTTGCTATTAATGCCATAAAAGATTAACCCTCTTCCAAATACTCTGTTCTTTGCGAATTGTGGTATATTACATTTGATTTGATCAGTTTATCACTCTCTCTCTATATTTTCCAATTTGTCCATTTTCTTTTTAAAAACATTTCTATAGTGTTCTACTATTTAGATACACTTAATTGACTTAGCTATTCTGTTATTAGGCATTTGGACTATTTGCAATTAACACTGCTCTGAACATTTGCATGCAAGTTTTTTTTTTTGTAGATACTGTATATGTTTTTATTTTTCTTGGGTGAACACCTAGGACTAAATTGTTGGGTCACTGGATTAGTACTCTATTTAATTTTTTATGAAACTGCCAAACTGGCTCTACCATTTAATGTTTCCACTGGCAATATACAGGAGTCCTGGTTTGCCTATATTCTCACTGATACTTGGTGGTGTTGGTCTTTTTTGATTGTAAGCTTCTTTCTAGCCAGGCGTGCAATGACAGCCCACACAGACTTCATCTGCACCTTCCCTAATGTCTACTGATGCTGGATATCCTTTATGTGCACACTTGCTATTTGCATATCTTCTCTAACTTCCTGTGAATGGAATCTGATGGTTGCCCTTATACTTTGGAAGCGATTCTTTATACAACTGAGAAAGTAAATTCATAATTTTCTTAATCTGGTGCTGTCATTTTACTACTAAATTTACAGTAACTCTGTCCCTTTTTGTGCTACTATGGTGCATTGAGGGTACTTTTATTATTCATCACTATGTGACTGCTTCTCCTTCTGTATATTATTGGCTTTTAATCTCAAGCACTGAGCAGGGCTGCAGCTATAATCTATGACTAAAAAAGGATGCTTAGTTCTATACAAGCAGGTAAACTGATTTTGTCTCTAATGCCATTATCTATTTATTCAGTAATCATAAAATTTGTCTTCCCTTTAATCCAAAATCACTGCAGATGGTGATTGCAGCCATTAAACTAAAAGACGCTTACTCCTTGGAAGGAAAGTTATGACCAAACTAGATAGCACATTAAAAAGCAGAGACATTACTTTGCCAACAAAGGTCCGTCTAGTCAAGGCTATGGTTTTTCCAGTGGTCATGTATGGATGTGAGAATTGGACTGTGAAGAAAGTTGAGCACCGAAGAATTGATGCTTTTGAACTGCGGTGTTGGAAAAGACTCTTGAGAGTCCCTTGGACTGTAAGGAGATCCAACCAGTCCATTCTAAAGATCAGTCCTGGGTGTTCTTTGGAAGGAATGATGCTAAAGCTGAAACTCCAGAACTTTGGCCACCTCATGAGAAGAGTTGACTCATTGGAAAAGACTCTGATGCTGGCAGGGATTGGGTGCAGGAGGAGAAGGGGATGACAGAGGATGAGATGGCTGGATGGCATCACTGATTTGATGGACATGAGTTTGGGTGAACTCCGGGAGTTGGTGATGGACAGGGAGGCCTGGCATGCTGCGATTCATGGGGTCACAAAGAGTCAGATAGGACTGAGCAACTGAACTGAACTAAACCGAATCTTATTCTGTTTTCCTCTGCTATACAAAAAGTGGTCTATATACATATGGTAGCCTATTGATAAATGGTATCCATAATTATTACAATGAAACTTCAAGTTAATTTTCCTCTATTCTGTTATACATTATATTATCATCGTTCCTCTATTAGGGTTTATTTACTTTACCATATAATAAGTTTTGTAAAAAATGTGGATGCTTCTGGAATCAATTTTTGTCTGTGACTTAATGAAATGTTTTGAAAGCTTTAGCTTTTCATTTTATTTTAAAATTTGATATTCTATCATTAACCATTTAACATAAATGGTATTCTTCCTTTTTAATTTTGTTTTAAAAAAAAATTCATCCTCTAAATTTGTTTAAAAAATTCTGTAGGAGTCAGGGTTTTAAATGTTTAAGACCCATATACTTATAACACGATTTAATTTTCATTGATTCAATTAAGCAGAATTACACACTTTGTTTCAAAATGCAACCCTCACACTACTGACATTAGAAATACAAAGAGTGTGACCACTCACAACCATAGAGCTTGGGCAAATAGGGATGGGGCAAAAACCTATCTCTAACATTGTGGCACCAGTACTAATAAATATTTGGAGCTCAAAATACATGAGTGTCCTCCTCTTGACCAACTTCTCTCATTCCAGGTTTGAACACTAAGTCCTTACCTTAATCAGGGTCACAATTCCTTCATTAGTTTGAGTATCAGTTTCTATGTGGAAATAACCCCCTTCGTTTCCTGATGCAAAAGTAAAATTTGCTAACCAATTATCCGAGCCTACTTCATCTGCGTCGGAGACTTTTATGCGTAAAACCTCTACATTGGCTTGGTTTTCTTCAATTGATCCTTCATACTGCAAAACACAAACAGGAGGTTTTTATTTTAATGGAACACAAACATAAGTGATATATTTTTAGTTATGACTGACATATAAGTAGGCACATTTGTTATAAAATAATAGTTACCACGTTTCTGTCAACTACAGGTATATTGTCATTGACGTCCAAAATACGAATCTGAACTTGAGCTTGTTTGACTGGTTTATCTGTTATTTGTCCATTGCCATCTCTTGCTTCTACTGTCAAAGTGTAGCTGCTGTATTCCTGCAAGGCAATGAAAAAGATCCGGCTGGGGTGAAAGTGAATTGCTCCCAAATCTGTCTTTCTGGTTTGAGTTCACTTTATCATCAGGGGAATGAACCTCAGTACATTTTATTCATAAGTAAGTTTCATGGGGGCTTCCCTGGTGGCTCAGTGGTAAAGAATCTGCCTGCCAATGCAGGACACACAGGTTCAATCCCTGATCTGGGACGATCCCACATACCTCGGAGCAAGTAAGCCTGTACGCCACGACTACTGGGCCTGTGCTCTAGACCCCAGGAGCTGTACCTACTGAAGCCTGAGGGCCCTACAGTCTGTGCTAAACGACAAGAGAAGCCACTGCAGTGAGCACTCTGCGCACAACTAGAGAGCAGCTCCGCTCGCTGCAACTAGAGAAGACCCAGTACAGCAACAAAGACCTAGAGCAGCCAAAAATAAATAAGTAAATATTAAAAAAAGTTTCATGACCTGCTGTTAATTCTGTGAAGATGCTGTTTGTTTGCCATCAGAGCTTTTTTTTTTAAAAGGGCAGAAAAGCCTAGAGCAGTTGTTGACATTAAAATTCTTAATTACGTCATTGGTGATATTTATCAGGAGATGAGTCTCCCCTTAAAATAGTCTGAGCACAAAAGTGCTTTCAAAAGGTAGTCAGCATTACACTGGAAGTGATGAGACTCTAGAAATTAGTTTTTTATAGCCCACACTTCATGTTAGGTTAAAAGTTGTCATGAAGACTTAACCCCCCAAGAACACTGGGTCAGTAAACGCAAAACCTGGTGCACTTTTTATCCCCACGAGAGAAGATTCTTGGAGAACCCGACCCAGAGAACAACATCTCAGATGTTATTCCAAAGGGGACCTGTCTCTTCCACGTGGTCCCTTCTGATGGCTCCATCGGTGTGGCTGAAGTTTAAGAAGGAGCCGGGCAGCGAGTACCCATGCCCGGGACCCTGTGCAGAGCAAAACTGCTCAGTGAAAGGCAGGATGGCAGAGACTCTGGGACCAGCTGCCTGAGTTCCAATTCTGACATGCTAACTATGTCGGACACACATTATCCCTTTGACCCTTGGTTTCCTTCTACATAAAATGAGGATAACTGGATCTGTCTCACAGGGTTTACAGGTTCATTAACTGAATTAATCCACGTAAAAGGCTTGGAATAGCACTGGGCACATGGCTTGCCCAGTAAGTGACAGCCAGTATTCTTTTTTGCTAAACGTTTCAGAGACAGAATCACACTACTACTTCAAAATAGTACTTTTCCATTCTCATTTTATGTGAAAAGGTAGAGTAGAATACTAGGAGTAATAATATCCTTTAGGGCTTCTCTGGTGGTTCAGATGGTAAAGAATGTGCCTGCAATGCAGGAGATCCGGGTTCAATCCCTGGGTCAGGAAGATCCCCTGGAGAAGGGAATAGCAACCCACTCCAGTACTCGTCTGGAGAAACCCACAGACAGAGAAGTCTGGCGGGCTACAGTCTGTGGGGTTGTAAAGAGTCAGATACAACTGAACGACTAACACTTTCACTAACCTTTACAAAGATATCATAGGAATGTTGACCAGCATCCTCTTCCTCTCTGGCCAGAGTTAAATCATTTTTTTAAGCATTACAAAATACACTGATTGTGTCTGATGATGATTTATATTTGATGACAATACAGCACTCTAAGGATCATCAACATTTTACCATGCATGCTGTTAACATCTTTATGTGTGTAGCATTTATGAAATCTTGTCTTCCTTTTTTAACTAAAATGTTCCCTTTGACTTAGAAATAAAAAAATGAAATGTTTAAGAAATTATCCTTTAGGAAACAACTCAAATTTTCCTCCAATTTGGGATCTACAATAACTCTTTACTTTACAAATACTGCTATTACTCTAAACAGGACTTCTATTTAAATCTCTTTTCCTCCCTCTGAAAATGTACTAGCAGTAGGAAAGATTCCTAAAGTTTCATTCAGATCAGTTCAGTTCAGTTGCTCAGTCGTGTCCGACTCTTTGCGACCCCATGAATAGCAGCACGCCAGGCCTCCCTGTCCATCACCAACTCCCGGAGTTCACTGAGACTCACGTCCATCGAGTCAGTGATGCCATCCAGCCATCTCATCCTCTGTTGTCCCCTTCTCCTCCTGCCCCCAATCCCTCCTCAGAGTCTTTTCCAATGAGTCAACTCTTCGCATGAGGTGGCCAAAGTACTGGAGTTTCAGCTTCAGCATCATTCCTTCCAAAGAAATCCCAGGGCTGATCTCCTTCAGAATGGACTGGTTGGATCTCCTTGCAGTCCAAGGGACTCTCAAGAGACTTCTCCAACACCACAGTTCAAAAGCATCAATTCTTCGGTGCTCAGCCTTCTTCACAGTCCAACTCTCACATCCATACATGACCACAGGAAAAACCATAGCCTTGACTAGACGAACCTTTGTTGGCGAAGTAATGTCTCTGCTTTTGAATATGCTATCTAGGTTGGTCATAACTTTCCTTCCAAGGAGTAAGCGTCTTTTAATTTCATGGCTGCAATCACCATCTGTAGTGATTTTTGGAGCCCAGAAAAATTAAGTTTGACACTGTTTCCACTGTTTCCCCATCTATTTCCCATGAAGTGATGGGACGCCATGATCTTCGTTTTCTGAATGTTGAGCTTTAAGCCAACTTTTTCACTCTCCACTTTCACTTTCATCAAGAGGCTTTTTAGTTCCTCTTCACTTTCTGCCATAAGGGTGGTGTCATCTGCATATCTGAGGTTATTGATATTTCTCCCGGCAATCTTGATTCCAGCTTTATAGAACCACAAAGTAGGAACATTGCTTTAGAACTCTCTAGCAAACAGATCCTGACTGGAGAGGCCCTAGGTCAATGCTTATGTAATTTAAAAATTTCCAGGAGCCACATGAAAAAAAAAATAAAGAGGGAATTCCTTGGTGGTCCAGTGGTTAGGACTTGGTACTTCACTGCTGGGGCCTGGGTTTAATCCTTGGTCAGGGAACTAAGATCCTGCAACCACTGGTGTGGCCAAATAAATAAATCATTAAAAAAAATGTAAAAGGAGACAGTTGATACTAGTTTTATTTTTGTTTTGGGAGAGTAGAAGTATATTGGTATGCCTTTTCATTTATAAAAACATTTGGGGGGTTTTCTGGTTGATTATCTTCCTCTTCCTTTACCATGATGCCTACTTACAGTAATGACAGGGGACTGTTTCAACACCAGGTGATACTAGTTTTAAACAAAGAAATTTCATTTAACCCATGGTATCCGAAATGTTATCCATTCAACAAGCGATCAACCAAAAATTATTAAGGTGATATTTTAACATTCTTTTTCTTTTTCATATTATGTCTTCCCAATCTGGTGTATATTTTCCAATTATAGCACATCTCAACTGGGGCTAGTCACATTTCGAGTGGCCAATGGCCACATAGGACTGATGGCTATGATACTAGACAGCACATCCCTAGAGGAGGATCATTCTGAGTTATCCTATGAGTGAGTAACACAAGGCAAAGCCAGAAAATTAGACTAGAGAGAGAGAGGAAGGAGAGGAGAGCAGAAAAGATGAATAACACGAAATATTAATTTACCTCTCTGTCCAAGGTAATACTGGTTGTATAGATCTCTCCTGTATCTTTATTTAGGTAAAACACTGGAGAATTAGCAGGCTCCTGAGACACGATCCTATAGGAAATTTTAGAATTCAGAGTGTTGGGCTCATCTGCATCGGTTGCGGTGATTTTCATCACTAGTGTATCTGGTAGCAGAAACGAAGGGGTCCAAGGTGAAACACAACTTTTAGCACTCTTACGTTATGTTACTATTTTACGTATCATATCAGCTTGTTCCAAAAAGGATTTTAGGTATGTATCAAATTCAGTTTACTAAGATCAAAGAATTTAATTGCTTGAGGGAGCAAGTGTGAATGGAGGTAGGAATAGGAAAAATAAGATAAAAGTGAGGCTGAGGTTAGTATATACAATTTTTAAGGTGAAGTCCTAGACGCGCTATAGGAGGACCACAGATTTGCTTATCACATTTCTAATAACCGATACAAAGAAAGAAAAATGAACAGATACACGTACATGCTTATTAAAATACAAGCAATTCAGGAGAAGCATAGCTATTCTTTACATTCAGATCAAAGAGAAATCTCTCCTGCAAGCCCCCATATAGAAAGCTGCATTTAACACTTGCATTGAAGCCTGGAGGTAGAAATAATATATCTAAGGTTAGCCAACTACGGACAGTGGGCCCAAGCCAGGCAGCCGCCTGATTCTGTGAATAAAACTTTACTGGAACATACCCATAACTATTTGTTTACATAGCATCTATGGCTGCTTTCCGGACATAGGGTGAAACTGACAAGTTGCTACACAGACCTAACCTATCACATCAATCTTCCACATCTGTTTTGAGGGTAAAAAAAACTTAAAACAAAAAATCAGTTCCAAACCTAGATCAATCAGTTTATTATTATTTTTCCTGTGGGTAATATTCAGCCTCCACTAAGACAGAGGTTTCAGTGTTCAGTGACATGCTGGGCACAGAATGATCTTGGGTACTCATTCATAAAAACAATAAACTCTTACTTGCTGCACTTAGCTCTTCAACAGATCCAACAAAGACGTCCTGTGTGAACACTGGCTCGTTGTCATTGATGTCAAGAACTTTAATTCTGAGTTCTATTGGTTTCTCTAAGTTTTTTCCTCTTTCATCCAAAGCGTAACCAGTTACCTGGAATCATGACATACATAATAGAAAGCATTTAGGCTGAGGTCATTCAAGTAGCACAATTTCAAAAAAATAATAAAATGTAAAATTGTTCTTACCAGAAAAAATGGCGTTTCTTCTCGATCTAGAATGGTGGTAACGTTCAGTTCTCCGGTGTCTTTATTAAAGACAAACACACCAAAAGGTGGCTCCGTGATCCCCTTTCCAGTGTATTTGTATGTAATTTTTAGTTTTTTTTCTTCTGCAAGATCAGAGTGTATCTAACATAAAAATAAGAGAGGAATGCTTCAAGTTTAACTCTAACTTACAGGTAATCGTTTTTAATTGAAAATTTCGCTCTGAAGCTGTTGGATGTTGAAAGGAGGGAGGTGGGAGGACACAGGTGATCCAGAGCAGAGGTGCTGGGGTCAGAGCACCCGGGTCTAGTCATGTCACAGCTACACTAGGTGTGATGCTAATGGTTACCTACCCTCCCACGCTTCAGTGTTCTTACCTGCAATGTGAAGGGACACTTCTGCCTACCTCTTAGGGTTGTTATGAAATTAAGATATCATTAGGGGGGGTACATCTTGGTAAGAGTGGATTTTAAATTTAGGTAAGGTAACATTTGCAGACTCAAAACCACCTTTATAACTCCGATCATCAGGAAGGTATGAGTAAGGCATCCTTTCACAAGAGGGTTAAAATAGTCAAGCGCTTCGCCTACTTGGAATGTTCCTGCAGATTAGTGTTTCTAACCTGGGGGACTTCTGTAGTTAACACCTTCCTCCTCTAGAAAGAGCTCTATTTGTATCTCTAACTTGTTTGTTTCCCATTTCTGTTATCTCTAACTCTTCATCAGTAAGTGTATCTCTGTCGCCCCCTGCTGGATCCTCAATTTCTCTTTTCAGACATCCCTGAAGCCATCACCCACCTCTGCCCCGCCAGTTATTCGTCCTGAAATCTCAGAATTAGCTACATATGCTTCCCACAGGATTCCCAACATGCTCTGGGGTGGAGGGTGCTGCTGAGAATGAGATGCGGCTCCAACCTCCTGTCACGCCTGCTCTGCTCCTGGAGGAATGGGGACTCTGAGGCAGTCCGGTGATCACTTTTCACTGAGCCTCTGTCTGTCTTTCCCTTTCTCTGTGTTTCTCTCTTTTTTTTTTTTTTGCCAAGTACATGCATATACACACACAACCCATGTGTATGTGTATACATATACATCAGTATTTATAGAGAATATTGTAGATCTTTATGTGCTGACTATATATATAATTTCACTTATGTTAGAAATAAAATCAAACTGTGTGTGGACCTAGCAGTTGGTTTGCATATACACATGTATGCACATAAGAGTATGTAAGTATATACATACTTATGGATTTCAAAAGATATGGAAGATACTAAGCTGTTGACAGTATTACTTTTAGATAAAGAATCTATAAAGTTGGGGAACTACAACAGAATGTTTTGCTTTTTATGTAAATTTTACTCTTAACAACTTTTATAATTAAAATTAGTAAGAAGAATAGCTAATGCTTACTGAACCCCATGTATTTTAGGGAAACCTATTGAAAGAATGAGTGAATAACTCAGATATCTCATCAAGCTAGCACTAAGCAAACCAGAAAGCTTAACTGCTTGTATACAAACTATTATGTAAAGTCATGGGCTTCACCGGAGGCTCAGACTGTAAAGAATCTGCTTGCAATGCAAGAGACCCGGGCTTGATCCCTGGAGAAGGGAATGGCTACCCACTCCAGTATGCTTGCCTGGGAAATCCTATGGACAGAGGAGACTGGCAGACTACTACTGTCCTTGGGGCTGCATAGAGTCAGACACGACTAAGCAACTTTCACTCACTTTATGTAAAGCCATAATCAAACATTTAGATTTAAGAGGGCTTTTATCAAAATAATATACTGCTGGAAAAAGGAAAGTGTCTTCTGTTCCTGGCTGCTCTTTTTTAAAAGGAGCTTGTTGTGTGTGCTGTTTATAAGGTTGGAAAGATGAAGGTACCACTTGCCTATGAACATTTATTCATTCACACAAATGTTTACAGGATGTTGGCTCTGCTCGGGGCACAGGGTGTGCACGAGCTGTGAGTCCTGAGGACCAAGCACCTGCCCTCAGGGAGCTTACACTGTACTGAGGGAAGCAGACAACAAGCAAGCAACTTATGACATAATGTCCTGGAGGTGCTGCTGCTGCTGCTAAGTCGCTTCAGTCGTGTCCGACTCTGTGTGACCCCATAGAAGGCAGCCCACCAGGTTTCCCTGTCCCTGGGCTTCTCCAGGCAAGAACACTGCAGTGGGTTGCCATTTCCTTTTCCAATGCATGAAAGTGAAAAGTGAAAGTGAAGTCACTCAGTCGTGTCCGACTCTTCGCGACCCCATGGACTTGCAGCCTACCAGGCTCCCTACGTCCATGGGATTTTCCAGGCAAGAGTACTGGAGTGGGTTGCCATTGCCTTCTCCGAGTGGAGGTGAATGAGCTATAAACCGAGCTGAATGAAGTGAGGGGATTGAGATGGGGTGAGGCCGGGAAGGGAATTCTTGGCCAGATATGCTGTGAGATACTGCAAATACCTATGGGGAGGGGTTCCAGGCAGAGGGAACAGCAAGTGCTAAGGACTGATGCTAAAGCTGAAGCTCTAATACTTTGGCCACCTGATGAGAAGAGCTGACTCATTGGAAAAGACCCTGATGCTGGGCAAGATTGAGGGCAGGAGAAGGGGAAGACAGAGGATGAGATGGTTGGATGGCATCACCGACTCAATGGACAGGAGTTTGAGCAAACTCTGCAAGATAGTGAAGGACAGGGAAGCCTGGAGTGCTGCAGTCCATGGGGTCGCAAAGAGTCAGACACGACTGAGCAACTGAACAACGAAAGGGTGGGAGGCTGGCATGGGCTTTGGGCTTGTGTCAGCTTAGGGAGGTGGCAGGGTACGGGATGAAGGCTGATAGGAGCTGGGGTCAGAGAGGAGGTCAAAGTCAACAAATCCTAAGAGAGCTCTTGTTGGCAGAAGTGAGGAGTGTGTTTCTTCCACTGCAGTGGACAGCTGTTGATAGGGCTTCACGAAGGGGATGAAAATTTCAGTTCAGAAGACCACGTTGGCTGCTTTCTGGAGAATGGACTGTGGTGGGGGAGGGGCAGGCAAGAGTGAAGGCAGGGAGACCAGGTCAGGGTGCTTTCGGCAACACAGGTCAGAGCTGACACTGACGGGCACGAGGAGCGTGGCAGTGGAGAGAGGTGGGCAGATTCAGAATACACTTTCGGCAAAGAACTGACAGTACCTGCTACAGTTTTGAAAATACTGAACAAAATTATAGTACCATTTACTGAAACAGATAGAACTTAGGGAGAACAGCTTTCAGAAAAAGCAAGGGTTCAGACTTTACATGTGCTAAATCTGAGATACAAATGAATGGAACTACCATATTATTTATCAAAACAATAGGGCATTTGAGAGTTGAAAGGGGAGTTATTAATAATTAGGTCAGGACAATGGCCATAAACCCAGACTGTTTCAGGCAAGATGAGTTAGATAGCAGTTTATTTTCATTTTGAAAACTACTTTCATGCGTAGGGCGGCAGAATGTGTGCCTCTGATATAATAGTTTTAAGCTGAAAGCGATTGAGAAGCAGCAGATACAAGAAAAACTCTCTGTCCTCCCCCTATTTGCCTAAGACTGTTGTGGTTTAGTCATTAAGTCGTGTCTGACTCTTGCGACCCCATAGATTGCAGCCCGCCAGGCTCCTTTTTCCTAGAATTTCTCAGATGAGAATAGTGGAGTGGGTCGCCATGCCCTTCTCCAGGGGATCTTCCCGACTCATAAACTGAAATAGTGTCTCTTACATCTCCTGCATTGGCAGGTGGGTTCCTTACCACAGTGCCACCTGGGAAGCCTTACTTGCCTAAGAGCAGGACGTAAGTTTGTAAAGGTGCCTTTTCCACCCCTCTGGACAGCAAGGACAAAAAAGTTAATCACTGGAGGGGAGTTTAGATCCCTATCAGCCTGGAGACAGGACCAGGAGAATCTACAAAACGAACCTGACTAACTAGCTTTCTCTAGTATTAGTTGCCCATCTATTTGCCTTCCCAGGTAGCTGCCCCCGGGGATTCGAGGTCTTTCTTGTCTGTCTTGTCACTTTTCTAAAAATATATTGTCCTTCTACTAAGAAGCTTATATAAACCCAAATCCTAACCAAGCCTTTGATTTACTCATCTCTGGGTACTCCCACGTGTTTCATGCGGGACAGACAAGTTTCTAGGGGCTTCCCAGGTGGCTCAACGGGTAAAGAATCTGCCTGTAATGTAGGAGACACAGGCGATGCGGTTCAATCTCTGGGTCTGGAAAAATCCCCTGGAGGAGGGCATGGCAACCCACTCCAGTATTCTTGCCAGGAGAATCCCATGAACAGAGAAGCCTGGCGGGCTACAGTCCACGGGGCAGCAGAGTCAGACAGGATTGAAGTGACTGAGCACAGAGCACATACAGACACGTTACTGCTTGTTTTTCTCTTGTTAATTATTTTTTGTCAGTCCAATTTACAGGGCTCCTGCCAGAGAACCTAGGTAGGTGCTAGGGAAAACAGATGATGAGATCTCCTTTTAAGCAATGTTAACACCCACTCCAGTGTTCTTGCCTGGAGAATCCCAAGGACAGGGGAGCCTGGTGGGCTGCCGTCTATGGGGTCACACAGATTGGACACGACTGAAGCGACTTAGCAGCAGCAACACTCTGTTAAACAAGGATTCAACTAGTGCCTGAGTCCATTCTTAGTTGAATCAAACAGTGAAAGTCACTCAAACATGTCCAACTCTTTGAGATCCCCTGGACTTCTCCATGGACTTCTCCAGGCCAGAATACTAGAGTGGGTAGCTGTTCCCTTCTCCAGGGGATCTTCCCAACCCAGGGATCGAACCCAGGTCTCCCTCATTGCAGGCAGATTCTTTACGAGCTGAGCCACCAGGAAAGCCCAAGAATACTGGAGTAGTAGCCTATCCCTTCTGTAGCAGATCTTCCCACCCCAGGAATCGAACCAGGGTCTCCTGCATTGCAGGCGCATTCTTTACCAGCTGAGCTACCAGGGAAGCCCAGTTGAATCAAAGCCCTCCATTAAATACATGTTCACCACTAATGCTGCATCTTCTAGAATAGGAAAGTGGATCTTCAAGGTGACATCTAGAATATTAAAAAGTTCAGTCAGTACATCATGGAACATTCCTAAAATTTTACAGTGAACATGGATGATCTCAGACCACATTTTGTGCATGTACTTCCTTTTCCTCTTTAGACAGTACCTTGGCAATCGGATTCTTCCTGGACAGGTCCTCTCCCTCCCGGAGGGCCACAGGGGCGGTGATCCAAGCACGCTTTTGTCTCACTGGGTGAATGTGTTTAGGAAGCAACTTGCTTTCATTTCTTGAATGTAAGGCCTAAAGCAATAAAATGTTGCCAAAAAATTAGTAAAACATTAGTATGGAATCATAAAATGTACTAGAAGTTGAAAGAAAGCTGTGCCAATTCTAAGGTATAAATTATTTCCTACTTTTTGATATGGCCTTAATATAGGCTTTGGACTTCCCAGGTGGTGCTAGTGGTAAAGAACCCACCTGCCAATGTAGGAGACATAAGAGAAAAACAGGTTCAGTCTCTGGGTCAGGAACATCCCCTGGAGGAGGGCATGGCAACCCACTCCAGTATTCTTACTTGGAGAATCCCATGGACAGGGGAGTCTGGTGGGCTACAGTCCATACGGCTACAAAGAGTTGGACATGACTAAAGCGACTTGGCACGCACGCACAGGTTTCATTTTCAAAGAGAAAATATATACTCTGGAACAAACACTGTCTACCTGAAGAGCTTGTTTCCAAACCAGTAAAGCAGTTTTGTTTTGTTGGTTTTTTTATCAGCAAGGAAAGATCTCCCAGAGGGAAGACTTAAAAAGGATAGAATAATTTAGTGACCTTACAAATGGGCAAATTACAATTAACACGGCAAGTCAAGAAATGTTTCTAACTGAAAATGAAGTCTTATTTTTCTGTGGTGGCTTATAATTTAAAAATGAATTACTAATGCTTTAAGACAAAATTATCAGTAACCTGTTGATATCAACTTAACTAAAACTAGTGAAAGTGTCAGTTAATGAATTTATTGTTTTAAGAATGAAGTTAAAGGATTAAATGGCCCATCTCTGGTTTATCAAAAACTAGGCAGAAAACTAATCTATAAGTTTTCAGTTGGGCTTTAATAGATGAATATATATTTTATCCAAGGAAAATTTTAATGCAGTATTAAAATGAAATGACCTAGTATTTTAAGATCAGAGATGATTTTTATACTAAGTTTACCATTTTACTCATTTTATTGCTCTATATAACTTGCATTTTACTTCAAAATATTTACACTGGTTATCACTAGGTCACTGATTTTTTTCCTTTGTTGAGTGGAAAAAATTCTTCTATAATTAAAAAAATTAATTATGTATCAAAACATTAAAACGATATTAAAGTTTATAATGTAAAAATGTAAAACAGCCTCCCAGTTTTTCACTCATGTTTTAGAAAATGCATTGTTAACAGCTTGATAAATATCTTTTGATATTTTCTTATGATCATACAGCTGCACATGTTAAAAGGTCTTTTTTTTTTTTTTTTTTTCATAAAAATGGAATTATATTAGGATAGCCAAAAAGTTTGTTCAGGTTTTTTTCTGCAATAGCTTATGGAAAACCCGAAACAAACTTCATGGCCAACCCAATACTATACATCACATTCTGTCCCTTGATTTTTCATTCAGTACCTCACCATGGACATTCCTCCATGTA
Organism: Bubalus bubalis; assembly: GCF_019923935.1. Classification (NCBI taxonomy): domain Eukaryota; kingdom Metazoa; phylum Chordata; class Mammalia; order Artiodactyla; family Bovidae; genus Bubalus; species Bubalus bubalis. The sequence goes on along the minus strand of NC_059178.1, from coordinate 36,444,310 downwards.
CCGTGAGTTGTTCTACTTTTACCATTCTCTTACTGATGGATATTTAGAGTGTCAAAAATGCTGCATCTCCCCTGGGTAGAGGTTCCTGTGAACGTGGTTGAGTGGGAATGGCTGACTCTGAGGTGATAGGATATAGCTGATGTTGTTTAGTTACTACGTCATGTCTGACTCTTTGCAAGCCCATAGACTGTAGCCCACCACACAGACTGTCGAGTTGGTGACGGACAGGGAAGCCTAGTGTGCTGCAGTCCATGGGGTTGCAAAAAGTCGGACACAACTGAGCAAGTGAACTGAGACTGTAGTCCACCAGGCTCCTCTGTCCATGGGATTTCCCAGGCAAGAATACTGGAGTGGGTAGTCATTTCTTTCTCCAAGGGATCTTCCTGACCCAGGGATTAAACCCACATTTCCTGCTTGGTAGGCAGGAAATGATCCACCAGGGAATTTACCTGAATCCACCTGAAATTTATAACTGATCTACCTGGGAAGCTGCAGGGATAGAGTAGGATAACCAAAAGCTAGCTTGAAGTCCCATTAGGAGACTGTTAATAGAGAGGGAACTTAGTGGGCTTTGGGAGACCACAGTAAGTAAATAATCACTCAAGCAAGTAATGGAAAAATCCCGAAACAATGTGGGCTTACTTAATTCATAAAGCTAAACAAGTTGCTTAGCATTGAAGCCAGATGGGTTTGCTTAACAACAAAACCAAGTTAACTTGCTTAACAACAAAACCATGTAACAGAAGCAAGAGACATGTCCCAAAATAAACAAAAAAACAATAGTGGAAGGCCCCAAACCTGCCCAGTGACAACAACAAGTTAATGACCCTTAAAACATACTCTCTGCAAATATAAAAAACAATAATTTACAGGAAGGTGACATTTCAAAGTGAAAGACCCTCACTGTACTGAGACCTAATATAATTTTTCCAAAGTGCCAAGAGGGATGCACCATATAGGGTCAATAACCCCTCCACCCAACACATGGGAGTTAATGACATAAGACTCAAAGAATGAAAAACAAGGTGATCTTCTTTCCATCCCCTTTCTTTTATTTATAAAAATGCATCACTTCATGGGAAATAGATGGGGAAACAGTGTCAGACTTTATTTTTTGGGCTCCAAAATCACTGCAGATAGTGACTGCAGCCATGCAATTAAAAGACGCTTACTCCTTGGAAGAAAAGTTATGACCAATCTAGATAGCATATTGAAAGGCAGAGACATTACTTTGCCAACAAAGGCCCATCTAGTCAAGGCTATGGTTTTTCCAGTGATCATGTATGGATGTGAGAGTTGGACTGTGAAGAAAGCTGAGCACCAAAGAATTGAGGCTTTTGAACTGTGGTGTTGGAGAAGACTCTTGAGAGTCCCTTGGACTGCAAGGAGATCCAACCAGTCCATTCTGAAGGAGATCAGCCCTGGTATTTCTTTGGAAGGAATGATGCTGAAGCTGAAACTCCAGTCCTTTGGCCACCTCATGTGACTCAGTTGACTCATTGGAAAAGCCTCTGATGCTGGGAGGGATTGGGGGCAGGAGGAGAAGGGGACGACAGAGGATGAGATGGCTGGATGGCATCACTGACTCGATGGACGTGAGTCTGGGTGAACTCTGGTGGGAGTTGGTGATGGACAGGGAGGCCTGGCATGCTGCGATTCATGGGGTCGCAAACAGTCGGAAACGACTGAGCGACTGAACTGAACTGAACCCACTAATATTCGGGGCAGCACAACCCTTGACCACCTGCCTGGAAGCCTCACAATCATCCTATTCTAGTAAATCTCTTATGTATCACTACGCCTTTCGCTGAATTCTTTCCTGTGCTGAGACATAAAGGCCCGCGGCTCCTCGGCACCCCCTCAAAACGCCACCTAGCGGTTTCAGTGGGAGTCTGTGCTTTCAGTCTGGTAAAGACGCACGTCTTCTATAAAATTCAAGATAGGAATAATCCCCTTTGTTTCTTACCTCAAAATGGAGTCCATTTCCAAAGTCAAAGCAGATCTAGAAAATAAAAATTATTTGTTTAATACAACGTATCAGTCAATTCTGCTTAAATATTTTGCTAATGAATAACCTACCACCTAGGATATTATAGACATTAAAAAGATCTGTGTATTTAACCACCACTCTCCTCCTTTGTCAAAAGGAAACACAGTTTAATTCTCCTGTTTGCTCCCCACCATGACCAGAGCCAGAGAGCAGAACCCAAATCCAGCTTCTTTTAGATGCATACTACCTCCCCCAGGAAACTCAGAACACAGCTACCATCTGAAAAACAAAGGCAGAAACTCTCATCTTGAAATCTTAGCCACTCCCCGATCCTTCTCTCCTTAGCTGGTGGTTTTCACCTCATGTTCTGGGGGCCCCACGTAGCCTTCCTCAAGGTCTTTAGTGTGAGATGCGCCCCCTACTAACTCCCGTCATCCCCTGCGGGTCACACGTGACTGCCCATATTCAGACTTCCTTCCTCAACAACCTCCCCGCCCCCCCAACCAGTCCCACTAGCGGTTTTCTTTGATTCTTATCAAGCACTGTCACACTTGGGATTTCATCGCTATTCACAACTAAGTAGTTAGATTTACGCTCAATCTGCACAACAAGCTCCCATCTTGCCTTCTGACCCCTGCATTCTTTATAGTCCATTAATCTCTTGGCTTCACTCGGCTTAATATGAACCAGTACTTCTAGTAGGGTAGCTTCACGTGACTAGTTGCTGTTGTTTAGTTACTAAGTCATGTCTGACTCTTTTTCAACCCCATGGACGGTAGCCCATCAGACTCCTCTGTCCATGGGATTTGCCAGGCAAGAATATTAGAGTGTGTTGCCATTTCCTTCTCCAGGGGATATTCCCCACCCAGGGATTGAACCCGAGTCTCCTGCATTGGCAGGCGGATTCTTTACTGCTGAGTCATCAGGGAAGCTAATTATTTTCAATTAATAATTCATTTGTCCAGTTGCCACATGAGGCAAGAGGCTTAAAAACACTTCCATGATTGCAGACAATTCTACTGGACAATGTAGCATACGGCTGCAGCCATTCCAAAGTCGTTGTCTATGATTCAGGGATTCTCAGTCTCTTGATCTTCTAATATGACTGCCTCACTTTTGCCCCAACTCTGGAAGCCTAAATATGATTCTCTTTGACCCTGTATTGGCAACATTGTTGGGGAGGGCCAGAGAGGCTGAAGGGACCCGTCACACATCCATGCTTCCTTCATAATAGTGATGTTTGTTTCCAGGGTATGTTTACATTTGTTCAGAAGAGTCCTGTTGTGCAGACATCCTGTTTGTGTGCTCCTGTTTGAGGAGCACAAAAGTGTGCTCACTCAGACCATAAATTATATAACCGCCTTATCTTTGCTTGTTGTATTGCATCCCTCACACTGACCACATTCCTGAGCCCACTCACTCTTAGGAAATGACCCCACATTTTATTTGATGGATTGTATCTCCAATTCCCCTCTCCTTCCCTTCTTTCCCCAAGGAAGAGCCGTCCTAATGCCTTTTCAAGGTTAACCATCATCTGTGTGCTTTATTTGCAACTTTTCCACTTACTCTCCCACATTTACCGTCTCAAGAACCTTGTTCCTTCCACTATCTTTTACCTGGATTTGCTACTTCATTTGCTAATCAAATGTTTATTTCCTTCACCAATAATGGCCAAACATATTTAGATCATCACCATCTTAAAAATAATCAAAACTTTTCCTTGTTTCTGCCAACATTTAATCTACTGTTCCATATCCTGATTCCACTATAATCCCAAGCTGAAATCTGTATTTATTGCCTTTATGTCCTCACCTGCCATTTATGTATTCTTTGTAATCTGTCTTAAATTTGGATTTTTCTCAGGCTTTCCTGCTTTTTTTCATGTGGCATCTCAGGTCACATGGATCCATGAAGCTTTGATTGGTACATCATGGAAAGCAGGGCTTTCCCTAAAGTTCCTAAGTCTCTTTCGCTTCCATCCTTTTGAAGCGTCTCGCAGGGTCTGTTCTACACGTTGATCTTTCATCTTCCTTTCTTTCCTCTGCCTTGTGGTATGTGTTCTTGTTTCCACTCTGGCAAAGAGATACTTAAGGATAGTGGGTGTTCAGCCTCTAGTATAAGTTTCTCTTGCGGAGATGAACAACCGTGGCTAATTTTCTGTTTTATAGTCAGAATATTATCTCTTCCTCATCCTGTTACTAGTTTACCAGCTAGCAATGGCTAGAGATATCTCTAACCAAAGTCATGCTCCCCAAGTTATGTACTTTCAAAGGTGGTGTGATGTAACAAAAAAGGGAAAGCAATGCTGAATGGATTACTCCTTTCTGCATGTTCCTCTGGTGGGTATTTTTGAAGGGAAAGAATAGGGATGAGATTCAGGATTCCTCATTGTCACATCATCAGGGGACATTCTTAAAATGTGATACATTTCTTGCCCACTCTCCTAACCATTGTTTTCTCTGTACAAACTCTCCTGAGGGCTTGCCCAGGTAATATATTCACCACTTTTATTCTTCCCTAGAATCTTATTGGGCCTAGCAAAGGTGTGATATTATATGTAACTTTAAGTAAATGTTATTCTGACCAAATATATATTCCAGGATATAAGTAAAGGAGGGCAATTTATAGTTTTCAAGTCAAATGTAAACTCTTTATAAAAGTATTTTCATTTTTTATTTGAGTGTACCTTTTCAAATGTTACTTGTTAAGAAATGTAGAAAACCACATAAGCAGTGCTTCTTAAGTTTTAATCTGTATTTTGTTCACTGGGGTTCTTGTTAAAAAGATGATTTCATTTCAGTATGCCTGAATTTAAGCTTTACCCTTGGCATTTCTAACCAGTTCTCAGATGATGCTGAGGCTGCAGGTTCTTGAACTGCACTTTAAGTAGCAAAAGTTGTAGAGCTGTGATATGCAACATCATTCATTCATTGAGGGATACAGACAACAAAGTTCATCTATTCATTATTATCTCAGTAGCTGACACAAGAAGCTTTGTCACTCTTGATTGCTAATTATCTTGAAAGCAGAGAATCTTTTATTTCATGAATTTACTTATTTTTAACTGCTTAAAACGTTTACATTGCAATTTACTCATCACTCTGTGAATGGAGATCTTTGGATACAGAACTTACAGATATGGAGTAAGATGCGCTATGACTATATATACAAAAGCAGAGTTAACAGGACAATGAACATCCACATAACCAGTTTCAACAGCTGTCTAGCATACACTTTGTTTTTTTCATTGCCCATTGCTTCTCAAGGGGTTTTATCCCATTTACATTTTACTGTTGTTACATGCTTTTGCCATTGTAACAATTGATTTTTGAGAATTTCCCTGAATTCTTTAATTGAAGTATTATCTGACATACAATATTGGTTTTCTCACACATTTCTTTTTAACTGAATTTTTAATTCAGGGGTATTTGTAGATTTACACAAATATTGTAGAGAGAGTGCCAAGCGCCTTTACTCATCTTCCCCTAAAGTTAACATTTTAAATAACTGTGGTACATTTGTCAAAACTAAGAGCTGAAAATTGGTACAGTTAACTAAATTCCATACTTCGGATTTTGGTATTTCCTCCATTAATGCCCCATGTTGCAGGAAGTTGTCATGCTTTCTTAACCTACTCTAGTCTGTGACCATCTATCAGGCTTTCCTTGTTTATGACCTTGACCACTTTGAGGACTTGACTTTGGCCAGTTATCCTGCAGAGTATCTTCTTACTTGGATGTATCTGTTATTTTTCTTACATTTAGAAGTGGGTGGTGTGTTTTTGTAAAGAATACCACCAAGTGGTGGTGAAGTGCCCTTTCATCACAGCATATCAGTGGTGCATGACAGCCACGCGACAGTATTTGTTAAGCATCCTTTGCAGGTTTCTCCTCTGTAAAGCTGCAACTCTCCCTTCACGGGCTGTATTCTTTGAAGTGAGTCATTAAGTAGAGCTCACCTCAGAGTGGGGATGCTGAACGGGCATATGCCGGAGGAGAGAGGTTAAGCTCTGCTTCAGAGGGGCGGGGAATCTATGCTTGTTGTTTGGAATTCTTTTGTGAGAAAGCTTTATCTCTTTTTCTATCACTTATTTACTAATTCAATCATCTTTATCAGCTTGGACTCACACATATTGATTTTACTCTGTGGATTATAATCCAATACTATTTTATTTGTTGTTCAAATAGTTCCAGCTGTGGCCACTGGAAGGAAGATCTTGACGGTTAAATTCTATGTCCCTCTGACATGTCCCCATGCTTTGGTTTTTGAGCTCTTTCTTACTGTCTAGTATTACAAGATATTCCACATTCATCTTGTATTTTCTCCGTCCCAGCTTTAGAATGAACCATTTCATCAGGAAGCCTTGATTTCTAATACTGAATGGTATTCAGAAGCCAAGATCTGGGTGTGTAAGTGTAGTACCTTACAATCTTGTTTCCAATCTCATCACCACTTTTTAGGAGAGGGCATAAAGATAGGGCTTTTCTTCTGAACTTTGTTATTACTAGAGGCTGTTATAATTATTTGGAGTAGCAAAAGTTTCATCTAAACCTAATTACCTCCCAAAGGCCCCACCTTCAAATGCTATCACATTGGAAGTTAGGGCTTCCGCACATGAATTCGGGTTAGGACACAAACATTATGTTTATAACAATGTGTATTCAGCCAATGAGATATCAAGGAGCTTCCAGAAGAAGATTCTTTCCTCTGATAAGAAGAAAAACAAATCACAGCCTCTCTTTGTACCTGCTTCTGGAGACTGCTGAGCAAGGATGTGACATTTGGAATGGTGAGGGCCACCTGTGACCATGAGCAGAAAGCTTATAAGATGGCAGAGAAGCCAAACTGAAATCATAACATCTTTGAGATATAGGACTGATCAAATATGGAACCAGCCCCTATCTCTGGACCATTTCTTATGAGATAATAAATATTATTTTTATTTAATCTTTTAGTTGGGTTTTGGTACTTATATCTGAAAGCAGCCTAATAACATTCATTTTGCAGAGTTATTATAAAATTAAAAGAAATAATACATACATGTACTTATTGCAATGACTGGCACATAGCAGGCACTCAAGAAGGCAATGGCACCCCACTCCAGTACTCTTGCTTGGAAAATCCCATGGACGGAGGAGCTTGGTGGGCTGCAGTCCATGGGATCGCGGAGTCGGAAACGACTGAGCGACTTCACTTTCACTTTTCACTTTCATGCATTGGAGAGGGAAATGGCAACCCACTCCAGTGTTCTTGCCTGGAGAATCCCAGGGACGGGAGAGCCTGGTGGGCTGCCGTCTATGGGGTCGCACAGAGTCGGACACGACTGAAGTGACTTAGCATGATGCTATTTCCTCATTTCTAAGACTTGAATGAATTTTCCTCACCTTAAAATTTCAGAAATTTGGATTTACCCATGCCTTTAATTTTCCAAGCTCCCACCATATGTTAAGTTAGAGTGTTCCTGTCCTCTTGGATTCTTACATGTTGGGAAGATGGACACAAATAGGGTGTGATAAGAGCTGTAAGGAAAATTCAAGCAGGTTCAGGGTGGTAGAGAGGAATTTAGGACGTCAGGGAGGCTCTCAGAGGTTCTATCTGCAGAGAGACTGGAATGGGATGAGACAGCAAGTCAGGCAGAGCCCTGCAAAAGGAATAGCCAGGCCAGGAGTGTGAGAGAGCACCATGGTAAGGCGTGGTTAAGGGGGAGGGAGTCAGTGGAAATGGTGTCGCAGTGCTGGTTATATTTCTTATTTGGCTGCGGTTTACATGGTAGGCTCAATTTGTGAAAATCCAGTAATTCACTATGCTTCCGTAAAAACTTACCAAAATAGATTTTGAAGCCCCTGGGGGCTCTGAAGGTAAAGAATCAGCCTGCAAAGCAGGAGACCTGGGGTTTGATCCCTGGGTGGGGAAGATTCCCTGGAGAAGGAAATTGCAATCCATTCCAGTATTCTTGCCTGAAGAACTCCATGGACAGAGGAGGCTGGTGGGCTACACTCCATGGGGCCACAAAGAGTCAGGCATGACCGAGCGACTAACACTTAAAACTGAGGGTTTCTTGGAATCAACCTAATAGTTCTGCTATTTGCGTTTTAGAACATTGACTGCAGTAGCCTATTTTCACAGACCTTTAATAAAGATGTGACAGACTGAGATATTCGCTCCACATTCATGGTACAAAAACCCCAAGAGACCTGTACCAACGTTTTGTCAACTGTGGAACTCTCTATGTGACTAAGGAGATGGCTGAGATCTTAACTACTCCTTCCTAAAGGAGATGGTTTGGATGTTTCCTTAGGGCTTGCACCTCACAGCACACATTCTTTAGTTCAAACAGTAGTTCTCAGTTGGGGGAGATTTGGTGCACACACACTCCCCAAACCCGCCCCCACCTCCCTGTGGTCACCTGGGATATTTGGTAAAGTCTGGAGACATTTTTGCTTATCAAAGCGGAGTTCTGTGTTGGGGGGTTGGGGGGGGAGTAGAGGAAGTGAGTGCTACTGCCAACTATTGGGAAGAAGAGACCAGAGAAGTTGCTCAACATCCTAGGATGCACAGGACAGCCCCTCTGCCAACGCGCCACACTCTCTGGCTCTAAACGGCAAAGTGCCAAGCTTCAGAAACCCTAACTTAGACCACGTGTTTCTAATTCGAAGTTACCGCAATAACTAGGGTCAAGAAGGTCATATAAGTTCTGGAGGACCATGAATTGATGGAAATTTCCAAACTGATGCAGACAATATAAATGGAGTAACTGATACACGCTGGCTTCTGTCCCACATTTCTACTCCTTCCCACTTCTCTTTGAATAGTTTCAGTTCTGTAAGTTTGAGTGATGGCCTGTGGGGATGGTATGAAAGGATTTCAAGCATTAGAAGGATGTCTGGACAAAGCAGACATTATGGTTTCTCTCAACTGTGAAATCTTTAACTTTTTTTTTTTCTCACAAGGAACTTGGTGATTGAAAAATGTCACATATGACATGCCTTCAGCATTTAAGACTGAAGAAGAAAAGTAAACTTCTAGTTTCTGTAGCCAAACAAGTAGTGTTTTTAGATGAACCAGACATATCCTTCAAAAGATTCCCAATTTACTGATTTAGGGGAAAAAAATTTTTTTTTTCTATTGTTAGAAGAACCTATGCATCTTGTAAAAACTGACCTTCTTGGTAACTGGAAAGAAAATAATTGTGTTTTTTTTTTTGGCAAAGGAATGAGGGAAGGTCAGTTTTACAATCAATCAATGACTCTTTGTTCCCGAGGTCGGCACCTTTAGAAAAGACTTCCTTTTCTGAAGTCACCTTGATGAGCTTAACAAACAGAACCCTGGAGGACAAGTTTAACAAACAGAACCCTGGAGGACTTACAAGTCACTGGAGGACAGCTGCTCCTGGCTAATAGGCTATCGGCCTTAAGCAGATGATTTTCAAGCTTTCTGTTTCGATTCTTTGAGTCCATGGTTAGTTCAGTTCAGTTCAGCTGCTCAGTCGTGTCCGACTCTTTGCGACCCCATGAATCGCAGCACGCCAGGCCTCCCTGTCCATCACCAACTCCCGGAGTTCACCCAAACTTATGTCCATCGAGTTGGTGATGCCATCCAACCATCTCATCCTCTTCGTCCCCTTCTCCTCCTGCCCCCAATCCTTCCCAACATCAGAGTCTTTTCCAATGAGTCAATTCTTCGCATGAGGTGGCCAAAGTATTGGAGTTTCAGCTTTAGCATCAGTCCTTCCAAAGAACATCCAGGACTGATCTCCTTTAGAATGGACTGGTTGGATCTCCTTGCAGTCCAAGGGACTCTTAAGAGTCTTCTCCAGCACCACAGTTCAAAAGCCTCAATTTTTCTGCGCTCAGCTTTCTTCACAGTCCAACTTTCACATCCATACATGACCACTGGAAGAACCATAGCCTTGACTAGATGGACCTTTGTTGGCAAAGTAATGTCTCTGCTTTTGAATATGCTATCTAGGTTGGTCATAACTTTCCTTCCAAAGAGTAAGCGTCTTTTAATTTCATGGCTGCAATCACCATCTGCAGTGATTTTGGAGCCCCCCAAAATAAAGTCTGCCACTGTTTCCCCATCTATTTGCCATGAAGTGATGGGACCAGATGCCATGATCTTAGTTTTCTGAATATTGAGCTTTAAGCCAACTTTTTCACGCTTCTCTTTCACTTTCATCAAGAGGCTTTTTAGTTCCTCTTCACTTTCTGCCATAAGGGTGGTGTTATCTGCATATCTGAGGTTATTGGTATTTCTCCTAGCAATCTTGATTCCAGCTTGTGCTTCTTCCAGCCCAGCGTTTCTCATGATGTACTCTGCATATAAGTTAAATAAGCAGGGTGACAACATACAGCCTTGACGTACTCCTTTTCCTATTTGGAAACAGTCTGTGGTTCCATGTCCAGTTCTAACTGTTACTTCCGGAGTCCATGGTTAGGTGACCCCTTAAACTTTAACATCTCAGACTAACCAATAACTTATTGCAGATGAGATGTAGAGGAGTACAAAGAAGTTTAAAATGTTGTTTTAACTTTGAGGCATTATAATGGCTTATTATTTCCATTCAGCCAGAAAGAACTGTAGCCTGCTTTAGAATGGTGATCAATGGATGATGTTTGGGGACCCAAATAGAGGTGACCTAACATGCCTGCTGCTGCTCTTCCATCTCATGCCCACCATCCGACAGTCACAGAAACACCTGTTACTTCCCTTTCTTATCCACCCTTCCAACCAGGCCGAGTGTTTTACAAATTCTGTTTCCCTTCTTTGAACACAAGGCAGAATCAGAAACTGCCTTTAGGGTCCCTGGCTTACGCCCAACCCGTTCTTAAAGAGTTTTCAGCTTTGGCTAAAATAATTTAAGGGAAATAAAAATGAGATAAATAAAGGCCATGGATGCCATTTGTTTGTTTCCTCTTATCAGTTCAGTTCAGTCGCTCAGTCGTGTCCAGCTTTGTGACCCCATGGACTGCAGCATGCCAGGCTTTTCTGTCCATCACCAACTCCCAGAGCTTGCTCAAACTCATGTTCATCAAGTTGGTGATGCCATCCAACCATCTCATCCTCTGTCGTCCCCTTCTCCTCCTGCCTTCAATCTTTCCCAGCATCAGGGTCTTTTCAAATGAGTCAGTTCTTCACATCAGGTGGCCAAAATATTGGAGCTTTAGCTTCTGTATCAGTCCTTCCCATAAATATTCAGGACTGAGTTCCTTTAGGATTGACTGGTTGATCTCCTTGAGAGTCCAAGGGAAAAACATAAATGTTTTCCTTGGAAACATTTATGACACCAAGAATTTTAAAAGAGAGTTAACAATGCTATGCTACACTTGAGTTGTTAGATCATGTTGCAAACTGTCATTTCAAGGGACGTTGTATAATCTTGGACAGCTCCTATTTTTAACTTGGCATAGACAAACTGCAGATCCCCAAAAGCCAACATTATTTTATTTAGTGTCAATTTCCTTGGCCCCTAAAACATCTTTAAAAAATTAGAGTTACTAACAAATATCTAAATATGCTTTTTAATATTTAACTTTTTTTTCCATTCCCAATTATTTTCCAGGAGGGATGTTAATAAACAGTGATTCTCAAGTATGAGTGGCATGTGAATCATCTTGTTAAAATGCAAGACTTCCGGGCCGCACCAGGGAGTTTCTGATTCATTAGGTCTGGGATGAGGCTTCCCAAGTGGAACGGTGGTAAAGAACTCGCCTGCCAAGGCAGGAGACATAGGAGACTCAGGTTCCATCCCTGGGTCGGGAAGATCCTCCGGAGGAGGGCATTGCAATCCCACTCCAGTATTCTTGCCTGGAGAATCCCATGGACAGAGGAGCCTGGCAGGCTATGGACCATAGGGTCGCAAAGAGTTGGACAGGACTGAAGCAACTTAGCATACACACTCCCAGGTCTGGAATGGGGTATAAAAATCTGTATTTCTTACACAAGTTTCCAGGTAACGCTGATGCTGCTGGTCTAGGGACCACACTTGTGAAATCAGCTGTGTAAAATCACAGAGTAGCAGGGGAATGAGGAGAGCCTGCATAATTCATAGCCTGGATAAGGAGCCCTTAATTACAGAGATGCATGCAACAGTATATTCCAAATAAGGACATTCAGCAACTGAATTATTCCCATCACAAGATTTTCCACTTCACAAGCAGTAATCAAATAGACTACAAGATTGCCTTAAACAGTGTTCACACCTTTCTCCTGATTCATATCTCTTTTTCTGGCTTACTTTTTACTGATCCTGAGAATTTATCATTTTTGAAATATTTTATTTAGCATTGTATTGGTGTTTTCTATAGTTGCTACAAATGCTTTGAGAATCAGCACAATATAAGGAAACCTGTATTACGCATATTTTCAGATATATCTATATAATACATAATTTCTTAGACAGAAGTGACAGGCTGTTTCGACCTTTAGGCTGCAATATACTCCTGCAAATGACACTAAAAAATAGAATGGAGAAAACCAGATTCCCCCTGACCCCTTTGCCCAGAAGCTTAAGAAAACCAAGAGCTTCAAGTTTTCCTTTTACATCACTAGATGGCACTGCTCTGTCAGTAAGTCAAACTGCAGGAATTGCCAAAAACTGCCCAAGAACTGCCTCCAAGGTCCAAAGTGGAAAACAGGCTTTTCAATTGCAAACTGGCAAAACCCAACAGTGAAAAGCAATGGTTTTAGAAAGCTGTGAGAATACTTCTGCAGGACAGCGAAATTAGGCAAATTTCAATGTATGTTTCTCCTTTTTTCCCCCTTTCTTGAATGATTCTATCTTGTAATGAAACTAAACCAATTATGTAATTCCATAAATTCAGGTCTTTCATATGACTGACTATAGGAAACTGCTTATTTTGGAGGTGGTGGTCTAACTAACTATAGGAAGCTGCTACAGCGGAGGTGGTGGTCTCGCCTTTGGATTGACAGAGAGGCATTTGGTGTCGGGGGTAACTGGGCTCTCCCCAGCTTCATGCATTAACAACTATCACCAAATCCAGCTACTGACACATGGTGGTGGTGGTGGTGTTCAGTCGCTAAGTCGTGTCCGACTGTGTCCCCATGGACCGCAGCACGTCAGGCTCCCGTCTTTCACCATCTCCCAGAGCTTGCTCAAACTCATGTGCATTGAGTCGGTGATGCCATCTAACCATCTCATCCGAAAAGAATCTGACATTTTCGGAGCACCCTGTGTTCAGTATGAAAAGGCACACAGTGGCTGCTCCAGAAACGTCGAATTGCTTTTCCTACACCTGCCTTTCCCCTACTGTAGGCTCCATGACTGTGGGGCTGCTCACAAGCATCTAGAAGGCGGGTTGGCACACAGTGGAAGCACAGCTAGGAACTGCTGAACGTGTTCAAGTCGAACAAAAATTTACCCCTCACTCCATCCAGACATTAAAGATTTCCTCTAAACAAATAAAATTAAGATTATTATTCCAACTTTTTCCAAACATAGAAAAATACATTAACTCTTAGGTTTTTAAAGGATTCTTCTGTGTCCAAGGCATTGAGCTAGTTTATAGATACATGGTACACTGATTCTATTTCAAAGAGCTTCAGTTCGTCAGGAGAGATAAAGCAGACATAGGGCTTCCCTAGTGGCTCAGATGGTAAAGAATCTGCCTGCGATGGAGGAGACTGGGGTTGGATCCCTGACTCAGGACGATCCCCTGGAGAAGGGAATGGCTACCCACTCCAGTATTCTTGCCTGGAGAATATTATGGACAGAGGAGCCTGGGGGGCTACAGTCCACAGGGTCGCAAAGATGTGGACGCGACTGAGTGACTAACACACACATTACTGCAAGAGGTTGTTGCTGTTTAGTTGCTTTGTGACCCCGTGGACTGTAGCCCGCCAGGCTCCTCTGTCCCTGGGATGTCCCAGGCAAGAATACTGGAGTGGGTTGCCATTTCCTTCTCCAACATTACTATAAGAGGTAGAACAACTTCATTGTGTGAATAACAGCTGCAAAAACAGTTCTGGGGCGCTCAGAAAAGGCAGAAAGGATCTCCTCTAGAGAATCTGGGAGAGGTTTAGGGGAGGGAGCAGATGGGAGGTGGAAGGAAACCATCTGCTTTAAGGACTGTAGGTGTCAGAACAAGGAGAGGGCAAAGAACAAGAAGGGGGGGATTCTGACACCCAGACCATATGAGCAGAAAATAAGGACAAAGCCTTGTGCTAAGGATCTTCACAGATCCTATAAGGATGAACTTCCAAGGAGGGATTCTATGCCTTCAGAGCCTCAGGGCGATTTTTTTGGCAGTACTGCAGGGCGGGAGCCAGGAGACGGTTTGATGGTTAAAGTAGTAAGCTAAGGGAGATGCAGTGAGGACCGGGAATAGCGTCATGGCGCCCAGACGGATGGGTGGGGTGAGTCTTTATGGGGACCACGTGAACCCCTGGCAATGCCCTGCGTGTCAAGGATAGGAGAAGGCGGCAGATGGTGTCAACATTTTGAGTGTGAGTAGCTAGAAGGATGCCGTTCTCAGAGATGCTAAGGCAGCATCCTGAGGAAATCCTTTGAGTAGGGAGGAGACAGCAGACAGTGGACAGTACGGTGCTGCGGCTCACAGCGAGGCAGGGGTCACGCGCAGGGTCCCCAGAGGGCACCTCGCCAGCCACTGCTGCCGCCGCCCACACACCGCCTCCCACCTGTATCTTCTGGAGACGTGGGTCCAGCATGTCCTTCTGTGCTGGGTCGGAAAACTAGGACAGCCTCCTGAGGTGAACAGACCCCCGGCAGAGTACTATGCAAACAAAGGAAGGAGGAAATTGAAAGAAGAGCTGATTGGTTGGGAGCCTGTTATACAGAGTGAAGTCAGAAAGAGAAAACCAAATATTGTATATTAGTGTATATATGTGGAATCTAGAAAAATGGGACTGAAGAACCCATTTGCAGGGCAGGAATAGAGACACAGACAAAGAGAATGGGTTTGCAGACCTCGTGAGGGAATGAGAGGGTGGGAACTGAGAGAGTAGCAAAGAAACATACATTACCATATGCAAAAGAGCTAATGGGAGGTTTCTGTATAACATAGGGCACTCAACCTGGTGCTCTGTGACAACCTAGAGGGGGTGAGAGGGAGGTCCAAGAGGGAGGGAACAGATGTATCCTTATGGCTGATATACTTATATGCTGTTGTATGGCAGAAAGCAACACAACACTGTGAAGCAATTATCCTCCAATTAAAAATAAATTTTAAAAAAATAAGAAAAAAAAAAGATGACTGAGCCAGGCCACTGGTGCCATTTCCCAATTAGCACTCTTGGGGTCTAAGGAGACTGGATCTCTAACACGAGGCAGTTTATGGGCCATTTATTTCAGTTGATTTACTTTTAGTTTGTATTGTAGGTAACTTGGAAGAATAGCAGGATAGAGATATTTTAGAATAGGGAAAATTGGACCTCTCACTTCTTGTCTCCACCCAAATCTCCCTTCTCATTTTCCCATCAGCCAGGCAGCACCTGCTGGACTGATGAAAAGCATTCCCATGAAGGTGTGATTTTGAGACAAGACCTAGGGAAGTGTTTGGCACACAGTAGGTAGGTGCTCAATAATACCTGATGAGTAAATGAATGTATCAAGGCTTAATCAGTCTAGAGGATATTTGCATTTTAAAAAGAGGTAAGATGAATCCCTAATGAGAATCTCTCACAATCTATCACCATTTCTCACTGGGGAAGCTACTGGCATTTCTGATAGGGAAAGTCTTTTTGAGTGGCTAATTTTTTTTCTTGAAGGTTCTGTGGATTGCTAGAAGTTAAACTTCTAGCGTCTTGCCTTTGGAGTAGTAAATACCAGAAGCATTCTGTGCCCATCAGGCTCCTCTGTTCATGGGATATTCCAGGCAAGAATACTGGAGTGGGTTGCCACTTCCTTCTCCAGGGGATCTTCCTGATCCAGGGATCAAACCTGTGTCTCCTGCGTTTGCTGCATCAGCAGGCAGATTCTTTGTCACTGTGCCACCTGGGAAGTCCCTTGTTCCCAAACCAAGCCTCCTGCCATGCTGCACACTCCTTCCACTGTACTGTTTGGGCTTTTCTGCCAGCCTTAGATCACAGCATCCCAAATTCTGAAAGATCTTTTTTTAATAATGAGGCAAAATTATTTTTGTCTCATTATTAAATGAGTCAACTACAATCTCTTCTTTCTCCACCCTTTCATGACCAACTCAACTAACATTCATCTTTGCATTTTCTTAATGATTTGAACACATCCCTAAAAATGCTCACTTGTCAATAAATCTTTTGAGGCTTCCTTGGTTCCAAGAAGGCTGCAGGCTCATCTTTCTGCATGTCCTTCTGTCCTGCATGCTGTGTTCCAGCTACATGGACTCCGTTCAAGAAACCATGCACCCTTGTCTTCAGGCAAAGGCATATGCTCTTCTCTCTACTAGAAGCGTCTTCCCCCTTCTTCTCTTTGTATCATCTTAATAACTTGTAATTACTCTCAGGTCTTTGCTGGACACTCAGTGCTGGAGCCCCTTCGGTAGGTTCCATGGCACCACGTGTTCTTTTCTCATCACTCTTCAGCATCACCCACCTGGGATTTTGCCATTTACTTTTTTACCAGACTGTAAGCATCATGAGGGCAGAGCACTTCTGGAGTTTTCATTGTCTCCCAACATCTGATACATCGTCTAGATTGAGCAGGGAGTTGCTCAACTGTGGTCATTTGTGGTTAGTTCTTAGCTAGTTTATTTTCTTGATGGCATTGTTCATCTTACCATTAGACTATGGTATAAATCTTGATGTTCCAGCTTCTGTAACTCCAATCACTAAGCTTTATATATGATAAAAATCTCAAAAAATTTAAAAAATAATTTGAAATCAACAAAATAGTGCAATGTCATATGTGGTATACATCTGAAACTTTAAGATAAACTTAACTAAGAAAATAATCTTCCGTCATATTTGGGCTATATGTTTGAAAAGTGTTATCAGCTGTTAAAATCTTTGGCACACTGAAAGACAGAAACAGCTGTATTTTTTGTTGTTGCTGCTGTTTATTAAGAAATATTAAAATTGATCTAAAGCACATTTATAATTTTAATTAAGGTCTCTGATTTTTACTGCAATTTGGCAGTTTTAAAAATACAAACCCTTATTCAATGTGTAATTTCTTTTCCACATAAATATTTGTATGCATCACTGATCAATAAACTATTTTGCAAAATTTAGACTGGTAATTCTCACTCTTATACCTGTCTGATAATTAAATTAACTGGAAAGTTTCTAAGGGCTTCCCAGATGGCTTAGACAGTAAAGAACCTGCCTGCAATGCAGGAGACCTGGGTTTGAACCCTGGGTCAGGAAGGTCCTCTGGAGGAGGAAATGGCTACTCACTCTAGTATTCTTGCCTGAAAAATCCCATGAACAGAAGAGCCTGGCAGGCTACAGTCCATGAGGTCACAAAGACTCAGATACAAGTAAGTAAAATTTTCTAGTGATATATATTTCTGGACTTTAGCCTTGGGGATTTTAATTTATCTCATCAGATATTTCTAATGATCAGGGAGAATTTAAACTCAATTATCATGTCTTTTTGCAAAGTACTTTCCCCTAATTTTATAACTAAAGAAATTTCTGTTAAAGAGATACCAATTCCCATTAATTTTTAGGAACAAAAACAGATGTGAAATCATACATTTCTAAAAGTCCCTGGATATGATAATTTACTCTTATAAGCTTCAATACTTACCATCTCACTTAGATTTTATTTTCTTCTAAAATCTATCATCTACTTGCATATTAGAATCTGAAGCACAACTCCAGTGTTACTGATAATTTATAAGTAGTCGCACCTACCTGTTATGAGTTAAATTATGTCTCTTAAAAGAAGATATATTGAAGTCTTAACCCCAGTACATCAGAATGTGACTTTATTCGGAAACAAGGTCTTTGCAGATTTAACCAAGTTGAGGTCATTAGCCTGAGTCCTGATATAATTGTTGCTGTTGTTTAGTCGCTAAATTATTTCTGACTCTTTCAACCCCATGGACTATAGGTCACCAGGCTCCTCTGTCCATGGGATTTCCCAGGCAAGAATACTGGAGTGGGTTGTCATTTCCTTCTTCAGGGGATCTTCCCAACCCAGGGATCAAACCCGCCTTTCCTGCATTGGCAGGCACATTCTTCACCACTGAGCCATCAGGAAAGCCCTAAAGCTATGCTATGGCTATGCTATTGCAGTGTCTTTCCTACATTCATAATTTAAAGGAATACTAAATTTCAGTTAAATTTCAGACTGGACATGGAATTTATTCCCAGCCATGTCTAAGGACCTTCTGAATTCTATCCATGGACCATTTGGGAGTCGGTAGATCCCATGTAAAGAACTCATGGAAAGCAAAGGTTCTCTGCCTTTATTTACAAAATTGCTTCTATTTCCCATCTGACAGAGTTGGGCTCTATTTGTGTGCTAGGTCTGTGAGTGCCACTTGGCATCTTGCTTCTGGTTTGTCTCTTGGAACTTCAGAAGAAAGTTAGAGATCACATATTACAGACTCAGCAGCTAAGGTTCAGAGTATGATTTAGCATTAACAATCAGCATTTACATGAGATTTGAAAGAAGGAAATGAAGCAGAAGCCATGTGTCTGCTCTTCTTGCTGGCAAGCACAGATGTGGATGGATCTGGGTCTTTGCAGTCATCTTTCTCTAGCTCTAGGGTCCATCTAGTAAAATCTATATTAGATTCCTGAGTGCCAAGATGTAGGGTCCCAGGACATATCGGTGTTATACATCCTAGCAAACGTGGCATGGTTCTGGAGCTGGCAACAGAAGTAACACCCTGATTTGTCTGTTTTCACATTGTGGGGTGGCAAGTGTGGGTTCCTGATCATGGGAGAGGCAGCAGTTCCCTAAGTGCTTGGGCTTGGCTGGATGGCTTTGAAGCCATTACTGATAGCTCAAAATGGAGTGTTTCCTCAGTCTTTGTCATATGGATGCAATGGACACAATGCCCTTCCTGCTTTAATGAGTGAATTCTGTGATCTGCAACTGAACTCTGACCCACAGACACTACAATTTATATTCCCTTCCATAAAAGACCCGTGTCCTGGAGAACTACTTCTGTTGGAATAAATGCTTTACAAATATTCTTCCCTGAAATCTATAATTCCAACTTCAAACACATCAGGGCAAAATGCTGAACTG
Organism: Bubalus bubalis; assembly: GCF_019923935.1. NCBI lineage: Eukaryota > Metazoa > Chordata > Mammalia > Artiodactyla > Bovidae > Bubalus > Bubalus bubalis. Next base: position 36,425,159 of record NC_059178.1, on the reverse strand, counting down.
CCCACTGTTCTTTGATCAAAAATAAACATACTCAAATATGTATCATTTAAAGTATTACAGAAAATACAAAGAACTGTCCAAGAGTTTTGCTTATTCAATTAGTTATAATCACTTTTTAAAGTGGCGGACAGTTCATGTCCAGTAGACAAAAAATACTGAATTGCTAGAGTAAAAAATATGCCGAAGTTATGTACCTATTTCTCTGTAAATGTACTTTAATTGGTCTGCTTGTTATACCACTTGAGGATAAAGGCAATTTCTTTTCTAGGATTTAATATTTAAACTTTAAACTGAGCCAGGTGCTATGCTAGCGTGATAATCTCCTTTAGCCAGGAAATACCATGAGGAGGGAACTAGTTGCTCTGTTATTCTGCAGGCCAGAAAGGAAACTGCAAATTATCTTTGAAAAGTTTTACTAACAAAATAACTTGGATTGAACATCACCTCAATGACCTCAATGACTTGGGCAAAATGAAATAAAAACCAGGAAAATTAACTGGTGTGACAAAGATCTGCAGGTCCTAAACAGCTCACAAGTGAGAATTTACTGAGATTCCTAGATTGTATTAGCCACGTTTTTCTTATGTGATAAATATGTGTGCTGTTGTTGTTCACTCTCTGAATTGTGTCCGATTTTACATGAATATATACATATAAAACCCACAGGGGGAAAAATGTCCTTACTTCATTGTAATTCTGGGATAGAGAGAAGGCAATCTTTTGGAAATTAGAACTTTTAATACGGATAATGTACTTGTATTTTTTTATTTTTACCATTATATAAGAAAACAGAATATGATTTTGTACCTAATCTCTCTGAACACACATTTAAGTCTCTGGAAGGTGAAGGCAAACCTATATTAGGAGGATAACTGTCACTTTATCAAAACCCATTTGGCAAGCCTGTTTCAGAGTCAAGTACATCCCCAGTCCTGTCCGACTCTTTGCGACCCCATGGACTGCAGTCCGCCAGGCTCCGCTATCCATGGGATTCTCTTGGCAAGAATACTGGAGTGGATTGCCATGCCCTACTCCAGGGGATCTTTCTGACCAGGGTCTCCAGAATCGCAGGCGGATTCTTTACCGTTTAAGCCACCAGAGAAGCCAAACCCTTTAATTATGCGCAATTCCCTCAACAAACAGAAAACAAATGTATTTAAAAACCAATCCGAGTATAGAAGTAAAGCATAAGAAATGCAGATCTAGAGAGCGAACACAGTTTGCCAGTTTAATAACCTCCGAAAACCCCATTTGACTGTTGCGCTGCACGTCGACTTTCTGTAATCTTTTAAAGGGAAAACAAACAAAAAAAAAAAAACAAAAACAAAAACAAAACAAAGCTTAGGCTCTGAGCCCTGTTCTGACCAAATTACGATGATGAGTATTTGGGGGTGGGTGGGTAAAGGGGGGTAGTGGGAGGGAATGGAACCAACTTTTTCTGTATTTTGAATTGTATGTTTTCTTCAACATGTAACCAATCAATATCTTGTCAATATAGTCAGCCGATCGATGGACAAAAGAAAAAAAAAAAACCTTAAAACGGTTACATATGTTCATTACCTTCAATATTAGGCGATGTTTTATAACATCAACTTGGTGAACTTTAAGTTCTAGCTATAGGTGGGTGATCTGAAGTGTAACGTGGCTTTAAGAAAAAAAATTAAACTTTGTAGAGTACATTAGAGAAACTCTCTGGGGCCCCTTTCTGCAGTCTCAGAATACAGGTGTATTCCCCAGATCACTGCCGCGCTCGAGCGGCGGGAGCCCGGGGAGGTAGGCGCGGCCGCCGCCTCCATGTTGCGGTCGGAGGAGACTCGGGACAAAGCCCGGGAATCCAGGAAAGGTGTCCCCGCCTCAGGGCTCCCTGCACCCGCAGATCGCATATCCAGAAACGCGCTGGGGCCCGTGTGCGACCGCAAGAGAAACGGAACTGCAGCCCGGTTCCCACCGGCCGCCCGGCCCCAGCGGAGCCGCAGGGTCCCCGCTCGCGGCCGCCTGCCCGGCCCTGTCCCACCTCGGGGCACAAAGAGGGATCGCCGGGCGGGCCGGCCCTCCCCCAGCGGAAGCGGGCAGGTCGAGGCGCGGGCCGGGCGCCGGTCGCCGCCCCGGCTCGCCCTGGGTTCCGTGCCGCCGGCTCCCCGCACTTACCAGGAGAAGCAATAGCGCGCCCTCCGCGCCCCGCGCCATCGCGCCTCCGCCGCTGGCTCCCCGCGTTCCCGCGCGCGCGCGCCTGCTCCTCCCCGGCGCCCCCGCCCCGAGGGTCCCCTCCCCGGCGGCGGCCGCACAGCCCTGCCCAGAGGGGCGGCTCCAGGTGTGGCCTCCGCGAGAAAATGGAGCCCGGAGCCAGACCGAGCGGCTCGGGCCGGGAGGAGGGAGGCACCCGGGGGACGCCCGCCCCGCGCCGCACGCGCACCTGGAGCCCTGACGGCCCCGGGCTGGGAACTCCGAATGACCGGCCCCGCCCCGCCGCCTCCCCTCCCCGAGCCCCTCTCCGCCGAGGGCGGCCGGCTCTCTGCGCCCCAGGCCGCCGAGGTGACCGTGCGCTAGGTGGCCGCGCGCGGGGCCCAGGTGGCGCCGAGGAGAAGGACGAGCGACGCGCGGACCCGTGTCCTCCGCGCGGCCTGCTGTCCGGGCCAGCTGTCCGGGAGCGAAGGTTCTGGAGCCGGATTCCGGTGGTGGTCTCCGTGAAGGCTTCTCACCTCCTTCCCACGGCCCCTTCCCACAGGTTTGCCGCTTGTCTGACTCAGGGAGAAACAGTTATTAGAAGAATCACAAAGGATCCCAAGGATCGGTGTTTTTTGTTTTTTGTTTTTTTTTTTGTTTTGTTTTGTTTTGTTTTTGGACCCCTTGTTAACTAACCTCGACTGGGAGAAAAGTCTAGAAAGGTTAAGGGAAAGTCACACTCTTCGCTGTATTTACAAAATCACAAAGCGTTAATAGGAGTCAGAATCCTCTAACCCATAGTTATTTAGCTGTGTGACATGGACGACCTTTCTGTGCCTCAGTTTCCCGACCTGTCAAATGGAATAGGTACCACCCATTCCACAGAGGGGGCTTCCCTCATAGCTTAGTCGGTAAAGAATCTGCCTGCAATGCAGGAGCCCCGGGTTTGATCCCTGGGTTGACAAGATACCCCTGGAGAAGGAAATGGCAACCCACTCCAGTATTCTTACTTGGAAAATCCCATGGACAGAGGACCCTGGCGGGCTACAGCCCATGAGGTCACAAGAGTTGGACACGGCTTGGCTACTCAGGCACCAACAAACAGGGCTGCTGTGAAGATTAAATCAGAAAAATCTTTATGATGCATTCTATAGTGTCTTGGAGAAGGCAATGGCACCCCACTACAGTACTCTTGCCTGGAAAATCCCATGGATGGAGGAGCCTGGTGGGCTGCTCTCCATGGGGTTGCTAAGAGTTGGACATGACTGAGCAACTTCAATTTCACTTTTCACTTTCATTCATTGGAGAAGGAAATGGCAACCCACTCCAGTGTTCTTGCCTGGAGAATCCCAAGGAAGAGGGAGCCTGATGGGTTGCCATCTATGGGGTCGCACAGAGTCGGACATGACTGAAGCGACTTAGCAGCAGCAGTAGCAGCTATAGTGTCTAGCTCCTAGCGCACCGAGTTCAACTAAGAATGATAGTGTGATTATTTTTGCAAGTGTAAATATTAAGTTGAAGTCTTCTTGAAAAACAGAAGCTCTAGAATACACCAGATTAGGAGACTTCTAAGAAAGGCTAATTATTGACACTGACCTATTGGAAGAGCCTGTAATAGTATAATTACTATGGAGAATAGTATAATTATTTTGGAGAAGGAAATGGCAACCCACTCCAGTGTTCTTGCCTGGAGAATCCCAGGGACGGGGGAGCCTGGTGGGCTGCTGTCTATGAGGTCGCACAGAGTCGGACACAACTGAAGTGACTTAGCAGCAGTAATAGTATAAAGGGTTGATTTGCTACTATAAAGAGATGTTTGGCATCAAAGTTGATCGACAAAGCAGAGTTCCCTTTGTGATTAAATGTGCCTCCCTCTTTCTTCCCCAGTGTCTCCTACCCTTCTTTATCCATTTCTAATCTTGCCACATTTCAGGATCCAGTACAATGGCCTTAATCCCTTTCTTCCTCAGCTGTCAAGGACCACTCCCTCTTTGAGCTGAGAACCACATTTTACTCTTGTTTGTTTAAGGATTAACTGGCCAGTGACTTTTCTCATAGTGTTACTTAAGTGTCAGTAACTATATAGAGGACTGATGTCTAGGAGGAGTGTCTGCTTAGTTTTTCTTTGTTTGCAGTGCCTAGAACAATGCTGAGCACCATGATAGCCTCTCAATAAATACTGGTCAGGTTGTTGAGTCAGGAGGGAAGAATGTCTTCTAGTTTCCACACCTTTTTCTTGAGTTACGTGTGGATGGTAGTACACCGTGGTGATAGTTCTCATTCCCCATCACTGCCAGGAGGATTCCTAATTAAACAAGGCAGACTTGACCAAAACACTCTCAAATCATCCCTGGAAAATATACATACATACTGCTAAGTCACTTCAGTCGTGTCCGACTCTGTGTGATCCCATAGACGGCAGCCCACCAGGCTCCCCAGTCCCTGGGATTCTCCAGGCAAGAACACTGGAGTGGGTTGCCATTTCCTTCTCCAATGCCTGAAAGTGAAAAGTGAAAGTGAAGTTGCTCAGTCGTGTCCGACTCTTAGCGACCCCATGGACTACAGCCTACCAGGCTCCTCCATCCATGGGATTTTCCAGGCGAGAGTACTGGAGTCGGGTGCCATTGCCTTCTCCGATACATACATACATAAGTCCTACCCAAAATGAGTGAGTGCTCTTGCAACTGAGTCCTAAAGGCAAGTATTTATGCCTCATTATCTAGAATTTGATCTCTGTTTAGTAATGAAGATAATTGTAGCTTCCAGAATGAGAAAAGCTAATGCAAATTGTATTTCTGTTGGATTATTTAGTCTCCCCTGGAGGTTGTCAAAGGCAATTTAAGGATGATGTTCCTCTGTAAGGCATGTATCGCAAGGCTTTGAGAGAAGATGTACAATCCAGTGCCATTGGATGACATTCTTGAATTAGGACCTCTTTAAAAACCTATGACTGAAACCTATGACTCAGTGAGCTGAAGGCACTTGGAAGTTAGATCATACACAGCTCATTCTCTCACTCCTGACTGACTTCTTTCTGCTGGCATGAGAGTCAATCTATTTCATAAATCTCTTTGTACAACATCAAATGCCATTACCAATGACATGCTGATTGCTTTAAAATGAATTAACAAAATATGAAAGATTACCTACAGGTTTTTCTTCCTCTAAATTAGTTGAACATTATGGTAAATGTACTTTTCTTAAGACTTAATTTTCTTAAGACATACTTACAATACATCAGTTAAAAAATGTACTTTGTGCAAATAATTGGCTTTAACATTTATATATATTCAAAATATCTGTGTTGTATTTCCCAGCATATTTTGTTTCACATATACACAAAGGTGATTAGTTTACCGGGCTCCACCGTCCCTGGGACTCTCCAGGCAAGAACACTGAAGTGGGTTGCCATTTTCCTTCTCCAATGCGTGAAAGTGAAAAGTGAAAGTGAAGTCACTCAGTCGTGTCCGACTCTTAGCGACCCCATGGATTGCAGCCTAACAGGCTCCTCCGTCCATGGGATTTTCCAAGCAAGAGTACTGGAGTAGGGTGCCATTGCGTTCTCCGGAATCATCTCTTAGTATTATCTAAAACAAAAATGTTATTTAAAAAAAAGGCTTCATAAAGACCAACAAAAATTAATGTGTCCCCTTTCTACCATCACCTCTTCCTTACTCCCCACCCACTCCAGCATTTAAAAATCACTTTATAAATCATCATGGTATAAATGGCTAATGGTTTGATAGATGACTGAGCATTTAATTCCATTGAAAATCCCAATGAGGGTATGTATTAGAAATAACATCTAAGAGGTGCACACTGAATCTGGTGCTCTCCTACAACATGCCTTAGAAGCAAAGAATAGAAATGTGTGGCTGTTCCAACATAAGAAATTGTTATCATGGCTGTGAGGCTTACTCATATGACATTGATTAATAAAGGGTATGTGTAACAGGGAATATAGCCAATATTTTATAATAGCTATAAATGGAGCATAACTTTTAAAAATTATGACTCACTGTAGGGTATATCTATAACTTATATAACATATCAACTGTACTTCAGGTAAGAAAAAAAAAAGTTACTGGATAAAGGGAAAATTTATGATATACATCGAGGTAAATAAAGTAAGAAGGCTGAAAAAAGGAGGAGATTGTTTTCTGGTTTAGTTATACTCATTTGTTTGTTTATTTATTCAAACTGAGTTTGTTCCCCAAGCATTTAATTTGCATTTTATTGGCAATATAGATAACCAATCCAAGAAACAAAAATAGATGCTTATGAAATAGTATAGCTATAACTAACATAAGCTTATCAATGCAGTGGTAGAACTCTTTGCATGGTATGAAGCAAACAGAGGTAAGAGAGTAGTGAACTCACACTTTGGATGGTGAGATTGGGGTGGAGTGGTGTGGTGAGCTGACTCTTAAAGGATGAATAATTGTGAAGGAGACAAGACACCAGTCAGGATAGAGTCACTCAAAGCATAAATGCTGCTGGTGAAGAGTCAGGGATTTGTGAAGAGTCAAGAGTTTCAGGTTTATCTGGAAAAAAAAAAATTTTTTTTTTTAATCACATTGACAAAATTGAATTTGAGATATTAGAGCAGTGTCCAATGAGAAAAGTCTTGCAAGTAGTTTGAAATGAGAATACAATTACAGGTCGATTTAGGAGGCAGAAAAAGTTGCCAATTTTCTTTATCTTTGGCTGTTGTTTCTCAATACATTTCTTATTCTTTGCGTACCTGCTAAATACTTACACCTCTTGAGTTCTTTCCTTTCCATCTTTTCTTACTTGGTACCCAGAATGACTCTGTAACCACTTGCATTGTGCAAATCCTTCACAGCTTTCTCTCCTGAGCTTCAAACATGGGACATTACCATTTGAATATCTCATAAGGATCTCAAACTATCATCAAATAACTTTGTGAAAGTCACTCATTCATGTCTAACTCTTTGCGACCCCATGGACTATACAGTCCATGGAATTCTCCAGGCAAGAATATCAGAGTGGGTTGCCATGCCCTTCTCCAGGGGATCTTCCCAACCCAGGGATTGAACCCAGGTCTCCCCTATTGCAAGTGGATTCTTTACCAGCAGAGCCACCAGGGAAGCCATAACAGAATACTGACAAACAGCATACTGATAAAAGAGATTTCCCCATCCCTCTGTACCTCTCCAGCTCAAGCTTGCCCCTTCCTCCTATGCTTGGTCAACTTGACCACTCAAGCCAGGAACCTGAGAATCATTCTCAATTCTTCTTGTTGTATTGTCTGCAATTACTGTACTTTCATTCTCTGTGGCTCTGTTCAAGATGATTCACACAATGTGCTTCGCAGCATCACTGTGATGTATGGTTAATTCATTCATGTCTGCTGCTGTGATGCCTCTTCTTTTCAAAGATGGTTACTTCTTTAAGAGCAGACGCTATATCATATTCATAGTTGGCCCAGACTTCCGTATCCAGCACATATAAGATGATCAATAAAGAGTTGTTGAACCAAGCCCACATAGAAGGGACTAATTACAAGTAAAAAAGAAGTATTGTAGGGGAAGGTATTTGAATATATCCACTCCGGATGTATTAATAGTGGATCTGGCCAGAAAATGGTCTGGGATTGTGTGGGGGGGAGTTATGCACATGCATACAGACGTGCAAACATATATACAGTTGTGTTGGTGGATGTTTGTGTGTTTCCTCCAAGGTTGCTACAGTCCAGGAGCAGGAGAGAAATGTCAGATGGTGGGTGTGAGTCAGAGTGGCCTGATAGCGGTGTAAGTGTCAGGATGTGGTGTCTCCAGGGTTGAGTGTGGCAGGAGGGGTGTGGACAGAGCAAAGCTGAAGGAGTTCAGGGACAGGTTAAGAAGAGAGTGTGTTAGCCGCAGGTGGAGAAATGGCAAGGGATTGTCCACCCCCTTAATCCTGGAGGAGGAGTATGGTCCTTTTCCACAGAAGCCAAAGCAGGAGTGAGATCACAGATAGTAGGTGTCTGGGTGTTGAAATTTTCATGGCTTAGCTGGACCAAGAGCCTTAGACAGTGAGAGGGGAGAACTGGGTGACTTGCAGGTGGGGGATGATCTCTTAATAACAGGGTGGGAAAAAGCTTTGCTGCCTTTCTGAGCTGGGACTTGCAGAGTAATAATCAAAGCCCAGCAGACTGCAAGCCCCATGGTCTACTGTAGAGAAACCAGCACGTCCTTAGTGAACAGTCACCGCTCTGTGTTGCAGCAACATCAGCCCTGGGAGCACAGCCACAGATGCCAACACCCTGCCCGAGAGATTAGAGAGCCGTGTGTGGTGAGTCACGGGCTGTAGCTGAGCTGTTCCCTGCAGGCTCCTCCTGTGAGTCAGTAGATGAGGACTGACTCCTTGCATGCAAAGTCCCGAACCGAGATGACTTCAGGAAATTGTCAGCAGTGTTTGTGGACCAGAGAATCAGAGGGAGACACAACAGTGGCAAAATGAAGACTTGACACAGCAGAGAAAACAAAGTTGTCTGTTTTGGGGTCTAAGTAGAGTGCTGAACCGACATCATAAGAGATTTTTTTCGAAATACATCATGCACTAGTTTTACAAGGTGATGAGACTATAATAGTCCTAAATTGAGGTGTGTTCAAAACAGGGATTGTCTAGAAAACCTCAGCAAGGTCTTGATGGCCCATTAGAATGCCTCGCCCTCCCACTAAGATCTGAAATCCCTTAGCTGAAGGCTCCCTTGACTGCTGTGTGCATATTCCTGGGAGGGTGGTGTGCTAATCCTGATCAATCATTTACATCATAACCTGACACCACAAATACACCAGGCAAGCTCCACCTGAGAGCCCTTGTCCTCTCTGTTCCTTTTTTCGAGAAGGTTCTGTTCCAGCCACATACAAGGGTTACTCCCTCCTCAAATATTAGTTTCTCAGTGACATCTCTGCTACCCGTATAAAAATTATAATACATCTCCCACCCCCAAATCTCCCCACCCACCTTTCTTACTTCATTTTTCTTCTTGGCACATTGCAACTTAAAAGGCTGTGCATTTACTTATTTATTATCTGTCACCATTCATTAGAATGTAAACTTCCTGAAGGCTGAGGTCTTTACCTATGAACTGCTATGGATTCTGGTGGGGACTTCCCTGGTGGTCCAGTGGCTGAGACTCGTTACTCCCAATGCAGGAGGCCTGGCTTCCATCCCTGGTCGGGAAACAGAGCCGATATGCTGCAACTAAGACCCAGCACAGCCAAATAGATGAGTTGGTTGGATGGCACCACTGACTCAGTGGACATGATTTTTGAGTAGACTCCGGGAGTTGGTGATGGACAGGGAGGCCTGGCATGCTGCAGTCTATGGGGTCGCAAAGAGTCAGACATGACTGAGTGACTGAATTGAACTGAACTGATGGATTCTGGTGGCTCAGATGGTAAAGAATCTGCCTGCCGTGCAAGAGACCTGGGTTTGATTTCTAGGTGGAGAAGATCCCCTGGAGAAGGGAATGGCCACCCACTCCAGTATTCTTGCCTGGAGAATTCCATAGACATAGGAGCCTGGTGGGCTACAGTCCATGAGGTCGCAGGTCAGACATGACTGAGTGACTAACGCGCACAAAACTTAGATCACCCAAACAGTGCTTGATCAATTGTAAGTCTTCAGTTTATACTAGTTGAATGTGTGAATGAAAAAATAGCAAATATATTTTCAGGGTTATTTTGGAGGAAAGGGTGTGTGTATGAGAGAGAAAGAGTGTACATGTAAAATGAAAAGAGACTAATATTCCTGGAAAGATGTTAATCTCACCAAACTGAGGTGGGGGTGTGCTGGAAGGTCTCCAGTACCGTGGACAACCTCCCCCCACCACACAAATTTATCCCAGACAAGCCTGCTAAGGTTTCTTGAACCATGTCAAGTTGGAGGAGTTCAGAGGCCAGTGGAGAGTGTTTCTGTGTTTTTCCTCTTCTTCGAGACTCCCTTCCTTACAGGAGGGACAAAGTGCAAAACCATAAACCACATGGAAAATCCCTTTTCCCTATGGAGATGCACAAAGCTAGCATTCATTCCCAGAGCTTGGCACTTGGGAATGTTGATTTTATCTCCCCACCTACATTTTCTGGAAAACATCTCAGAATAAATCTCTAGCTTTGATTTCACCTTAGGGTTTGTTTATAAGAATTCTCCAAAGATAAGGGAAGTGGCGGGGAAGAAGGGTGGAGAGTTTGGTTACTAATAGCGGCACTGAAGTGGCGCCCATTGCGAACTGTGGGGCTTATGGGCAGTACAGGAGTGTTTACTCCGAGTGTCAGACATGTTGACCCAAACGTGACTAATGAGCCTCGGAAGGAACCCACCAAAAAAAGCCCCTCAGAAGACAGAAAAGAGCACTGGTTTCTCAGCAGTTACCTCAGTCATTTGAACGTGAACAGGTAACATTCTTGCATATCAAGAAAAAAATGAGAAAGAAGTGATATAATGGCTTTGGAAAAGGTGGATGTAAAATACTGGCTTTGAAGTTCTTTTCAAAGCAGTCCAATGGATGATTATAAATACTTTAGCAGAGAGAAGCAGAATTTCGAAAATAAACAACAATTTCCATGTTAAAGAGAAAGCAAGGATTCAAAGAAATTAACTCATTTTGATTTCCTTTCCGAACTAACGTTGTTGATGCTTTTTAAAATTATTGTACCATGCAGTGACTTGTTAAGTATCAAGTTCCAAAATCTGTGATTGATTTACTTGTTATAAAATGATTAGAGCACATTTAAAGTTATTTAGTTGGAGAAGGCAATGGCACCCCACTCCAGTACTCTTGCCTGGATAATCCCATGGACGAAGGAGCCTGGTAGGCTAAAGTCCATGGGGTCGGGAAGAGTCAGACTCGACTGCGAAACTTCACTTTCACTTTTCACTTTCATGCATTGGAAAAGGAAATGGCAACCCACTCTAGTGTTCTTGCCTGGAGAATCCCAGGGACGGGGGAGCCTGGAGGGCTGCCGTCTATGGGGTCACACAGAGTTGGACACGACTGAAGCGACTTAGCAGTAGCAGCAGCAAAGTTATTTAGTAATGATGTTATTTACTTGCATTTTTGACATCCCCTCGGGTGGAAAAGGAGTCTTGATTCCAGTGGGGGAGGCAAACGGTGCCCGAGGGTGAACTTGTCCAAGGGAGGGTGTGACCTTGTGAAGGTCATTTGGCACAAGTTACACAGAAGAAATATTGAGAATCACTGCTGTGCTGAGCAAAAGTTAGGATATTGTTATTCTTGAATCCCAGATTTGATATTATGAATGCAAATTGTTTTTATGGAGTAACTTTATAACAAAAATAATCAAAAGTCTCTTAATACGATAAATAACAACTTAATTAACTCACTTACATCTATATGTGCCCCGGGAATTGGAAAGTTGAAACGGTTGTTCAGCTATCATGTCCCTGGTGCCTGAGCATTTTAGAAAAGTGTTCTTAAAGCTGTTTTGCCTGCACTGTACTTTTTTTTTTTTTTTTTGGTTTGTTTTTGCAGTGGACCTAGTTTGAGTTTCAGACTTCCTTGGTGGCTCAGACAGTAAAGAATCTGCCTGCAAAGCAGGAGATCCAGGTTGGAATCCTGGGTTGGGAAGATCCCCTGGAGAAGGGAATGGCTACCCACTCCAGTATTCTTCCCTGGAGAATTCCATGGACTGAGGACCCTGGTAGGCTGTGGTCCATGGGTTCGCAGGGAGTTAGATGTGACTCAGCAACTAACACTTTCACTTTCACTTAGTTTGAGTTTTATCACCTTCTCTAGCTCCCATTTAGAGATTTTATTATATAGAAATGTGTTCAAATATTATCAAACCAGTTAAGCAAAACTTAGTTACAAAAAAGGCAATAGGAAAGAATCTGCTCCTGATATTTTAAATGACCACAGTAATCCTTACTAGCTTGTCTGAGAATATTTGTGGTTAAAGATTTTTTTGTTAAAAGGTAATATTTATTATGAACATTACTGTATGCCCTTGGAAACAGACCTCTTGTTTTACAAAACAATTGTCTGCTAATTTACCGTAACATATTATTTTAGGTGAACTTCTCTTAATTTCTACTGAAACAGTATCTGAATGAGTCATACCTTTGGAGAGAGAGTCACGCCCATTTCATGCAGAATCAGCTACAATAAAGGTAAGTCAGCCAATAAAGACTTCTTGTGACTAATACTTCTGTGAGTACAAAAGAAGAGAGTGTATCCTCGTTCTTCTTTCTTAACTTTAGGATTAGAACATGGAAGTAATCAGTAAATTTATGACAAGTCAGGCAGAACAGTACAGCAGGGAAAACTTAAGAGATGAACAAAGTAAAATAGCGTGAGAGCCCACATGGAGAGTTGTTTTATGATTCATAACGTGCCATTGTGAGTTTCCATTGTTTGGACCTTGAAATTTCTGTAATTAGAATCTCAAGTCCATAGAGTATGATTTACTGTTCTTTATACCTGCGATTTTCCCCTTTAGAAGTGTGAATAAGCCACCTAAAACCAAACACACACACATAAAAAACAGAGGAAGATTTTTATTCTAAGGCTTTCAGGACTAAAAGGATGATGGGATTTCTAAGGAACATTTTGTTTACTTTTATTTCTAGAGAGGATGCATTAGGTCAGTTGGTCAGAATATGAAACCTGAGTCTTGGATTTGCCCTGGGTGGTCCTAATGTACGTGTAGATGCCCACATATGTGATTTGGCAGGTAAATGTCCCTGCAGGAAACACTCCACCTCCTGACCTATGACCTAATGATAGTGAAATTTTATTTTGTTTTTTAAGTCAGCAGATATTTAAGTATGTAAGATACATACTTCAAGGAGGAGAACAAAGCATTTTCTGTGATTTATACTTTGCCGTGAATTAATTTATCAAACAATTAAAAATTTTATTAACTAGTTACGATCACATTTTAAAGGAAATAGGAAGTAATTATGAAAACCTTTATTGTTGTTTCTGACTCTTTGTGACCCCATGAACTGCAGCATGCCAGGGTTCCCTGTCCTTCACTATCTCCCATATTATATTCTGGAAATAAGGTAATAAAATATGCAAAGGTAAAGACAATTTAACTTCCTTCTATTTTATGTTGAGTCAACTGGCTTTTGTAAATGAAATTCCTTTTCACCTGGCACCATAAATCCTGTTAAACTGTAAAGTGAGGTAATTTTCTTCATACAGTAATTACTATTCTAACATGTCTCCTACTGGAGATTGGGTCAGTAGCAGCATTCTTTTTATGCTGATTGCTGGTTTTCAAGTATATCTACTTTTTTTTCCACCTAAAGCTACCTGGCTGCCCTGTTCTACTTGGTGGAAATGACATAGTTAGAACTCTTAACGGGAAAAAAAGCCCTCCATTCTGTCCTTTTCTAAGGAAGCCCAGCTGAAAAATTCCAGTGATCTGGTGATTCTCATCAGTTTGGCTACAAGATCGCAATTTGATATGAATGAATTCATCTCTATTTGCTTGTGTATTCAGAGGAATTTCTAGTGTCATGTAGGGTAGACAGGACAGGTTCTGTGGATAAGGTGAAAGATTAGTGAAAAAGAAATAGTGCACTCACAATTTGGAGTCACAAGAAGAGAATTGGCTTAGTTAGTTCCTAACTCTACCTTTGATCAACAGATTATTTTTCAGCCTGTTTGAGCATCTGTAAAACAGAATTTTGGATCAGATAATCTAGAAGTTTTGAGTTTGTATGGTTTCAGTGGTTTTGGATGTCACCCTCATAACTTTCTGAGTTTAGTTCATTTTGAAGATTGAAAAAACTTTTTATGTCAGATCTTCATGAGTACCTCTATTAATATGTCCTAAGGGTGTTCTGTTTTGTGTGTGCGTGTGTTCGTGTATGTGTGGTACAGGGGATCTGTTTCCCAGACTAGTGATCCAACCCAGGCCCCCTGCATTGGGAATGTGGAGTCCTAGCCACTGGACCTAAGTACATTCTTATTACTTCTTGACAGAAACTTCATGAAGTAGGGACTGTTACTATCTCCATAAGAATAGTCCAGAGATGTGTGAAAAGTCGAAGTAACTTGCCAAAGACACACAATTAGTAAGTGATGAAGCTGGGATTTAAACTCAAGTAGTTTGTCTCCAAAACCTGAACTCTTAACCATTAACTTAAACACACAATTGAAAACAAAACAAAAACGTTTTAAGTTTATCTTTTGTTAGTTATAACAAAACTTATAATAAGTTTTAACTTATAACTTCCTAATAAGTTTTGATTTTTCACCACTAGCAGATTTTCTTTGCTTAACAACTCATAGTTTCCTAACCAAAATATTCAACATCTCCCGACTTGTTCTTTCAGTGGAGACATCCTTCCCTAACCAAGGTTGGCAAAGTGGTAATAGCGTGCATTGGCTTGTTCTGGAAGCCTTGGGAGAGTCTTTGATTCCTAGAATAGAAGGTCTTATGTTATCCTGACAGCATATGCCTTTGTTGTTAGTTTGCAATTTGAACGAATACTCAAAGACCAATACAAAGAGGGCCCATGAAAGTGTGTACAGAAAGAGTGGCTAGTTAGAAAATCAGCTTAGATTTCAACCACTAGCAGCCATAAATATCTTCTGAGGAAGAATCCATAGCAGTTTATAACAACTGAGAGGAAAGGGAAGATATGGAAAAATACTGTCAAAAGATGTTGGACTAAGGGTTTATTATATATTAAAATTTTTTTACATACAAAAAGTTGTACATAATTAATATATACAACTTGATGAGTTTGAGATAAGTATAAACCCATGAAACCATTATCATAATCTATACCATAAACTTATGTATCACCTTCAAAAGTCTCCTCCTACACTCTTTATTACTGTTACTTTGTGCATGTGACAAGAACACTTAATGTAAGACTTACCCTCTTAATAAAATTTTAAGTATATAATACAGAGTTGTTAAGTATAAGCTTTATGCTACACATTAGTCTATTGAACTTATTTATCTGGTACAACCGAAACTTTGTACCCATTGACTAATAGCTTCAGTTCCGATTACACCTGTTTTTACTGATCAAAAGTTGTGGGTGTCTGCCCTGGATAAGCATAATTAAGATTAGTTAAAAAAAGATAAAAGTTTGGTCAAACAAGGCCTCTTCATTGTGTCTTACTGAAAGAAATTTAGGTGGAAAATCTAGGTGATTCTTTTCTTTTTAATTATGGATCTAGAGAGCAGATTCCTTGTATGGAGAAACTTTGTGTCTGCAGCACCACTAAATATTAGTATTTGGTCCATGGGTCTAAGAATGAAAAGACACTGCTTCAGCTATACCAGGCTACGTGGCTACTGGTGGCAAATACCATGTGCTTGTGGTGCATGTGTAAATGTGTGTGTGTGTGTGTGTGTGTGTGTATGTTTCTCCTGGTAGTTAGGACCATAACAATCAGTACTAGTGAGTAGGACATGGAAGGCGTGACTAAGTTAATCTCACATTTTGTGTTTAAATACCCAATTTTGGTTTAGTAACAATGCCTCCTTGCAGGAGCAGAAACCATATCATTATGCCATTTACATAAATCCAGGATTACCTGATTCTGTACTGCTTTATAATTAAGAAAGTTCTTTGCAACCCTCTTTTGATTATGAAAGACTTTAAGTATTTCCTCTACCTTCTACAGAAATGAGGACATACTTTTTCAGTATCAATATTTTGCTTTTATCATAACTCGATGCTCTGTTTTTATACAAAATTTACTGTTTGCTAACTTAATAGTGACAAATTCAGCCCACAGGAAATATTAGGGATATCCTGAGGCATAAAATTAAAAATAAGGTGGTCCCATATCCTTCATGGGAATAAAGGTATAAGTAGAATTGGCTTTAGGTAGTAAATATTTGCTGTAGTTGTTAAAAATTTGTTTTTTCCCACAAATCATGGAAACACTGAGGTAGAAGGACTCATTTAAAGTTATTATTTTTAAAAAACAAAACAAAAACCAAGTTCACAGATACAGAGAACAGACTGGTGATTGCCAGAGGTGAAGTGGTTGGGAGATGGGCAAAATGGGTGGAATCAAAAGGTACAGACTTCTAGCTATAAAATAAATAACTTCTGGGGATGTAAGGTACAGCTGGGTCATATAGTTAGCAGTATTGAACTGCATATTTAAAAGTTGCTAAAAGAGTAAACCTTAAAAATCCTTATCACAGGAAAAAGATTTTTTTGTATGGTGAAGGATGTTAACTAGACCTATTGTAATAATTTTGAAATATACATAAATATAAAAAAAATTTAACATATAAAGTTATTTTTATATCTAGATGCATGTCACATTACCTCTTCTGTTAAAGTGTGTTATCAAAGTAATTTTTAAGGAGTTTACTGGGAAAGAAGTTCCATGACCTCCAGGTAGCTTGTTTCTGTTATGAAATGTGGAGGAAAGCTGCTTACTGTGACCTGAAAAATAAACTCACATAGTCTTCAAAATAGTGGCAAATCAAGTGTGTACATTTTCTCATCTGTCCCTACCTTTTTATTTCTCTACCTGTATCTTTCAGTTATAATATATATATGCCAGCATTCTATCGCTTCTTTAATCTTTAGAATTATATTTGGATTTATGATCTTTTTATTTTATAATTTTCATTGTTTTCTTTCCAGTTTTTCATATTCTACTTAAATTCTTAGATCTGAAAATAAACAGATTATTCTGAGAAACTAATAAGTATTAATATTGCTGAATGATACAGATCAACTTTTACATTTGTGTCATTTATTCTATGATCTTAAGGAAGTTACTTTGATTCTCTGAGTTTCTGTTTTTGTGGCTATAATCTCAAAGTTACCATAAGAGATAAACTAGAATATAACTCTCTTGGCTGTCTGGTAGACCTCAAAAGTATCATTCTTCCTTTTTTGGTAACTGCATCTGTTTACACTTCAGACCATCATTATGTTGAGTTTTAACTATACCTGCATTGTACTTAGATTTTTTTGTTTGTTTGTTTTGCATTTGTTAAAAAAAAAAAAAAAGGCAATGTATAAAAGAAAAAAAAAAGCAAAGACACCAACCTGTGTAACGGCCTGTGTCTTGTCTTGGAGGGGATCATGGTGATCTTTGGATCAGGCAAAGCAGAAGGAATCTCAGTATTCTTTGTGGAAGATGTGTTGTTTCTGGCACCTGGAATTTAAATGATTACCTTCTTTTCTCATCAAATATCCTCCTTATGTTGTTGAGCAAGCGTTAAATCATGTGATCTCTGATTTCACTATTACTCTTATAAACTCAGTAAAGGAGTTGAGAAAATACTGGATTGCCAATAACAGGAAGGAAAGATCCTTAACTTTTACTTAATTGCTAGTTGTTTCTTAATCACCAGTTACATTGAAGCTAGTCAGTTGAATGTATTCATTTACACCTTACTTGACTTTTGAAAATTAGATAAGAGAAACTGATCTTGCTGTTTTTATTCCTTCACCTTCCTATGAATAAGAGGAACTGGTGATATTTTTGGGATTTACCTGCATGGTTTTCATTTTCCTGGGGTTGATCTAGGACATCTGAGTTAAGCCATCCACTTTTCTTCACTCAACATTCACTCAAATCCAGTTTCTGCTCACCTTACCCCAGGTCCAAGTTGAATTGTCTGTATTTAAGAATGAGGAGGGTCAGCGAAACCAAGATGTGAGGCTCTGAAGGGACTTGTTTTGTGGTATCCCTTTAAAGGAAGACATAAAAATAACATACTTTTGTTGTTGTTGTTCAGTTACTAAGTTGTTTCTGACTCGTTTGTGACCCCATGGACTGTAGCCCGCCAGGTTCCTCTGTCCATGGGATTTTCCAGGTGAGAATACTGGAGTGGGTTGCCATTTCCTTTTCCAGGGGATCTTCCTAACCCGGGGATCAAACCCATGTTTCCTGCTTGGCAGGCAGATTCTTTGCCACTGAGCCACCTCAGACATTTACTGGCAGACACACTCACTGCAGGGGCTGATGGCTGTCACCAAAGTCATGGTACATTTTTGTCATCATGTTAGGCTATAAACCTTACCTTCTCCTTCTCCACCTTTTCTCTCTTGAGTCTTCATAGGGTGTCAACATTTTTGCCTGAGAGACCACTCCAAATTACCCAATAGATCATAAATGAGTTAAATCATCCAGTTAATAAAAATCTGCCCTGACCTCATCCAACATCTATTTCCACCTGAAGAAGAGATGCCAAGTCCCCATGTACTTCCTGTTGGGGAGGATTCAGAAAAAGTGTCAGCTTTAAAAAAAAAATAAAAGAAAAATACTGATAAAAATACACATGCAATCACTTTCTTACATCATATTTGTTAATAGTTATTAACTGCAGAGAATAGTTCAGTTTTTGCTAAATGGTTAAGGAAGTACTCATAAATTTGTTGCCAAACAGTTTTATTATAACAATGTTACCACTCTATAAGTTTTAATATATACTGTTTAAAATTTATAATACATCAAGTAAAAAGATAGTTTTTAAAGAGTTTTTCTGCTTAAAACATTTTTTATTTTTAGTGAAAAAATACAGATACATTTTTGCTTTGAATTTAATTTTACATGGCAGATTAAAATTATAGGTCCTCTTAGATAAGAGTGATCTACTTTTCTTTCAAAACTCCTTTAATTTCACTTTCCCCCTTATTTGACTTTACTACTGTGGCATAGTTTCCTCTGCAGTTTGGCAGTGCAGCAAAATTCCCATTTCATGAGTTGGATTTTAAGAGGAAATATTAGAATACCTTGAGGATCGTGAAAACACTTCTGAACTTGGAACAAGGGTTATTCTGATTATTAGTTTAATTCTCATGCATAAACAGAGTCACAAGTCAGCTCTGTGTGTTCTAGACCCCAGAGCAAGCTTCTGTTGAGAATAGGCCCCGGAGGTAACAGCAAGGCAACTTCCTCAGGACCTGCAAGGCTGCTCCAGAGGGTCTAGTTCCTCTCACCTCAAGGTGGCCTCTGCAGACCTTGTTGCTACAGCAACCTTGTGTTGGAAGAAGTGATTGCCTGTGCTTCTTGGGCTTTCTGTTAGTCATGACACCAGGGAGAGGGAAGAATGCTAGATGTAAGGACATTTTAGGGGGTTTCCTCCCAGCCAAGAATCCTTAGGATTGCACCCTTCTGTGTTAAAACACAAACACTTTATACTTTGCCTTTCATCTGAAAACAAATATAGATTTGAATTTGGCAAAAACCAGAAAAGATTATTTTATATACAATTAGAGACAATAGAGCCAAACAATGACCTTGTAAAGACTCAGCTAAGACAATAATGTTAATAAGAGGTAGGGTGCTCTCTATGGGCTAAAGGATGAGGACCTTGAATGATTAGAAATGACTTGAAGAACTACATTGTCATCAGGGTGACACACGTGAAATGACATATTCTAAGCCGTCACTAACCTAACATGGTTATACTCAAGGATTAAACAGTGGTAGCAGCTTCATTTAAACGGAGTGAGGCTTAATAAAATTGTTACTCATAATCTCTTTCTATATCCCTTTTTGACCTGAAACATGGTATATAATACACATTCACAAATTTCACTATGTGTTACTCTAGTCAGAGGCCTGTTTTGCTTGTGAGAAAAGCCATATTTTGTATTCCTAGGAAGTCTGTAGACATTGTTAACATGATAAATATCACTACACATCATATGTAAGTTACATCTACCTACTAACATTTAAAAAATAAAGAGTAATTTTCAAAGACTATTAACACAGGATTACTGTTATTGAGAAGTGTAGGGAGGGGCTTAATGTAAAATATTTTCTTTAGGTAGATCCTTTCAAGGTGATTTAAAAAAACACAAAAATATTTACACCTTACTGAACTTTCCTAAATTTCCTATGATACTTCTATTTCAAAACTGTCTTATTGTGAGAGTATGAGGAATATAGATGCAGCAAGTTTAATGTGTAAACCAATACCCTTAGCTTGAGCAAAAGATGTCCCTACGGTCTCCCAACACCCAGAAGATGGAAGAAGTTCAAATGCAACTATTTTCTTTTCCCCAAGCAGCTCAAAATGCTTTAGCAAAGACTTTATGATTCTTACATCATTACTAATGATGTAAGCAAAGGTGAAAGATTCAAGAACTGGGGGTCTTGACTCCAAGTCCTTAATCCACAAAACACACTGCATTTGAAGTTTAAAAATTATTAGGAAATTTCCCACTGAATATGATCTTAAGATATTTCAGAAAACATTTAAGATCTACTAGGACTTGAATTTGAGAAGTAAGAGTGACCACACATCCAGTGTGGGGATATAAACTAGACAATTTAGATTGTAATCATGACCAGTTTATGAAAGAGTAGCAAATAAGTGCCAAATCAGACCAATACTATGAGATTTGCTGTGCTATTTTGAATAATTTGGTTCAAGTATCCGTATTTGGCCAGTATGTAATTCCAGTTCACTCTGCTTATATCAGACGGGAAGAAGGATCTTCAGTAAAGATCTTACTGTCTGATCCTCGTAGCTCTGTAGGACCATGTAGGTTACCAGTAATACTAGGAATCGGACAAATCACTCTTTCCGTCACTATCACATTTTGTGTGAGAAGTGGATCAAAAACGGCAGCGGGAGGTTGCACAAGGGAACCAGAAGAAGCCGAGTAAGTCTCCGTTACCAGATAGCTACCATGCTGCAAAGGGTCAGCGATGGAAATGGCGGGCTGGAGGACAGAACTGGAAGCAGACAGCGCAGATGCCCCCTGGCTGCCTGACAAAGTCTGGTACCTAACAGACTCTGACTGCTGGACTTGTACGTGTTGGCCACAGGCGTCAACCCTAGAACTGCTGTCTTTGGTAGGCGGCTGAGAGCTTTTGGTTTCGTCATCCATCCCGAGGCTTATCTCGGCCAGCTTTTTAAATTTGGGGCCGAGGGAGTCCAAGAAACTCTCGTCAAAATCGTCGGCAATAAAACTGCAACAACCCAGGGAGCCAATGGGAGAACTGGGGGCCTCCATTCCTTCATTATCATAGATCAGCAAGCAGTCATTTGCTTCCTGGCTGTCGTCTTCATCTGCACAGGCAAATGCTTTCTAAAGGTGGAGAGAAGAGGAGAAAATGAACTGTAAGAGACATTCAGGGGAAGGATGTAATACCTTTCGTAGAACTCAACATTTGATTGTGACTGTGTGATTGAGGTAATCCATTGAAGTCATGTACAGATGTGAGAGTTGGACCATAAGGAAGGCTGAGTGCCAAAGAATTGATGCTTTTGAATTGCAGTGCTGGAGAAGACTCTTGAGAGTCCCTTGCACAGCAAGGAGATCAAACCAGTCAATCCTAAAGGAAATCAACCCTGGATATTCACTGGAAGGGCTGATGCTGAAGCTGAAGCTCTTTGGCCACATGATGCAAAGAACCAACTCACTGGAAAAAACCCTGATGCTGGGAAAGATTGAGGGCAGGAGAAGGGGGGTGACAGAGGATGAGATGGTTGGATGGCATCACTGACTCAATGGACATGAGTTTGAGCAAAATCAGGGAGATAGTGATGGACAGGGAAGCCTGGCATGCTGCAATTCATGGGGTCCCAAAGAGTCGGATATGACTTATCGACTGAATGGCAACAACAACAAAAGAAGTAAGGGCATACTCCATATTAGCAGTCTTGTTACAGAAGTTATCTGTGTTTGGAGAATGATGCAATTGACATTCCTTCAAACTTGAGTCTGTTGTAGGCTCATATTTGAACTCTTGAGTTTTAAGACTTGCATTGACACAGACTTAGCCATACAGAGCAAATGTGTGTGGAGCCTGGAGGTTATTTGCTGGGCCATCTGTGAGGGTCCCTGTGTGTGTTTGGGTTACTGCAGGTCATTGTGTGGGGCAGGGTGCAGGCTTCCTCACCATCTGAGGCAGCTCTCACCAGCCAGGGGCCTTGGCCAAGACACTCTAACCCTTGGGAGACTCTGACCCCTAACTGGGAATCTGATCCTTCCTATCAGTCTGTCCTCAAACACTGTGTCAGCCTTCATCTGCTTGGCCACGAGGACAAACGCCATCACTTACAGCTCTGATAGCAGAGTTTAGGTGAGATCCATTCTATTGATGCACCAACCAGGAGGCAAGCTACCTGCCTCCCAGCGTCCTCTCTGCCCTTCACCCCTGTCCCTTTGTAGATTCTCTGCTTCCTGACACCTCGCCTCATTTTGGACCACATCCCTTGTTTCCCCTTTTATGTTTGGGTCATTAAAGTTTCTTCAGCATTTTTGAACATGGACTCCTTGACAATGTGAAGAATACTATAACCCTCTTGGAAAAATGTATGCCGATGTATTCTGACATACTTCATGGTACAGGAAATGAGAAATAACTGCTTTGTATGTCTAAAGAGGATGCCGCTGATCTGAAAAGCAGAGGGTTTTGCTTTCTGTTGTTATCTCAGTGGGAGGAATGAGCTGCCATATTCTCTCATTTTGTGTCTACCCATCCCTTTCTTTTGACCAGTAGCTGGATTTTGGCAGCTACCTTAGGTTATCCTTGTTATTTTAACAAGGAGCCTTTACCTCTTTTTTCTTGTCTTATACCAAGCTACAAAAGAACCGAAATGTAAAACCGAAGTTCACTCAAGTAGAAAGATCTCTAATGTAAACAAGATAACAAAGCCACAGAGTTTTCCACCAGATTACCTGAGAAAAGTAGGAGTCCAGGAATTTCATGTTGATTGCCCCTTCCCCAAAGTCCTTGTTGGTTCCTCCCGTGGAATGCCTTGTTCTCATCGTCCCGGACTGTCCCACGGAAAAGTTGCTCAGACCAGCGGTTGCTCCGAACCCCGTGGCACCCCCAGATCCTGCAGCTGCTCCAAGATTGGTGGTCAGTTCCATTCCCGAAGCTCCTTCTACCACCGTCCCTCCAGCATATGTGTTTGTACAGACTTCTAAAAACAGGGAGAAAGTGCTGTAACATCTCATGCTGCGATTTGTTTTGTTTTGGTTTTTACTGATCTTTGATATCCAAGAGCTCCTGCCAAATAAAGCCAGCATGTGGGAGAAAATACGATTTTATGACTCACTTCATGACTCAAAGTGAGAAGAACACCCCACAGTCTGTAATGTGAGAGGAACAGAGGAGGTGAGGGAGTAACAGAGGGTGTTGTTTTCAGAGAGGTATTGTTTCTGAAACCATACTGATTAAAAAAATAAAATAGATTTTCAGTGACAACAGCCAGAAATGGAAAAGTATAAATGAAATATTCAGCGCACAGCCATGGAAAGCTTCTAATGTGATGCTTGTTTTCAGGAAAAAAGAAGTTGTAATTTAGCTGTCATATTGGCTCAATATGGAAACCAAAGAGGAAACATACATAATGTAATCATGCAAATTAGCCAATGCTAATTAGGTGTCTTAGTGCCTAATGAAAATTTAATGAGCTGTGACTATTCTGCCTATTACCTTTACACTGCATTTTCATGGAAAGCTCTTTTTCCTAGAGAATTCAAAATATTGTTTTTGTGATGTAATGGGAGAAGCAAATAAGGATTAAGGTAGCTGATAAAGACAGATAGTTACATTTTGGGGGCGATCTTATGTAGATTTTTCAGGCTGGACATTTAAAAACAATCTATTGCTAAGCATGGAATTAAGAAAAATTTGAATATTAGGCATTAGATCTTATTGTTCTATAGGCTTCCCAGGTAGCGCTAGTGATAAAGAATGTGCCTGCTAATGCAGGAGACATAGGGGATTTGGGTTCGACTGAAGCAACTTAGCATGCTTCTTGTTCTAGTTTACACCTTAGTGTGGCACTGAGATAAGATGAATGAAATAGTCGTTTGGTAAGCTAAAGAAATAAATAATTTCACTTATATGACAACACAAGCGATCCTTGTCCCATTATGATTAAATATTGTTGTTGTTTAGTTGCTCAGTTCAGTTCAGTTCAGTTCAGTCGCTCAGTCGAGTCCGACTCTTTGTGACCCCATGAATCGCAGCACGCCAGGCCTCCCTGTCCATCACCAACTCCCAGAGCTCACCCAGACTCATGTCCATCGAGTCAGTGATGCCATCCAGCCATCTCATCCTCTGTCGTTCCTTTCTCCTCCTGCCCCCAATCCCTCCCAGCATCAGAGTCTTTTCCAATGAGTCAACTCTTCGCATGAGGTGGCCAAAGTACTGGAGTTTCAGCTTCGGCATCATTCCTTCCAAAGAAATCCCAGGGCTGATCTCCTTCAGAATGGACTGGTTGGATCTCCTTGCAGTCCAAGGGACTCTCAAGAGTCTTCTCCAACACCACAGTTCAAAGGCATCAATTCTTCGGCGCTCAGCCTTCTTCAGAGTCCAACTCTCACATCCATACATGACCACAGGAAAAACCATAGCCTTGACTAGACGAACCTTTGTTAGCAAAGTAATGTCTCTGCTTTTGAATATGCTATCTAGGTTGGTCATAACTTTTCTTCCAAGGAGTAAGCATCTTTTAATTTCATGGCTGCAGTTTGCTCAGTCGTGTCCAGTTCTTTTGTGATCCCATGGACTGTAGCCTACCAGGCTCCTCTGTCCATAGGATTTTCCAGGCAAGAATACTGAGTGCGTTGCCATTTCCTACTCCAGGGGATCTTCCTGACCCAGGGATTGAACCCCCATCTCCTGCACTGGCAAGCAGATTCTTTACCACTGAGCCACTAGGGAAACCCATGATTAAATACAAGAATTGGTTATTGAATTGAAATCAGGTTCCTGTTCTGGGGAAGAAAGAAGGGCAACAAGATCTAGGATGCGCCCACATGACACTTTAACTGCAAATATTACCAGTGTTAACAGGCAGAGTTGGATGGTGGGTACATAGTGTGTTTTATATTCTCCTTTACATTTTTCTATATATGTAAAATTCTTAACTTATTAAAAAATTAGTAATCAACTATCAGAGAGCTATACTTCAGTTTACCGAAGTTTGGAGAAATATAACAAATCTTCTGCTAGTAAAAATAGTGACATCAGTAGACAAATGAACTTACTGAAGTCAGAACTAGGTCACAAAATTGACTTCTATACTAACAGTAAACCGATTCACTGAAACCCTGTTTCAGTGGTAATATCTCAGTGTGTGCACAAATTATTAAGGAGAGAATTTAGAACATTTCTTAGTTTTTAATATTTCTTATTTAACCCATTGTTCCTTTCAAAAATAAATTCGATGTTCACTTACCAGAATTTTCCATGAAATCAACTCCATTGGCAGTTACAGGTGGCACACAGATATTTGTGATTTCCTACAAGCAATATGCAAAAAATATATTTAAAAATTAACCAGATTTCACCAATATAAGTGAAATACACTCCCTTTTAAATGGAGACATTACAAGAATTCCAAATTCTTGCAGGAGTAACCGTTTTTATGATGTGACATCTGAAGAGCTAAGATCCTAAAAGGCTCCATTCATTTCAGCACTCTCATAGGTCCTTGATGGTCAGGAGTCTTATTTTTTATACCCCATTACCCCCCCTTTCTATCTAGTATGTAAATTTAAGTTTGCTCTGTTTGAGTGAAGTAAATGTTTTACAAAGTGGATCTTCACCTTGTCTTCAGGTTGGGCTCCTTCAATTCCCCACGGGTGAATTGTTCCTTCTGAACCATCCGGCACTGGGACAAAGCCACCGGTCACTCCCCCAATAGGACCTGCCCCACAGTCACAGGTCAGCAGCAGGAGGAGAGCCACTAGTATGAAGGAAAACAAAGTAGCAGAAGATTTGAATCACTTGGAAATGACTTGACAGGGCAATTGTTGGAAACATTACAAAGAAATACAGTATCTTTAATGCTTATGGAAAATCTAATAGAAAGCAAAATTAATTTCTACAAGGTAAAATTTGATAAACTAAGCGTACTAAAATTTCACATAATTATGAAACTGAAGGAGACAGATCAGATTATTCTTGCGACCTGTATATTTTCTTAAAAGAGGCACTGTTTGATGAATGATAATAGTGGTCATTCATTTCCTCAATTATTTTCTATAATATATTCTTATTATTATTGCTTTTATTTGTACATATTGAAGCTCAGTATATGATGTGGGGTGAATACACACCTGAATAGTCAAGATTTTAGGTGGGCATTATAATGATATGGTAATCTGGTCTCTAAACATCTCTTTATAGAATAGCAATTAACCTACAAACTCCCTCTGCAAGTGATGATCTAATGTCTTTACACTCTTAATGGTGACTTAGGAATCCTTAGCTTGGAGGGGCCTTCCTGCCTGGGTAATTATCATTCTTTCTGTGCAGATAGGTCACATCTTGGCAATAAGATTAACATCATTTAGAGTCGGACACGACTGAAGCGACACAGCAGCAGCAGGCTAATAGGCCAAGAGAGAAATGAAACACTTCCCAGGCTGGGTGGTCGATGACCCCACCTCCACCTCTGCCCTGCGTGCTGGATGTTTGTGTCCGACTGAGTTTGTGTCTGATTCTTGCGATCCCATGGACTGTAGCCTGCTAGGCTCCTCTGTCCATGGGATTCTCCAGGCGAGTATACTGGAGTGGTTTGCCATTTCCTTCTCTAGAGGATCTTCCCGACCCAAGAATCTAACCTGGTTCTCCCGCATTGCAGGCAGATTCTTTACTGACTGAGCTATGAGGGAAGTCCTGCCCTGCAGAAGGAAAGCACTAAATCCTAGTTTGAATTCTTTTACTTACTGGAAGCTTAGTGAGGGGTTTAAGAGTATATAGGCTTTGGAGTCAGTCTTCTAGGGTTTGAATTTTGGCTTCACCATTCACCAGCTGGACAAATTACATCATCTTTTCTTGCCTCCATTAACTATCCGAAGAATGGGAGGATATATAGTATCATAGATTGTTGTGAGGATTATGAGTTAATGGAGATAAAGGATGGTATTGAGTGCCATGAGAGGACTCCCTAGTATTGTTTGAATGAGCTACATCAGTTACACAAATTAGGTCAGTTACATATATATATATATATGTAAATATATGGTGAAAAAATTAGGCCAAGTATATAAAATAAAATAAGTTGGACAAAGCACATTTTCTCAGAATTTAACATAATGTTCATATAAGTGATACCTCTAAAGGCTTTATTGCCATCCTCAATTCTATGACTTAATTAAATGTATGGGAAGGGTTGAATAGTTTAAGTGGGCAAATTTGTTTTGAAAAGTGATGAATATATATATGTATGGTCAGTATTTTTAGATGAGTATAACAGTATTTTAGAAGTCTTGTTGATCATTGTATGTACAATATGTATTCGATTTTTATATACGCATCCAGGGAAAGTTTTTCAAAGTGTTGACTGTGTTTCCACAGAAACATGTGTATGTTCTGTCCACAAAATTCAAGATATGATCTTTTGCAAATGGTAGGATCACATGAAGTAAATATGACTGTGGGAATATCACAGTATATTTCCTCTGACTGCCATCCTGAGCCATAATCCCAAGTGCATAGTAGTCTAGAGGATATATCTGTACCTCAAAATTCAACATTTCAAAATCAGATTTATGATTGCCACCCTACTTATCTGCACTTCGTCTGATATTTTCAATTTCATTTAATGGTTTCAGTAGCAACTGAATTCAGTGGTTCATCTGGACTTCTCATCCATTCATTCTCTCCATTAGTCTCCAGATCTTCTACATTTATTCCAACTGTGCCTCCCATACCTATTCGTTCCTTTCCAGTCTTATGCCGTGGCGCAAAACCTGGCCTTCATCATCCCATGTGAGTTATAATATTACAATAACCTCCTAACTCTTCTTCCCTTTTTAATTTGCAGTACACACTGCTGTCAGTGTTATCTATCTAAAATACAAATAAGATCATGTCGCTCTTTTATTCAGATATTCTCAGCAACTCTCCCTCTTGGAATGGAACTTGTCTTATATCCCTGGGTATGGTCCAGTGTCTCCTAGTTCATAGTCTATGGGAACTTGAATAGAATTTGTTGTATCCTACTATTGTGTGAAAATTGTATAAATCTTAATTATGTTGAATTGGTTCATAGTACTTTTCAGGTCTACTCTATCCTTCTACATTTCTGTACATTCTGTTAGTTTTTCAGAGTTTGATATTGCAACTCTAAAAATCTAAATTTACCTACTCAAAAAATAATTGTCATATGTAGTGGAACTATAACTATACAAATAACTTTGTATTCTCTAACTCTCTCCTGTAAATGTGTTATCATACTTTCATAATTCAAAAATATAAAAAAGAAAGAGAAAAAAATATGTGTGTGTAAATTCCCTTAATGTGTTCAGTAAACTTCATCATATTAAGTTTGAGCCTTAAAGGAGTGTATTTTCAGGTGAAAAGCTGTTTTGAGGAAATTCTGGATTAAGCAACAACTTCTCAGAGTGCGATATATTTATGTGCATTGTAAAGCTCAAAGCTTATGCTATCTTAGAATTTTTCCTAAATTTTTTTGGTCAGGACTCTATTGTATTTTAGAATTTCATGAGACTTGTAGAGGGAAAAGACATTTTAGAAAGTACTGTGATCCTGGATAAAGTCATTATTTTGACCGTGAACATTACAGGCAGTGTGTAGACTGTCCATGCTTTCTTTTCGCCTTTCTTTGATTCTCTGGTGCTGGTTTCTATATGTCTAACATACACGACCTGCTCTGCTGTATTATAAATATAGATTGTTGGCAAGTCACGTGTTAACTTTAAACATTTCTGGGTCTTCCTGAAGATGTCAGCACACCCCCTGCCCCCACCTCACCCTGTGAGCTCTGCCTCTAAAACAGCTGCAGAGATGCTTTGTCCATGCACATGCTACCATACCCCTGGCATACTCACACAGTAGCAGCAAAAGGCCGAGGAATAGCAGGCCGATGGCGGCGGCCCCCATCCTCCCAGAGCCCTCTCCAATTATGGGATTAGTGGTGGTGGGTGGAGGCGGTCTTTGACAGATGTCCCTGTAGTCACATTGGCAGACTTCCAGGGTCAAGCTCTCTGGTGCCTCGCACCGCCTCCCCTCACTGTCCGTGACCACGATGGAGATTCTGTACACTCCGGGAGAGACTGGCTGTGGGGCTGTGAGGAGTGCGGATGTAGCTGTAGGGGAACCATCAAACACATCAGCAGTAGGACAAGGTGTCTCTGGCTCTTAAAACTACTTGTTGTTTTGGGTGAATAGGGCCACAGTTGACACATCACTGTCACAAATAAGTAGGGTGAGACTGGAGCAGTTATGAGGGTTGTTGGGGTTCAGTTGGGTATACATTATTTCAGAAAAGAGCAAGCGATAGATGAGGTCATTTACAAAGGACTTGAAGTGGCCCGATAGTTACTTTTGTTGTTTTTTAGTCACTAAGTCATGTCCCACTCTTTTGCAACAGAGGAGCCTGGCAGCCTACAGTTCATGGGATTTCCCAAGCAAGAATACTGGAGTAGGTTACCATTTACTTCTCCAGGGGATCTTCCCGACCCAGGGATTGAACCTGTGTCTCCTGCTTGGCAGGCAGGTTCTTTACCACTGAGCCACCTGGGAAGCCCTGCTGGTCACTATGAAATCTAAAAAGAGAGAAGATTCTTATTATGTCTAATGGCTTTTTCTATGAGACTCCTGGAAAACATAGGAAATGTGAAATTAGCATTATAAAAGTTAGGAGAAAAGTACGGATGGATTAACTCTTGCCCATTGGCTTATGAGTTTGAGAACTTCAGCCTACCATGCTTTCAAAATTCCTAACTAGTGACAGACTAGGGACAACCGTGAGCAGGCTGACCCCTCCAGTCTGCTGACAGGCTGGCCAGTTAGGAAAAGTTTATGTATTTAGAAATCTAAACAGCTCAGCAGTAAAATAGGTGCCTGACTGTAATCTTTTCATTATTTATTTATTTTGGTATACTGAGGAGATACAGATAAAAAATTGAAAATATAAAATATCCAATAGTTAGAGTCCACATGAGAAAAACAGAAAATTTTAAATAGTGCTAATATCTTATATTGTTCCTTTTCTGAAGACAGAGGAAATTCATGAGGATAGGACATCATCTTCATTGCAAAGAATTTTTAAAATTGGACATGAGTCTGAGTGAACTCCGGGAGTTGGTGAGGGACAGGGAGGCCTGGCATGCTGCAATTCATGGGGTCGCAAAGAGTTGGACACGACTGAGCGACTGAACTGAACTGAATATCTTATGTTGTTCCTTTTCTGAAGACAGAGGAGATTCATGAGGATAGGACATCATCTTCATTGCAAAGAATTTTTAAAATTACTCTTGGAACGGACTTGCTCCCAAATGGACTCCCTCTTAACCTTCTGGAAATATAAAGAAGCAGCAGTTTTCATTTGTAGAAACAGCTTTACAATTACTCACCATCTCTTCCTGAGATACTCCATACAACTGGAAGTTTTACGCTTTGGTCTTCGACTGAAAATTCATAGGGGCCAGCATATTTATCCCTTTCCAGTAGTGAAGCTCTGACAACCACGGAAGGTGACGAACTACAGACTGCTTCCTTTTCCAGGGCAATTGTTGGACAATTTTCATTAAAGTCAGGTACTAGGACATATATGGTGCCTGTAGAAGTTTTATGGGTGTTTTCTGTAAGAATAACATTTTAGAGTTAGAGAACTATACAGAGCAAGTTGTGCAAAATAAAGAAACAAATAAATAAGCCCTTGAAATGTCTCTCACATGCATGGACTTCTCTGGTGGCACAGTGCATAAGGATCCACCTGCCAGCACAGGGGACATGGGTTTGATCACTGGTCCAGGAAGACACCACATGCTGTGGAGTAACTAAGCTCGTGCACCTCAACTACGAAGCCTGTGCTCTAGTGCCTGTGAGTTGCAACTGCTGAGCCCACATGCTGCAGCTACTGAAGCTGAGAGCCTGTGCTCCGCAACGAGGGAAGCCGCCACAATGAAAATCCCGTGCACCACAACTAGAGAGTGGCCCTGCTTGCTGCAACTCGAGAAAGCCTGAACACAGCAAAGAAGACCCAGTGCAACCAGGAATAAATAAATAAATATTAGAAAAAAATGATCTCACGTGCACCAGATTGGTGTGTGTACTCATGAAATTGTGTCTGTTATTCCTACAAATAAAAAGATGTCACCCAATTTCTGTACCCGGTTAAAAGGAAATCTAATTATCAGCTTGGCTGCTGTCTTTAATTAGTTTAATTAGCTTGTTGTTGTTCAGTCACTAAGTCATGTCTGACTCTTTACAGCCCCATGGACTGTAGCCTGCCAGTCTCCTCTGTCTATGGGATTCTCCAGGCAAGAATACTGGAGTGGGTCATTTCCTTCTCCTGGGGATCTTCCTGACCCACAGATGGAATCCTGCATTAGCAGGTGGGTTCTTTACCTCTGAGCCACCTTAATTAGTAGCATCAGCTATTCAATGTGATTGGAACCAAGACCTTTAAGGTGATAAATCCACTGATTATGAATGAAATCAACATAAAAATCATAGTTTTCTTAAATATATTCTAGTGCAAGAGCCCAGACTGTGTGGAAGATTTCTGCTTTTAAAGCTTGAACCAAAGTATTTGGAATAAACTATGATTTATTTTTATTACCCAAGATATAAGATCTCTCAGTGGTGGGATTAAAAATTACTTCTGTTGTTTCCCTTAGTGCTTTTTTCTGTTTTTCCAGATAATATGATTTTTTATTTTATTTTTATGTTTGCTGAAATTGCCTTGAGTATAAATTAATTTTACACTTAGGGAAGCACATAGTCAATGTGCTTTGACCAGGTGCTTCATTTAGAAGATTTTTCAGCAGATTTTTCCTGTTCTAGGATATAAGCATATAAGTCTCTGTAAGTAACTCACTCTGTGTGTAAGTAACTCACAAAGGCACCTCACATTTGAGCTGAACTTCCCTGATAGGCTTTCTGTATCAATCTTTGTTCACATTCTCAAATCAAGAAATTCTTGCGCCAACCACAGCAAATAGTAGGACTAAACCCAGAATTCACTGGTCCAATGAACTCCAGTGAAAAGCTAGGATGCTCAGTCGTCGCCTAGATTTAGCCACCTCAGACTTAAGACCCAAGGCCCCTAAGGTAATCAACTTTATCTAGTGATAAAGATTCTTCCCTGGTGTCTCAGTGGTAAGGAATCTGCCTGCGATGCAGGAGATGCAGGTTTGATCCCTGGGTCAGGAAGATCCCTTGGAGAAGGAAATGGCAACTCACTCCAGGATTCTTGCCTGGGAAATTTCATGGACAAAGGAGCCTGGTGGGCTACAGTTCATGGGGTTGCAAAGAGTTGGACATGACTGAAGTGACTTAGCACATATGCATGCAGTGATAAAGGTAATATGTTAGTAATCAAAAGCATCTATTCATAAAAAAATGCTAATTGGAATAATATTTTTTTCTTACCATCTATGGCCAGAACTTCAGCTGTGATGGTCTTGTTAACTATGAAAGTAACGTCTCGATCAATGTTTTTGACAAATTCGATTTCAGCAGTTTTTGAATCAATCATTAGCAAACCACCATCATTACGTCCCAAGACATATCTGTTTTGTAACAGAAAACAGTAAGTTTTTTTCCAAACATGGAATGTTACCTATTTAATGAAAATGACTTATATTTAATGTATTTTCATAAGACTCTGAAATATGCTTTCTAAAAAGCAGCAGAAAATTAACATACTAGCCTAGACAAGGAGTATTTCATAAGCCTTAAGAATATGTTAGCCTGGTTTTTAAATTTTCTGCTCTGCTCAGTAAAATAACTGTGTCCTTGTTCTTTATACTATAGCAGCAACTTTTCATGGTGTTTTATTATTTTAGGCACCGTGCTTTGTACGTACTGTTCTATGTCTGACTACACCATGGTCTTCTGGTGAAATTCTACTTTTTTAAGGCTCAACTGAAAGTTTGCATGAAACTTTCTAGATCTCACTAGACAGGCTGTCATTCTTCATTTCCACTTTCACTTATGTTTATGCTACCTTAGCTCATAGCACATCTCTTCTTGGGTTATATAGGTCCTTGAGTTGGTCACCATTGTATCTCTTTATATTCTTGGCATAGAGTAGTTTAGATATTATTTTGCAATAGTTTATAAATTAAAACTAGTCAAGGTAAACAAGGTCCTACTGTCCAGCCCAGGGAATTATATTCAATATCCTGTGATAAACTGAAATGGAGAATCTGAAAAAGATTATATCTGTATAACTCAGTCACTTTACTGTACATAAGAAATGAACACAACATTGTAAACCAACTATACTTCAAAAAAATTAAAAGAAACTTCATCAAGGAATAACGAGATATTAAAAAAATTATTCTCACCTGACAAAGGAGGCAACTTCACCAGTGTCTTCATCAATGGCTTGATAGGTTCCCAGGACGTAATTGATCAACCGTCGACTACTTATGCCTTTTCGGACAGTAAATGTCTTGGAAGAAGGACGGAATGCAATTCCTTCCCTCACATTTATTACTTGAATTATGAGTGGGGTTGACTGGACTTGATATTGAGAGATTACGGATTGGTGAAATTCAGCTTTGTTTTTGACGGCAATACCAAGTTGCATGCTTTGTACTTGTTCATAATCTAGAGACTAGAGTAAAAATAAAAATAGAAGGAAAGAGGTGTCACAAAAATATGATCAGGTAAGAGGACCAGAGAACTCTATGTTATGTGCTATGAATGACTCCTTTATTTCTATGAATGAATCCTTTATTTCTACACAGCAAAACGGTTTCACAGATGATTGTAATGCTCTGATGAGGGTCCTTCAGAATTCTTTGCTTATGAAACCTCAGTTTGGTGACTGATACTTATGAAGCACAGTTATCTCTTTTAAGACTAACAAAACACCTTTACAGTTTCTTTAGGCTGTGTGATGCAGTGGAAAGAATTCCAAATTTGTTGTTGCTTGGTTTGAATCCTGGTTCTGCTACTTAATAGCTGTGTGACTCAGGGCACAATATTTAATATCTCTGATCCTCAACTATTTACTTGTGAAAAAGAAAAAAAAACTCTTACCTCATCACATTGTTGTAAGGACTGAACAAATTACGACCCACAATACATTCCTGTAAATGGTAGCTACATCCACTCACAGAATAGTGAATTCTCTGCAGTGGATATAGTGGATTCATGTGCAGTAATATCTTTCCTGACTTAAAAAAATTCAGAAACGACAAATTATCTTACTAAACTTGGTTGGCACATAGGCTTCTGTAGAGCAGTGAGAGGGTGGCCCACCAACTCTCCATAGAACCATTTTCATATGGTCTTATGTGTTCACTGTTTGGCTCTTATATTGAAGTGGCACAAGTCAAGGCCAGAGATATCCCAGGATAGCTCTTTTCATTCACTAGTAAATTTTCTAAGGGTGATGGGATAAGGAAATGTTCATTTTGGTTACATTGGAGTATAACTGAAAATAAGGTATGAGGTCTAGATTTGAGTTTTAATTTGGCAGTGACTGGTTTTGTGGACTCAAGTGTTTCCTAGTGGAGAAGAAGAGAAAGATGCTCAAACTGGTCATTATAATGTAAGGGCTAAGTGACCAAAGAGATGGTAAGTCTCTGTGTGAAGGCGACTGAAGACTTGGACTTGAGAAAAATCAGGAAAGGCTTCCTAGAGGTTTTCGTGTGAGCATTTCAGGGTGAGGAGGAGTCATTCAGGCAGAGTAAATGCCAGATTTAGCAGAAGGTGATAGGGAGCTGGTGATAGTGAGAGGCCTGGGGTACAACTCTGAGGGGGTTGAAGGTCATCTCCAAGGCCAGCAGGTGGTCATCAACCCTGGCTGCATATTAGAGCCCCCTGAGGAGCTCCCTGAAGACAAACTGGACCAACCACTCCTATGTTCCCACAGGCTAGGAGAAGCTGCAGCGGATTCAAAGGGACAGTCTTTAACTGAGGGCCATTTTCACAGCCAGTGAGAACAAGGAAGGTTTTTAAGGGAGAGGAATTGGTCCAAACTGTTTTTCAGAAAAATGTGGTAGACAGAGAATGAAGGGGGGGTAGACACAGGAGGTGGGGGTGGGGAAGTCTACCCGGAAGGGATCGCCAGCATCTCGAAGAGAGGGAGGCAAGGCCTGCGGCAGCACAGGCCATAAGAAGGAAGGTCAGGGCCAGACCATAACAAAACCTTGCAACTGAGGAGGGCTGTAGCTCACTCTCTGAAAAGCAGAGTAATAGGAAGTCGTATGAGGCTTCCAGCAATCTGGAATTGCAGCAGCCACCCTGTTAAGGGAATATTATGGGTCTGTTATTCTGCTGGACTCACGGAATTAAGAGAGAAGCTCATATAGTCCAATGTCCTATGCCAAGGAATGTCCTAAAACAGTGGTAATATTTTTCTAGTCTATACAATAGACAGACATAAATAGGTTTATGTTATTTCAGATGAAGGGTGTGTTGTAACCAAGTCTGTTAAATGGAAGTTTTACTGAATTGTTTATTTTGCAAACTTAGTTTATATATTCCCATTTTCTAGAAAAAGTTGCCGTTTTTCCCTTCCGAGGACTGTAGCTAATCCATTTAAAGTAAGTCGACAAATGCACAAGCCACTATTCAATGTATTCTTGTCTGTTCCTGAGTTTAAGTCAGGAAATGTTTTACTTTCTTGTGCTTAAAACAGGCACACTGATACATATATATCTATTAGTGTGTTTGTGTTTCTGTAGAAAGGATGATAGTTTGGAAGGAAATAAATCAACATGTTAAGAAAAGTCTCCTTAGGAAATGGGGCTGTGTTTTCAAAATTCTGTCTACTTTTGTGTGTGTTTTATATTTTATGTAGAGACGTGATATTATTTGTAAGTGAATAAGGTTTATTTATGACAGTTTCGGCTAACATAAAGTAACAGTTTTGGTTAATACAGAATGTTTTTCCCACTGAAAGGAAATCAGACCTTACCTTAACTACTTTCAGGATACCTTCGTTAGTTTTGGTATCAGTTTCTATTTCAAACCAATTCCCTTCATTTCCAGAGGTAAAGAAGAAGTCTGCAAGCCAATTATCAGTGAACTCTTCGTCCAAATCGATTACTTGAATTCGAAGCAACTCAGAACTTAAAGTGTTTTCTTCAATACTTGCTAAATACTAAAAAAAAGCAGAATTTAAGTTTCAATGTCAGGTTTTATCTAAAAGAATTATATTCATTCTGAATGGCATTAGTCATTAATTCCCAAATTATGTATTGGCTCTTTGCTGGCCCCTGAATTCTTATCTTTTACCATAGCTTATTTTAAAAGAAAAGTGCAGAGTATGTAACTAAAAGCCAGCAAGCCAGCAAATCCCGAATTATGGTGGTAGGGTATAACATAATATATATATATAAACATATATATATAATTGTTTTATAATAATGTTTTAAGTAATTATTTTTCAAGGAAAAAAAGGCACACCTGTGATTCTCTGAATGTTGGGAAATTATCATTGACATCTTTCACTTTAATGCTACATTCACACTGAGATGATAGTCCTTCTCCATCTCTGTCTGCACCACTCACAACCAGGCGATAGCTGCTAACTTGCTAAATTTGGAGAAAAAAAGATAAATGATTAATCTCTAGTGTCAGGGATATGAATGACAATTACTTGCTTCCTATGGGAAGGAAGTGAAAATATTTAAATTCATGGTTCATTCTCTAGAAGGACCACATGCACTTTCATTGTCCACCATAGATGAAGCATGTGGGGCACATGCCCCACATGGGAGGAAGTCTTTATGGGCCTGATACAAGTTTTCTCTTTTGTGAGCTTCTTAGGGCAGGAAAGTGCACTAAGAGCAGAAATGGACAATGAGGATGGTACTCTGTTTATCTGAGGGAAGCTCATTTATAGAGCTTCCTTGCTGGTCTGTTCAGAAAATCATTTGTGTAAAAGCAATACAGAGTCTCATGGGGTCTTGTGTGATGTTGGAGATGTGTCGGTAGAACAATGGAGAAGAGAGAGTAAGGGGATTCTTTTTTCTTTTTCCCTTGTGGCCGCTCCATGTGGCTTGTGGGACCTTAGTTTCCTAACCAAGGATTGAATCCGGGTTGCTCAGCAGAGAGAGCATGAAGCTCTACCATTGGACCATCAGGTAATTCCTGGGGATTCTCTAGTGTTCTAGAAACAGGAGTAAAATGGAAAGAAGTCAGGAGAAAAAGCACAGCATCAGAGAGGGCTTTATTCCAGATACAAATTTCTCCCTAGGAAGTTTCCTTTTCCTCCATCACATGAGGGATTAGCCCCAGTTCAGTCTCTGTCTGTGGATACAATGCCTTCTCTTATTCCCTCAGTTTAACTTCCATGGATATGGGATACTCATTTATTGAGGTACAATCGATTGTGCAGATCTCAGACACACAAGCCACCCCAGCAAAATCACAGTAGGATGTGAGGAGCATCCCTCAGTTGGGTCAGTTGAATCCAGAGAACCCCTCTTCCTTCCCTCTTTCCTTCTTAGGTAGAAGGGAGTCACCTCTCCTGGGTTGCTTACAACTGAATCCTGAGTTATTGAATGCTCCCAAGAGCCTTGCTTTACCTCTCGATCAAGTGAATTGGTCAAAGTGCGGACTTCCCCCGTGTGTCTGCTTAGGAGGAACATGGATGTGCCTGCAGGTTCCTGAGAGATGATTTTGAAGGCAATTTTAGAGTTCAAGTGGTTCGGTTCATCTGCGTCTGTGGCATTTAGGATCATCACCAGTGAGTCTAGGAGTACAGAAGTTCATTAAAGGCTATGTAAAGATTGACATTATGTTCACGTTAAATATCCAACACAATTTCAAATTGATCTTTGTCTTGTAAGATTTTAAAACTATTTGTATGCCAAAAAACTACATGTCATGTGCAATATCTCTTAGTCAGGTGATGGAGTCAGTTGACCCGTTGTTGCCTTCCATAAAAATCCTCCACTTCTCACTAAGCCTTGGTTGGTTATGTTGAGGTTGAGACTGTTTCCTCTTCATTTTTTCACCCTTGCTGAATGGCTTTATGGTTCTCCCTTTCTCCCCAATTATCCATGTAAGGAGAGTGTCTCTGTCTCTTATAATCTAAGAAGGCCCAGCTGATGCATCTGGGTTGTCTAAAGCCCCCTCTTCAGCTTTGTGACTAGAATAAGCTTTGACTTGATAACACAGCCATAGCCTAGAAGTACAATGGCAGTGGATATGTAGCTCAATCACAAATATTAGCAAGGAAGACCCAGACTGTCTTCATGGATTTTTCTACAAAACTACTGATGAAACTAAGAGAATAAAATGATGTACTATAATCATGCTTGTATCTGAAAGTTAAACAAAAATAATTAAAAGTGGTAGTTACTGCCGAAGACTTACTCGAAGCACTATTTTCTTCAATTTCACCCTGGAATATGCTTTGTGAAAATACTGGAGCATTGTCGTTTATATCTAAAATTTTGACCGTTAGTATAAGTGGTTTTTCTACCTCTTGTCCTAGGGCGTTGAGAGCACGACATGTAATCTAGAAAAGGAGAGGACGCATTAATGAATGTTCTACAACATCAGTTTGCTTATTATTAAAACTTGTCGAGATAAGGCCTCTCCTAGCATATACAGTGGAGACGGCAATGGCACCCCACTCCAGTACCCTTGCCTGGAAAATCCCATGGACGGAGGAGCCTGGTGGCCTGCAGTCCATGGGGTCACTAAGAGTCGGACACGACTGAGCGACTTCACTTTCACTTTTCACTTTCATGCATTGGAGAAGGAAATGGCAACCCACTCCAGTGTTCTTGCCTGGAGAATCCCAGGCACGGGGGAGCCTGGTGGGCTGCCGTCTCTGGGGTCGCACAGAGTTGGACATGACTGAAGCGACTTAGCAGCAGCATATGCAGTACTTTTGTGCAAAGAGGAAAAATATTTTTCACAAAGAGGAGACAAAGTAGGAAAGTGTCTATTCTGGGTAGACTAGTTGGCCAAGTTACCCCTTCTTGTGGGCTGCTACCGTGTCTCCTGTTAGCCTGAAAGTCTTAGCCAGAAGCATGCTGGAGTTCAGTGTTCATACATCCTCCTGGGTTGTTCCTTCAGGGGCACAACCTTCAGAAGCTCTTTGTTTTATTTGTTTTTTTTACTTTTATGCTGCACATTGCAGCCTGTGGGATTTTAGTTTCCCAACCAGGGATTGAACCTGCAGCCCCTGCAGTGGAAGCCCAGAGTCCTGACCAGTGGATCACCAGGGACATCCAAGGAAGGCTCTTTGTTATTTGATGGTGGATGGATTCATGCACTGATATCCTTCTAGATTAACCTTCTAAAGTCACTGCCACAAGGGAAAGGGTGGCTGATATCAAGGACACACACTTACCTGGAAGCTTGGGGTTACTTCTCTATCAACTATGGCTGTTATGTTAATTTCCCCAGTGTTTCTGTCAATGACAAAGATTCCAAAAGGGGGCTGATCAATTCCTATTCCAGAGATGTGGTAGGTAATTTTCTGGGTTGCTTCAAAGTCTGAAGTAATCTGCAGCCCAAAATACCCAAAATGTTAAGGTGATCATCACTCAGGCCTCTTCCTTCCCCCCTGTGCTCCACACTCTCAAGTCATCTGTTCATTTTATTCATGCTTTCTGACACTGTGTTGTTTATTTTTTTGCCTTGATAGCTATTAGGAATATGAAATAAATTCAAATTGTTTCCTCTGTTGGCCAGTATGGACCAACGTGCCTTAACCTTTCCAGCCTTAGAATATTTGCCCAGATTGTGGTCACCATGGTGATGTTAAAAGGTTGAGAGAAAGTGAAGGACAAGGCTACTACTGAATGCCTCCTTGCTTAGCAGATAACACACACACACAAAAGACATTTAGTTTTAAATAGGAGAAGCTGGAGAAAAAAATGACAGGCTACTATTTAATGCCTCGTTGCTTAGCAGATAACACCAAAAAAAAAAAAAAGGACATTTAGTTTTAAATAGGAGAAGCTGGAGAAAAAAATGGAAAGTGATAATATACTAAGTGTTAAAAATATTAGAATGAATTGCTTTTATTATTAATCTTTAAATTTTTAATAGGGAAAATTTCAAATATATTATAAAGTTAGAATGTATAATGAACCTGATATATCTCATCACCCAGCTTCAACAGTTCTGAATACATGGCCAATCCAATGTTGATTGTCAACCATCTTTAATTGTCTTATTGCTGTATGTTGGTTTGCTATGATTTCAAATCTACTTTTTTGTTTTTATCTAGGAATAGAGTTGCTTTAAGAGTGTGGTTGTTTGCATTGAGGAAGCTGTCCGGATGTTGTTGTGGATATCTGTGACTGTCAATATACATTCAGCTCAGCTCTTGCTGAGCAACGCTGGGGCTTACTGATACAAGTGCGTGGAGAAGTCACTATGGCTGGGAGACATTTAAGCTTTAAATAAGGAACAGTTTGTGAGGACTTCTTGAGAGTGTTCAGTCTGGGCAAGGCAACTCTTAGCTGATCTAAATGCCTCTCTGAAGAGCTTGGGGCATTAGCTCCTGCCTGGGCAAGGCATCTTTTGCCTGGCAGTGGTGAAAACTGTAATCTTGCTTGCCACTACCTCTGTTCCCTAGCAGCGTGCTCTAGTGATAAGGGACTTTTGCTTTTGCACTGGCAGCCAGACATCAGCTGTGATTGACTAAACTGACTCTTGTGAGAACCAACTGGTAGAAAGGTCCACCTCAACTTAATCTGGACTCTATGCCTTTAATCTCTCTTGCCTGGAACAATAGTGTGATTAATCTGCACTTGATTAGGAGTATGGTATTTTTGGGTTTATTGCGAGACATTATCCTGTATGTTTTCAGCTTGTGAAATTGTCATAACTCCTGCAGTGAACCCGTGTTAAATACATTACTGGTAAAGACAGTCACATTCTCTGAGGATAATTTGCTGCCCCAAACAAAGCACTTGGCCATATACATTTTTCTATTCATTTGCTAGAATCTGAATTCCAAAAGGCATATCCATTGAAATATATTGAAATGGCTCTTAATTATTTTTAATTACTCTGGAAGCTGTAACTCCTTCATCTTTCTCTTTTAAATTGATATTATTAATACTATTATTGTTGTATTTTTTGTGTTATTGAAAATACCAGATTATTTGTTCTATGGAATCCTCAATCTGTATCTTGCTAATTGGAATTTCCACATTATTCTAATTTACATCTAGTACATTTATTCTCAAAACTCACATTGCTTCTGCTCGTAAGACTTACTTTGGCAATTGGATTTCTGTATGAGTTGTCTTCTCCTTCTCTGCAGGGTCTTGCGAATTTCACCCACTCACGTTTGTATCTCCTTTTGCCTTGTTGTATTGCTGTCTCATATTCTTCGTATTGTCCTTTTGTCTTATTCAAAAAGGGATTACATTTTATTATGAACATTGTTGGAAATATTTGCTTTGAGTATTAATTACAGACACCTAGGTTAAGGAGTCTCCTATGTTTCAAGATATTTAAGATGGTTAAATACC
The DNA here is from genome assembly GCF_019923935.1 of Bubalus bubalis. Classification (NCBI taxonomy): domain Eukaryota; kingdom Metazoa; phylum Chordata; class Mammalia; order Artiodactyla; family Bovidae; genus Bubalus; species Bubalus bubalis. The sequence continues at coordinate 36,383,648 of NC_059178.1, read as the reverse complement.
CAATTTTCTCTCCCTTACACTATCATGCAAAGAAGAAACAGTAAATAACTAAAACAGCTACTGAGCTATATGATTTTTAATATTAACATTTAGCCATATTTTATATTTCCTATATATATTCCACAACATCTAACTGTTCTGGGCACAGATACTGGTTTATCTGTTGATATTTTTAAGATAAGACCAAAGAATGCATGAGGTAAATTATAATAATGACATCGATTCATGCTAGTATTTAAGTATTACTAGGTTAGTTGTTAGAATTGTATTTTCACAATTAAATTATTTAGTACTTTATAATATTAAGTAAATATTTATTTTTCCAGTACAATTTTTAAACTAAACTATTTTAATTGCAAAATCTTTTTCATACTTTACCTGTATTCTCAATTCTCCATGAACCAAAAGAACCACCTGTAGACATTTAAATAAAGTCAAATTAAACATAAATTCTTCAAATAAGTAATTACATAAGATAATAATTCTGATTTTTACATTCTGTTGTTCCTATTGTAGTTGTTTCTGTTTCAAGAGGGAGGGAACACGGGTATACCTATGGCTGACTCATATTGATATATGGCAGAAACCAGCACAACATTGTAAAGCAATTATCCTCCAATTAAAAGTAATAAAAATAGGAAAGAGGTAGATTTGGAGAAGCAGTATTCAAAGAGCAAAAAAGAAAACAGTCTTCATGTAAATAGTTCCTTCAGTTGTGTAATCTAATTGTAGAATTTTAATGATGTTCAGGGGAATCTATTGGACTTTTCAAAATTCTAACAGTTGTTGCAACAACCAGACATTTCTTACCTGGCTGCTCTATAAACACTTCCCAGGAGCTATGGAAGCTGTTGCTTTGGGAAACAATGGTGCGCATCATTCTAATAAGCTTCAGAAAGTACCACAGGAGATTATTAAAAGCTGTGACCTACTCTACCGACTTGGCAATGCTGTTTTCATTAGTTGCAATTCCAGACTAAGGCATTTTCTTAGTCATATAAGAGCTGAGAGAATGGAAAGGAACTAGTCTAATTTAGGGAGAAGGCAATGGCAACCCACTCCAGTACTCTTGGCTGGAAAAATCCCATGGATGGAGGAGCCTGGTGGGCTGCAGTCCATGGGGTCGCTAAGAGTCAGACATGACTGAGCGACTTCACTTTCAGTTTTCACTTTAATGTATTGGAGAAGGAAATGGCAGCCCACTCCAGAGTTCTTGCCTGGAGAATCCCAGGGACGGGGGAGCCTGGTGGGCTGCCGCCTGTGGGGTCGCGTAGAGTTGGACACGACTGAAGCGACTTAGCAGCAGCAGCAGCAGTCTAATTTAGAGAATGAAATGTAAAAGATGGGGCTGTGCTATTCCAATCACAAGTACTATTTGCTATGGAATGTGAATTTGTGCATCTCTGCTCTACTAGTTCAATTTAAATTTGAGCTTAATTTTCCTATTGATCTAAAACAAATAAAGATAAGATGAAGCCAGGCTAGACTAGGTCTTCACCTTCTTAGGAGTATATAGGACCTTCATCTGTGTCATTTTCAGTGTTGTTTTCTACCTGGAATGCATTCTTCTTACCTTCACATACTTGAATACTGTATTACTCATCCTTGAAGATCATTTTAAGTTCTAACAGTCTCCATGCAACTGTCCTTACTGATGTCTCCTTTTCTAAGTTTGCACAACGTATATTCTGTACTGTGCAATTTAGCCCATAATGGTTTACCGTTATTTATTATTTCTTATGGTTTTATGTGCATTATATGGTGTCGAGCCAAGAAAATGGCAAACTTTCCAAATCGGTGCTTCTATATTATTATTATTGTTTTTTGCTATCCTTACAATACTGATCCCTTAGCAGATGTTTTAAAACTGTTTTCTGACTCACTGATTAACTAATTTGAAGACAATCTGGAAGGAAAAAGATTATGAAAAATAAATCAGAACAAAAGAATTATGTTTTATGTGTCAGATGCTATTCACAGAGCTTTATGTTTACTATCTCACTTAACACAGCAGCCATCTGAAGGATACTGTAATCTGTCTTTCAGGGATGAAGAAAAGGAGAATACTCATGAGAAAATCAGTACTTTGCCCCAACTAACAGCCCTCGGATTTGAATCTCTGCAGCCTGACTCTAAGAGTGCACATCACCACTACACTAGATTCTTAAGTCAGTGTAAATAAATAGAAAATAAAAACGAGTCATAGAAAAAAAGTTATGTGATAGTCAATTTAGATTTCTTCCTGGCAAAGGCTGCCGTTAATCCTGAAACAATGTAGATTTATTACGTTGCTTATTTTGGAAGGCTATAATAAAGAGGCAAGTCCCAGTCTGAACCAAAGGAAAAATGATATCAGACTTAGGATGTGAGGATGCTTCCATTCTAAAAATTTCAGTAAAATCTTTATTTCAAAGGATGTTTGTTAAAATTGTCATGGAAAAAGACCATGACTTGTGGTTATAACAGATCTCAAAATTATTTTACAGCATTGCTGCTCTTTTTTAAACAGATTCATGAGTTACTTGGGGGGTTCCCAGGAGGCACTAGTGGTAAAGAATCTGCCTGACAATGCAGGAGACATAAGAGATGCAGGTTCAAACCCTGGGTTGGGAAGATCCCCTGAAGAAGGAAATGGTGACCCAGTTCAGTATCCTTGCCTGGAAAGTTCCATGGACAGAGGAGCCCAGTGGGCTGTAGTCCATGGAGTTGCACAGAGTCAGACACGACTGAGTACATGTGCACACATGCATTACGTGGGAGAAAAGACCAGGACAATGAAGTCATTGTACACCTTTCTCAGTTCCCAAGAACAACTCAGCCCTACGTGAGGGGAGGGATGGACCAGGCATGATCCCTTTTACAGGAAAACTGGAGTCATCCTGAAAATATGAATCATGTTTGTACTAGCCCTGTGGAGAATGATTTTTCTAATAGACATTAAGACAAGATATCTGTTTTTCTGGGAAGTGAAGGAAGGACAAACCCTAAACTGTGGAAATCGAGCATTGCAGACAGGTGTTTCTTACTTGTTAAGTCATTTCTTTGACTCCGAGCCCTTAAAGAAGCTACTCAGCCAAACCTTTACTCTTTCCCATCCTCTCTTTCAAAGTTAGCCCACCAGGAATGTTTTCCAATTTTAGGGAATATTGTGAAAATATAATCTTTGTTGTGTTTTTAGGAATATGGGGACAGTTACTAAGAACACTTTTGAATAATGCAGTGCTTTTTAAATATGTATTTAGACATATAGTCATAGCTTTACATTATTCCCAAGTATTTTTAAAAAAACTTTACTATTTGAGTTAATTAGTACTTATATGCAGCTATTTAGTTGTTTTAGTTACATTGTTCGTATAATTATTTTGAATATCTAATAAATATTTCAATAGCTTCTTGACAATGTAAATCAATTAAGTTGTCTTTTTTGTGGCCTAGAGTCTAGAAAATAGCAGTGTAGAGAAAACACTCTGTATTTTGTGAATTTATTTTTCTTTCTTCCCTGTGTTCCCTGGTTATGGTTTTATAATTTTGACTGTATGATTTATAAAGCAGCAATATGGTCTAAATGCCTTGGTATACATAAGAATTAGAAATGTTTTATTAAAAGCAAATAAGATTTTTAAGTTAATAAAAAGCATGCGACATAAAATGGCTGGATATTCATATGCCCTATTTGCTAACTAAAATGTATGTAGTTATATCATTAAGATTCCTATTGAGTATGGTAGGTTTGTAATAAATATATTTTGAGGATGTGGGTGACTGGATTTTTAAAAGTCTTATATAATAACAGTTGCTTTTTACTGAGTTTGGCTAAGGTTTTGTTTAGAGTACTCTGAAATTTCAGCGTGGGGAAGGAAGGTCAGACTGTTTGAGTATGCATTGGATTCAGGAAGCTAGTCCTAGCCAGCATAAAGCATGGCCATTTTTCTCGGCCATTTTTCTCTGCATGGGATAAGATCAGACCCACTCCTCTCTGGGAAATTTGCAGAATGAGCTGGGTAATTCAAAGGAATCATTACAAATTTTAAACTTGATTTTTAAAATTAATTATTATTTTTGAAAAGTTCATGAAATATATGTATGCATATAGGTTGGTGATACTATTTTTATAATTGGTTAGATGCAAGATTATGTGTCAGATTAAAAAGATCAATAGATATGTATCAACTTTTTGAAATTAAGATTAAAAAAATCCAGAAGTATTTTAATAAGCTTCATGTTTACCAAGGAAAATTCCTTAATTGAATGAAAATGATTTATGTTTAATTACTTAAGAAGTATTTAATTTAGGAGAGTTCAACACTTTAATAACTGATGTTTAGAGTAAATTCAATTTAGAAAATTAAGTCCTTTTTCAGGAGCTCATTTTAAGTACTGTGTAAGACAGTTTCTTCCCAGGTGGCTCAGTGGTAAAGAATCCACCAGCCAATGCAGGAGATGTAAGAGATGCGGGTTCGATCCCTGGGTTGGGAAGATCCTCTGGAGAAGGAAATGGCAACCCACTCCAGTATTCTTGCCTGAGAAATCCCATGGACAGAGGAGCCTTGTGGGCCATAGTCCATGGGGTCACAAAGAGTCAGACACAACCTAGTCACTAAACAATAAGAACAAAGGTAACAGTTAAGTGTAGAAATACAAAACTGGACATTGGATTCTGAATCCCTCAATTAAAATCCTAGTCTCATCATGTACTAGCTGAAAAACTTGGGAACATTATTTAATTTTTCAGTTTCTTTATCCATAAAATAGGTATAATAATTCTACTAACTTTATAGGTTTGTTGTGAGGATTAAATGAATTAACAGGTCTTAAAAAAGACTTAAAAAAGATGTAAAGAGCCACTGTGATATGATCTTTTATTATTATTACTCATGTCAAGGCACATAGAACTCTTTCTTGAGCCTCAGAAAGAGATAAGAACCAGTGTTCCACTGTCCAATGGTGTGATTTGCCGCCTGTGCAACTCCAGGGGACATTGTTCACATTGTAGTTTATGTGAACATACCTCCTGGCATTGTGCAGTGTACAGCCTGGTCAGCTGTGCAGCGGTCATACAAGGAACATGTGCACATTACATGGATTCAATTATTCATAGTACAATTATGGATAGTAACCAGTTGCCTGTGTAATTCTTATAATGAACTTCACAAAGCAAGCCGTCTCCTTGGTGGTTTAGTTGCCAAGTCGTGTTCGACTCTTGCCCTAATTCCTGTAATGAACTTCACAAAGCAAACCCTCTCCTTAGGCTATCAGATTGACTCTTAACTGGAAAGGAAGAGCCAAAGGCTAAGAGGTTTATGAGAAGCATCACGGACACCAAGTCTTCTAGTTCTAAATGAAAACCGGTTTTGAGTATTAAGCAACTGGGAATGGTAATTGATGGAAGTAAATAATTACATCTTTCCCAAGGTTTGCACGTCAGTCAGGGCTGGCATGAATCGCTTGGCAAGGTTATTCTGATTTTAGAATTTTAACTGTTGGAGAGGTTCAGGAGGAAATTAATTTTCATATATTCACCAGCATTGGAAATTGGAGTGCTTCATCAGTGAAGAGAAGGAAGGGTATGTCGAAGATTTTCCTTCTGGAAAATCTGGGCCACTTAGCATACAATTCTTTTCTTAACAATTTGCTTTCTGGATGTTCTGTAGAGAAAGTGGTTGAAGGGTGTTCTGCTGTATTTGGGGCTTCCCTCATAGCTTAGTCAGTAAAGAATCTGACTGCAATATCGGAAATCCTGGTTCGATCCCTGGGTCGGGAAGATCCTCTGGAGAAAGAAATGGCAACCCACTCCAGTCTTCTCACCTGGAGAATCCCATGTACAGAGGAGCCTGGCAGGCTACAGTCCATGGGATCCCAAGAGTCAGACATGATTTAGTGTCTAAATCACCACCGCTGCTCTATTTAGAACACATTCTAACTCAGAGCTTGGTATTTAAACTACTTTTCTTTTTTCCAGCATGAACACTATTAACTTGTTTAAAACGTCGTGCTTTAAACATCTTTGGATTTCAAACGCTTGTATTAGTTTTGTAATGAGTAAATCTTTACATAATAATATTGTAACATGAAATTAAATGGCTTATTGTTCAGATGCTATAGGAGCGTTATTTGACAGATTGTGTTTCAGATTTAATGGACTTCTGTAATACTGACCAGTAGTCTCCTTTGAAGACAAACATTGTTTTGAAAAGTTTAAATCTTTGAAGACAAGTATTTTTCAATCACAAAACCTTTCCCCAAAATGTTTACTTGGTATTGTGCAAAACAGATCAAGCAAACATGGGAAACAGATAAGTGTTAAATTTTACAACATGCTGGTGTTCCTCACACAGTCCCCTCTCAATGAATCTAGAAGACTAAAGCAGTTAAAATTTGGGGTAATGCTCCAAGTTTAAAATTTTGTTATTTCCCTATACCCATTATCATTTAAAATTCAGGTTTAATTTTTTTCTGTCAATTTTCAAAAAATTAATCGCATAACTGTTTTTGATATGCCCTTTCACTCAAGAAAAATGTAGGTTCTTGACATTAAAACTAATGTTGGTAGTTGTTTAAAATAGGAAGGGAGAATATTAAGGTGTTATCAAGTTTCATCTTTATTACTAAAATATTACAAATAGTAGGAAGTAGAGTCCTACAAAGCACTTTATATTTTCCGGAACACTTTTTTGCACTCATTGCTGTTTCATTTTTACTGTGGTCATTCTCATTAGTCAGGGGGATATGACTATTCTTATTTGACAGCTGAGGAAGCAAAACCTGGAGTGAGTCAGTGGTACAGGTATAGACTAAAGTCTATGATTTAGCTTTTATGTATTACCTCTCCAGGCAACCTTTGTATGGTCATAGGTTGGTGGAATTAACTCAAAACCTCCGAACAGGTCTTCCAACTTTCACACCCATCCTTCAATAACAAAAGATGTACATTCCCACTCCACAATGCTTTTAAGAACATTGTTTTTTTCCCATCACCACACCATTTCGAAACTCTGGGTGGCTCTCCACTTCTAAAAGGATTTCACTACCCTTCACAGAATGCACTTTTCTGTCTGACCCTCATCTGCCATTCTAACTCACATCCGGATTCTCCAGTGCAGCCAAACTAGTGTGTCCCTTGCCCGTAGGCAAGCCCTGCAGTTGCCCCTGCCTTTGCTCATGCTGGGCTGACGACAAAATAAATGTCCCTGTGGCCCACCTATATTTATCAGAGAGCAGCCCGAATCTCTCCTGGTTCATCAAGCCTGGTTTGCCTACCTCACTTTTTAAAAAAAAAATTTTGATGTGTACTGTTTTCTAAGTCTTTATTGAATTTGTTACAATACTGTTTCTGTACTTTTTATGTTTTGGTTTTTTGGCCCCAAGGCATGCAGGGTCTTAGCTTCCCAACTAGGGATTGAACCCACACCCTTTGGAAGGCAAAGTCTTAACCACTGGACTACCAGGGAAGTCCCTGCCTACCTCACTTCTGACTGACACTGCCTTCCACTAATGGGATTAAGAGTAGACCAGCACTGTCCAGTTGAAATAAAGTAACGAATGTGAATCGCTTATCGAATTTTAAATTTTTTACCATTCATATTAAAAAGGTTAAAAAGGTGAAATTAATTTTTTCAACATATTTTTAACGAATGTACCCCAAATACTGTCAATTTCAATATACAGTCGACATAAAAATTATTGATGACATATTTTATGTTCTTTTCTGGGCTTCCCCTGTGGCTCAGTGGTAAAGAATCTGCCTGCAGTTCAGGAGCCACAGGTTCAATCCCTGGGTCGAGAAGATCCCCTGGAGGAAGGCATGGCAACCCACTCCAGTATTCTTGCCTGGAGAATCCCGTGAACTGAGGAGCCTGGTAGGCTGCAGTCTGTAGGGTTGCAAAGAGTTGGATGCAACTGAGCACATATGCATGCATGTTCTCTTTTTTTTTCATACAGAGTCTTCAAAATATAATGTATACTTTATGCTTAACAGCACATCTCAATACAGATCAACCACGTTTCATGTGGTTAATAGCCACATGTGGCTAGTGGCTACTGTATTGGACAGAGCAGTTCTAGACCACTTAGTTTAATAATTATATATGACATTATATTGTTGTGTAAATAACTTGTGTGTTTTTGTATGTGAGCCTGCAAAATTTTCCTGAGGGAGCGTCCCCCATGGCTAGGATTATAGAGGCACTGTGGTGGGGGTTATAGTTTAGAGAGGCCTTATTCAATCATTCATTTACCCATTCTTTGAACAATTGTGTGTCCACTGTAAGGTAGATGTTGTGGTAGGCATTGGGGATGCAAAGAGGAATAAAACAGCCCTCTGTGTAAGGATCTTACAGCCACTCCAGAACCAGAAGGGTAACTGAGAGGGGTACACATCAGAGAAGGGAAAGAAACTCCCCTAAGCATGTGGCAGTCCAATTCTACAACAACACTATTCCAGCACACCCTGCCGCATATCCCCTAGCTTCCCAGGCTGGTCATTGATCGGGACAGATGGCTTATCAGGCTACCTGCAGTTTATTTAGCTCAGAAATGACCATCTGGAAAGGCGGGGAAGTCATACAACTGCCAGATTTCTCTTTACAACATTCTTGGGTCAATTAAATTCATTAGATTGCCAAAACAGTTAGTTACACTGTCATAATAGAAATAGACTCGAACAGAAGGATGTGATACCAATATTCTGCTTGACCATTGCCATAACAGATAAGGTTAAGAAATGCTGGCTAACAGGCAGTCTATTCTAATTTTAAGCATGTTTAATTTTTAGAAAGTTCTTTCTTGAGATCTATCTCCCTGTAACTTTTTGAAGTCCAATTATCTCAATTTTTTAGATGAGGACATGAGGGAAACTGATACTTAGGCCAACCCAACTTATTGTTGATAAAATGAGGAATTAGTATTAGGGATTTAAAAACTTCATTATGGTGTATTTCACTATTTTGATATCTATGTGGAACTGATAATATTGTGACCAATTTTTTTCTTCACTAAAACAACATAGTTAAGGAGCACACTAGTCTGTAACGTCTAGTCTAGTTCTTTGCTCTCCAGATTCCACTACTCTTTTATCTAATACTATATAAAACTTTCCCAGTCAGTAAAAGTTTTACTTTTCTGGAAAACTGGCTTATAAAATATTTTTTTCTCCCTAAAGGTTAGATATCTTTTGCACATAATGGCTAAACATAAACATTCTTTTCTTAATAACCCTCCCAACTTCTCCAGAATCAAACATTGCTTTGATTTTAATTCAATGGTCTTAGACTACTTAAAAACATGTCAGGTATCAAGACCAGGCATGTACAATTCTTAGCCATGTGCTTAAGAGATATATATAACCTTGGGAAATAGACCTCATTCTCTTTTATGTGTTTTACTTTGTGTAATAGAATAAAAGCCTGAACAAAAAGATGAATAAAAGCATGACTTTAAAGAAAGTGAAGATACTGTGGAAAATAGACCTGCAATCAGGATTAATTAGTTCTCCAACTAAATATGCTAAATGGCAACTTTCAAATTCATTTCTATCTGGCTTGGTTTTCCATGTGAAAATACAGCACTGAAAAAAAAAAACACAACCAAACAGCAACAAAAGGGGGAAATTGGTAATCTTTGTAGTTTCATTTTAAAATGTTTATTTCCACTGAACTCTTTTTAGAATTTATAATAGGGATTCAGCAATCAAATTAATATTCTCTAACAAGGAAGGAAACAGGGAAAGTTTGCAATTATTGGGGGGCGGGGGGAGGGAAGGACTTACCATTAAAATGGCCAGAGCCCCTGTGGTTCTGAAAGGGAGCCAAGCCATGGTTTCTGATTTCCCTGGTGAACGAAGGGAGCTGCCGCTTTAGTCCTTCCAACCGTCGGCATACGATGTCTCAGGAAAGCCCTTTCTCAGCGTCTCTCCTGTCTTCAGGAGTCTGCAGATGGCCTGTTATGCAGATCCTCCCCACCCTAAACCAAGGATTGGTCTCACCAGAAACGCTTGCATCACTTTTGCTCCCAGGTAAAAACTTAGACACACCTCAATTCCTGAAGCAATGAAATCCTTTGTAGGAAGCTGAAAGAGAAGTTCACAGGCTAAAAACCAGTTCTAATAGGAAGGTACCAGATGAATAATAAATTAATCACAGTGTGGAAGGGCAAAATCTAGCCTTGACTACACTGTAGAAGGATCTAGTTGGCTGGTTCTCATGGTGCCAATTAAAACTGAAAAGTAAAACAAAACATCCGAAATTCCCCCAAATCTAACTTGTGGAAGAGCACTTATTTTTAGCTTGAGTATGTGTGAGTAGATTTAAAGTTGAGCAAAATATATTTTGGGGGCTTCCCAGGTGGCACAGTGGTAAAGAATCTGTCTGCCAGTGCAGGAGACACTGGTTCGATCCCTGAGTTGGGAAGATCCCCGGGAGAAGGAAATGGCAACCCACTCCAGTATTCTTGCCTGAAAAATCCCATGAACAGAGGAGCTTGGTGGGCTACAGTCCATGAGGATCTCAAAGTGTTAGACACGACTGGGCGATTGAGCACACACACGCAAAATATACTTTAGGTTTTAAGCAATATATATATTTTTTGAAAGAAACTGCAGATCTGAAGAAGAAAATCATCGCATCAAGCAGTTGCTAATAATAGGATTTGAGTGAAAACAATTAGAAATAAAATTACACTAAATACAAATGGTGCCTTGGATATTTGAAATCTATAAACCATGTGTTGCAAAATCAGGTATCTGATAATACTCAGTTGACATCTTTCTGTTGTATTTCTTTTCATTTATAAATTAAAAAAAAAGTAGTTTGCAGGGACTTCCCTGGTGGCTCAGTGGTTAGGAATCCACTTCCCAGTGCAGGGGATGTGGGTTTGATCCGAGGTTGGAGAACTAAGATCCCACATGCTGTGGTACAACTAAGCCTGTGGGCCACAACTACTGAAGCCTTTGTGCTTTCAGCATTCCAGGTTTTTTTTAAAGGTTTGGTAGAAGAACAATATTATCTTTATAAGTGTTTATGCATCAGGTTTTGGAAGCTTTTTAGTTTCAGAAAAGCCATTTAATGAGAGTATTTCAGACAGAAAGGATTTCATAGTCAAGGAGTTGGGAAAAAACACCTTATAGGCAAAATGTTGTGCATTTGGGGGTTTTGTGTGTGTATTTTTAAAAATTTTGGTAAAGCATACATAATAAAATTTACTATTTTAACTATTTTCAGGTTACAGCTGAGTGACATTGAATGTATTCACATTGTTGTACAGCCATCACCACTACCCATTCCCAGAAAAAAATCTTGATTTTGTGATAAAGTTTTTGTAAATAAAGTTTTATTGGAACACAGCCACTCCCATTTGTTTATGTGTTGTAAATGGCTGACTTTGTGGTGAAAGGGCCAAGTTGAGGGAAGTTGAGAATGGACAGAGACTGTATGGCTGCAAAGCCAAAACTATTCAATACTAACTTATAGGAAATGGGCTTCTCTGGTGGCTCAGATAGTAAAGAATCTGCCTACAAGGCAGGAAACTCAGGTTTGATCCTGGGTTGGGAAGATCCCCTGGAGAAAGTAATGGCAATCCACTCCAGTATTCTTGCCTGGAAAATCCCATGGACAGAGAATCCTAGTGGGCTATAGTCATGGGGTCACAAAGAGTCGGACACAACTTAGTGACTGAAGTTCCACCACCACCACCTATTTATGAGAAATGTTGGCTTTATTTATTTACTTTCAGAAAACACTTGATGACTGATGACTAACATTGTATACCTTAGCATTTGTGGCAAATCTGTTGGGTGTTGATGCTAATGGAGGAATAATTAGTGAATCGTTAAAAACCTGGAAATTTTCCAAAGCTCAGGTTTAATATCCTTTGTAGAATTCCTTCTAAGTTTCATAATGTGTATTTTATTCACTTTTTGATTAGAATCATAAAGTGAACAAATACTGAATCCTTTCTAACATGGAAAGACTGAAGCGCACGGCAAAGTCTTTCTTGAATTAGGAAGTGGTTTCTCCATGACAGGACTAGCTAACAAATTTAGGAGCATAGAAGCTGAGATGAGCTTTATTGAACTTATTACTGATTTGTGTAATGCATAATTCAGCAATTGAAATGTTGGTTACTTGTGAATTTAGCATCTGAATTTGTTTAACATTGTTGAGAGTTTTGGGTTTAGATGTATGTGTACTGGGGCCATTTTATTATAAGATAATGAAAAGAAATACATATAAACTAGAAACTAGAATGGATTACCATAATATACTAGAACTTATTTTTGAATGAAGTGATTATGAATATATTTAACTTTTTTCATTATGATTGTATACATTAAAAAAAATTTTTTTTAAAGAGAGCGTATTAGCTTTACAATTAGAAAAGAAAGTTCTTTAAAAATAATATGAGTACAGAAAGTCTTTATGTATAACATTCTAAACTTTGGGGCAGGGAAAAAGAGAAGAAATGAACTTCAGTTGCTTCCTTTTCTATAATATCTTGCAGTTTCTTCAAAGCAGAGTTAGTGGAGGATGAAGGAGCCTGTTATACTACAGCTCATGGGGTTGCAGAGTCAGACATTACTTAGAGAACAATTATTGTGCTAAAGACAAAAGAGATTTTAAAAATGATAGCAGTGAATTGTGATATTCCTAGGAATACCCATAAATTGCATTGTGGACTAAATTCTAGATATGGCTCATTTTTTTCCTTCTGATTTGCCTTTCCTAAAATTCTAGTTCTTTGACAATTTTTATTAATTAGGCTTAAAAATATTAATTATCACTTTGCTCTTTCCTGACCTAAACACAGGTTAAGGATTTAACTGGTACTTCATTTTTGTGTTTTGAAATGCCAGTAAGTAAATTCTTGGTTGGGTGGTGAAAATAGAGTATGGGCACCCTTGTAGGAGAGTTATATACCATCCGTAGCCTGATGCAGGCTAAGTTAAGGAGGGTTGTAGAAAGGAAGGACAGATCCCGTTGTCCACTGGTAGGCAGACAGGACTCCCCTAATCTTCTAGGTGCTCTAGACAATACTTTAAGATAGCACTTCTTTTTCTTTGCAGGATTGGTGAGCTCAGTAAGGTAATAAAACATCCTTGTATTGGGGCCACATTTACCAGGCGAGAGGAAGGTAGACTGAGGTTACCCCTGCTGGGTGGTGCCTTTGCCTTCTGGACTCAGCATGTTTTCACTTGCTAATTTGTTTGTTTTTGTTTGTGAAAAGGAAAGAAGGGAGGATTTTCCAGTGGTTTCTGTTGAGAGATTATGTTATTACTCTCCAGATAATGGCTTTGGAAACATAAGCCCCAACTGGAAGCTAGCTTTTACTGAAGAAGCTGAAATGAAAATGAGGATCATAACAATAATAATCATAATCATTGAAAAGTACATGTGTACTGTGCTTCATTTGATGCATCGTATTAAAAATATAAGAATGGAACAATAGATACGATACATCATAGGTTAAAGAAGACACTGTTCTTCAATCTGCTGAAAGCTGAACAGATGAAATAAGAAATGAAGCAATGAGTGTTTATGTGGCAGTGGCTTCAGAGGTTCCCATGATGTCCCCAGTGTTCCTAATTTCCTACAGTAGTTCTGTTATTCATCAAGTAGAGAATCTTAATAAGACTGCCTTCCCTGGCAAGCCTTCACTGGTTTTTGCTTGTTTTGACTGGAAATGTATATCATGTATCTTACATGTCAGACATCACTACTTTTTGATATTTAATGGTTCTTGAATGTCCACCAATTCATGAATTAAAATATGGGTTCCACAAAGAATGCATTAGCAAAATGTTACCCAAATGGCCTGTCACTGTACTGATCCATCACTTTTTGTTATTCAAGATAATGGAATCATGCACTTCCATTAAGATCATCACTTGAAGACATCCAGAAATGTCAGAGAACATCATAATCATGCATTTGGAGAGAACAGCCTACAACTGTAAAAATCAGTGAAAATAGAGCTTTGATCTAATTTTCTATTAGATGGTATGCAACATGGTCACCATGGTTCTGTGATTCCTGGAATTCTTTCTTTCAAAAGATTTGTGTAATTTTTATCATATACTGATTCAAACCCAAACAGAAGGATAAATACAGGTGAACGTGCATTTAAAAATTTTCACTTATGTCGTGGACCAGGGTCCACTTCTTTTGGCTTTGTTTAGTCTGATTAGGCAATTGCTTATTTGTGGAAATATTTTTGTTAGGTAATAAAGAGTGAGAAGGGAGGAATTTCCTCACTTCAACAGTGAGTTTCTTTAGAAAAAGCTTTTCTTTGGTTCTTGTGGTTGAGTGAGTGAAAGTCACTCAGTCATGTCCTACTCTGCGGCCCCGTGGACTATCAGATCAGATCAGTCGCTCAGTCATGTCCGACTTTTTGCGACCCCATGAATCACAGCATGCCAGGCCTCCCTGTCCATCACCAACTCCCGGAGTTCACTCAGACTCATGTCCATCGAGTCAGTGATGCCATCCAGCCATCTCATCCTCTGTCATCCCCTTCATCTCTTGCCCCCAATCCCTCCCAGCATGAGTCTTTTCCAATGAGTCAACTCTTCGCATGAGATGGCCAAAGTACTGGAGTTTCAGCTTTAGCATCAGTCCTTCCAAAGAAATCCCAGGGCTGATCTCCTTTAGAATGGACTTGTTGGATCTCCTTGCAGTCCAAGGGACTCTCAAGAGTCTTCTCCAACACCACAGTTTAAAAGCATCAATTCTTCGGCGCTCAGCCTTCTTCACAGTCCAACTCTCACATCCATACATGACCACAGGAAAAACCATAGCCTTGACTAGACGGACCTTTGTTGGCAAAGTAATGTCTCTGCTTTTGAATATGCTATCTAGGTTGGTCATAACTTTCCTTCCAAGGAGTAAGCGTCTTTTAATTTCATGGCTGCAGTCACCATCTGCAGTGATTTTGGAGCCCAGAAAAATAAAGTCTGACACTGTTTCCACTGTTTCCCCATCTATTTCCATGACGTGATGGGACCGGATGCCATGATCTTCGTTTTCTGAATGTTGAGCTTTAAGCCAACTTTTTCACTCTCCACTTTCACCTTCATCAAGAGGCTTTTTAGTTCCTCTTCACTTTCTGCCATAAGGGTGGTGTCATCTGCATATCTGAGGTTATTGATATTTCTCCTGGCAATCTTGATTCCAGCTTGTGCTTCTTCCAGTCCAGCGTTTCTGATGATGTACTCTGCATAGAAGTTAAATAAACAGGGTGACAATATACAGCCTTGACGAACTCCTTTTCCTATTTGGAACCAGTCTGTTGTTCCATGTCCAGTTCTAACTGTTGCTTCCTGACCTGCATACAAATTTCTCAAGAGGCAGATCAGGTGGTCTGATATTCCCATCTCTTTCAGAATTTTCCACAGATTATTGTGATCCACACAGTCAAAGGCTTTGGCATAGTCAATAAAGCAGAAATAGATGTTTTTCTGGAACTCTGTTGCTTTGTCCATGATCCAGTGGATGTTGGCAATTTGATCTCTGGTTCCTCTGCCTTTTCTAAAACCAGCTTGAACATCTATATAGTCCATGAAATTCTCTAGGCCAAAATACTGGAGTGGGTAGCTTTTCCCTTTTCCAGAGGATCTTCCCAACCCAGAAATTGAACCCAGGTCTACCACATTGCAGGGGAATTCACTACCAGCTGAGCCACAAGGGAAGCCCAAGAATACTGGAATGGGCAGCCTATGCCTTCTCCAGGGGATATTTCTGATCCAGGACTTGAACCGGGGTCTCCTGCATTGCAGGCAGATTCTTTACCAACTGAGCTATCATGGAAGCCATAAGGTGGAATCTACTTATAAGACCTATTTTTGAATCCGTCTAGTTCCCTCCTTCTCTGGGCTCCCACACTTGCCAGATTCTTGGAATCTCTCAAGGTAGCTTAGGCAAGGGGCCTAGGACTCAGTTCCTGTTTCTTTCTCGCCTCTCACCCAGTCTGCCTCTCAGTCCGCTCTCAGTCAGCAACCTGACTGCTATTTTTAAAAGGACCGCAGCTTGCAGTGTACTTGGAACAGAATCAAAACCGCCTGTCGTGGCTTCCAGGGAACTGCCTGGTCCTTCTTTGTGTTCCCCTCCAGCCACATCGCAAACTCCCTTCATCTCACATGCACCTTCTTTTGTTCTTCGAAAATCATCTTTTCCTGTCTTAGGTCATTACTCAGTTTCTCTCCTGCAAGACTGGCTACTTCTCATTCATCAGGTGGTGGCTTCTGAGGCTTTCTCATAGGGGTCCTTTCTTCCTCTTCCATAGCATGGGCCTGCTCATCCCCATTATTTCATCCATCATCCCAATTTGCTACCTGTATAGGGCGTAATGGGGCTTCCCAGGTGGCTTGGTGGTAAAGAATCTGCCTGCCAATATAGAAGACACAAGAGATGCCAGTTTGATCCCTGGGTAGGGAAGATTACCTAGAGTAGGAAATGTCAACTCACTCCAGTATTCTTGCCTTGAAAATTTCTTGGACAGAGGAACCTGGCAGGCTATAGTCCATGGGGTCACAAAGAGTCAAACGTGACGAGGGACTGAGTGCACGCATGCCCACACACACGGGGCTTAGTACCGTGTGTCATTGTTATCTCTTAGTTGGAATACTTAACATGACCTTCCTCCACTTGTCTGTGTGCTCTGTCAGGAGGGATCATGTCTGTTTCATTTTACAGCATATTCCCAGCACTTTGCAGGGTGAATAAATGAACATATCTTTAAAAATTGTGTGCAAGTATGTCTGCTGGCTCAAAAGGCACATATACTCCAGATTTTTAATGGCTCATCATCCCAGAAGGCTCTATCAATTTACGTTCCCGCTGATAGTGTAAGAAATTGTCTCTCCTCTTCCCCATCCCCCTGAGGCATAACATTTATTATAGGTAATCCTTTTCTACTTCTTTTATGAGAATATAGTACTCATATAAAATATATATTTTACTTCTACTAAGAGATTTTAGCTTTAAATCTCCTAGTAGAGCTAAACTGTCTCTTAGTAGAGCTAAAATATATATTTTTATATGGGTACTGTTTTCTCATAAAAGAAGTAGAAAAGAATTACCTATAGTAAGAGATTTAAAGGGGGCTTCCCTGATGGCTCAGTGGTAAAGAATCTGCCTGCAGTACAGAAGACCCCAGTTGTGTCTCTGGGTGGGGAAGGTCCTCTGGAGAAGGGAATGGCTACCCACTGCAGTATTCTCATCTGGAGGATTCCATGGACAGAGGAGACTGAAGGGTCTCCATAGGGTCACAACGAGTCGGACACAACTGAGTGGCTATACTCTCACTTCTACTTTCAAGAGATTTAAATGTGGTTCCTATAAATGCAAATAATAATTAATTGGATTATAATAAATTAAATGAAGTTAAGATTCTGAGTATAGCAATCTAAGAAACTGGAGCCAAAATTAAATAAGTTCTGGATCTTGGTTTGATCCAGAGAACCTGATATCCCTCCTCAATCTAACCTCATCCTGACCTTTTCAGGGGAGGTGACAGAATGATATGATTTTTCACCATCTCAGATAATAAAATGATATGATTTGAAGAGATAGGACAATGAAATATAAAAAGTTAAGTATTAATTTCCTATACTCCCTAGTTGTTGTTAGATCCCTGTATTTGTATATTTTTAATAGTCCTTTTGATGATAAAGAGCACATTTCACAGAAGTTCTCAAATATTTTTAAGTATCGTGAGGGCCATGACTTATGTTTTCCTAAGAGTCAAATTGTACCAGTATCATTACTGGTAATTTCTAAGGAAGGAAAAATAATTTTTAGAATTTAAAGCTCAACCCAGGGACTTCCCTGGTGGTCCAGTGGCTAAGGCTCCATGCTCCCAATGCAGGGGGCCCGGGGTTTGATCCCTGGTCAGGGAACTAGATCCCGCATGCTGCAACTAAGACCTGGCACAGTCAAAAAGATAAATAAAGCTTACCCCCCCCACCCCACCCAACCCGTGGGAAGCAATATCATGTGGAATGTTCCACCAGCTTCTCAAACCACGCGTCACGAGGAGTGGCTGCTGGTGGAATGTATACACTGCATCATTTGCTGCAGCAGCTGCCTGCTCCCTGCTCTGCCTCAGATGGGCTCTGAAAACAGCATGGAACATTTGAGAAAATGATCTCCAAGGATTTTAGCAACGACTGTAGTTAAGAACTACTAGCTCTAATGAAGTGAGGAAGGATATTTCCGAAAAATGAGCAGTCTATCACATTTCGTTCTTCTGGGTCAAAGACAGATGTGTTTAATCTCTACAAAGACTCATGGGTTGCTGACATTTTACCTAATGAGGCATCATACACTGATACTTTTATGATTAGTAAGTTGCAAGGAAGTTTGGCAAACCTGTAAAACTTGCACAACTGATCATCCCATGCATTGTAAGCCCTGGGGTCCTGACTAGGAGTGACAAAACCTCCTGAAAAGATGAATGAGAGGAAAAAAATGGCAAGTGTATTTTGTTGCTTGTGTTTTTCAGGGGCCTGATAATTCTCGTATTGTGCAGATCAGTTTTACAGTCACATAAGACTTAGGAAGGCACTGAACTTCCTGTTCAAACATATGAGCATGTTTCTTCTGCAGTTTGGGACATGTCTAATTGGCCTTCCTTTGAATAAACACCATTATTCTATTCGCTGACATTAAGAAGAGGATCAGAATCCATTATGTACCTGAATAGGTAATAAATCTATGTCTACAGGAAAATGTTGCCTAGCTTATGGAATTTTTTTCTCTATTGTTTCATGTTAACTTTTTTGAACATCATTTCAGTTTACTTTCCTTTATTGAAACTTCTGAAGATTCCTGTGGACTCACTTAAGCTGAGCTTTTCTCAAAGCACAATATTTATGGTATAATTTTATGGTTTTTGACCCAGTGTTGGCACAGGTGGAGCCTATTTGGTTTCCTGGAAGGCTACACCTCAAGAGAGATTAAAGTCGAGAAAACTCCACCTCTAGTCTCCCTTGTTCTTACAGCACGCTCATGAGTCAGTTTGGGCTTCGTTTTTGAAGCCTTAGACACACGGCCAATTTTATGGATGTGTGTACACGTTGATTAACTTGTGCAACATGGTGACAATATTAATCTTTAGTTCTCTGCATGAAGTCATGTTTGACAAATTTTTGGAACACCTTTTTATTCCTTTAGACTTTGAAGTGATGTAGTGTATACTAATTTGGATTGGTCAGCCTGCATCTTAAGCAAGTATTTTGAGCTTAGGAAATTTATCTCCAGTTACTCCAAGTTTCACTATGGTCAATTGGTCTGTAGAAGTTTTCTATTTTGGGGGCCATCTTTCAATGGTTTATATTTTTCAAGGAAATTATCCATATCTTCTAGCATTTCATCCATATCTTTTATCCATATCTTCTAGCATCTTCAAATTTATTATCACACATTTGCATGTAATGCTTATCTTAGAAATTTTAACATGGATTTTTATATAATAAGTTAGTAACTTTTTTTTTACCCTAGTAGTAAAAAAGGACCTAGAAAGTGAAATAAGAATCCATTCAGACTCTGAAAAACTGTAAAATATTTGCAAGTAACTTTCTTAAGAATGATTAGAAGACTATTAATGAAGGGCATAAAATAAGACCTAAGAAAATAGAAAGATATTAATGTGTTCCAGGATGAAATGAATTACTATGTCAATTCCTCATAGATAAATTCTCAGTGCAGTTCTCAGACTTGATCCATAGTCTATGTGAAAGATGGGGGTGGAGAAAGATTAAAAAAAAAAATGTAAAGTCTGTATGGAAGAAAAATATATGTCCCCACCAGCCAATTAAGAGTGATTAACAAGAATATTGTGGGAAAACTGGACAGCGATAATGTAAAAGAATGAAATTAGAACATTTTCTCACCCCATATAAAAAACTAAATTCAAAATAGATTAAAGACCTAAGTGAAAGACCAGAAACTATAAAGATCCTGGAAGAAAATATAGACAGAAAACCCTGGGACACAAATCATAGCAATATTTTTGGGGGTCTATCTCCTAGTGCAAAGGAAATGAAATAAAAATAAACAAATGAGACCTCATTAGACTTAAAAAGTTTTGCATAGCAAAGGAAACCCTCAACAAAACAAAAAGACAACCCACTGAATGGGAGAAAATACTTGCTAAGGGGTTAATACCCAAAATATATAACAGTTCATACAACTGAACATCACAGGAAACAACTCAATTGAAAAATGGACAGAAGACGTAAATAGACATTTTTCCAAAGGACATGCTGGTGGCCAACAGGTACGTGAAAAGATATTCAATTTCACTAGTCATCAGGGAAATGCTAATCAAAACTACAATGAACTATCACCTTGCACCTGTCAGAATGGCTGTGTTCATAAAGAACACAACAAATGTTGGAGAGGATGTGGAGAAAAGGGAATCCTCATACACTGTTTATGGGAACATAATTTGGTACAGTCACTGTGAAAAACAGTATGGGAGTTTCTCAAAAAACTAAAAATAGAGCTACTATATGACCCAGCAATTCCACTGCTGGGTATTTATCTGAAAACAAAAACAAAAACACTGATTCAAAAAGCTACATAGCAGCATTATTTACACTTGCCAACATATGGAAGCAAACTAAGTGTCCATTAAAGATGAATGACTAGGGACCTACCTGGTGGTCCAGTGGCTGAGCCTCTGCTCCCAGTGCAGGGGCCTAGGCTCCACCTGTGGTCAGGGAACTAGATCCCACGTGCTGCAACTAAGACCAGGCATGGCCAAATAAATAAATATTAAAAGGTTAATGGACAAACAGTAGTATATATATCTATATCTATATCTATATATATATATACATGCATATATATAACATATTAATAGTTGAGGATTCATCTTCTCCAGATGCCATCTTCTATCTCCCAAACTAGCCTGTGCTCTGGGTCTGCATTCCCATACATGGGTTGTTGTTTAGTTGCTCGGTTGTATCTGACTCTTTTGAGACCCCATGGACTGTAGCCTGACAGGCTCTTCTTTCCATGGGATTCTCCAGGCAGGAATACTGGATTGGGTTGCCATTTCCTTCTCCAGGGGATCTTTCCTCTCTGCCTGACCTAGGGATCAAACCCATGTCTCCTGCATTGGTGAGTGGGTTCTTTACCCCTGAGCCAATGGGAAAGCACATGGGTAGGAATTTCTTAAAGATTATCCTGAAATGTTTGCTTACATGTTGATCCCTCTTACTAGTCTGTAGCATTCCCAAGGGTGGAGCTGTGTCTGGTACCTCTTTGTAGCCCCCATGCCTCACCTGTCCATGCCAGATAATAAGTGCTTGTTGAATTGAAAGTGTGAGCAAAATGTGCATTAGGAATCATGCCTCTGAGTGTTACACTGAAAGAACAGATCTGGGAATCCTGGGGAGAAAGTCTGAGATCAGGGTCAGAGATTCCAGGTCAGACTGTGGGCACCTTTCAGTGTCTGAAAAAGTTCTTGTTATGCTCACAGTCAGGTCTAAGGGAGACAAAGTCATAATAAAAAGTCAAAGAGGTTGGCATTTTTGACTACTATGAGAAAAACAACAACAATGGAAATGGAGTACAAATTAGGAACAAAAACAGGCAACTAGTCAGTTTAACAAGCTCCAAACCAGGAAATGACTGTCTATCCTAGAACAAGGATTATCTCTTCTCTGTCTTGTGTTGGCTTCCTGGTGAGGAGGTCAGAGATCTCACCGTGGCTGGACCAGGGATGAGGGGGTGAAGAAGTTGGGGTGGAGGAGTGGGAGGGGTGTGTGTGTGTGTGTGTGAGGTTCCAGAGTGTGGCAGGCTCCTTGGGGCTAGGGAACCCAGCATCCGCTCCTGACTGCCTTTCAAGGCACATCCCCCTTCCAGTTTGCCTGTCTGGATGTAGCTTGCTCTTTCCATTCCTAATTACTATTCCCTCTCCCTCCCTCTCATCCTTTTACTTCCTGCTCCTTCAGCAGTGCCCCACCCCCACCCATTCTTTCTTTTCCTTTTATTAATTTTCCCTTTCCATACTACCTCTGGGCAAAGTATAGATCTGAAATTTGTGTTACTCTGTTTATCAGAGGAAATTTATTTTCTGTATTTTCACTCTAAAAGTTAAATGCCCCCTCTCCCAATTTTTTTTTTTTCACTCTTAAAAGAGGATCCAATTCATAAAATTGCTCAGTATTTATTTGGACTTAATTAAAACCCATTCTGCTAGAACTTGAGGAAAAGCAAGCTTCTGTGTGTGTGGAGCGGGGAGTGAGCGTGTGGGAGTAGATGCACTGAGTCTGACCACCCCGCTTCGGTCCACTAAGAAGGGGAGCACGCAGAAAGGGGAGGGGTAACACAAAATCTCAAGGAATTCTGAAGTTTCTTTCAGAAAACTTATCCCTCGGGGAACAACAGTTCATTGCTCTCCAAGAGCCTTCATTCCTAATTTTCTCAGTTGACCATAAAACACCCTGGAAATTACATACCTGGGGCTTTACTCACAAAGGGGATTCTCTGAAACTGGTTTCTCCTTGAACAAAGTGCCTAGAGTGCCTCAGGTCACTCTCCTTTTAGGGAAAGACTTAGTATCTACAGGGATTGTCTTGTTAAATTAGAGCAGATGCGATCTGGGCAATTTCATACCCAGAAACATGTGTTGTCCAGGAAACTCACATTTTGGAGGTGAAGCCTGTGAAGCCCGGGGAGGTAAGGGACTCGCCTGTCACTGCATGGTTCCTCAGTGGTGAAGACCGGGCACCAATCCCATATCCAGGTTAGGTTGACAAGACCTCACTGGGCAGGAGTCATGAGCACATGTTTCATCATCTACAAATGGCAAGCTATATCATACTCCAAAAGCAGAAGATCAAAGCAAAGATAGAGTAGGGTTTGCTAGGTTCAATTTAAATAAATGAAGATAGGATACACCTAAAACCTACATGGAGCCTTTCTTCCATGTTAGATGAACTGTCTTTCCCTTGTTGTGTCTGATTTTGTTTACCCATGCACTGCAATACACCAGTTCCTCTGTCATCTACTATCTCCTGAACTTTGCTCAAACTCATGTCCATTGAGTTGGTGATGCTATCTAACCATCTTATCCTCTACTGCCCCCTTTTCTTGCCTTAGATTTTTCCCAACATCAGGGTCTTTTCCAGTGAGTCAGCTCTTCACATCAGGTGGCCAAAGTATTGGAACTTCAGCTTCAGCAACAGTCCTTCTAATGAATATTCAGGACTGATTTTCTTTAGGATTTACTGGTTTGACCTCCTTGCAGTTCAAGGGACTCTCAAGAGTCTTCTCCAGCGCCATAATTCAAAAGCATCAATTCTGTGCTCAACCTTCTTTATGGACCAACTCTTACATTCGTACATGACTACTGGAAAAACAATAGCTTTGAATACAC
Source organism: Bubalus bubalis (assembly GCF_019923935.1). Taxonomy (NCBI): domain Eukaryota; kingdom Metazoa; phylum Chordata; class Mammalia; order Artiodactyla; family Bovidae; genus Bubalus; species Bubalus bubalis. The sequence goes on along the minus strand of NC_059178.1, from coordinate 36,360,272 downwards.
ATGATCTTTCCTCCGGCTTCCCAGGTGGCTCAATGGTAAAGAATCCGCCTGCCAATGCTGGAGATGCAGGAGACTCATGGGCTACAGTCCACGGGGTCGCAGAGTCAGAGATGACTAAGTGGCAGCACGCACACACCTTTCCTTAGTAACCAGCTTTTGGTCACTGAGGATCGCTGAGTCATTTTACAAACTCTAGTCCTCCGGGATTTGATGACTTTACTTTCCCAGTACTCTCCAGGAAGAGGTATTCTGTAAAAAGATTTACCTACTGCTTATCTTCAGATGATGTGAATAATATTAAAGGGACTGAAGCATCTCTCACGGGCACAACTTTTGCTCTGCTCCGAGAGGCACTGTCCTCTGTCACTCTTACTCCCCCATTCCTACCACTAAAGCCCTTCCTGTTTCTCCTTAAATCTATTCCTCAAATTCAAACATTTGAAACTAAAGAAGCTCAAGATGATCTAGTCTAGTGGTATTCAAACTTGTTTTAACTATGGTCAAAAATAGAGTTATGTCAACAACTGATACATAGATATATAAGTGTGTACTCTGACTCTGTGTGAGATACTCTCCTATTTCTTTTTCTTTTATGTTCTATCTAATTCTGTAAAAATATTTGTCTAGACAGGCATGCTAAATTGACGTCGTGACTCCTTATTGGGGGAGTGTGAGCCACAGTTTTAAAAACACCGTGTGTGTCAGTGCTCAGTCATGTCTGACTCTGCGACCCCATGGACTGTAGCCCACCAGGCTCTTTTGTCCATGGAATTTTCCAGGCAGGAATACTGGAGTGGGTGCCATTTCATCCTCCAGGGGATCTTCTCCATCCAGGGATTGAACCTGAGGCTCTTGTGTCTCCTGCACTGGCAGGCGGATCCTTTACCATTAGTGCCGCCTGGGAAGCCGTATAAAAAAACACTGGTTTAATCCAATTCTCTAACTTTACAAATAAGCAAAGTATGCTGAAAAATTTAAATGACTTATCCAAGAACTGAATCCAAATATGAATAGAATTCTCAGACCTCTTGTGAGAGCTGCAAATCTTGGAACGTAGAAGTTTAATGATATCTCTTCATGATTTTTCTTTTAGAAACATTGATCCTCCCATAACCTACAGCTACTAGAAGAGACAATTTTGATGACAATGTTAAGAATTGACTGAATAAGGATAATTCAGTCAATGAGTATACATTCCACATATATGGAATATATTTATTTGTATTTATTAAGTGTCTAATGTACCAGGCACAATTTAAACTAAGCCTTGAGATACAAAGATTAATGAGATAATGGTGGAGTCTTGGATCAAAGTGTATCCATAGGCATGGAAAGCAATAAGCTAATTCAATTCATGCTGTGAAAGTTTTTACATGACTAATTGGTCATGTGAAATTGACAGATATTTAATGAATGCCTACAAGAGTGACTGTATTTTCTAAAACTCAGTTTAGTCTAACAAGAATGAGTCCATAAGGGGGCAAGAGATATATGATTTTAAGTTAAGACTAAAATAACTGGTGATAAATATGAACCCATCTTAGAAATCCAGGAGGTTATGGTCACTGTTAATTATTGTACTCAATCCTAAGAATCACCAGTTATTCCAGATTTCAAAACTCAATATAAAGCAATGTTCATTTTGCCCAGATTTTCCAGCTGACAACATGATGGATATTTTCTAAGTTATCCCTGCTAATCAGTCTTTCATGGAGCTTAGTGGCTTCAATTTCAGGTACCATTTCTCAGCCCTTCTTTTCCTGTTAAGCTACATACTTTTCTGTCTTGTCAAGTACTCTGCCAAAACATGCAGTGAGCTGAACACACCCTTATCTTCAGAGAAAGGACATCCCTTTCGATTCCCGAGAAACCATGATTGCTAAGGCAGTGGGATTTTCTGTGGTCTTTGCTTGCCTCCCTTCTTCTCTCTTTAGAGGAGGGAGAAGCATGGAGGGAGGAATTCAGGAGGAGTCTGATGCCCTCCTGACCTGGATCCTCCTGTCTGAGGAAGCCTGTGGTGCAGGCAGAAAGGAACTGTTGACTTGGAGAGAGAGACTGGGAGAGGCCGGAGTCAGTGGAGGGTATGTGCCCTGTTCCCTCTAGTTCTTGCTCTCTCTCTGATTCTTGTGCTTGCTTCCTCTTAGCAGTAAACATGATTCCTCAGAGCCTCCCGTCAGAAAATCTGAAGACTGAGAGAGGAAGGCATTAACTCCCTAAACTAGTTGATTACCAGAATATGGTAAAGGATTTAACCTTCTTTTTTTTTTTTTTTTCCCATTTCTATAGATAATCAGTTGTTTTTCACTGATAAATTTTATGAAACTTCAAGGGGTGGGAAAGTGTTAAGATTCCAGTTAACTGTTTTAGCGCTTGCTATGTGGTATGGTCCAAAAGTACTGCTGGTTTTAAGTAGTTGATTGGAAGCATCTTGATTCTGCTCTGTATGAATATGAAGATTATGCTCTGTGTGAATAGGTAACAGCCATCAGAAACAGCTAATGAATCTTGTTAGCTTGTGACGCTTGTCTGGGGTTTACACTTCAGCCTGTAACTGTTGGGAAAGCAATGACTGCGGAGGCCAGGTTTGCTCATGGATCCAGGTCTTCCATTCTCTCTCTTCAAAAGTTGAACGTTTTGTCTTAATTTTTCAGTGTTACTGATCACAGTATCTTCTCTCAGTATCTCAGTGCAGGTGAGGCAGAAGATGCAAATGCTCTAAGTTGAGGGAGGCAGGGTGAGAGGGGAAAATACTGGTTTGAAACAGTGGAAATGGAAAGTAACAGGGAATAGGCTAGAACCTGATTGAAATCTACCAATTGTGAAAGATTAGTCAGGGTTTAATGCATTCTGAATGGTATAAAAATCTCAAATTTCTTGAAATTAAGAACAAAGGCAAGTAATAAGTGCCATCCTGGGATGGGATTTACTATCATCATGTCAGGTCATGTCTGTCCTGTTTTTATTGGGAATATTTTTTTTTCCTCTCTAAAGCACATACTTAAATCTGAGGATCCTTTCTGATGGATGGCTAACCTAGTTCTGTCAGTCCGCCCACAGGTGGTACCTGGGCGTGCTGGTGTGCACTGCAGTTCTGATTTTCTTATGACTTTTTTGGGGGAAGAGATGTTTTTCAGGGTTTAAATTGTTAGATGACAATTTGGTACTTTCTTAGAAAATTGTAAACCATTATTTTGGTTGTAGGGTTATATGTACATAGATCAGGGCTAACACATTATTTATAGACAGCAGGAGAAGGGGGCAACAGAGGATGAGCTGGTTGGATGGCATCAACGACTCAATGGACGTGAGTTTGAGCAAACTCCAGGAGACGGTGAAGGACAGGGAAGTCTGGGGTGCTGCGGTCCATGGGATTGCAAAGAGACGGACACGACTTTCTGAACAACAACAACAAGAGTAAGGAAAGTAATCAATGGTGCACTAATAGCAAAAAAAAAAAAAAAAAAAAAAAAAAAAAAAGGCTTAAACTCCTAACACTGACTGCTTTGATTTCATTTCTATTCCTTGTAAATGTAGAAAACATGTTATTCTCAAGGTGAAAGGCTTAGTCTTGTGCCCATGTTCTGCTCCTTTTTGATGGTCCTCCAGGGAGAGCTGCCCCATTTCCAGGGCCTTGACGGGTTTGATGTCTCTAGCTTGTAGTGCCATCTTTGGGAGAGAGCTGGCATAACTGGTTGCCACCACTGGCTGATGATGTGAAATGCACAAATTCAAATAGGATTTTGAATTATTCGGTTAGCCCCAGGATCAGGATGTGTAGAGGAAGCTCAAAGCAGGCCCTCACCGGCCTTGTTTAATTGAAAGAACTTCCTCTATCCCCTCACCAACAGCCTCCTCCTCCTCCTGTCTACTCCAGTGCAAACTTCACGAGTGATTCCACTGTCACTGTCCTTTAAATATTTTAGTGGTTCTTTTTAACTTTCGTTAGAGAAAGTTTCTCTTTAACTTTCTTTAGAGAATGGTTTTCTTTAACTTGAAAAAGCCCTGGGTGGCTCAGACGTTAGTCTGCCTGCAATGCAGGAGACATGGGTTCGATCTCTGGGAGGGGAAGATTCCCTGGATAAGGCAATGGCAACCCACTCCAGTATTCTTGCCTGGAGAATCCCATGGAGAGAGGAGCCTGGCAGGCTACAGTCCATGGGTCGCAAAGAGTCAGACTCAACTGAGCAACTTTCACTTCACTCTGACTTTTGGATTAAAATTAAAATTCCTTAGGCTGTCATACATATTTAGGCCTCTGACTTCTCATTTATATAAGCATCTTCCCCAGGCTTAATAAGCTACTTTCAGTTTTCAGAAACAGCACATCTCTTTCTTCATGTTCCCCACCCCCACACCACCCCGTGTCTCTCCCCAAGTCTGTTCCATTGACCTGGAATGCCATTCCTGTTTCTTTACTTGGCTATTTCCTGTGGTCCTGCTACACTCAGCTCAAAGGTCATTTCTCAGGAGAAGCCTTTCTCGACTATTCAGCTGGACGACCCTTCTCTTTCTCCTTAATCCTCACATTCATACCCCTTATGAAACATGTCATACTGTTTTTTTTTTTTCTTTAAATTTTTTTTTTTTTTTTGGATGTGGACCATTTTTAAAGTCTTTATTGAATTTTTTACTATATTGCTTCTGTTTTATGTTGTGGTTTTTTGCCCGTGAGGCATGTGGGATCTTCAGCTCCTCAACAAAGAATTGAAACTGCACCCCTTGCATTGGAAGTCAGTCTTAATCACTGGATGGCCAAGGAAGTCCCATGTCATACTGTATTTTAACTCTTACTACTTCCTGCATCTGACTGTGAGGGCCTTAATGGCAAAGACCCTAATTCAACCTCTTTATTCCTAGCACTGAGCCCATAGGCCCTGGTGGCTCAGCTGGTAAAGAATCTGCCTGCAATGTAGAAGACCCGGGTTATAGTTAGAACTAAAGGGGTAAATACAAAAGTAACACAGCATTAATTTCCTCTAAAGGATTGAGTAGGGCTTCCCTGGTGGCTCAGATAGTAAAGAATCTGCCTGCAATGCAGGAGACCTGGGTTCAGTCCCTGGATCGGGAAGATCCTCTGGAGAAAGAAATGGCAACCCACTTCACTATTCTTGCCTGGGAAATCCCATGGATAGAGGAGCCTGGCAGACTACAGTCCATGGGGTCACAAAGAGTCGAACATGACTGAGCAACTAACAAAAAGACACTTTTAATAAATGAATGAATGAGCATTGGAAATAGATCACAGTGACTCCCATATCATTTTTCTTTTTCTCACTTTTCCTTGTCTTGAAAAGGAAGATCATAAAGTACATTAAATGAGAAGATTTTTGCAAAGTAACTACCATGATGCTTGGTGCATAATAATAATAAATACTTGTTCTTTCACTCTTCTTTCTTTACAGCTCTTATCTACGAGTTGTAAAGGTTTCGGATTTCCCACACCTGGTGGTTATACTTCACTGGTACCAAAGTTTCCACCCTATCAGTACCTCCTTGTTAAATACCTAAGGAAGACTTCCCAGTCAACCAATATTTATGCTGATCACATGTAAACACTGTGACTTTTGTACTAACACCTCATCATCACTCACCACACACACTCACTGCCTCTATTAAACACACATTCAGCATGTCTCTTACCTTTAACTCAGTCATCTTACTAATCACAGAGAAACTCAGCTCTAGCATTTCTAGCCAGAGTGTGGTCTTCTTTTTAAGAAAAACATTTTCAGTACTTAAGGTTGATCCTTTATATCAACAACAGTAAATACAGGTAGTCCTTGGCTTTCATTTTTTCCCACTCAATTCAACTCACTTTTTCCACGCTGTGTACCGGTATCCTTGCTGTACCTTCCTTGGGCACGAGTCAGCCTGCCCGTGAGCTAATGAACACGCACGCTGTGTTAGCAGCACCTGATACCCCCATGCCCACGGTCAGTACCAACCACCACCTTTATCTGGAAAGAAGAATTTATTTGCATCATTATTGGACTTGTTTTTATTGCCTTTTCCTTGATTTTTTCTGCACTTAATTTTATTATTTTTTTGAAAATGCTGAGATGAAATCTCTTGCTTATTCACTTTCTCAACAATCCATAAAAGTACTGGCAGATCTCCACCAATAATTCTTTCCTCATATAAATTCTGTTTTTTTGCTCTTACTTTTATTTCAAATAAGCAGAAATAGAATTTAAAGAGCAAATTAATTTTCATTGTCTGTATTTAATATTTAGTCCATGTTTAAAATACTGCAACAATTGTTTATACATGGACACATGGTGACATTCAAGAAAATTTACCATGTTTAGTGATAATAAGTGTTAGCTTTCTGGGAATTTCCATGTAATATGTTTAGTAGTGTATTGTTTAGGGTCTGTTTGTTTGGTTTTCATAGTTGTTTTGTGAAATATATATATATTTTTTATTTATTTATTTTTTTAATTTAAAATATTGTATTGGTTTTGCCATATATCAAAATGAATCCACCACAGGTATACATGTGTTCCCCGTCCTGAACCCTCCTCCCTCCTCCCTCCCCGTACCATCCCTCTGGGTCGTCCCAGTGCACCAGCCCCAAGCACCCAGTATCGTGCATCAAACCTGGACTGGCGACTCGTTTCATATATGATATTATACATGTTTCAATGCCATTCTCCCAAATCATCCCACCCTCTCCCTCTCCCACAGAGTCCAAAAGACTGTTCTATACATCAGTGTCTCTTTTGCTGTCTCGTATACGGGGTTATTGTTACCATCTTTCTAAATTCCATATATATGTGTTAGTATACTATATTGGTGTTTTTCTTTCTGGCTTACTTCACTCTGTATAATAGGCTCCAGTTTCATCCACCTCATTAGAACTGATTCACATGTATTCTTTTTAATGGTTGAGTAATACTCCATTGTGTGTATGTACCATAGCTTTCTTATCCATTCATCTGCTGATGGACATCTAGGTTGCTTCCATGTCCTGGCTATTATAAACGGTGCTGCGATGAACATTGGGGTACACGTGTCTCTTTCCCTTCTGGTTTCCTCAGTGTGTATGCTGAGCATTGGGATTGCTGTATCATAAGGCAGTTCTATTTCCAGTTTTTTAAGGAATCTCCACACTGTTCTCCATAGTGGCTGTACTAGCTCATTCTATGATTCAATCAACTCATATTTATTGATTGTCAGCATGTGTGCAGATGATGGGTATACATCAGGTAATCATAATTCTTACTAGATTATTAAGAATTTAAAAACTGATTAAATCAGCTGATTAACGATTATTAAGTTTGTGGTTAAGAAGTCCTATTAAGAACTGTTGGTGGGAGTGTAAATTGATACACTTTGTTGAGAGGGAAATTTAGGAAAACTAAAAAATTATTTGCATGTGTCTTTGATATGGCAGCCTCCTTTTTAAGAGTCTGTCTTATAAAAATATATCAACATATGTATGTGCTCCTGTGATTATGTACATGTGTATGTATGTGTATATATAAATGTCCACTGAAGCTTTGTTAACAGCAAAAATTGGAATCAGCCTAGTTCTTTGGGATTCAGGGAATGGTTAGAAGTTGTGTACAAATTAATGAATATTTTGCAGAATTTTGAAAGAATGATGTTCATGATAATGTGGGAAAATCAAATTATAGAAGAGTACTATAATAGAAAAATTCAGAATCCAATCACAGAATCATGATGCTAAACTAGAATACCTTTACACTCTAGAAAAAGCAAATCTGCCGTCATTGCTTTAAAACCAGTTGTTTTGGATACCTGATGGCTAGCTTTCAGGTTTGCTTCACCATCACTCACTTTTAAGGTTTTCAAGGAACTACATTTCCCAGATACATCTTCTCTGTAACATTTTAGAATTTATTAATATGTTATTCATCTGTCTCATAACTTCTTTCAAAAAGCACACAAGATTGCTTTCAATGACTTTATTACTCTTCCTGTAAAATGGTGAATTTCTCCCAAAATGCAATTGTCTTCATGAGTTTGTATTTGTGTCTTCATGCTAAGGGTGGCATTTACACAAACCTTTCAAAGGTCATTCAAAGGGCTGTTGTCTAGAGGTAACACTGCTGTATTGGCTTTCTGGGAATGGGATTTTTTCATGTGACATGTTTAGTCAGTATAATGTTTGGGGTTCATTTATTTGGTTTTCATGGTTGTTTTGAGAAATATGGGCTTCCCTGATAGCTCAGTTGGTAAAGAATCCGTCTGCAATGCAGGAGACCCCGCTTTGATTCCTGGGTCAGGAAGATCCGCTGGAGAAGGGATAGGCTACCCACTCCAGTATTCTTGGAATTCCCTTGTGGCTCAGCTGGTAAAGAATCTGCCCTCAATGCAGGAGACCTGGGTTTGATCCCTGGGTTGGGAAGATTCCCTGGAGAAGGGAAATGCTACCCACTGCAGTATTCTGGCCTGGAGAATTCCATGGCCTGTACAGTCCACAGGGTCACAAACAGTCGGACACAACTGAGCAACTTTCACTTTTGAGAGATATATTATGATTAAATACAGGCACTTCCTTTTAGGTGCTTGAGAGAACTTGACTGTATTCTTCGCTTCCAAAAGTAATGTATGCCTGTGCTAGATAGACATTCTGCTGATGCTGGAGAAACAGAAATGATGTGTGTGCTAGTCACTCAGTTGTGTCCAAGTCTTTGCGATCCCATGGACTCTAACCCTCCAGGCTCTTCTGTCCATGGGATTCTCCAGGCAAGAATACTGCAGTGGGTTGCCAGTTCCTTCTCCAACAGAAATGATAAAATTGTCCTTATTCTCAGGGGGCTCACAGACTGGCAGGCATAGGAAAAATATAGTATCTTAATTGCTGGAGGGGGTAGAGAAGTAGCTGAGCAAGTAGGTTGGGTCAATAGGAAGAGATACCAAGAAATGCTCCTAGAAAGTGACAATGATTGAAGTGGGTGTTGAGAGACGAGAATGAAGAAGCTGAGAAGATGAAGGGAAGGAAGAGGGTTTCCAGTTAAGGAGCCAGGGTAGGGCAGAGTGACAGCTATGAGAAAGCATGCCCTACTCTAGAGACTGAAATTGTCCATCTGCCTCACTTGAAGTAATGAAATAGGTCAGGGCCATGCAATGTATACAGCCTTCAATTAACATAGAGAATGATTGACTGGTGTTGTTTTAGGCCGTGCACCGTGGACTTGCCCACCTCAGCAGTGTACAGACCATCTCCAGGCTTTGGGGCCAGCAAGCTCAGCTTGGAACGCTGGCTTTTTGGAAGATCCTGACACCATCCTGGGCTCTCTGCCTTAGTAATCTGGCCACGGGGGTGTCTCTGTATCATATGATCAACAGCACAGCACGTATCATGAGATTTCTGAGGCCTGCCCCAGTGTCATCTCATGAAATAGGACCTAGTCACTCATTAGCACAAAAATTTTCACTGGGACCCTCATTTTCTATGAGAAGTGAAAGTGTTAGTCACTCAGTCATGTCCGACTCTTTGTGACCCATGGACTGTAGCCCGCCAGACTCCTTGGTCCATGGAATTCTCCAGGCAGGAATACTGAAGTGGGTTGCCATTTCCTTTTCCAGGGGCTCTTCCTGAGCCAGGTATTGAACCCAGGTCTTCTGCATTACAGGCAGATTCTTAATTATCTGAGCCACTTTCTACAAAGTTAAATCCAAAACCCTAATGGGGTTCAAGATCCTCTGCCATCTGTCTCCCATATGTCCTTCTAGAATTAAGTTGGAAGAATTTGATGAGTAATAATAATAAGGTCTTTGAGGTTAGGCTGTTCTGCGGTTGAATTTTAACTCTGCTATTTACTTAAGCTCACATAACATGTACACCCATGGCTGATTCATGTAAATGTATGGCAAACACCACCACAATATTATAAAATAATTAGCCTCCAATTAAAATAATTAATTTAAAAAAAGAAAAAAGAGAATTCAATAAAATATAATTTCGAGTAATTCGTATGGCAAGCATTATATAAAATGGCTGACTATGTGATAATTCATATTTTGCCTCAGACATTTTAAATTATGTTTTACTGTTAGTGCTTTCTGAATATACCCTGTATTTCTGACGTTGATACTTTTGGAACCACTGTCAGATAGAATTCTACTTGGCTTACCTCAGGTGTCCCCATCTTCAAGGAGCCTTTAAAAAATAATTGAAATTAATTATCCTTTTCTTATTTCAACAGAAATTGATACCTCTGGTACAGAAATAATACTAATAACTTTTGAAATAATTTTAGAGGTTGAATCTTCACTTATTTATTCATTGTGCTGAGTCTTTGTTGGCGTGCACAGGCTTTCTCTAGTTGTGGCGAGCAGGGGTTACTCCTTATGGCGATGAGAGGACTTCTCATTGTGGTGGCTTCTCTTGTTGCAGAGCACACGCTCCAGGTGCAAGCTTCAGTAATTGCAGCACACGGGCTCTAGTTGTGGCCACGGGCTTTAGTTGCTCCACAGCTTGGGAATCTTCCTGGACCAGAGGTGGAACCCGTGTACCCTGCATTGGCTACTGTACCACCAGGGAAGCCAGCCCTATTTTGCTAAATTTAAATACAGTGGGAAGAGATGGTGTTTTATAATTTATACAAGGTCTAGAACAATTCTGGAGCTTATTCAATTGATTTTTTAGTTTATAATGAGCCATTTACTCATAAAATAATGATGCTATTGAGAAATTCTACCACTGATAAATACATTATTCTGAATTTCGGTTTATAAGTGGATTCATGTTCCTGTATTGTGCACATAATGATAAAGATGATAATCACCTAGTAACAAAATGGGAAATAGTTTTCCAAATGTGTATTTGTGTGTGGAATACTGCATGCACCAAAGAGAAAATAAAACATATATTTTCTTACCACATATTTTTTATTGAAGACATATGTAAAACATTATTATATTCAGTAATATATTGCAATCAGAAGTATCTAATCCAAAAGAGGGAATATTTTAAAAGAATGCTTTTCTGAAAGAAGTTTATAAATTCTGTCTTGTCGACGTCTTCTTTTCCCTTCACCTGATAAGACTTTTCTAAGAGAACCCATTTATTCACTCTATGGGGCAGAAGATAGAACTCAAACTACATTCTATTATATTTGTTTATTAAATCCCATTTCCTGGACTCCTGGGTTCATTTTCAAATGTTAACATAAATGCTATGTCATCTTTACCTCCTAGCTAAATCAGTACCCTCTTAAGCAGGAGAAATCTTGCTTTATGCCCTTTATTTTGTTTGAGATGATGTTTTTAACATATGTCAATTTCAGAGGCTTGAGTCACATATGATTGATACGTAGAATGATGGAGAATTTCCTCTCCACTGATAATGTTGAGAGAAAAAATGAAATGGTTCTGATCTCATTTCCATGGATAGTATGGAGGAATGCATCCACCAGAAATGGGGTTTCTCTTTTTGAAGCACCATTAAATCTTTGCATATTGATAGTGGGATAGATCACAGAAAATTTTTCTATAAAATGAAAGAACTGGACAAGAGATTGTGAGAGGCCCCAAATTCTTCAACACTTTTACTCATAAAAATATTAAGCAAGAAGCACTACAGTTATTTCCTTCCAGAAGAAAATAAGCCCTGAAAATAAATTTATTCCATTTATATTATCTTACTAGTCACATCATTATCCTTACTACTATATAGTTTACATATTTTACAGAATTAAATAAAACTATCTTGCTAGAATTTCTTTTTCTCAGGACAGCTTGATGCCTACTAAGAATAAGCAATCTGTGCATGGGTTTCCATTTTATTTATTCAACATTACTAATAACATTAAAAAGAGAAACACAACTTGGTAATGAAATTAAATATTTTGTTAATTATTTTTGGTAGGAACTCAAAGCCATATCACCAGAGTTTTAAGTCTAGAAATGAATTAGAGGCTTTTTGAAGGCAGGAATCTTGCCAGTTGTCTTCAACTAACATTCAGAGTCAAGATCAGCACTCAACACAGAGAAGCTTCCAAGTCAATATTGTTGAATGTATGAATAATTACAGAGGTGCTTTTAGAGGCTATCTGATTGCCAACGAAATAGTCTATGACTCAGGTCAGTGAAACTGATTAAACCACATTTCATATGGTTTTCTGACATAATTAACAAAAGCAGGGGAAAAAACATTCTCTAAGGAGTAAAATCTCTAATACTTCTCCTGGAAACTGTTTCTGTTGTCATGTTGTCATAATTATATTTCTGCTAGTCTAAATTAATTTATAGTTGATGATATAAATCAATAAAGTGCAATAAGAATTCATCCATATTGATATGAATATATGCATATCTATATATGTATATAATTCCTTTTGATGGACCATTTTCAGTGACACATTCAGCTAAGAAGCTCTTTCCCTGTATTATATTAAGCATGCCCTAATCATTGCCTATCTTGAGAAACCATTTGATGAGACAAGTGACTTTAGATCTCTATTAACAGATTCTCCATCTTCTTTTTCAATTTCACTTCAAAAGTGTACATTTAATTCATTTTTTTCCACTTTAAAGTTTTAAATAGAAATATGTATTTGAAAGTTAACATGGCTATTGAATGCAGACAAGGCTTTTCTATGCAACCTTCAAGAACAAGAGCATCTTGGTTTATATGACCAGTTTTACAGGCCTGAAGTCCTTAAGATTCACTGTATGAATTATGTGCTATTTATTAGACAGTATCAAAGAATGTAACATATTTTCTTTAAGTTCTTTTGGCACATAATTTAAAATCAGAAAAAAAAATTTAAAGGCTTATCTAAAGTGCTTGGCCATAGTTACCCCCCAAAAGGTATAATCAAAGAATCTCACTGAATTTAGAATTTTTGAACATTTGTTGACTTAAAATGTTAAATGTGGTACACTGCGCATCTTTGATGGATATGTTGGTGATTACAAGGTGCATGGTCTCCATAGAGAGTATTGACCATAAAACACTTACTGTTGGGAGTAATGTATGTTACTGTACCGTGTTACTCTGTGTCGAGATGTCACTGGGGATGTGGAACCAATAGTTTGGCTTATGCGAATGTCTGGACTCATCGTTTGTGTCAGTTGAATTTCTGGTCCTACCAAAATACCACCACTCATGACAGGTCCCCTACAACCATCACTCATGCTACTACTGCTCACGTCAGGCCTACCAGGACTAGACACCACTCTCTCAGCATAGATTACATTGTGTGTGTTGGCTAACTCAGCAGGGACACAAATATTCCCTTGAACCTCGTAGACAGGTGCCATTACTGTTTCCGTTACTACAACATTGGGCGCAAGCTGAGGATCAAAGACAATCGTAGTGGGTTGCACGCATGGATCAGCAGCAGTGTAAGTCTCGGTCACTACAATATCCCCGTGCATCATGGGTTCAGGTGTTGCCATTTCTTCTTTGAATTCAGCCTCTGAGAGAGTCATTCCTGAAGATTCATTAACAAAGTAGTTCGGTCCAAGTAAGGGGAGGTCAGTGCTGATGGGGATACAGGACTGCTGTGAAGGAAATGGGTCAATTTCCGTGTTTAAGCAGATTTCAGCAAGAGTCTTAAATTTTGGATCTAAAGTTTCCATGTAGCTTTCATCTAAATCATCCACAATCCAACTGCAACAACCAATGGAGCCCACAGGAGACCCTACTCCTTCGTGGTCATAAATGAGCAAACAATCGTTTGCAGGGCGGCCTTCATCTTCGCCTGCATAAGCCTGTGCTTTCTAAAATTGGAAGAAAAACAGACAATTAGAAGTTTCTTTTCTCTATAAAATAATTAAAGAAGAACAACAACAATGCCTTAGAGACATCTGATCTAAGATGATTTAATGGAATGAACTGAGAGATACCCTGATTGATTGCCGTATTTCTAAATAATTGGAACTCTGAAAGGAGATCAGTGTGCATAGTCTTTTGTTTCTGAGGTGGTCTAAGATAACAACATATTTAGTTATGTACAAAACATTATTTATTTAAGGAGAGATATTTGATCAACTTGGAATAAAAACATCTATAGAGGTGTACATAGCTCTATGTTTCAGAGGCTTATTTTATGTGGCCTAGGTGAAGAGAGCTGGGGTGTTTTTGGAGTTACGTTATCAGGAGGGAGTTTATCTACAGTGATTTTTAAATTTTTTTTAAATGACAGGCCCTTTAAATGAAATCCTAGGCGTGACCTCAACATGTAGAAGTGATGAAATGAGAACTTCTTTGTTTGAAGGTGTGGGGAGGGAGCAGAGACCTGGTGGTTCGCTTCCCTATTTGCCTCAACTGTTATAGCTCTTGGTTTCCATGAAATCCCACAGGGCCTGCCCAACACCATCCAAAATCCCCTGATACAATCTGACCCTTTCTTTCTTTTATAAATAAGGTAACCACAGGCCCAGAGAAGGTTAATGTCATGCCCAAGACTTAAATAGTTGTCCAATACAACGTCAAATCCACCTATCTTTTCTCCACTGCATCATGCTGCTTTCCCTATGGTTTGTACCAGAGTCTACATCCCTACTTTTTCTTAAAAAAAAATTTCTATTTATTTATTTGGCTGTGCCAGTTCTTAGTTGTGGCACACAGGATCTTTAGTTGTGGTATGTCGGGTATAGTTCCCTGACCAGGGATCAAACCCAGGGCCTCCCACATTGGGAGTGTGGAGTCTTAGCCACACTTAGTCTTGTGCCCATTTCCCAAATGTACTTGAGTGGTGTGGATGACTCATTTAAATAACTGATACTCTTCATGCCCTATCTATAGTGGTGTTGGTAACCACCAATTTTAAGATACACCTTACAACAACATCTTTAGCATTTTTTGTTAAGAGCAGTGCTGAAACTCACATGTTGCCACATAAGGAGTAAAATGGGCTAATTAGAATATGAGATAAAATGGACTGCTAAATAAGAGAAATAAATGTACTAGATAGGAATTCACAAGATGGTTTAAATAAATCCTCTGTTTATCCTTTGTGCTGCCCTGTTAGGCCATCCCAGGGCCTTGTGTCTTTCCTCCTGGCATGCTCATAGACCCATGATCCTCTCCCCTAGTGAGGGACACAGTGCCTGGGGCCCTGAGTAGAGATGAGAGACCCGGGTTCCAGGCCCTAATCTGTCATCAAATCTTGGTGATGCCCTCTTCCTCAGTTTCTGCTCTCTTTCTTCCCTAATTTGGCTTTTGATTCATTTTTTTCTCCTTTCTGTTGGAGGTATCTGCAGGGCTCAAAGGCCACTGTGAAGAACAGACATGAACATGTAGTTCTTCTTGATCGGGATTCTCTTTGCTCTTTGCTGTGGGAAACACTGGGAATACCAGAAAGAAACAGAATACAGGAAAATAGCAGAAGGGAAATGGAAAATGATGGGATACTAGCCTTTTTCACAGTCGTCAGAGGTATTATGCTCACTGGATATGATGTGTTTCAGTAAGTTGGCTTTTTGTATTTTAAGGAAAAGTGAAATATTTTTTATTCAAGATTGGGATAGAGTTAAAAGTAACTGAATATATCTCAGAAAAGAATCTACTGCCATTGTTATTATTATGCAGTCTCAAGAGTGAATGATAATATTGTTGAACTGTGTGCAGGGGAATTACCTCAGAGAAATATTTTTTTATTCAGGATTGGGGTGGAGTTAAGAGTCCCCGAATATATTTCAGAAGACTCGACCACCATTGTTATTATTATTATTCAGTCCCAAGACTATTTTGTGGAGCTGTGTGCAGGGAAGTTACCTCAGAGAAATAGCTGTCCAGGAAAGCCAGGTTCAGGCCGGTGTCCGCATAGTCCCGCTGGATGCCCACCGCCGAGCTCCTCCTCCCCACGGTGCCCGCTGCTCCTCCCGCTGCCAGGCCAGCGGCCGCCCCCAGACCGGTATTGAGTTCCACTCCCGAGACACCCCCTTCAACCGTTCCTCCGCCTGCGTAGGTGTTAGTGTAGATTTCTGAAAGGAGACGGGGTTCAACGGTGCTGGAGTCGTCTGCATTGTTTACCCGCATAGACACTGTCGGCAACACCACCACCCCTTCCCCCCAGCAAAGGGAAGGCTCTGGAACGCTAGTATAGGAGCAATTCCAACTATATCTATAATCTTCAGGCTTGCTGATAAAAATAAAACTAAACAAACAGTACAAAGGGAGCCAGGTATCAGGCGTGGCTTTGCCACCTTTCAGGTGACAGACTTGAAGGTGCAGAAGAGGCCAGAGGAGCAGGGCCTCCGTTTTGCCTGTACCAGTTCCTTCTCGGGCTGCCTCTGGCAAGCTCCCCAGGCCTGGCTGAGAAGACTTGCACTCACTCATGAGCCCTCCAGAGCAAGGCCAGCCACGCGTTTGCAGAAAGGGAAACTCAGGGTCCTCATTCACCCTGGTGCTGCATGGGGAGTGGGCTTCCATAGGAGTGTTCAGTCACCTTAGACTCTTTGCGTTCAGAGCCTGGCTTGGGACGCTCAGAAACCATCACTGAGAAATCACAAGCCCGCTCTAGAACTGGGCAGCCTCTCTACTTTGTTCAGTTATTGCCCAATACTGGGTATTTTCCCAGTATTTTAGGGTATTTCTGGGACTTGGTAAATTAGGAGAGGGTAAGAGTGGTGAGGTGAATGCATGTATAAATTTAAGAAAAGTTCCTCATTTCAGCTCAGTTGCTCAGTCGTGTCCAACTCTTTATGACCCCATGGACTGCAGTACGCCAGGCTTCCCTGTCCATCACCAACTCCCAGAGCTTGAGCAAACTCATGTCCATCGAGTCCATGATACCATCCAACCGCTCATCCTCTGTTGTCCCCTTCAGTGTATTCTTAGGAGAACATATTTGCTGCTTCGTTTTTTTCTTTCTTTCTTTTTTTTGAACTGCTTGTTTTACAAATAATGGTAACACTTACTATGCAAGGCACTATTCTAATGTATATTTTGTGATATACATATATACATACAGCACATATACATACATTTGTATATGATATATGTAACATATATGATCCATATTATATACCACACATACATATATAATGTACATACTATACATATAATATATAATATGTATAATATACATATAATATATAGTATGTATACTATATATATAATATATAATATGTATATATATATATATGATCATTTACTCCTCTAGGAACACTTTGAAGTAGGTACTATCATAAATTCAGTTTCAAAGAAGGAAATTGAGGCCTAGAGAGGTGAAGTGTCTTACTCAAGGACTTAATTACTAGTAAGTGGCAGAGCTGGGAATCAAACTTGAGCATTCTGGTTCCAGACTTTGCCCTTTGAATTGCTACATCGTTCTTCACTGCCAGTAGTTTAAGACAGAAAAATAAAGTCACCACTTCAAATATGTAACTTTCTCTCCACTTACACTGTCCTCCAAGGAAAATGACAGATGTGCTGATTTTTGGTAAGGTACTTATACATGAGATTTGCCTGGCTGAACAGTTTGCAAATTTTAAAAAGGAAAACAGATTTTGACATCCACTGACCAGAGGAATCCATACGGTCCTGGGTATTAGAGGCTGTCATTGGTACACATATGTTGGACACATCCTGAAAAGAAAAAAAAAAAAAGATTTTAAAGAAATGTTTTATGTTAAACATTTTGAAATACATATTTAATTACTTATTTTGGCTGCACTGGCCTTAGCTGTAGCACGTGAGACCTTTAGTTGTGTCATGTGGGATCTAGACCCCTGACCAGGGATCGAACCTGGGCCCCCTACATTGGGAGCACAGGGTTTAAGCCACTGAACCAGGGAAGTGCTTATGTTAAACATTTCAAAAGTGATGTATTTTCAACTTTGTGCAATGTATAATTATCAGGACATGTTGAATCCCTCTGAAACACCAAGCTTCTGTGGAACCTGACAAATCCACTCACCCTGTCCTCGGGATGGGCCCCTTCTATTCTCCAGGATTGCACCACTCCTTCTCCCCCCTCAGGCACAGGAGCAAAACTCGTCCCCAGCCCTTCTGGCTGTTTTCGTTTGCAGCAGCAGCACAGGAGCAGCAAGAGCGGTGCCACTGCCCAAGAAAGTGGAAAGGAAGAGTTAACACATATTGCTCAATTTAGGAAGTCATCAAATGCATCACTTTTGGGAAAATGTGGCATGACATTCAGAACTAGAGGGAAAAATACAAATGTAATGCATTAATTTCCCCTGAAGGATTGAGTGGGGCTTCCCTGGTGGCTCAGATGGTAAAGAATATCCCTGCAGCATGGGAGACCCAAGTTCGATTCCTGGGTCGGGAAGGAATCTTTCCAGGAGAAGGAAATAGCAACTCACTCCAGTATTCTTGCCTGGGAAATCCCATGGACAGAGGAGCCTGGTAGGCTATGGTCCATGGGGTTGCAAAGAGTCGGACATGACTGATTGAGTAACATTAAGGATTGAGGATACGTATCCGTGTTTATAAATACAAATCCACTAATCACTTAAGATCAGGTAACCTTTAATGACAGATTAGGCAAATAAGGTTCTTTCTTCCTGCTAATCTAAGACTCCAAACTGGTTGTTGGCAGATCCAGGATTCAAATCCAGTGTTATGTTTCCTAGTCCCCTATGTACATGTGTGCATGTTTTACATGTGTGTTTATGTCTGTGCTTTTCCTGTGTCCTAGACTGCTTTTCTGGATTTCCCCACACACCATGCTCCTTCTAAGAAGATCTTCAGCTCAAAGTCACTTTCTCCATCAGGACTTCCCCAACTTTCCTATTTAGACTTAATTACTTCTGCTTTTCTGCTCTTAAAGGACTCTGCTGAAATTGTCATGATGCGATTCCTTTATGCTCTGCTATAAAGCAGACACGACTGAGCAACTGAAGAACAGCAAAAATACTATACTTAGGGACTTGCATATTTCCCATCTTTTTGACCCTCACTAACCCTGGACTTTTTGTTGTTGTTGTTGTTGTTGTTGTTTAGTTACTCAGTCATGTCCAACTCTTTGGGACCCCATGGACTGCAGCACATGAGGCTTCCCTGTCCTTCACTATCTCCCAGAGTTTGCTCAAACTCATGTCCACTGAGTTGGTGATGCCATCCAACCATCTCATCCTCTGTCGCCCCCTTCTCCTCCTACCCTCAGTCTTTCCCAGTATCAGGGTCTTTTCCAATGAGTTGGCTCTTCACGTCAGGTGGCCAGAGTATTGGAGTTACAGCGTCAGCATTTGTCCTTCCAGTGAATATTCTTACTTACCATTATTGAACAAGTAACATGCCCATATCAATCCCATTGCTTATTTCCAGATTTCCACAAACATTGCCATAGGTACTGAAAAGAAATGGCCATTCCAGTGAACCTGATTACATTCTTATTTTGAAGAACTGCTGAAAAGAGGGATTTAATCCAGTACTTACGAAGCAGCAGTAAGACGCCCATCGTGATCATGCCAATCCCTGTTGATCCCATACCAACATTTGAAGCCTCGGTTTGGCCGTCAGGGACAGACACACTGGTGACAGAGCTCGCAGCCCCGGCGCTGACGTCTGTGGCGCCCGAGGACCAGCACCCGTGCTTGCCGTCACAGCCACAGGCCCTTAGCTCCACGACCTGCGGCAATTCGCATGCTCTGTTAAAACTGTCCTTTACTAGGATCGGGATTTCGTAGTATCCGGAATATAAAGTCTGCTCAGCTTTCAGGATTGCAGAGGTAGCTGAGAGGCAAGAGAGAAAATAAATTAAAGATGGGGTACATATGTACAATGGAATATGACACAGTCATAGAAAAGAATGAAGTCATATTGCAGCAACATGAACAGACCTAGAGATTATAATACTAAGTGAAGTCAAACAGAGACAGAAGAGTATCATATGAATGTGAAATATAAAAAGATGATACAGATGAATTTATTCACAAAACAGAAATAGCACAAACATAGAAAACAAGCTTTTGATGACCAAAGGGGAAATGGGGGAGGGATAAATTAGGAATTGGGGATTAACAGATAGATACCACAATATATAAAATAGATAAAAAATAAGGTTCTACTGTATAGTAGAGGGAACTTGACTCAATACTCTGTAAAAATCCATATGGAAAAAGAATTTGGAAAAGAATGGGTATATTTGTATGTATAACTGAATCACTTTGTTGTATACCTGAAAGTAACACAGAAATTGTCAAGTGACTGTACTTGAATATACAGGAAAAATTTAAAAAACGTTTTGGTGAGTAACTCTTCCTAATACCCATGATTAACTTAGGATCTGACTTTTTTTCATGCTCCTTTAGTCATAGAATACATTGTCAGTTTTTAAAAATTAACACTTATGATGCTTATTTCCAGAGCAACAATACTTGGCATATAGTATGCACTCAGTGGATATTTGTCCAATGAATGAAGAATATTGAGCTGAAAGGAAATATTAGAAGTTTTCTATTTGGGATGACAGCTTCCAAATACCCTCATGAAGACTGTTGTTCATCTCTTATTCAAAATCACTGTCTTAACATTTAAAATTATTCCAAAAACTATTATTTTACTAATTCTTTGTGCTGTGATTATCTATTGATTTTTATAGAAACCATTGCTTAACATATAGGTTGAAATTTATCAACCTGAGGAGGCCTTAGAAATGACTTACTCCTAAATCATGAATAGTAATTGATGAATCCTTAACACTCAATTATTATTATTGTTAATTATTATTATTATGGGTTATTGCTTTCAATTAGCTATGTAATAACCTGGCTATGTCTACCAAAATGTAACCTGAGCTCAAAGTAAGAGTCAAATAAGGCATGGCCCCAGCCTTTTGTTAAGTGGGATTTTTTCTTTTCTTCAAGACCAGCATGTAAATAGGACCCTAAGAATATTCTTTCCAATAAGACTATATTTTTTACTGGTAAATCTGTGATAGAAATATCTCATGCTGAATATTTTTTCTTGTTTTTCCTCATAAAATCTAGGATATGAATGAGGAAAAAGTAGTTAGCAATTATTTAAGAACAACATATTGATTTTTGTAGTGAACATTGAATTCAGAGTTATATTGATTTTAATGCAATTGCTTAGCTTTTAAAAATATTAAGGTGGTTTTGTGTGAAAGGGCTAAAAGGTTTTATGGTGAAAACAGGTTACCCGATTTCCTCCAAGTCAATGGTGGCATTTTTTTTTTCCTGGCATCATTTTAGGATGAATGGAAAAGCTTGGTGGCTTCAGAAAGGTGGATTTTTCCTCTTACCTTGAACTCTGACCACCATCTTACCACCCTACCTACAACGTCTCTCCTGTTTCTCCAAATGAATGTCTGACGAGCGAGCTATTGTGGCCAGAATGGGAGCTTCCCAAGTGGCACTTTACCAGGTGGTAAAGGACCCGCTGGCCAATGCAGGAGATGTAAGAGACGCGGGTTTGATCCCTGGGTTGGGAACAACCCCTGGAGGAGGAAATGGCAACCCTCTCCAGTATTCTTGCCTGGAGAATCCCATGGAAAGAGGAGCCTGGCGAGCTAGTCTCTACAGTCCATAGGGTCGCAAAGAGCTGGACATGACTGAAGTGACTTAGTATGCACATGTCCAGAATGCACATGTCCAAAACATTTCATTTTCTATTATACATCTAACATCTCAGGAAAAAGAACCCAAGGTACATAAATTGTTAAGATGCCTGAAATGACATCTCAATTTTTATCAATGTGAGGCCTTTATTTTAAAGTAGCAACAGTTACCATAAACACGCATACTATTATGGACTCTTTACACTTTTGGTGGACATAGAGTTGGAAAGTATTATTATGTGACTTGACTAATTATTTGGTAATTGTTTTTACTTTTGGCCTTAGAGTATAAGCAAATTTGCATCCTACTTACCATTTACTAATGTGATATCCCAAATGTCCGCTGTCCCTGGGGGTTCATTAACAACACAGAAGGTAAAGGGAGACCCATAAGGGTGACTGTTAACGCCTGCAGCAGAGATAAGGATGGAGGGAGAGGCAATGCAGATGGTTTCTCTCTCAGCAACAATGACTGGGCAGTAATCGTTGACATCAGGAACTTCGATACATATGGTTCCCGTGGCCGTTTTTAGAGAGCCATCTGAAACAGCAAGACGTATAGGGTGTTGGGGTAAATGGTGTTGGGGAGAAAATTATTTCTCATATCCCATGATGATGCCACAGCATAGAGGAATACATGACTCTTGAGCTGGTATGTGATAGGATCCTGCCTGCTTAAATCTCCTGAAGCCATGCTTGCCTTTGCTTAGCACCTTCTGGGCACAGTGGCTTCTTTTTAGTTCTTTGAACTCGTTCTTTCCTAAACCAAACACTTGTGCCTTCTAGTCACTCTTCCTAAAATGTTGTTTCATCCCTGTTTCATTCAGCTACATATCTCAGAATGCAAAATTCGGCATCCTTTCTCAGAGAAGGTTTACTGCTTTCTAGTCCACCGTATCTCCCCAAATGAGATCCCTGTAGTCCATTTTAGAGCCTTTCATTCTGGGTACTTACTGAGTCCAGTGTTTGTGGAAATAACTGCAATTGAAGTTAAATAATTGTTTGAGTTTTTTTTTTTTTTCTGTTTCACTGTTTAAATCCATCCATTAGATAGACACTGTTTCTCTCTGAAATGGTACTTTTGAAAACAAATATAAATATATTTGCTTTTTTCCTAACCCATTTGAAACAAATTTTGGGTTAGTATATTATTAGAAGGAGCAGAGGACAAAGAAATAGGAGTCTGGGCTTTTAGTCTACTTTTATACTTTATGTTGAATAAAGAATTGTTTTGTTTTTTAATTGCAGAGAGTCTTAGTATTTTCATTTGTAAGTCAGAACACTATCATCTCTAGGTATTTTGCTAGGTCACTCTTTGTGACGTTAATAAATGTCTTTTAAAGATGTCTTCTGTATGCCTAAATGGTAGAGTCATTTAGTTACTCGAATGATAACAAACCAGGAGCCTATTCATACTGTATATGGTTTTGTACAGTGTGTTCTTATACCTGATTTGGGAGTTGACTTTCTATTCTAGACTTAGGTTCATTAGAGAGACACTAGATTATCCCGTAGATTAGATTATGTGCTGTGTTGTTCTCTCATCCTCTGGAACTTTCTTATGGCCTTGGGCTGTGGGCTTCCCTGGTGGCTCAGCTGGTAAAGACTCCGCCTGCAATGTGGGATATCTGGGTTCGATCCCTGGGTTAGGAAGATTCCCTGGAGAAGGGAAAGGCTACCCACTCCAGTATTCTGACCAGAAGAATTCCATGGACTGTATAGTCCATGTGGTCGTAAAGAGTCAGACGCGACTGAGCGACTTTCACTTTCTGTGGCAAACCACAGCTAAAAACACTGTCGACAGCATCTGCTCCTTGTTGTGTCTGCCTGCTATAGGCAGAGCTCTGCTGCTTCACCTAGTGGCCGAGCATCCTTGAGCAAACGTATTCCAGCTATCTGGAAGGCTTGTGCCAGTGCAGACGCTCAGCTTAGGGGAATAAACAATGGCCCTCGTTTTTAGGTTTCTATGGGTACATTTTCATGTAGTTTTGTTTTTATTTACTTGACTAATGTTTTATTCTAGTTTTTGAACTAGAATTGGATTTTCTCGTATGACCCATTGGCTGTGATCAACCTGGCTAGAATTCATTTTCAGAATACTGAAAATAAATATTTATATAACTCACGCAGATGCTGAAAGTGACACTCATGGGATGAAGACTAGAATGTATGTAATTGTTTGGGTATTACCATGGTTTCTCTTTCAATCCTATACTGACTGTTTATCTTTCTCTTTGTTTGGCTACTGTAAATCTCAGGTATAAACTTAATGCAATCCTGCAATATCTATCTTCTATTAGGTATGTACTTGAGACATCTTCTCCCTTCTTTCCTGGTTACTGAGCTTTTTCTGCTGTTTTGTTTCATAGTGGCTGGTTTCCTAGCTACTGCTAGGAAATAACAGTAGTAGCCTTTGTTCTGGAGAATCATTAACTATTGCTAAACAAATTTCTGTTGCTGCTCACCAAGAGGAATGTTTAATAGATTTTCCCATGTGAGGAACTGCTCAATTACAAGTTACTTCAGTGCATCTGCACTTACAAATGTAATTTGAATCTTATATTTGGAATAACCTTGTGCTTTCTTGGTCTTCAGCATTTTTCTTTGGATAACAGTACTCACACAGGCCTCTTATTGTAGCTCAGTTTTAGTGGTTCTGAAATAACTATATACTTCGGGACGCTGCCTTACCTGCAGGTGAATTTTGAGCACACTTTGTAGCACTTACTTAAGTAAACATTTCTAACATACTGTACAAGCTGATCAATTCTCTCAAGAGATGAAGTAAAAAGCAGAAACTGAATTTTATTTACATATTTTAACTTTTATGCTTCACACTGTAAATCACATACAATTCTTTTTTGTAAATAGGTGAAATAAATTATGACTTAAATGTAAATTATGATTATAAGGATACTGAACTCAGTCCTTGATCTAAGGTATTTAGAACTCTCTATAAGTCTTAAAGACACCAATAAACTGTATGTTGGATTTGAGTCAATCTAGTATTAACATTAGAATATTACTTGTATTGAATGTTTTAGTAATAATTTTATTAAGAATTGACAATAAATTTTCTTACCATCTATAGCCAGGATCTCTGCTGTGTATATCCCATTGGTAATATATTTTGACTTCTTATCAAATTCCCTAGAAAATTGTATCTCTCCAGTCCTTGAATCTATTTTTAACCAGTTGCCTGCGTCATGTCCTATGATATACCTGTTTTTAAATAAATACATTCATCATTTGCTTATGTAAAAGTTAATCATTTTAAGCTGCACAATGTGTTACTCTTATATATGGTATTTGCATGCTTTATAGTGATAATTGAGTCAGTTTATAAAATGTATAGAAAATAAAATTCCAGTATAGAACATATTTATGTACAGATTCACAACAGAATTTTATAATCTCATAATTCTTACTCTTCTGGCTCTTAATATAATTGTTAATAGAATGTATGAAATTATTTCAGGGCTGTTTATAAAATCATAGCAGTGTCTATTGAAAGAATGTGAGAATGTGCTTTATTCATTTTCACATGTGATACATTTTTTTCTTAGATTTTAATACATATTGGTTTCAGAGCCCCTCATGGTTGGCCTGTTAGAGGTTGTGGTATCATCTAGTCTGCTTGTGTATGTGGAATTTTTTTTTTTTTTTTTTACATATAATGGATTCAAAGCTTTTGACCTTATTGGTAGAACATCTGTTCTCTGTACCAGGCATAAATTCAAACGTCCAAGACACTTACCTTGCACATTCTTTCCTCTGATAGACTTCACAGTTTTTGTTGTCTACCTATTTATTAGCTGATTAAATAATCAAAAATTTTTATGTCAAAAGTAACTGATAGGTCAGTAGACTTTGCTCATTCCAAATATATTGGAAGGAAAAGATAAAGAGAATACTTGTATATTTCGCTATAATTATTTTCCAGGATATCTTACATAGATCTAACTCATATATAATCTGTGTATCTAGTGACCCTAATACCTACTTTTCTATTTTTTCAGTTCTGATTCTCTTAAGATTCATCAAATTTCTGAAACACCTATGTTTCAGCCTCTTCTTTTTTTTTACTTTTTTGTTTTAGGTCAAGTAGGAGATTGAAATTAGCCCCAAAGTCATTAGATAACACAGATTTTAAGGAAAAACAGTGACTCATCTTTTATGATGCCTTATTGTTTATAATATAGCTTAATCATCCTGGGGCCAGGGTAGTATAGCCGGGCACAAAAGGTCAGAGAGACTCAGAGTATCTGTAGGTGGCTCTTTGATCTTACAACTGCTCGCTGGACGCAATTACTCCTTTAACCTGTTGGAGCCCTTACTGCCTCTAAAGCACTATTAAAATTCTGAAATAAAGTTAATACCACAGTCATCTTCTAAAACGAAGACAAAAAGCAAAGCAAAACTTCAAAAGTAGCACCTTCTTGTGAATTAATATAGGAAGAGCTGAGCTTTATCTCTTTAACACGAGCAAAATATGTGCAGTACCTGACGTTTGTTGCAGGATTTCCTGTATCCAAATCTATAGCTGTGTATGTGCCAAGCACAAAATTCAATAAGGAATTTCCTTTCAGTCCTTCTCGCACACTGAACGTCATAGAATTTGGTTGAAATGCAGGTCCTTCTCTCACGTTAACAACCTGAATTCTCACAGGGGTTGAGTGCATTCGGAATTGAGAGGCAACCGAGTGGTGAAACTCAGCTTGGTTTTTAACTCCAATGCTAAGATGAATATTAGGCACTTGTTCATAATCCAGCGTCTGAAATGATAGAAAGTTAAAAAAAAACAACAACAAAACTCTGAAACAGCAAGAAGACTTTCTTGATAGAATTAGAAGTCAAAATTTAAAAAGCAGTACACTAAAATAAAGGCCAGGAGCTATGCAATTCTGCTCTTGAACCGATCGAATTTTGTTTGTTACTGCATTATGTATATCATGGGCTTCCCTGGTGTCTCAGATGGTAAAGAATCTGCCTGCAGTGCAGGAGACCCTGGTTTGATCCCTGGGTGGAGAAGATCCCCTGGAGAAGGGCATGGCAACCCACTCCAGTATTCTTGCCTGGAGAATCCCATGGACAGAGGAGCCTGGAGGGCTGCAGTTCATGGGGTCACAAAGATTGATCGACTAACACTTTCACGTTCACTTACATATATCAGACATGTTATTTCCTTTATCTTTTGGCATAACCAGGTACATGGTACATGGATCATTTAGGCCTGTGACTTTAAGTTGGACTCGAGTTTTGGAGTTTTGAACTTCATACATAAAACCCTAAAATGAAAGATGACCCTTCTTTCCAAATGAGGTGCTTATGAAAAATAAAAAGTAATGAAATAAAAATATTCACAGTTATTAAATGAATAAATAGTAGCCAGGTCTCTTTTGTAGAATGCCTATCTGAGAATATCTTGGAAGTATAATCAGAGAATCTAGAAGCCAGTATATATGATGTAACTGAACCTGTAATTTTGAAAAATGATGCAAACAACTTCTAAAGGAGAATTTGTGACTATTATAGTCTATAGCTATTATAGACTATTAGAGCCCTCAACTATAATTTAATTGTGCTGAGTCTGGTGAACAAGAAGACTCCTTCATAGGGCACATTCAAATGAGAAAAGTCACCTTTGAGATGAATTCTTTGGATAAAAGATGAATAGAATCTTTTGATCCAGAATGACTGATGTGGTGACATGAAAAGTCACCAACAATGATTCAGCACGGAGCTGAAATGAATTGTGGGCTCAAAAATGAATTTTCAATTGGAAGAGATCCATCTTCTCCATTTGTAAAAAAACAGTTGTAGAAAAGGGAGTACTGGGTGCTGTTAGAAGTGCCCTGGAAGCTAAGATAAACATCAATTGCAACACATTTACCAATAACAGAAGTTAAGATATGAGTATCATCAGCAAGAATCTTAGACAAATCTCTGCTTCTCAGGGAAATTCCATAACCTCATGAATGTTCTAGATTTTGGTTAAATTCTTCACAGGAGGTAATAAGATAGAAATATTTACAGGAATTTACTAGGGTTCTTGTTTGGGGCTGGCTCAACATGTCTCACTTAAAATTCAGCTAAAACCCTTGAGATTTGGGATTTCAATTGTTGAAATGCCCAGGAATTGACATTTTCTGGTATAGATGTGTCTGACCAGCAGGGCAAAGAAATAGAGGAAAACAACAGAATGGGAAAGACTAGGGATCTCTTCAAGAAAATCAGAGATACCAAAGGAACATTTCATGCAAAGATGAGCTCGATAAAGGACAGAAATGGTATGGACCTAACAGAAGCAGAAGATATTAAGAAGAGATGGCAAGAATACACAGAAGAACTGTACAAAAAAGATCTTCACGACCCAGATAATCACGATGGTGTGATCACTGACCTAGAGCCAGACATCCTGGAATGTGAAGTCAAGTGGGCCTTAGAAAGCATCACTACAAACAAAGCTAGTGGAGGTGATGGAATTCCAGTTGAGCTATTCCAAATCCTGAAAGATGATGCTGTGAAAGTGCTGCACTCAATATGCCAGCAAATTTGGAAGACTCAGCAGTGGCCACAGGACTGGAAAAGGTCAGTTTTCATTCCAATCCCGAAGAAAGGCAATGCCAAAGGATGCTCAAACTACTGCACAATTGCACTCATCTCACACGCTAGTAAAGTAATGCTCAAAATTCTCCAAGCCAGGCTTCAGCAATATGTGAACTGTGAACTTCCTGATGTTCGAGCTGGTTTTCGAAAAGGCAGAGGAACCAGAGATCAAATTGCCAACATCCGCTGGATCATGGAAAAAGCAAGAGAGTTCCAGAAAAACATCTACTTCTGCTTTATTGACTATGCCAAAGCCTTTGACTGTGTGGATCACAATAAACTGTGGAAAATTCTGAAAGAGATGGGAATACCAGACCACCTGATCTGCCTCTTGAGAAATTTGTATGCAGATCAGGAAGTAACAGTTAGAACTGGACATGGAACAACAGACTGGTTCCAAATAGGAAAAGGAGTTCGTCAAGGCTGTATATTGTCACCCTGTTTATTTAACTTCTATGCAGAGTACATCATGAGAAACGCTGGACTGGAAGAAACACAAGCTGGAATCAAGATTGCCGGGAGGAATATCAATAACCTCAGATATGCAGATGACACCACCTTTATGGCAGAAAGTGAAGAGGAACTCAAAAGCCTCTTGATGAAAGTGAAAGTGGAGAGTGAAAAAGTTGGCTTAAAGCTCAACATTCAGAAAACGAAGATCATGGCATCCAGTCCCACCACTTCATGGGAAATAGATGGGGAAACAGTGGAAACAGTGTCAGACTTTATTTTTGGGGGCTCCAAAATCACTGCAGATGGTGACTGCAGCCATGAAATTAAAAGACGCTTACTCCTTGGAAGGAAAGTTATGACCAACCTAGATAGCATATTGAAAAGCAGAGACATTACTTTGCCAACAAAGGTTCGTCTAGTCAAGGCTATGGTTTTTCCTGTGATCATGTATGGATGTGAGAGTTGGACTGTGAAGAAGGCTGAGTGCCGAAGAATTGATGCTTTTGAAGTGTGGTGTTGGAGAAGACTCTTGAGAGTCCCTTGGACTGCAAGGAGATCCCACCAGTCCATTCTGAAGGAGATCAGCCCTGGGATTTCTTTGGAAGGAATGATGCTAACGCTGGAACTCCAGTACTTTGGCCACCTCATGTGAAGAGTTGACTCATTGGAAAAGACTCTGATGCTGGGAGGGATTGGGGGCAGGAGGAGAAGGGGACGACAGAGGATGAGATGGTTGGATGGCATCGCTGACTTGATGGACGTGAGTCTCAGTGAACTCTGGGAGTTGGTGATGGACAGGGAGACCTGGCATGCTGTGATTCATGGGGTCGCAAAGAGTCGGACACGACTGAGCCACTGATCTGATCTGACCTGACCAGCAGGGCACACACAGTCGGGAAAGATCTTACAGAAATCAACAGAGGGAAAAATCTTCAGACGCTAATTCTTTCCTAAAACTTGGTTTACTGGCTCTAGATTACACTGTAGGGCACAGAGGTGGCAGTTAAGAATGAGTTTGGAATCAGAGACATCTGGTTGGAACTTGTCTTTGTCATTTGCTGCCTAGGTGAACTTAGAAAAATTAGTTTTCCTCTTTGGTTTTGTTTCACTTTCTATAAAAAAGGGAATCATAATATTTTCTTCTCTTAGTTGTGATGATTGAGATAATATGCATAGAGCCTTTATACACATAATATAACCCAATAACTGGTGTCCAGAGAGTGCTTGCCTGTGTGCTCAGTTGTGTCTGACTCTTTGGGACCCCATGGGCTATAGCTCACCAGGCTCCTCTGTCCATGGAATTTCCCAGACAAGAATACTGGAGCAGGTGGCCATTTCTTCTTCCAGGGAATCTTCCCGACCCAGGGATCAAACCCACGTCTCTTGCCTCTTTCGTATTGGCAGGTGGATTCTTTACCAGTGTCCCATGTAGGAACAGGGTCAGCAAGTGTGTAATAAATCTTGATTAGAGTTATTAGAAAAATACACAACCAGTATTTTTTTGTTAGAATTCCAATTGGATAGTATTTTGCTTTTCTTTTTGATGTTGAAGTGAATGTGTGCTTACTCCCCCATCTATTTATATTCTTTGTTATCCATACGTATGTGATCATAAATACCAAAAAAAAAAAAATTATTGACAAAGAGATTTTTCAGTTTCTTAGAGGTCTTTCTCTTGTTAAGTTACACCACAGGGGCCAATCCTAAGGAGGGTAGGCCTGCCAGGATTCCATACCCAAGAAATGGGGTTAATTAATTATGGGCAATATTGAGAGCTGGCGGGGAAAAGGAGAAAAAGGTTTGCTAAACTAAGGATACCACAGCCCTGAAAGGAGCAAGGTTTCTAGAACAAAGGGAAAACCATGAGGATGAATCTGTTAGGATTTTCTGCTCAGAAAATCCTTATAAGTGATTTACAAGTGGGATGGCTATAAAGTGGGATAGTTCCTGGAAAACTGGGACTATGTCTGATTCATATTCCTGGTACCCTTCATTTCTCAAATTTGGGTTGAAGTGAATTATTTATAATATCCTCAGACTAAGAAAAGGGTTCTAGAAATCTTAGTCAAAAGCTTGTGACTTAGAGGTCAGTTCCTATGAGGTTAAGTGATAGCTTGAGTGAATATGGAGAGAGTCCCAGAGGACATCAGTGACCTTGTTCCAAATGCCAAATCTTGGAAAATTGCACATATATCCTCTACATGCATAGCTCTCTTGGCTGTGTGCTAGCACACATATTCAGTTCAGTTCAGTTCATTTGCTCAGTCGTGTCTGACTCTTTGTGAGCCCACGGACTGCAGCACACCAGGCTTCTCTGTCCATCACCAACTCCCAGAGCTTGCTCAAACTCATGCCCATTAAGTTGGTGATGCCATTCAACCATCTCATCCTCTGTCGTCCCCTTCTCTTCCTGTCTTCAATCTTTCCCCAGCATCAGGGCACAGATATTAAGATTTTAAATTTCATTAGCCCTTCTACATTATTTTGATGTTTTAAAGCATATTGTTTTCTGCTCTTTGTAAGAAACTTGGGAAGTTATCATTCTGAAAAAATACACATACTTTGTTTACACCATGTCTAATACTACCTTGACCAATTTTTCATGAAATTGAATTTCCAGTAGTTTTTTTTTTTTTTCTTTTTTGCAATAATATAAGTAGATCTTTAAAAAAAGTTTTAGGTCTCACAGAAGACATTATGTATGTCATAGATAGTGCCCTGCCTGAGTGATGAACGTGTTTTCTTTCTCATTTTTCTAATTTTGTAGAAATGATGAATTCTGCATTCAAGCTCAGTGACTCCTGTTTCGGTGAGAGCTGCAGTTTCAGTAAGTGGCATCATCATTACTCTCAAAGTTTGGTGAGCTGCTGCTATCTTCTGGACATGGGACCAGGTGCAAGGGATGGAAAGATATTTAGGTCAAGTTGTTTATGCTCAAAGATTTTTTTTTTTTTGCTCTTATTTTAGTAGTTTAGGAGGCAGATTAAAAGCAAAAATAAAAGTTATATATTGTAAGATAATATACGAAGACAGTGATAAAGGTGGTAAGAAGATAGGTAAGAATTTCATGACATGTCTAGATCTTGATTTTTAACTAAGATGCAAGGTAGAACAAATTCTGATCTCTGGAAAAAAATGTGACTAAATATTCAGAATTTGATGAGGTGATAGGCAACCTCCTGTCTCTCTCTTTCTATCCATGTCACATTTGGCAGTGGCTATTTGTTCCTTAATTTGTATTTTGACTTCATTTGCTTTAGATCAGGTTCCTAACTTCAAGACTTGATCAATATAATAATTGTCTTCTTTATCTTTCTGGAGTTGAGCTCATAATGTTACAGCTATTTAAAAATATATCTCAAAGCTTTTCTTGGTGTGTAAGTAGGGCTGGTGAATTTTTTTGGTTAAGGGCAGATAGTAAATATTTTAGGCTTTGGAGGTCAGATACAGTTTCCGTCTTGAGCATTCAGTTCAGCCAATGGAGTTTGGAAACAGCCATAGGAAATAGATGAATGAATGCATGTGGCTGTGTTCCAGTAAAACTTTATTTCCAAAAAAGTGGCAGGTCAGATTTGGCCTGAGAGTCATAGTTTACTGATCTTTGGTCCAAAGCCATGTTTCTCAAACAGGAAGTTCATCACATATTCTTGGAGTCCTTGTGTTCTTTAAGGAATTGAAATGTCATATATTGATTTGAATGGCAATTTAAAAAGCACATACAGATGTTTTCCATGTTTTTGATGACTGCCTCATACATTAATACTCTACCTGATTTCTGTGCTAGTGGTTGTATTTTGTGGTAAAGTAGTAATACTTTAATTTCTCCAAACAGTTGTAAAAAGGACAGAAAAAATTCAATATATAAACAATATGTTTGGATCAGATGAGGGCTAAATGGCTTCCTAATTTACTGTCTGGAAAAAAGTATCACAGTAACTGGAATAGAGAAAAGTAGTAACAACTGAATAATCACAGTTCACACTGTGTGCTCAAATAAATATGTACATAGGTCTACTAGTATATGTTTTCATAGCTATAAGTTCTGTTTATGTTGTTAGTAGTAATTTTGTTTGTGAAAAATTAATTTTCCTTATTGCATTAATGCTAATTTGAATCTTATTGGTTAGTTTTATTTCTATTTTTAGATTTTATTGTTGTCTATAAAGCATAAAGTAGTTCAAGAAAAATTAATCTATAAGAAAAAAGTCAAACCCTGCAGTCTAGTACTCAAGGTTCTTAACATGTGTTCTTGCATCTCATCACTTTTCTCCATGAATACTCTGCAACAGCCCCACAGAACTGCTCGTCATGCCTGAACATGCTTTATGCTTGCTCACCTGTGTGTTTGTGCATTTTGTTACCCACATTAACAATCTCGGTTATAAAGTCTTAAACCTGATTCCA
Source organism: Bubalus bubalis (assembly GCF_019923935.1). Classification (NCBI taxonomy): domain Eukaryota; kingdom Metazoa; phylum Chordata; class Mammalia; order Artiodactyla; family Bovidae; genus Bubalus; species Bubalus bubalis. The sequence goes on along the minus strand of NC_059178.1, from coordinate 36,327,336 downwards.
TGACTGAAACCCTTTCAGCCACCTCTTGCTCAGAAAGATCTTATCTGTTAGAACTTATTTCATATTTCACCCATCTGGCTATTAATTGGGGCTTCCCAGGTGGTGTTAGTGGTAAAGAACCCGCCTGCCAGTGCAGGAGATGTAAGAGACAGGGGTTCGATCCCTGGGTTGGGAAGATCCTCTGGAGGAGGGCATGGCAGCCCACTCCAGTTTACGCCTAATACCATAACATCTACTATGTGTTTTTTTTTTTTTTTTTTTTTTAACTCATATTATTACCTAGTTTGGAAGTACCTGCCTTATTTTCTCAACTAGGTGTTGGGCATTGTGAGAACAAAACAGACTTCTTATTTCTCTTAGTAATAAACACTGCCTTGATGAACAGACCACTAACCCAGGACACTTGTCCACATAAGAAGTATGCAAGGTTATGGTCCACTTGTTGCAGACAGATTCTCTCTCTGAGTATTCTAACCCTTCTTGGAAAGCGAATATCGCAGATCCTGTACTGTACCTTGACGACTTTCAAAATGCCTTCGTTGGTTTGTGGGTCTGTTTGAATATCAAACCAATTCCCATCATTTCCAGAGAGAATTAAATATTTTGCCAACCAGTTGTCAGTGCCTTCTTCGTCAAGATCAATTGCTTGAAATCGGATCAGTTCCGAACTTAAACAGTTCTCTTCGATACTTGCTGAGTACTGAAATGGCATAAATCAATTTTATAATCAATAAATTTTCAAAAGGAAAGAGATTGACTTATCGTAATTATTATTTGAAATACTAACAACAGATTATGCCAATGATTTTTGCGTCAGCCATCTGTCCTATCAGAAATATAAGAATAAAATGATTACAGGATAATAAAACTGGTTTTCTTGTGCTGCCGGTGCAATCAAGGTCAAACGGGAACTTTGTTTTATTTTTCTTGCTTCCTTTAAATTTTTCTTAAGTTAGTTCTTCCTTTTATGTAAAGGGCAGGATGGTAATTATATTAGACTTTGTGGACCAGAGAGTTTGTGTCAGTTACTCATCTCTGCTGTTGTTAAGATCAAAGCAGCCACAGACAACACAGGACAGTTGTGGCTAATAAAACTTTTAAATTTTAACCAAAACAGGCAGTGAGCCAGGTTCAGCCCTACTGTTTACAATTGTGTGGCTTTTTATGAATATGGAAGTTGGAATGTTTGGGACTTTTCTGGAATTGATTCAGCAAATCATCAGGCATAGAAAAATACATCAATGTTGTTACATGATTCCCAGAGTTATGTTCATAAATTTCTACAATTCTGTGAGTAGAGAGTATGGAGGAGATAGTCCATTGCTGCCAAAGAAGAGATTTACACAGAATAGTGAAACAAAGGCAAACGTACTATTCAGTGAAAGTGAAAGTCGCTCAGTCGTGTCTAACTCTTTACGATCCCATGGACTATACAGTCCATGGAATTCTCCAGGCCAGAATACTGGAGTGAGTAGCCATTACCTTCTCCAGGGGATCTTCCCAACCCAAGGATCAAACCCAGGTCTCTTGCATTGCAGGCGGATTCTTTACCAGCTATCACTAGGGAAGCCCCCAAGAATACTGGAATGGGTAGCCTATTCCTTGTCCAGCAGATCTTGTGTATGATTATATGTAAGAAGTTCCAAAGTTTATACAGTGAGAAAGTTGAGTACGTCTATACATGTCATAACCCCATGGACAGAGGAGCCTGGTGGGCTACAGTCCATGGGGTTGCCAAGAGTTGGACATGACTTAGCACAGCACAGCAGCATACATTTCACAGAACCAGGTTCACAAACCAGCGGGAAAGTAGATCTATTATTGACACTTATGGTGAAAAAAGGAGTAGAAGAGTAACAACTTACCGAAGTTTTCTCCAAAGTGGGGAAATTATCATTGACGTCTAAAACCTTGATTCTGCAGTCACACTCCGAAGACAGTCCATCTGTGGCTCCATCCCGATCTGAGCCCCTCACGAGGAGGTTATACATGCTGTGTTGCTTAAGATGAAAGAGAATTTTAAGACTTTGACCTAGTTTGGAATACAATCCAACACATTCTGATTATTCCATTTTTCTTTTATAATTTTCTGTCATCTTTTAATACAGTATTTTTTTCTTTTCATCATTTTCATTGAAAAGTAATGACTGGACTCTTTTTACTCTTCTCCTTTACACGAAAAAGGCATGGGCACACACGAATCATTTCATCTTTGTCTTGTCAAAACTGAATTCCTTATTTTTAAAAGTTGATTCACAGCAGGCTTTACCTCTCTGTCGAGGAGGTTGGACGTCGTGCACACTTCTCCAGTGTACCTGTTCATGATGAACATGGGTGAGCCCGCCGGCTCCTGAGACACGATCTTATAGGCAATTTTAGAATTCAGATGATTGTCTTCATCTGCGTCTGTGGCACTTAACTTTACCACCAGGGTGTCTAGAAATGAAGACGGAGGCGGAGAACGTTTGGGAGTCTGTTAGAATCAATTCTACAAATCATCAGGCATAGGAAGAAAGAGTAGTGTGCCTTCTCCTGAATTCTCTTGTTCTAATTTTCCATGAGAATATAGTACCATGACTTTCCGCTTCACTGCTGATTACAAAAATAATGGTGCTTTCCTTCTATAAAATCCTTTGCCATTTATAAAGTACTTATACTCCTTAAACGATGAGATGGCAGATTAGCAAAATATAGGAGTCTTTTTTAAAAATCAATCATCTTTGTTTTAAAATGTACTTATTAATTTATTTAAAGTGACAACAATAAACTCATTATGTTTACATAAGTCACATCTTTTTTTATAAAAAATGAACTATATCACAACAGAATTTAGTGACATGGTTGGCATTGTCTCACATTTCTGCAAATGTATTTTTAAAAAAACTTTAAAAATTTAATACAATTAAAAAAAATTACTTTCCATTTTCAAATACAAATTTGGCTTTTTCTGATATTGAAATTGCCTGTATTTCAATCTACTAAAGCTTTTAACCAAGCCAAATAGATGGTGTAACGCAGTGAAAGCGTGTCAGCCTGCTTACTTGCGTCGCTGTTTTCTTCAATGCTGGCTGTGTACACATTTTGTGTAAAGACTGGGGGGTTATCATTTATGTCCATAACTTTGACTCGAAGCTCAAGAGGCCTTTCTAAGTCTTCACCCCGTGAATTCAGAGCTCGGCAATAAATCTGTGAAAAGTTGGGGGGGGTGCGGGGAACACTGTTTTCACCAAAGGAAGTTAAGCAAGAGCCTGAAAATATATTAGGCAGTATGCAAAGCAACAATTTCCCCAGTAAATTCAGACTGTATTACAATCTAGTGATTTAAATTTTATCAAGATATTTGATCACATACATAATGTAACACATGAGAGAATCCTGAACTGTAAATTTATATTTCATACTTTTTTCATCTATTCATTTATTTGATTTCAGTTTACTGTGTTTTATCAAAAGTAAGCATTAGTCCTGAGATGATATTTTTTAAAGAAAAAAAATATGTGTAACTCAGAGCACACTGCTGTGACTTACCAAGAAAAGTGGTGTTATCTCTCGGTCCACCACTGAAGTGATGTTAATTTCCCCCGTCCGAGGGTTAATGGTGAACACTCCATAGGGCGGTCGATCGATTCCTGCCCCAGAGATGCGGTATGTAATCTTCTGGTTCACTTCACAGTCTGATCGAATCTATGAAGAAAATGGCCAGAAGTGTGGTTTAATTTAGAGCAGGTCATAATCTGTGGAGTGTAGTGGACTGAGAAGGGAATGGGCTTTGTAGTCAAGTGGGCTTTGAACCAAAACCTGGAGCCATGACTTATACCTGTGTAACTTTGGAAAATTTACTTAGCTTTGCCAAGCAGCAGCCGATAATGAGGTATTAATAATACTGCCTATACCCTGCTGCTGCTGCTGCTCCTGCTGCTGCTGCTAAGTCGGTTCAGTCGTGTCCGATTCTGTGCGACCCCATAGACGGCAGCCCACCAGGCTCCCTCATCCCTGGGATTCTCCAGGCAAAACACTGGAGTGGGTTGCCATTTCTTTCTCCAATGCAGGAAAGTGAAAGGTGAAAGTGAAGTCGCTCGGTCGTGTCTGACTCTGTGCAACCCCATGGACCGCAGCCCACCAGGCTCCTCCGTCCATGGGATTTCCCAGGCAAGAGTACTGGAGTAGGGTGCCATTGCCTTCTCCAGCCTATACCCTAGGTTTGCTAATACCACCTATACCCTAGGTTTGCTATGGTGACTGTATGAGGTGGCATATAGTCACCTCACCCCATCTCACTTCACCCCAGTTCCTGGCATATGGCACTTATGTGCTTGATGCTACTACACTTGTTATTATGAAAATATTCTTCAATTCTCTGGTTCTCTTTGCTCCTGGAGAAAGAATTTGAGAGAAGAAAGCACCATCTTTACTGTTCTTTAAAAAGGTGTTTCACTGTCTAGACTTTAGTTAAAGATTTAATCAAAATTACCAATAAATTAGGAAAGCTGGAAGAGAAATACAGTGTTTAGAGATATTGGCAATAATTTTATCAATTGAAACCTACTGTATCACTCATTTGCCAAACAGATTTTGTGACAAATATTTTGCCATATAGGTTTTGAGTAGTTTTGTATATGCTGTTCATACATTTAAACAAAGATATTTCAACTTTGAAATCTCACCTATATATTGAAGATGAGAACACTCAGTAAGATACTAAGATTTGTTACCCAAATATCCACACTTAAACAATGACAGCTGAAAATACAACTTGGATTAGCTCCCCTTAATCCAAAGATCTTATTTATATAAATGAAAATCCAGGAAATCCCCCAAATGTGAATAAAAAGAGAAGAAAAGGAAATGGCAACCCACTCCAGTATTCTTGCCTGGGAAATCTCATGGACAGAGGAGCCTGGGTGACTACAGTCCATGGGGTCACAAAGAGTCGGACACGACTGAGCGACTGGCACACAAGATGCCATACAAATGGGATAACAGAAAGCTATAACTGTGAGTTGAATGGAAACGGTAACAATTTAAAGCTTTCCAAAAATTTCCAAGAATTTGAAAACTTCTGACAGAAAATAATCTCTTTTCTTGAGGTGAGGTTACATCTTTAATATCAGTGGGATGCTTATTATATATGTAAAGCTTTCTATATACATTTAAGCTATGCATATATGTAATACTTTAAGGAGAGAATTCTGGTAGATCACTGTACTGTTGATTTCAGCATGAGGGCAGGGCCAAGATGTCCAGAAAGAGCTAGTGAGGCTGTTAATGTGGGTCCCCTCCTTCACGAATCAATTTATTATATATTCTTTTCTTCACTCTCCTTCCTTACTGATTGCCAGTATTTAGAGTACTTTTTAAGACTCTTCTAATTTCTGGATGTAGGAATCTAGTGGAAATTTTTTACCCTGTTCTGACTCTCTTGGAAGGGATTAATCAATACTGTAAACCTTCCCAGGTGGTGCTGGCAGTAAAGAACCCGCCTGCCAATGCAGGAGACTCAAGAGATGTGGGTTCAATCCCTGGGTCAGGAAGATCCTCTGGAGAAGGAAATGGCAACCCACTCCAGTATTCTTGCCTGGGAAATCCCATGGACAAGAGGAGCCTGGCAGGCTCCAGCTCATAGGGTTGCAGCGTCAGACACGACGGAAGCAACTTCACCCAGGAATCTAATGGAAAATTTTTTCACTATCCTGACTCTCTTGGAGGGAATTAATCAATACTGTAAACCTTTGATTTTGTAATATAAGACTATTGCATACATCATGCATACCCTTCCTATAATGTAGACATGTGAGTACACAGAATGCAAATCAACAGATAAAGCTCAGTTGTGCAGGAGATCCAGATCTCCCTGCATCACTCAAGGACCCTCTGCTCTGTATTATCAGCTTCCAGAACGTGATGTTCAAAACAATGTCTCAACAATGCAAACAAATTACTCCACATCACCCATCTTCCTAAGTCACTATGGTGTCCTGGAGGCTGCAAGTCCTCAACGTGTCTGGGGCCTTTCCTGCCCTGCAGAAGCCTTTGTTATCAGCACAGCCTCCTCCTGTTTGTTTCATCACTTACTCTGGCAATCGGATTCCTCTTGGAGTTATCTTCTCCTTCTCGACAGGCTGCAGCAAACTTGATCCACTCCCGCTTCTGTCTTCTGACCGTTTGCCATTTTGCGGTGCTATTTTCCGCGTCCAATTCCTTCACCTTAAGCAAAAAATGTTCCCATTTTGCACAGTGTTAGAGCAGTTTTACTCAGTAAGGACATTTATTCAACGCTGTAAGGTGCACCCAGAGGAAGCAACAGTATTGAATTTGAGAAACAAAGAAAGTATTTACTATTTTACAACTCTGGATGGACATAGCCTGGTCACCTTGACTTAGCAACTTCCCTTGGAATTCTCTCTTTCTAACTATAGGATTCTAGTGAAACAAATTTTCTTAGCTGTGTATGGAGCTTATAGTATGTTCTAATGGGTAACAGGTGTGGCTTTTCTTTCCTCAACCTGTCCTCGCCAGGTGAGGAGTCCTGCCCACCTCACCCTTCACTCTGCTGTGACCAGGTTTCCTGGTCTCCGGAGTATAAAAACTGCAGTGTTTCATGTGAGTATATCCCCTGTGAAAAGAGCTTTGTGCTGGTGAGTATGCTCAGCTAAGAGTGGGAAGGGATTTTTTTCTCCTCTCTTGATAAGGACACTGCCCTGGCTAAGCATCCAAATAGATTAGCGCAGGATTAGAGGGGATATTTTAGCTGAGTTGATGGTACCTGCAGTAATCCCATGGACGTCTAGATGGCTTCTCAGAGCTGTCTGTTTGTATCTCTGCTTGCTATATGTTTTTCTCTTTGTAGTCTTATGTTGCTATTGTCGGAGGATATTTAAGAATTTTATAGTTAAAGAATTTATGTGGGAGATGAGAGGCAGGCTCAAAAGGGAGGGGACATAGTACCAACAGTTCATGTTGTTGTATGGCAGAAACCAACACAATATCATACAACAATTATCCTTCAATTAAAAATAAATAAAGAAGAAAAGAATTTAGAAATATTACTACCTGCATGTTTGTATACAAGTCCAAAAGTACTTATGTGTAGAGATTTTTAGCAGTAACTCCTAATATATTTATAAAGATGTGGATAAGTGTGTTTGCTTTAATCAAAGCTTTATTTAATTCCCACTTTGGGGAAAGAATTCAGTGAATGGAATTTATCCTTTCCAGAATCAAAGAATTTTTCATTTCCCCCCCATTTTGATGCAACTTCCACTTGATACAAATGTTCCCCTGTTTGCAACAGAGATTTGAAAACTAATTTTATTTTTTTCAAAGGTTTGAGATCATCATAATGGAAATTTAACTACTGAAATAAAGTCCTGCTGGAGATGGAGGACAGTAGCTTTACATCCTGAGTCCTGCTCTAAGAATCTGCACCAGATTCTCTGTTGTTTTATTTAGTTGTGATTACATATTTTTTACTTTTGTATCCTTTACTCATCGATTTACTGTCAGTTGTCCTCTTGCTGATGTAACTGTCAAAAAATCCTCTTCCCACTCTAATATGTAGCTTTGCTTCTTTTTCTTTGATTTAGGTTGGAAAATGATAGATAAGCTGATGGCATAGTTTGATAAGTAGGAGTTACTACACTGAGCTGTCACAAACCGTGGCTAAATGCATGGCTATTGGGGAATATAGGTTTTACCACTGCTATTTCAATTTTGAAGAAGTTCTTTCTCTTATCTTTTATCTCAACTATTATGGTTTCTGATTTTTGATATATGATGCATTACAAAATTCAGTTTTCTTTTGTTTTTAAATTGAAAAATAGTTTCATTATACATTACCTCAACAACAAATTCACTGTTTACTTCCAGCACCACCTGTTACGGAAGGTAAAATATAAGCATAAATTTTCATAATTTAAAGGAAGCAGTACCAGAAAAGCATTGACAGTGTTTTTATTAACTCATTTGTTAAATACTATTTTGTTAATAATATGGAATAAACATGGGTGATGCAACATACAGGGTTTTTGCCCTCTAAAGGCTTAACTTTTAGGGAAGACAAAATTTTAACTTACAGCAAGGCAGGTTAGGATACATGCTTCAACATAGATACTGATGGGCTCAGTGAAAGGACAGAGTGGACCGCTCAAGTTATCAAGGTGAATCCTGGGAAAGACTCATAGGAGAGGAGGCCATTGAAAGGGTCTGCAGGATGAACCTGCTTTGATAAGAGGAATTTATGGGGAAGAACACTTTCGCAAGAGGAAAACACAAGTACAGTTGTAAAGGCACTGTTTTAGAGGATGTTCTGGAAATGGTAAATAATATTCAGTCAGTTCAGGGCAGTAGCTCAGTCATGTCCGACTCTTTGCGACGCCATGAACCGCAGCATGCCAGGCCTCCCCGTCCATCACCAACTCCTGGAGTCTACCCAAACCCATGTCCATTGAGTCAGTGATGCCATCCGACCCTCATCCTCTATCGTCCCCTTCTCCTCCTGCCCTCAATCTTTCCCAGCATCAGGGTCTTTTCAATTGAGTCAGCTCTTCGCATCAGGTGGCCAAAGTACTGGAGTTTCAGCTTCAACATCAGTCCTTCCAATGAACACCTAGGACTGATCTCCTTTAGGATAGACTGGTTGGATCTCCTTGCAGTCCAAGGGACTCGAGGAATTAGAGGAAATGATGAGGAGGGATGGGTGACAAGGCTTAGATGTGAGCTTGGAGCCAGATCATGAAGTTTTATACTCCAGACTCAAGAGTCTAGACTTTATTGGGTAAGAGATTGGGAGTGACGAGAACGTGATTTTTAAAGCATGTCATTGATACAAAGAGGAGATTACAAGGAGAAAGCACTTGAAGTTGACACCCTTAGATAGCAGTTGCTTAGGTAAGACATAGAAAATGAACATCGGTGCTAAGGTGGCACTGGAAAGGGGAGAGGATGGACGCTTGTGGGCTGTGGGGCAGGAGAGAGGAAGAGTCACGTGATTCTGGTGACGTGAGCGAGGCTTTTTTGGAGAATTGAGGTACTATTATAGAAACAGAAAATTCAGCAGGAGATTATCACTGCAGGGAAATGGTGACCTAAGTTTGTTTTATTTGTTTGCAATGGGTTTCTGAAACTTGGAATAGATATAAAAGCTATATGTGTGTGTGTGCTCAGTCGTGTCCGACTCTTTGCAACCCCATGGATTGTAGCCCACCAAATTCCTCTGTCCGTGGGATTCTCCAGGCAAGAGTACTGGAATGTGTAGCTGTTCCCTTCTCCAGGGAATCTTCCCAACCCAGGGATCAAACCCACATCTCTTGAATATCCTGAATTGGCAGGCAGATTCTTTACCAAGTATGCCACCTGTACAAGTAGAATTTATCCAAACAGGAGTGCTGTTTAAAGTTGAAGGAAATGAGGCTATGACTTGAAACAGTCTAAGATAAAAGAAGTAGGCAGGGATTGGATTCTAATGGGAACTGCTTGTGCAGAGGTCAGAAGGAAGAAGTCTGAAAACAGAGGGCACCCAGAGACTAACAGAAAAGAGAGGTCAAGGGATCAGGGCTGTGGATGTACAGCAGATTCTGTTAGTGTGAGAATGCTAAGAAGGGGTAGGGGTTATGGTCCTTGCGGTGGAGGGTTGGAGAGGATGTGTAGTTCAGAAAGGAAAAGAAGTTGGGTAAGTAGGTGAAGGAGAAGTAGCCAAAGAGCAGGCAGAGTGAGTGGACTGGAGTGACAAGTTAGACAAAGAGGGAATCTTTAGTGGTTTACGTGCCATAACAAGGACAAGGAAAATGGGGATGAGGACATTGGGGGTCTAAAGTAGTCAGGCTTTGCTAACTTTTCCCAGGGGCATAAATCAAATTACAGGAGTCAAGAAATAAGTTATTGAGAAAAATGGAAATAACAATTATAGATTACATTTTCAAGTTCAGAAATTTTAAAAGTGTGAGATGCAGTGGGGATTTAACTAGATCAAGGCATATTTTGGGACACCATGATCATATATATGGTCTACAGGGAGAGGAAATGGGATTGTGGAGAAAGAGTGATAGGAAGAGAAAGGAAATGGAGCGGGAGAAGGGGGAAGAAATCAAAGAGCAGTTACGACTGTGATTGAGAAAATTTAGTTGTTCTTTAGTCACTCAGTTGTGTCCAGCTGTTTGAGACACCATGGACTGTAGCCCTCCAGGCTCCTCTGTTCATGGGATTTCCAAGGCAAGAATACTGGAGTATATAGCCATTCCCTTCTCCATAGGATCTTTCCAACCCAGGGATAGAACTCGTGTCTGCTGCTTTGGCAGTTGGACTGTTTACCACTGAGCCACCAGGGAAGCCCTGATTGAGAGAACAGGAATGGCTGAATCAGAGCTGTGGGTGAAAGAGACCAGATATGAGGAAGACTGTTTCTTCTTTTGAAACAGAAGATCAAAAGAATACAATGAAGAGAGAAAATCATTTGGAGGTGTAATTGGAGGAAAATTACACACGTACCTACTTCATAGTTCTGAACAGTTGGAATGAGCAGGCGTGGGGAGGGCTCCACGAGACTGTCAAAGACCTCTGGAATCTGCCAGAGGGGAGGTGACAGGAAGCCAGCCCAACAGCCCAAGTCAGAGAGGAGCCGTCGGCCCACCTAGCATTCTTGAAATGATCCTTCCCTCATTGTGCATTTGTTCTGTGCCTGTTCTAGCAGGACTTGACAGTCTGGGAGTGGGTGGACAAAGAATACAAGGGCTGTCCTGGCTTTGGGGATTGTTGTCAAGAACAGAGCAGAGATGCAGGGAGGGGATCAAACACGACTGTGAACTCCAGAGAGGCAGGGAACTGAGACCAGAGAGCCTGGGACTGGTGGAGGGGGGCAGAGTAGATTTTGCAGGTGTGAAATGGGGGTGTAAGAGGGAGTGTAGGGTGGTGATTTGGAATGACAGCTGAGTCCAGAGAGAGTAAAATACTGATGAGAAATTTGGCAGTAGGGCCTAGTATTTCCTTTTAACTTACTTTCTCACTCATGTGTACTTTTATTAGACATAGTAAAATATCTAGACCTGGGAAGAAAGTTTATTATTGAACAGAAGATGGTTTTAATTGGTTGCATAAGATGTCTTATTTCATAATTAATATTGCCTTTTTGGGACTTCCCTGGTGGTCCAGTGGTTAAGAATCCACCTTCCATTGCAAAGGATGCAGGTTCAATCCCTGGTCAGGGAACTAAGATCCCACATGCTGCGGGGCAACTAAGCCACTGAGCCACAATGAAGATCCAAAGTATCGCAACTCAGACCCAACATAGCCAAATACATAAATAAATAGTTTTGTTTTTTTTTAAAAATATTGCCTTTTGGGAGTTAGGTGTTCTTTTTGTTAGAAAGATAGATGATTCTGGAAGGTCTAAGAAAGTAAAAAATCACACAGTATCCCACAACTTAGAAATCACCATGGTTAATATTTGGAGAAATTCTTCCAGGATTTTTTTTTTTGTTTTAACACATATACAAGTTGTAATTTTTTTTAACCAAAAATAAATCATATTATAACATGCCATTTGATAATTTGTTTTTTGCACTGATTATTGGGGTAAAATTCCATGTCAGTGAATACACAGAGACATCATATATTTTGAAGGTTGCCGTATGTATCACTTTAATAGATGTCTTCCATTCAGGGCATCAGGATATTAGGATAACGGAGAACTGACAGATTCTGTGATTTAGATTCCCCCTTGTCTCTCTTCTCTCTCTCCTCTGCTTCTCCTCCTTCTTTCTCTGTCCTTTGATATTCTCTTCCACCTAGTCCTCTCGTCCTACCTGATGTTGTCTTAGGTTTGACTGAGAATCATACTAGCCTCAGTAGCCTGCTTCCTCTCTGAGCTATAATCAACCCAGTAACCTAATTTTAACTGGACGGTAGTGAGAGTGAGTCCTAGCGGGGTTCTGCTCATAACTCAGTCAGCGATGTGGCAGTAATTTCCCACTGTATCCACCCCAGTTTCTGCCTACTTAAAAGTCTGCCAGGTTAATAGTGGATGTGTGTGGTATGAAAACACCCGCTGAAGGATGGACCCAAATTACTGACTCTTTTTGTTAACTTAATTAAGCAGGAGGCTATTAAACTGGGGTGGCTCTGATGCTCTGGTGTTGAGGCAAGCAAACCAAAATCTAAGCCAATTAATGCCTCAAGGATAGCTGGGCACAGATAGTCCACTAGGCTTTAGGCTGTGCTTGTGTGTGTGCTCAGTTGCTTCAGTCGTGTCCAGCTCTTTGCAACTCCATGGAGTGTAGCCCCCAGGCTCCTTTGCCCATGGGATTCTCCAGGCAAGACTACTGGAGTGGGTTGCCACGCCCTCCACCAGGGGATCTTCCCAGGGATCAAAACTGTGCCTCTTGCATCTCCTGCGTTGCAGGTCTTTACTCACTGAGCCACCTGGGAAATGCCCAGCTTTAGACTGCAGCACCAATAATTTCCTAACTTTGCTTTTGCTTTTTCTCTATAAAAGCTTTCCCCCAGCCTCTGTGGGCAGAGTGTTTCTAACTGCTTACAGTTTGGTTATACCTGATTCCAATCAGTTTTTGTTCAAATAAATTCTAAAATTTTAATATGTTTTAGTTTATCTTTTAACAACTCATTTACTCAATGACTAAAACTTCTCTTGAATCACCTGATATTATTTTGCCAAATTGCCCTGGTTTTGCTTAAACTTTGCTGTCACATAATTATTCTTCTGACTGGGAGAATATTGATGTTTGTGTTGAACTATTCCTAATACTGTCTTATAGAAATCTTCAGATATTTTTGCTTATGTGGCCCTAATTCTTCAAAATTTTCTAAAAAATTTAACCTAATTTTTAGTTTTAATTTATTAAATAATTAGACAATTAATTAATTAACTTAATTAACTTAACTAAAAGAATCAGTGCTTTGGATCCATCCTCCAGCATGTATTTTCATACCACACACATCCAATATTAACCTTGCAGACTTTTAAGTAGGCAGAAACTAAGTGGATACAGTGGAAAACAACCTAAGACATCTAAAAAATTTCATCAAGAGTTTAAATAGCTGCAAAGGATGGAATTTAAGAGTATTGTAAATGTTGATATTTTGAAATAAAACTGTTACACTACTTTTTAAATGTAGCCAGTAGAATCCAAAAGCTGCAGTTATTTGATGTCAAAGAACCCATCAACAAAATGAAAAGACAAGTACTAAATGGGAGAAAACATTTGTAAATGATATGACCGATGAGTCAATATCCAAAATATGTGAATAGCTCATACAAGGCAACATCAAAACCAAAACCCAATTGAAAAATGCAGAAGACTTGAATAGACACCTATCCAAAGGACATTCATATGGCCAACAGGTACTTGAAAAGATGTGCAGTATCATTAATCATGATGAAATGAGAAATGCAAATTAAAACCATAATGAGGTATCAAGTAACACCTGTCAGAATGACTATCATCAAAAAGACCACAAATAACAAATGTTGGCGAGGATATGGAGGAAAGGGGACCTTAGTACACTGTTGATAGAAGTGTAAATTGGTTCAGCCACAGTGGAACATAATGTGGAATTTTCTCAGAAAACCAAAAATAGAACTATCATATGACCCAGAAATGCCACTCCCAGTCTCTGTGCCCTAGTTGATGAGTTTCCTGTCTTCTTTTTTTTTCTCTGGAGGTCCTTACAATAAATGGTATTAACTTTAGTAACCTGAATAGGACCTTTTCTAGCAATTTAAAAGTGCCAAGGAAACGAAAATGTATGTGCCTATGTTAATCTCCAAGAATATGATGAAGACTCAGATGGGGTAAAGAGCTCACAGGTTAAAAGAGGGAGGAAAACAGACGAGAAAAGATACTGGAATATCATACACATTGTAAAAGAAAGTTACAACATTGGCTCATTTCGGGAAAGGGGTCCATTTTGGAACTGTAGATTGAGTTTGGGCCATGTGATATTGGGTTCAAATTCCACTGTACCCCTTATGGTACATTTATGAATCATTTATGCCCCCCGATTTTATTTGTAAAATGAGGATATCTCTATTTATCTTTCAGGGTTTTTGTTATGTGTGTGAAATAACTTTGTTACTTGTAAGATGTTTTGCTAGTGGAAGGTGGTGAAATGGGATGGCAGTGACAGAGCAAATACCAGGGACCAACCCCTTGGTTGTCTCAATTTTTAACCCTCAAACTCACTTTGAAACTCACAGCCCCATTGAAGTTGCCTGTTGCGTATAGGTGGGAAATATGGTAAAGTGACTTTATTAAGAAATATAAATTAGAAACCAAACCCATGCATTCATTCACAAATTTTTATAGACAAAATACTATGTGACAGGCACTATCTTTTGTGTATAAGCTCCAACCTTTTATGATGTGTACATTCCAGGGAGAATAATAGGATTATATAATATTCTCTAGCCATCTAATTTTTGGCAAATTGCTGGAGTTTTTTCTGGGCCTAGTTTTCTTTTAAAATACTTTCTACTAGAGGGAATATGATGATTTTATATATGATATGGAGAAGCTAAGTCATTACATGTGCTGATTGCAATGTTGAAATACATATTACTCTGTTTCATACTGAGTGTATTTCAAGTAGTAGCCACAGAACAAGGCTATTTTTCACCTGCATAACTTATCTTTCTGAAGTCAGTTTTCGAAGTCATTTGCACACCTAGGACCAATTTATTAATAAGCAGTTCTCCCCTGAATAAGACTTGTAAAAATAATTGAGGAAAGCAATTGCTGTTCTCAGCGAGAGATGCCAAGTTCAAGCCTAATTATACCACTTTTGTTTGTAATTGAAGGTATATTAAGTAGTGGCATTTTCGTTTGGAAGCCATATAATTTTCTGTGTAGAAAGGCAGGCCAGACGTTTCTCAGGCAGGTAATATCTGAAGGTTTTACTCCAGTCCCTCCTCTGACAACCCTATCATCAGAGCTGCTCTCTGTGAGTGGAGAATTCCAACCTCGATCCCAAGCGGGAAAGAAAAGGAAACATCACTGCAGCTCAAACAACAGGTTCATTGCTTTACAAGGATTCTTCCCTGGATGCTTAAGTATAGACAAGAGTCCTAAGAACTGTATACTCAGGATCCAGAAGTTCTCTAAAAAAGAGAAATATCTTTGAAAGAGGGAGAGCATCATAGAGTCTCAAGAGCCATGAAATATTTTGAGAGCAGGACTTTTATGCTACAACTGTACAGGGAGATATTATTTAGAAGGCTATTAAAATTGTAGGTCATGCTAGGGTAATAGAGATATATATTCTTGTTTAGTCACTCAGTCACGTCCGACTCTTTGTGACCCTGTGGACTGTAGTCTGCTAGGCTCCTCTGTTCATGGGATTTCCCAGGCAAGAATGCTGGAGTGGGTTACCATTCCCTTCTACAGGGAATCTTCCCAACCCAGGGGTAGAACCTGTGTCTCCTGCATTGCAGGCGGATTCTTTACCACTGAACCACCAGGGGAGCCCTGATATATCATAGAATGGAACATTTATTTTTTTAGTTCATCATGAAGTCTGTAGGTATTTGAAGGCAAAAATATATTTTTTCCCACTGGGGGGGGATTAAAATGTATAATTTCTTAGCCATTTATATTAACAAAAAATAATAAAGATGAGGTTTGCTTCTATGTAATCTTTGGTGTGATGAAGACTTTTTTAATGCTCTATAACAAGCAGTACTGATACCAGTCATTTAAGGCTGTCTAGGGTATTCTGTTTAATACAAGTAAAAAGCCAAATCAGATAAGGGTATTTTTTTTCCCTTCTAGCCTATACTTCTAGAAAATTTCCTGTCAATTATATAAATAAAAACAACATTCTGTTCCACATATCAGAATAGCATTGTTTTAAGTGAGAAATTGATAAGTTAGTTCTAAATATGTTTTAAAATCTTGATGCTTGTTTTCAGCTTACAGTGAGATAGTATCTATATGCTTTGCCACCAACCTTATTTACTTTCCAAGAACCAGAATATTTTATTGTAATGTTTACATCTTATGTATAGCACAAATGATCACCATATGTATATGAAAATTCTTATCTGATAAAAGCTATGTGGCTGTTTTTAATGATTTTATCAGCTTGATAAAATATACCGTCTCACAGCTAATAACTGCCCTGCCTTAAGGTGATTCCTTCCTAATAAAACCTGTAGTAGTATAGTAGTAGTAGCAGTGTTATTCGCTCAGTCGTGTCTGACTCTTTGTGACCCCAGGGACTGTAACCCACCAGGTTCCTCTGTCCATGGGATTCTCCAGGCAAGAATACTGGAATGGGTTGCCATTCCCTTCTCCAGAGGATCTTCCTGACCCAGGGATTGAATCCGGGCCTCCTGCATTGCAGGCAGATTCTTTACCATCTGAGCTACAGAGAAGTCCAATAAAACATATAAGTCAAAAAAAAAAAAAAAACTTATGTAATTTATAACATGACTTCCAGCTTTAGATTCTACAACCAAAGTTATGAAAATAATATTCAGGAGCCAGTTACGATTTGCAGAGTTTCTGCACTGGAAAAAACTTGGTGACATCATGTCTAAATGTGTGTCCAGATGTGGGGCACAGTGAGGGCTTGCAAGGCTGTGTGCCTTGGCCAAAGGTATGCAGCCCCTTTGAGGGGAAGCTGTGACTCAACCCTGGGGCTTCGGAGTTGACTGCACCCTCCCACCCTGGTTTGTTTTATAGAAGTACATGATGAGCAGCATCCTTAGAAAGAAGATGCCAAAGGACTCCTGTGGTATAATGAAACACCCTCTTGTAGCGTAGAGTTTGGGGGTACCTTTTATAGGTTAAGTCAGTCAAAATCTTGCTTAAAGTACTTCTTGTGGTTAAGAGATAGATGACACAAAGGACCGTCTCTGAGAGGCTGCCACACCCTCGTTAGTGTAAGCTGCAGTGATGCTCCAGAGAGCCTTTGATTTAGTTCATGAAAAAAGGTCAGAGTTCAGGTTCAGGAAATGAAAGATAATTTCTTGTTGTTTAGTCATTAAGTCATGTCCGTCTCTTTGTGACCCCATGAACTGTAACCCGCCAGGCTCCTCTGTGCATGGGATTTCCCAGGCAAGAATACTGGAATGGGGTACCATTTCTTCCTCCAAGGAATCTTCCTGGCCCAGGAATCAAACCCAAGTCTCTTGCAGTGCAAGTGTATTCTTTACCACTGGGGCTTCCCTGGTGGCTCAGATGGTAAAGAATCTGAACACAATTCATGAGTTTACAAAGAGTCGGAAATGAATGAGGGACTAACACTTTCATTTTGCTTACCACTGAGCCACTGGGAAGCCCAAAAGACAAGTAGGCATGCCTGTTCTCCACAGCATCTATAATATTGTATTGATTGTCTTTAAACATTTCTTGCATTTATTCCAATGTTGAAACATGCTAGAAGTTTCTACTTCCCAATTCCAAAAGTTATTAATTGATACATTAAGGGATTGATTAGAAATGCAAGTCTTTAAGTCTATCACCATTATTAAGAAATGTAAAACACAAATACTTTAGTGGGGAGTAGGGAGAAATTTGGGTGTCCCCGGTGGCTCAACAGTAAAGAATCCACCTGTAGTACAGGAGCCACAGAAGGTGTGAGTTTGATCCCTGAGTCAGGAAGATCCCCTGGAGGAGGGCATGGAAACCCACTCCAGTGTTCTTGCCCGCAGAATCCCATGGACAGAGGAGCGTGGTGGGCTACTGTCCATAGGGTTGCAAAGAGTCAGACATAACTGAAGTGACTTAGCACACAGGCATGCTGGGAGAAATTTAGTATCAAAAACTCCAAAATTACTAAGGATAATAAATCAATACTACCAAAAAGAGATACTGAGAATCTGGAATATAGTATTCTTTCAAGATCAAGAGAAGAAAAATGAACTCTTCAGTTAATAATATTGTCATAAAACATGCTGTGCATAGAGGAATAGGAGGCAAATTTTAGTGCTCAAAAGTCACCTTTAAAATCTTGATAACATGCAATCAGTTTTTCTTATAGAAACAAAAAGTTTTTCTGAGTCAAAATATACAGATAATCCACAGAAGTGTAACCAGAGGTCATACTGATGATTCTTGATTTCTGTTAAAGATTAAGTCAGAATGTTCCCTCTTTCTTTAGTGGAATAAATGAACAGTGATCATTACAGCAGGGCATTGCAATTCTATTTGGAGTTTTTCAGTTTACACGTATTTTTCAAAAATTGTCATTTTGTACTCTGTCTTCCAAGCTCAGAGAATGGAATGTTCTACTGCTGTTCCCTTCCAAGCTTGGAGTGTGTGCCCTTTGCAGCGTCGGGCTCCAGCACCACTTTTGAAGTTCATAGAAACATGAACTGCAGAAGGGCAGTGCCTGCCAGACCAACTGTACACGATTCCTTATCTTCCCCGCTTGGCTGCCTTCTGCCCTTTTGAGCTGACATTCACATGAGTCTCATATAACACCACTGCCTGAGAATAGGGTGGAAGTCATTTACCAAGCTTACGTTGCAGCACAACTGCAGACATTCCTGGGAGACTGAGGTGCAGCCAACTATAGGTATTTGGCTTTATTTGCTTGGGAAAAAAACCCCTACAATTTCCAACAATTCTCTTCTATCTTTCCACTTATTTTTTAACTGTTTTGACCAAATTGTTCTGTCACTTGACCATTTATAGATTTAAGTCTAGTCTAATCTAACTTATTTTATTCTCAAATAGACTTTTCTAGTTGAATTGACAGTTGTTTGGTGAATTAACTAACCTGATCTTTGTTCCTCTAAGGATCCGGCCTTAGGAGCTGCCTAATCTCTTTCCAATGGGCCTCCCTAGTGGATAAAGAATACACCTGCCAATGCAGGAGATTTGGGTTCGATCCCTGGGTTGGGAAGATCCCCTGGAGAAGGAAATGGCAACACACTCCAGTATTCTTGCCTGGGAAATCCCATGGACTGAGGAGCCTGGTGGGCTACAGTCCATAGGGTTGCAGAAGAGTCAGACATGACTTAGCGACTAGACAACAACAGCAACAATCTCTTTGAAGGCTGAATACTTGCTATGCGTTATGAGGATTGGAGGAAAGTAATATAATATCCAAAATGCCATGTTTACATTGAAGAAATAGATCATGTAATTGTTCCCTTCCTGGACTGTAGGAATGCCTTAATAGTTCCAGAAAGGGTTTCTCTTCATGGCATTCATTTTTCTTTAGTCACTTCTGAGGAAAAAATTCCTATGACTTAAATATTTTATAAGTAATTGTAGGGCAATCCTGACATAGTTAACATTCCTCTACATTGAAAGAAACTCGCAGGGAAATAACTGTTTAAAAGAAATGGGGTTGATCGACTTTACTTCCCTAGAACCCATTTGCATTGAGAATTTTGACAGCAATTGGTCTGATTTAAGTCTAAGTAAAAGAAAATATAAAAATAATTGCATTTCTGATTATAAATTATATAAATATTCCAGCAGTTTATCTGAATTAGAGTCTGTCTCTGATGTCATTTATGGCTAATTCAGCCAGATTCTCACCCTGCTTCTCTATGGCATTTCTCCAGCATGGAGAGTCCTCTGAAGTCCCAGAGGCTGGACTCATAAGAACTCCCTTGGCAGGAAAAGGTTTAAAAATGGGGCAAATCCCAGGTAGAAAGTCCAACAGCTGACACAGGAGGCAAGGCCTCAGGTCTGCACTTCTTTCCCAGGCCTTTAGATTCTACTTACCATTAAAATGATCAAAAGGCAAAAGTTCCTGAAAAGGAGCCAGTCCATTCCTCTGGGTCTCTCTTGCACGGGCAGTGAGATTTGATTGGAGTCTGGTCCTCGGCCTGAGTTCGGCTCTGGAAAATGTGCTTTGAAATGCCCTTCGAGGAGGGCCTGGTGAAGACTCTGCTGCTCTCTGGGCTGAGGGATGAAGATGTTCTATGATGACTGTTTCCCCACCCCGAACTCCTGGGCTGGCCTGAAGGACTGGCATTGCCTGGGTTCTGGGTAACAGCATAGACACACCTTGATTCTTATTGCAATGAAACCCTTTGTTGGGCACCAAAGAAAAACCCTACAGAGTGCGGACAAGATTTACAGGGAAGATACCCAATGAATAATAAATTACTCACAACATGAAAAATAATTAAAATGCTAGGGCCTGTCATCATGGTGAATGAAATTAGTAGGCTTCTTCTTACTGCCAACATTGTAAAAGCAAAATTACATATGGTCACACACACACATATACACATGCACATGTTCACTACAGAGCCAACTTCAAGGACTGACACTCTGAGCACAGGACATTGTGAAAATGTACCAGGCCTAAGTAGGGAGACAGACAGAATAATGGAATTCTCATGTCTTAATTCTAGTGATTCTTCCCTCACTCCTAAAGAAGTCCTATTGTTGAATTGCATTCTTCAATTTTAAAGATCTTCTAAAAATAAAGACAAAGAAACTCTTGAGTTTACTAGATTATTTGTTTGCACATTTTAGCATCTTCTTAGTATACAGTCAAACCAGTGTGGTATAACATTAATTAAAGTGTTCTAAGGTAACCACAGTACAGAGTGTGTTTATTCCTCATGGCATTTCTGCTGATAAAAAAAGTTTATAACATGGCTGAGGAATGCCTGTTAAGTCCTCATAAAGATGTATCGGGAAGAAGCCGAAATTGGAAATCTAAGAATTGAAGGGGAAAAGAGCAGAGCTACATCTGGTTATTTCTGAAAATCATTTTCTCTTTTTCATTTCTTTCTTCTCCTTTGTTTTTCTGGGTTTAGAATAGGTATAGTTTTCTCATGAAAAAATTGCTGGCTGGCATCAACTTTCACAAACATAAAAAGAAAATGTTAAATGTTCTCTAATTGCTAGTAGGTGTTGTTGGAGAATTTTAAAGGGAGACTGTGTCTTGTCTTCAGAAACAATGCAGAAGCAATCCCCTCTCATGGAATGTATTCCAAATAACACTTAGTCCTTTGAAAATCTTAGTTTAGCATTTTTGGAAGCACAGGATAGAATCTAGGCAGTTGGAGGGCTGGCATAGTATTCTAAAGTGAAGAGAAATGAGTGATATGTTAAAGGTATTTGTGGGACAGAGAGCAGGAAATTATACTTAAGCAACGTTAAAAAATGAATTGTTACAAAGAGACAGTATTTGGATATATCTGCCTAAGGTAACCTATGTATCTGGGTGTGTGTTAGTTGCTTGGTCATACCTGACTCTTTGCGACCCCATGAACTGCAGCCCTCCAGGCTCCTCTGTCCATGGGATTCTCCAGGCAAGAATACTGGAGTGGGTTGCCATGCCCTTCTCCAGGGGATCTTCCTGACCCAGGGATCAAACTCAGGTCTGCTGCATTGTGGGCAGATTCTTTACTATCTGAGCCACCAGGGAAGCCCCTAAACAGGGGACACTGTGGCTGCATAGGCCGGAAAATGAACCCGGATCTCCTGTGTGACAGGTGAGAATTCTACCACTGAACAACCTATACCTGCCTAATTCAAGAATATATAAGATGACCTGATAAAGCAGGCGTGTGGATTGTGTTTTAAAATACATCTTTGAGTGGCTCTTCAGAATGTATAAGACTAATGCACATACCTTCATGGGGTGGATATTAACCAACTGTTTAATTGTATGCTAGATTAGTCTTTAAACCAAGAATTATGGAAACCTGGGGGCAGGAGGAGAAGGGGATGACAGAGGATGAGATGGCTGGATGGCATCACCGACTCGATGGACATGAGTTTGAGTGAACTCCGAGAGTTGGTGATGGACAGGGAGGCCTGGCGTGCTGTGATTCATGGGGTCGCAAAGAGTCGGACACGACTGAGTGACTGAACTGAACTGAACTGATGCTTGAGTAAATAAGCATTCAAAGCATTCTCTTGTAACGTTTTTATATCCAACTGAGCTTTCATCCTTCATTTGCATAAATTTTTGTCCAGAGGTTTGAAATGTGACAGTTGTATCTACCATAGAAAAATTTTCTTTTATAGCTACGTGAACAGTATTAAATTATTTTTTACTCTTTGAGATATATCCTCTCTCAATGGTGCCAGTGAGCTTGGGGCTTTTGGAATGTACAGCATTTTCCCCTTTGTTTTTCTGAATATCAAAGGTACAAATGGTGCTGCTGCTTGAGATTATTTCTAAGAGAAAGGGTGGTGAGAGATGATTCTCTCCAATCCAGCTTCCCAGCTTCCCTTTTCATTGGCTATAATTACACTATGACCTTGTTTTTATTTTTGTACGAAGGATTTGACTTAGCTTGGAATAAAGAAGGACAATGAGAATTTGCACTGTGTCAGTGAGTGGGGTTATTCCTCGGCTAACTGTGGCATTATTTCCATCCCTAGAAACATACCACCAACAGCTCTGGTTTGTGTCTTGTGCAAATGTAATGTGCAATATTGCTTGAATTTGAATTGTAAAAACACAGGAGAAGAAAATAAAGTGTCTCAAATAAATGGAATTTCAGGCTTAAAAAATATATGATTGACACCTTCTTTCTGTGTACCACCAGTTTATCATGGCCCATATACTAATTCTTTTTTGGTGTCTGCATCAAAAGGGGAATATGAGAGGATGGTAGAGAGTTATGGGAGCTTCACTGCTTCAGTACCGTGCTCTGGACCAAGAGGCAGGAATAAACTTGGGAGATCCTGGATTGCAGTGGGAGTCACTACAGAACAGTAGCGAATGGGAGAAGCCAGCAGGGATTTATGGTTCTGAATGTTGGGTCAGTCCGAGTTTAAGAAGGAACTAAAGGATCAGGGAGAAGTCAGTGGCTATCATGATGGTTTTATTTCTATAATAACTTCCAAGCAGGCTCTGAGGTAAGCTCTAATGGTGTATTATACTAAGATCATCATACGAAAACTGACCATTGTTTAGCCAGTTAAAGGAATTTATTTTGTTTTATTTTAGTTAATATTGAATCATAATAATTTAATTTGCCTAAGCAAATTAATGAAACAAGTTTAGATCCCTATAAGTTGTTGTTTTTCACAAGGAGAAAATTATACTTTTCCCTTGGAGAAAAGTATGGGGATATTTTACAAGGATTTCCTTCTTTTGTTTATACCACTGTTGATTGATTCCTTCTGAAATACAGAATTTTCTATCTGAATTGCTATTCATAGGGTGAATTTCAAAGAAAAGAAACAATAAGCAATAGAAATAAGGACTACATTGTGGCTCAGACAGTAACGAATCTGCCTGCAATGCAGGAGACATGGGTGCGATCCCTGGGTTGGGAAGATCCCCTGGAGAAGAGAAAGCTACACGCTCCAGTGCTTTTCCTGGGAAACCCCATGGACAGAGGAGCTGGTGGGCTACAGTCCATGGAATTGCAAAGAGTTGGACAACTGAGTGACTAACACTTCCAAGCCACTTTTCAGTTATGGTAGATACGTGAAGGCAAAATAGAAAAGAGTTGATGGCTGAATGTTACCTTTCTTTTTAAATGAGAGGTTTATTGAGGTATAATTCACATACTGAAAAATTTAGTCATTTAATGTGTATAAGTGAATACATTTTTTGGTATATTTACCAATGTGTGCAACTTTGACCATAGTCAGTTTTTTTTTCAATTTAGATTTACTTTTATTTATTTATTTTTTTAATTTTATTTTATTTTTAAACTTTACATAACTGTATTAGTTTTGCCAAATATCAAAATGAATCCGCCACAGGTATACATGTGTTCCCCATCCTGAACCCTCCTCCCTCCTCCCTCCCCATTCCATCCCTCTGGGTTGTCCCAGTGCACCAGCCCCAAGCATCCAGTATCGTGCATCGAACCTGGACTGGCAACTCATTTCATACATGATATTTTACATGTTTCAATGCCATTCTCCCAAATCTTCCCACCCTCTCCCTCTCCCACAGAGTCCATAAGACTGTTCTATACATCAGTGTCTGTTTTGCTGTCTCGTACACAGGGTTATTGTTACCATCTTTCTAAATTCCATATATATGCGTTAGTATACTGTATTGGTGTTTTTCTTTCTGGCTTACTTCACTCTGTATAATAGGCTCCAGTTTCATCCACCTCATTAGAACTGATTCAAATGTATTCTTTTTAATGGCTGAATAATACTCCATTGTGTATATGTACCACAGCTTTCTTATCCATTCATCTGCTGATGGACATCTAGGTTGCTTCCATGTCCTGGCTATTATAAACAGTGCTGCGATGAACATTGGGGTACTCGTGTCTCTTTCCCTTCTGGTTTCCTCAGTGTGTATGCCCAGCAGTGGGATTGCTGGATCATAAGGCAGGTCTATTTCCAGTTTTCCAGGAATCAACCTACCTGACTTCAGGCTCTACTACAAAGCCACAGTTATCAAGACAGTATGGTACTGGCACAAAGACAGAAATATAGATCAATGGAACAAAATAGAAAGCCCAGAGATAAATCCACGCACATATGGACACCTTATCTTTGACAAAGGAGGCAAGAATATACAATGGATTAAAGACAATCTCTTTAACAAGTGGTGCTGGGAACTCTGGTCAACCACTTGTAAAAGAATGAAACTAGAACACTTTCTAACACCATACACAAAAATAAACTCAAAATGGATTAAAGATCTCAACATAAGACCAGAAACTATAAAACTCCTAGAGGAGAACATAGGCAAAACTCTCTGACATACATCACAGCAGGATCCTCTATGACCCACCTCCCAGAATATTGGAAATAAAAGCAAAAATAAACAAATGGGACCTAATTAACCTTAAAAGCTTCTGCACATCAAAGGAAACTATTAGCAAGGTGAAAAGACAGCCTTCAGAATGGGAGAAGATAATAGCAAATGAAGCAACTGACAAACAACTAATCTTGAGAATATACAAGCAACTCCTACAGCTCAACTCCAGAAAAATAAATGACCCAATCAAAAAATGGGCCAAAGAACTAAATAGACATTTCTCCAAAGAAGACATAAAGATGGCTAACAAACACATGAAAAGATGCTCAACATCACTCATTATCAGAGAAATGCAAATCAAAACCACTATGAGGTACCATTTCACACCAGTCAGAATGGCTGCGATCCAAAAGTCTACAAGTAATAAATGCTGGAGAGGGTGTGGAGAAAAGGGAACCCTCTTACACTGTTGGTGGGAATGCAAACTAGTACAGCCACTATGGAGAACAGTGTGGAGATTCCTTAAAAAACTAGATTTACTTTTAATTGGAGGTTAATTTCTTAAAATATTGTGTTGGTTTCTGCCATATATCAACATGAATCAGCCTTTCTATGTTGTAGAGTTGACCAAACTATTGAGTTTACCACCTAACTCTGTAAATGGAAATTTTCAAGTTAAGTGTGCCCTATTATTTATGTTTGAAATCAAACCAGTAGTATTTCATTTCGTCATATGAAAGTGTACATTGAGTTTCAGGGGTGCTTTTGATATTTAATTACTGTTCTTGTGCTTCTATAATATTGTCTCTTCCTGCTTCCAAAGTCATAGTATATTTTCATCCCAAACGTCATACCCTCCTAACACATAGAGAGAGCACTTTAATACGATTTTTAAAAAGAATGCTACAGAGGACAGCTAATTCAGTACATTCCAGTACAAATTCTTTTTGTAAAAAAAAAAAAAAAGAAAAGAAAGACATCTCTACAGGCAAAGATACTATAAAAATGATGTTAGGGCAAAGTTTTACATGAAATTATAGTTTAGGATTACTGGTGGATATGATTTAAGTGTCTAAGTGCAGCTTAATTTCTTGAAAACCGGTTTTAAAGGAAAGGAAATTTTAAAAGTATTTATGGTCCCAAACTATGTCAAATGCTAGAGGCAAGTAG
This sequence comes from Bubalus bubalis, assembly GCF_019923935.1. Lineage (NCBI taxonomy): Eukaryota > Metazoa > Chordata > Mammalia > Artiodactyla > Bovidae > Bubalus > Bubalus bubalis. Next base: position 36,301,548 of record NC_059178.1, on the reverse strand, counting down.
GTTCTAGAGTTGACTTAAGCAAAAGGTTTTCATTAGCATGGGCCTGGGGGGATGGGCAAAAGGTAAACAAAGCTGTTTTGGTTTTGACCTAGAGCAGTTACTATGAATACATGTCTGTTCACTTTGAGATAATGGCATTGAAGATAAACAACCTGTCTCCTCATTAAAACCAGTTTATGTATGACAACCAGGGTGCTGCAAACCAGGTTATTTAGTGGGTGTTCGAAATCACGGAGTTAAACATCAGTTTCCTAAAGAGTTACGTTAGTACCATAAGGATGATGTTAGTTTACACCCTAAAATCATACTTACCCACAGACAGAAGTGCCTTGTTGGCTCTCTCTGACTTCATGTCCTTGGTGTGGGATGTATTCCAAACAAGGGCAGAAAGAATAGCGTGGCTTCTAGTTCTGTGTTAATTATTACTTACATGCTTATTGCATGGGCTTCCCAGGTGGCGCTGGTGGTAAAGAACCCACCTGCCAATGCAGGAGACATATACTTACTGCCTACTTCTCCCCACAGATGGCATTGTTGTTCACCCCCTGACTCCTGGTCATTAGAGCAGTGGCAGCTGTTCACCATGTGGTCATTACTTATATGTCACTCTGGCTACTTTGATGGCACTGGCAGTGCCCCTTTTTGGCAAAGTTGTGATGTGTATGTAGTTTACCTTTGATGCTGTTAGTTAAGCACCAAGCAGACTCTGAATGCGATCTGGGCTCAGGTTGTTTTGGAAGAAATCCAGATACGGGAAAGTCAAAAGCTAGGCAGTGCTTTTATAAATATATTTCCTGGATTACTTGCACCAAAATCGTTTGGTCTAGTACAAAACAAATTCAGGTTTCTAGACCCCAGATTTACTAAGTCAGAATCTCTGGAGATGGAACCTAGAAGATTTATTCTTAACAAACTTTCTAGGTAATTCTGGAGTTGCAGGCTGAAATTTAAGAGTCACTGAACCAGGGTAATTAACCAGGACCTATGGATAACCCAAAATGGCAGCAGAAAAACATGGACATTTTTCTAATATGGTAAGATGAGCACCTCTTCATGGGAGGGAAGTGCTGTTGGCTTTTAGTGTTTCTTTTTCTGTGAAAAGTTTGCTTCCTTTTTCCTATTGTGTCACTGAGGTTTTAATTATGGATTTATAAACACTCTTCACATGTAAGGGAAATTAACCTCTGTCATATATGTTGCAATTATTTTCAGCTTTTTTTTTTTTCCTCTTTTGAGTTTCTCTTGGGTATGTTTTAATTTTGAAATTGAAAATGATTATATTTTTACACTGAATAGGCAGTTATAAAGAATCCTGCTATCTCTTAGTTCCCTATTGCTGCTGTAAGAAGTTTTCTCATGAAGTTTAGCTGGATAAGTCTCTGGGTTACCTTGAATGTGTGATAGTGTTCTCTTGCTGCCTTCCTCATTTCTATGGAGTCAGAAAGTAACGATGACGTCTTTAAGGAGTCTGCCTTTCAGCTTTGACTCACCTACTGACCAGTGATATGGAATGGGTTTCCTGTAAAAATGTTCTCTGATGATTCTTTAGGCTGCCTACATCACTGTCTTGAAAGGCTGTGTCATTTATTTTTAGAGAAATCTTCACAAGACATCTAGAGGAATATCTGCTGCCTCAAAGCGAGAACTTGCTAGTTTTGGTTTCAGTGTACTTAGTGGACGTTGCATGTGTGTATGTAGGCTTTTGAAGGTAGATTGTTATTTTCAACTATTACTTTATTTCATAGAGTTGAGTAGCATAAAAATATCTTGACTCAACTATCATTAATTGGAAATCTTCATTGTCTTCATTTTTATCACATTTGTTAGTTTTTACTGCATAGAAGTTAAAATGTACTTTTATTTATTTCACATACTTTATCTCTAATTATAGCATCTTATTTGTCATGCTCATAGAATTACCTATTTACAGTTAAGGTCAATGAACTATGCCAGTGTGGCATATTGAAATGGGTAAAAATTTACATATGGTTCAAATTCCAGAAATTTTATAAACTGGGTTTGTTTCCATGAGTGAGTTAATTTATCTCTGTGAATAGCAGATTCCTTACCTATTTCTTTCCCTTGTAGATTTTAGGACATTAAATTAGATATATTTTTATAGAAAGACTAGCACTCAGTGCATTCTTTTTGAGTGGTATTCTTTCTTTCATAATTTATAGAGTGTATATATCTTTAATAGATTTGACATTTATTAACACTTTTGGCATTAGGTGTAGATATATACTGTTTTTAATATAAACTAGTATTCAGTTTTTAGTGTTACATATTAAATATGATTTTCTTATTGTTTCCTACTCCAGATTATAACACATTAATTTCTAATGATTTTGTATGTGTTTAAAATTTTGTTCTATATAATTAGTTTTTAATCCTCATCTTGGTTTTAATAATTTTAGAAATTCATTATATGTCTTAAAAATATGGCTTATTATTCTTACTTTGCAAATAATAATGTTTTAGACGGAGAGCTTTTAGGTTGTTAATAATGAGTATTGCAAAGAGAAGTCCAGCCAGATAGTTACCCAAATGCTAAGTCACTTCAGTCGTTTCCGACTCTGTGTGACCCCATAGACGGCAGCCCACCAGGCTCCCCCGTCCCTGGGATTCTTCAGGCAAGAACACTGGAGTGGGTTGCCATTTCCTTCTCCAATGCATGAAAGTGAAAAGTGAAAGTGAAGTCGCTCAGTTGTGTCCGACTCTTAGCGACCCCATGGATTGCAGCCTAACAGGCTCCTCCGCCCATGGGATTTTCCAAGCAAGAGTACTGGAGTGGGGTGCCATTGCCTTCTCCGAGTTACCCAAATAGGACCTATAAATTACCTAACTTGGCCTGAGTTCTCTATTGCAGTTTACATCTGTGTTTTCTAGGGTCACATTTATTTCTGTCTTTATATTGAAAACAGATCAGTTTTCCTGGTGATAGATGTTCAATAATCATGTTTATAGAAGACAATCTATAAAGTAGAATACTAACTTATGAGTTTGTAGTGGGGGGATTTTTGCCTTGGTAGGAAAACTGTAAAGTTAATATTCTCTCTCCAGGTGCCCTCCACTTGTCCTAGCATTTAAGGTACCAACCACAAAATTGTTTATTGATCACTGATAGAGAGCAAAGATGGATAGATATTTTGACATGCTCTTCACCTAAGCAGCAGAGGTATCTAGTAAAATATTCCCATGTGAAAGAAATACCTTTATTTTTTCTCCCAGAGAACAGCATATGAAAAGGTATGAAAGTCTACCTATATTTTGATTTCACCTGTCAGATGATCATTGATATGATTTGTTAATCTCATAGGATTCTCAGAGCACTTCTCTATTACTATCATGATCTTTGTCATATGAAGAAAGCAACATTCTCATTGCAGTTTTTTGGACTCATTTTTCAGATATTTGAAAAATAGTTATATTTGGAAATAAACTATTTTTCTTTCATTAACCACTTAATTTTAACCACCCGCTAGAAAGGTCTAAATTTTTATATATCTAGTCTTTCCCCAAACGTATTTAAGACATTTTAAGGAAGGGTACATTTTACAATCTAACAAATTGAATTATATTGTTCCTCATGAGACATCATCATGCCAAAGAATTATTTCAAAATAGAATTTCTGTTGAGAACAGTGGAATTTGATATGCTGTGTGATGTAATCTAGGGGCTCAGTTCTCATACAGACTGTCAAGGCGAGAATGGATTTTAGAAAAACTGAAGTGTGAATGGATTGCATTTATTCGTGTATCCAGAAAATAATTATTGAGTTTCTGCTTGTCACTATGCTGACCTCTCTGCATCACACATTAATTCAAGGCTTATTATTTAATTGCTTCCATATTCAAATAATGACAATAGAAATTTCAATGTATGTTTTTCAATAAGCTAAGTGCAAGAATATATCTTCAAAACAGAGTAAATGGTCATGTTGTCATTAGAAATAAGTTGTTAGAGTGTTGGGACTACGTACACAGAAAATGATGAATTTAAATGACTCATAGCCCTTGTTTTTGGCAGTGAGTAGACATCAAAACCGATTATCTATCAAGGTCACTCCTAAATGGGTAACAGTAAAGCTAAGTCATGTATTATAAGAGAATGATTATATGTCTATACACTTTACAGGGGCAAGCATCTAATTAATATACATGATATAATATCATAAAGGTACAAGTTAATGACAAGGGGGACCTGAAGACTTTCCTATTTTACTCCATTGGATTTTATTATCCACTCTGTTGCTATATTAACTCATGATGATTCTTATTTACAGTGGAATGTTCAAGAAAGCCTGTCAAATCAGAAAATTCTGAGGTTTTGTGTCACATATTTGATCAGAGAGTGCTCTATAGAGGGTACCAGTGTTTGTGACAGATCCTTTCAGTACCCTCTGCCCTCATTCCTAGGATAGTTTATCTTTATGGTGCAAGTACCACGCCAGCTCCTAGAATTTTCCCCAGGAGGGATTTTCCCTCCCAGAAGTGCTGGGCTTCAGTTGTCCATGATGATCCCTGGCTTTTATTGCCTGCTTTCCCTCCCTTCTTTCATCTCACCATTTACTACCTGTGGTTCCTTCCTCTGCATCCTTTCCCTACAGATTACCCTCACATCCTATCTTAGGGTCTACTTCTGGGTGAAACCAATTGAAAACATGATTAAAATAAATAAGAAGCCTGGGGGAGTCATTTATCAAGCAGAAAACAGGCATACATTTGGAAAGAGATATCTATTAATTTGAATGCAGCAAAGTATTTTCCTTTGAAAAATGTGACCAATTACATTCTGGGTCCAACCGGATAAAAACTTTTATTTATTTATATATTTATGGCTTTGTTGCTACGGGCTTTCTCTAGTTGCAGTGCTCGGGCTTCTCATGGCAGTGGCTTCTCTTGCTGTGGAGTGTGGGCTCCAGGTGCATGGGCTTTAGTAGTTGTGGCTCTCTGGCTTAGTTGCACCATGGCATGTGGGATCTTCTTGGACCAGGGATTGAACCCATGTCCCCTGCATTAGTAGGCAGATTCTTAACCACTGGACCATAGGAAAGTCCCAGAAAGAACTTTGATAAGAATTATAGCCTGAGATTTTGAGCAGTTGCAGGAAAGCTCTAGAGGCAGGGGATTTCATCCCTAGGCTTTACATAAGGATGGCTAGGACACAGGCACAGAGCAGACTGGAATATCCCAAGTCTGGCATAATTAAGCTTTGTTTGTAAAACTAGAAAAAGTAAGCCTCCCAGAGTCAGCTGGAGTTTGAATTATTTGAGCTCAGTCACCAAGTCCATGCTGAGAAACTGGCATCTGTTCAAAATTTTTGGCCAGTATTCTCCATTTATATTTATTATGCTTGAGTTCTTTCAAGATACTTTATAGTGGGATTTTAATTTATTGCTCAGTGCCCCTTTTCCAGTTTCTTTTTGCATGTTGCTGTTAAACTGTTTAGGACTTTTGGCTTATTTTTGTCACTTGTTTTGCTACCAAATTTTATGGTCAAACCAGGTAATAGGACTCCATGGGGTCACAAAGAGTGGGCAAAACTGAAGCAACTTAGCACACATGTACGCACGGAAGAGGTAGCAACAGGTGATCTTTTAAAAATACAAGCCTGATCAGAGTACTCCTCTGTCCAGGCTTTCCAGTGGCTCTCCATGTCACTGAGGAAGTCAGAATTCTTACAATGACCTGTGAGGTCAAACTCCATCCCACCCCTGGTACCTCTTAGACTTCATTTCTCATTTCCTTCTTTCACTCCACATGTAGGTCTCTTCTTCTTCCTTGAATCCCCCAAGCCGCATGCCTACCTCAGAATGCTTGCAACTTTGTTGTCCCCTCGGCCTGAAATGCCCTGTGCCTAGATAGACAAGGAGGGAAGTGAAGCTGACAGATGCTGAGAAAGTGGTGGGAGCCCAAAGAGTAATGAAGTGGAGGAATTGCAACAATTGGAATTTGTCAGCAAGTGAGCTGGAAGGATAAGGAGAAATTGAAAGAGAGGCATTTGAGGTCCTGCCATGCTGGGTTATAATGAGGAAGCAAGTGACTGAGGAAACCAGGGGAATGGAGGTATAGGAGCTGAGAATGTGGGGTACTAAGTGCCTCATCCACAGAGTTGGAGAAGCCACAGAAGACAGTGGGCCAGAGTACAAGAGTCTAAAGTGGGAATGTTATAAAGAGATCAGTAAAATAGCACAAGAAGAAGAGAGGGAGGGGGAGATGAGCAGATCTCATATGTCTGAAAAGGGGAAGATGATAATGATGAAGATGATAATGTTCTGAAAGTGGCATTGGAGAGCAAAAAGGAGATGCACCTCAGTAAAGATGATGATATGATAATAAAGGCATGATTTTAAAAGTAAATAAGAAAATCCACTTAAAAGATATAAAATGCTGGTGTAACAAAAAAATCAGAGTATGAAAGAGAAAAGGGTAAAACGGAAAGATGCTAAAAGTATCAAATAAAAGCTTAAAATGCGTTATTGATCATTGACTTATTTACATGAGGCTGCTTAAGGCTGTGTTCTGACATAACTGAGTAGCATTCTAGAGAGAGGGTTCCTCAGTAAACATGAGAAGAAATGAATTAGGAAATCAAAAATAAAAAATTTTAACAGTGTGAAAATAAAATGATTTCTTCCCTTATATGGACTTCAAATTATAACTAGATTTGATAACTCCTAATTATTCTTTATATGTTGAAACCCATCCCCACCTTGCAATTCAGAAAAGATAATGAAGGCATATGAATCATTTTATTGCTGTAAACATAACTCTTTAGAAATTACAAACCAACTTAAAATAGCCAACAGATGACCATGCAAGGAATTAGGACCCAAATAATCCCAAAATATTTATACTGAAAATGGAAGAAAAGCACCTTGTTGTAAACATCACCCAAGATGAATATTAGAGTTTAAAACTAGTTGTAAAATAGCAAAAGAAAAATAAGTTAGACTAAGTACAGTTTGATGATAAAGTGTTTAGTAATTCAAATATAACAAAATGGAGGAATGTAGACAACTAAACAATAGCTTATTCATTGTTTTAAAATTATTTGATGGAGAATAGATTGATCCACTTATGCTTTCATCCTAACAGGATTTGAATAACTTAGAACTGGAAGACAAATTCTCTTTCACAGACCATGTATTCTAATACAATGTGAAGTAAGTCTTACAAACACCAGGAGTCCCTCAAAAGTTAGAATTGATTAAATAGGCATGAGGAAATGTGGCAATACCTTCAAAAGTTTGTTCTGGGTTTCATATGTTTTTCTGAAAAAGTGAGGGCCGTTTTAGCCAAGATTATAACACCTTTAAACTCCTGCTAAAGTCAAAGGCTGTCATATATGTTATACCCTGACTAACATTCAAATATTGGTATAAACTTAGAAATGAATTGTGTATGTAGTAACTGGAAACATACAGAGTGAATATGTAATTTTTGAAGCTATATAATTAAAATTGTGTCAGAATAGTACATTGAATAAAGATTATGAGGCTAAAAACTTTATACAAAAATGTAGAGCAGATGTCCAGATGAAGGCCTATAAATGACCCCAAATAGATACTTTTTCTATAAATTTTTCAGTGCAAATATCATTATATCAGGCAAGCTAATACTACCTAGCAGATATATTTGAAATTCAGTGTCAAAATTAGCTCAAAATGGTATTTTGATTGATATTAAACAATAAAGTATTTGTAGTACACTAATTTTTGTCCCTGAGGACTACATCTTTGGAGAGTAGGATGTTTTGTAAATATTAAACATTTTATTTTCAAACTATATATACATAACATATAAATAACTCTTTCTTCCTTCTCTTTTGTTAGGAGCAAGCTGATCTGAGACTCAGCTTGCAATATGGATTTGAAATATAACTATTCATTTATAAAGATATTTTCATATCTTTACATCTATGGAATGATATAAGGTATATGAATTAGAGTAAAGCATCTAAAGAGAAGGATTAAATTCTTCCTAAAGACTGATCATTTAAAAAAAATTACACGCCTTTAAATGACTTAGAATGGTTGCTGTCTTAAAAAGATAATTTTAAAATTTAGGGATAAAGAATTAGAACATCAATGTGTAATCCTGAAAAAAATTTTTATTTTGAAATTATCTTCCTAGGAAGATTGATGACTAATACTGCCATTTTTCTCTTGTATCTCCCATGATTTTATGTAACTAATGGATCTTAATAACAATAGTTATTAAAGATAGTCACTCTGGCATTTGTTAGATTATCTAAAAAATGCCTCTGGAAGATATCAGGAGTCTTAAGAAAATACTTCTGTATGATATGTCATATCAAAGTGACAAATACTAGCAATTAATTAATAATTATTTTTATTTCTTCAAACTCCTGGATCTAGGCATACTCAAGTATGCTTTATTTCTGGAAGGATTACCCATTATTAATGGAACCTCTAAATGAGAGAAATAAAAGAAAGACTCCCTGTGAATGATTTTATTTACACCTCTGCATTTTGGCATGCTGCTTCGGCTGCTGCTGGTGCTAAGTCCGACTCTGTGCGACCCCATAGACAGAAGCCCACTAGGCTTCCCCGTCCCTGGGATTCTCCGGGCAAGAACACTGGAGTGGGTTGCCATTTCCTTCTCCAATGCATGAAAGTGAAAAGTGAAAGTGAAGTCGCTCAGTCGCGTCCGACTCTTAGCGACCCCATGGACTGCAGCCTAAGACTATCAAAATTTTACATAGTCTACAGAGTCAATATAAGATGTATATTGTAGATTTGAAAATATTGACATCATTTGCTGTAACATAGAGCAAAATAGCTCTGGGTAAAATAATTCACTCACAATCCCCCTTTGACAAGTGTTGAAAGTCCAATAACTATTCTTTGATCTTATAACACTCTAGAAAATTGAGTAATTGGGGCAGGCTAATCCTTAAAAGATTTTTGTCATATCTAGTTTCACATTAGTGAGCACATATTAACATTGAATTTAGAAAAAAGAAAAAGATGCCTCTACCATACAATAGTAAATTTACCTCTAAGAATGCTTTGATTCTATTCAGAGATTTTTTTAACCAGGTAACACTATATAGCAAATTCACAGAAATGACTTACCATAAATAGCACATTACTAAAATTTTGAAGTTATAAAAATATATCATAATATATAATTTGGAAACTATAAATTGGAGCATAGATAATCCAAGAGCTTATGACAAATCAGGAATGTAAAATTTAGGCTAGTGAGAAAATTCAGTTTGAGGGTGGAATAGAATAAGAAAATGGTTTGTCTAGTACAACTTCACTCATGTTAACACAATATCATCAACTCTGTTAAAAGTTCCTAGTTGACCTCTTCAAAATAGCAGCAGAGGGTTGTTTTAAAAAGTACGAAACTCAGTTAAAAACAATAGTACGGTATTAATTTACTGAAACATTCTAGCTCCCCCCATTAAACATTTTACATTTTCTAAAAACAATTTTTTTAGATCCCTTTCAAATAATCTCCCCAAAGCATAAGTATACTGCAGGCTTTTTCTCACAGCTCCTCCCAAATCCTTTATTTTAACTTAGAAAATGTGTAATAAAGAGCTGCAAATATAAAGGAATAACACTAAAAACACAATCTGAAAATGCAATGCGGTTCCCATCTGCTTCTTTGGAAGATAATTTACCACTAGTGATGACAACCGTGTCAGGTGTTACTTGCTTCAGTCAGAGAAGTACACCTGGTAGGTTCTCCTTTATTAGGTCAGAGCCACAGTGGTAAAGGGAGAAACGAGTGTGATACCCTGCAACCTCACCAGTATACAATATTTATCACTATTGCATCTACCACTAAACACAAACTAGAATCAGAGACTTCCTTGACTCCATAGGAACTGTAGCTGAAGCTCCAGCGGAGGATCCAGGCTCACACAGCACCAGTTCACCCCTCATCAGTCTCACTCTGTTGCCACTCTCTTAGGGAATCTCCCTCCCAGGAAACATTTCCTAATTTGAGGTTTGTTTCATCTAGTGCCGTTTTTAAGGTGGGAGTGGTTGGTCGCTTGTGGACTTGGATGTGTAGCCAGATTTTTACTCTTTAATGGTTAAAGTGAAAGTGTTAGTAGCTCAGTTGTGTCAGAGTCTTTGCGACCTCTGGGCTATAGCTCACCAGTCTCCTCTGTCCATGGGATTTTTCCAGGCAAGAATACTGGAGTGGGTTGCCATTCCCTCTCTGAGGATCTTCCTGACCCAGGATCGAACCTGGGTCTCCTGCATTGCAGGCAGATGCTTCACCCACTAAGCTATGAGGGAAGCCCTCTTTAATGGTTAACCCTGGTCTAAATATGTGGTTGAGTTTTTATTTATATCATCTGTGACACTGACCAGACCAGGCATTTGGGGCACATTTCAAATTCTTCCCACATACTTGAGTGTATATTGCATGTTTAGTTTTTTTTAAATATTTCCTGAGCTATATGAAATTTCAAAACCAAGCAAGGAGAATGATGACCATTGCCATCTTAAGATCAGTGTTTTGTTCCACGTGCTGGAGAAACACTAGAGGCCACACAAAAGCACAGAAGACCCTACAGGCACAAAGAAGCCCCTGTCTCAAGTTTTAGTTCATGGTCATGATTGCCTTAGTATTAATGTACAAAAAAAAGTTATAAAGGCTCAGGAGAGCTCTTGGCCAACGGCACTGTTTCCATCGTTTTTTCTCACTGTGGTGTCTCACCTTGTGCCACAATTTTCTTAGCATGTGGTTGTGCATCCTAAATCACATTGTTAGTTTTGTGGTGATGGGAATTAAACCTAAATCACAATGACGGTGAAAAAAGCATGCTGGGGTCCCTGGCTACTTGGTATATTGAACTGTACTGTACTTTGTGATTCGACTCCGGGTTGTGGTAGGGGAGGCAGAACCGAGGGTGTTGCTAAAGTGATGCTCAGCGGAACCCCTCAAGTGGCCGATGGTGGCTGTGCCCCCTAGGCTGCTACTCAGGCCCCCGCCACCTCCTAGGCTGCCCAGCCCGATGCCACCACCACTTCCTCCACCTGCGCTGCCCAGCAGGCTGCTGCTGCCAGTGATGCCAGAGCCGGAAACTACCCTCTCCGTCACAATCACGTTGTGGGTGTTCGATAACTCAGGGTGCATGCTCAGATTGCCCACTATGCCGGGAGTTGGCTGGATCACTCTTTCCGTCACTACTACATTCGAAGACTGCCTAGGATCAGGGATGGTCAGAGTGGTGGGCAGACTTGAACTTGGTGCTATTACCCTTTCTGTCACTATCACGTTTGACCCGTCTCTCAAGTCAGGCATCTCTAGCATCCCCTGCAAGTCGGCACCGGAGATTGGACCGACTACCCGCTCTGTCACCACCACGTTTGATGCGTGTCGGTTATCGTGAATGTGGACAGAGGGCTTCAGAGTGCCCGAGGAGGTGTAAGACTCGGTCACGGTGACATTACCATAGCCCAGAGGATCAGGAATCGGTGTAGGGTGCTGTACCCCAGGTCCCGAGGGGTAGGTGTTCTCAGAGATGACGGTGGTGGTGCCGAAACGTGGGGAGATGGGTGGGTGTCCACCACCAGTGGGCTCTGTTCCCTGCGGAGGGCAGACCGGCTCAGTGCCGTCAGGTGGCCAGGAGGGATCAGAGTCTGGAAATGGTTCAACGTCTTTTCCCAGGCTGATGTCTGCCAACTTCTTAAACTTCGGCCCCAGTGTATCCAAGAAGCTGTCATCCAAGTCTTCTCCAATGAAGCTACAACAGCCCACAGAGCCCGCAGGGGAGCCTGCGCCTTCAATATCGTAGATGAGCAGACAGTCATTGGATGGGCGTCCTTCGTCTTCATCCGCATAAGCATATGCTTTCTGAATTTGTAGGCGAAAGAGAAAATGGAATGATGAATACATTTTTTAACAGTAATAGAGGTCTTTATCATTATTTCTTCTTCCAGGGCTTTACCAGAAAACTACACATAAAGCAAAATTCTAACGTCTTCCAGAGACTCTTGTTGTTTAGTTGCTGAGTTGTTTCTGACTCTTTGCAACCCTATGGACTGTAGCCCACCAGGTTCCTCTCTCCATGGGATTTTCCAGGCAAGGATACTGGAGTGGGCTGCCATTTCCTTCTCCACAGACTCTTTAGAAGTTACTATGTAATTACTTGAAAGAGTTTGGTTAGAAATTAACTGCAATTTTGATAATATATTTTGATATTTATTTAGATGGACTTTTTCATGTTGGTGCACTTTGGACACAAAATCATGAAAAGAATCACATGAATTGTTTTGCAACCAAGTTAGAAGGACATACTTACAAACACAGAACCTAAAGTATGCATGAATTGTGTATTTTTTTGATTTGTTTAAAAGACACAGTTTATAGTTGATTTGGGTTCATTCGGGATTGTACTTGTCTTCTTTCAGATGACATGAATATGGTGATTTATTTCAATGTGGTTTTTAAAGCAAGATAAGAGGAGAATTTGACACTGGGTCTATGCTACTTTGAGGTTCAAAATTGAAGGTGACAAAGACAATTCTTAAAAATGGAACCTCTGTCAAGTCAAAGTGAAAGTCCACAGACGTGTGTGCTTTTGTCTCATCTCTCTTGTCTGCAATATTGGATTGCAAACTTTCAGGTTAATCAGAAACACCTAGCAAACCAACTCATTGTGCCATGTCAATTCAAAGTTATGTTTTGAGTCCTTACTGTTTGCCGGACACTCGGTTAGGAAGTTGGCAATAAAGTAATGAGCAAAACCAGGTAAAGTCCCTTTCTCATAGGGCTTACATTTCAGTAGGATGAACCAGAAAATAACACATAAAATTATCTGTCAGAAGGTGCAGAGTAAAGGAATAGAGAGAGATAGGGTTTCTCTTTCAGACAGAGTGGTCAGGGAAAGCATCTCATAAAGTGATGTTTGTTCAGAAACTGGAGTAAAGTCACTAGGAGAGTAAAGCAGAGAGAGAGGGTTCTGGACAGAAGGAGCTACAAATGCGAAAGTTTTGAGGCAGAAATTGTACTTTTCATGAAAATAATATTCATGTGTAGGGACATGGATAAGAAGTCTGCCTATGGATTTCAGCAACAGTCCTCTTATTATTTGCTACTATTTGAAAGAGTTTTACTTGTATTTCAGTTTAAAATATCAGCCACTGGGTTTGATCCCTGGGTTGGGAAGATTCCCTGGAGAAGGAAATGGCAACCACTCCACTATTCTTGCCTGGAAAATCCCATGGACAGAGGAGCCTGGCAGACTGCAACCCATGGGGTCGCATAGAGTCAAACACGACTGAGTGACTTTTTCACTGTTTTTCTGATTAGGAGAGTTAATGAGGGTGTTTTAGGGCAGGATGTATAAGGACATAAATGTATGAGAGACAATCTCAGAGGTAAGAAATTTTTGAAGGTTTAAGTGTCCTATAAAATATAACTAAGGGAAATTCTGTCTCTACCTGGAGATAGCAAAATTAATTCTTTCTGGTTCTTAGAATGTCCTAGAAGTGTACTATGGCTCTTGGGCCTACTCTTTCTTAAAAAATATTTTATTGGAGTATTGTTGCTTTACAATGCTTTGTTAGTTTCAGCTGTATAGCAAAGGGAATCAGTTATATGTGTGTGTGTGTGTGTGTATATATATATATATATATATCCCCTTTTTAAAATTTCCTTTACTCTTACTCCTTTACTCTGTGCTTGAAACTGAGCCAGGTACCAGCAACATAATGTAGAGCACGTATGGACATGGGCATGTGACTAACAGATTCTAGCAATGGAACGTTCCATAAAACGTACAAAGTACTACAGAAATACACATACAGAAACATCAATCCTATTTTGGATGAGAGGATGAACAGTTAACAATTTCAGAAAGGTGGAAATGTTTGAAGTGGATTGAAAGATGAGTGGGGGTTGGTAAGAGAGATGATCAGACAGAAGCATTCTAGGACGAGCACAGCATGAAAAAAGACAGGGAGGGGAGTGGATCAGTGTGAATAAGGCAGAGGCTCTTGGCAAGTGGGGTTGTTGGTAAGGAGTAACTGGGGGTGTGAGGAAAGAGGTCAGTTGGTTAACAGCTATGTGAAGGAATTTTGGATTTTATTCCACAGACAAAACAGAGCTGGGAGCCACTGGCTGTTTTAAAGCAGGGGAGAAAAGTGCTCCCTGGTGGCTCAGAGGTTAAAGCGTCTGCCTGGAATGTGGGAAGCCTGGGTTTGATCCCTGGGTCGGGAAGATCCCCTGGAGAAGGAAATGGCAACCCACTCCAGTATTCTTGCCTGGAGAATCCCATGGAGAGAGGAGCCTGGTAGGCTACAGTCCATGGGGTCGCAAAGAGTCGGACATGACTGAGCGACTTCACTTTCACCTTCACTTTCAAAGTGCTCAAGTCAGAGTTTTAGAAATGTTATTCAATTGGAATATAGATTGCCAGCATCTATATCTAAAGACCAGAGGCTGGGAACCTTGTTAGGAGATGCCCACCATAACCTTGTTGAAAACAGTGTGGGTCTAGGGTAGAGATGGGGCTTCCTTGATGGCTCAGTGGTGGAGCATCCACCTGCAATGCAGGAGACACAGGAGATGGGTTCAATCCTTGGGTCGGAAAGATCCCCTGTAGGAGGAAATAGCAACCCACTCTAGTATTCTTGCCTGAAAAATCCCTTGGACAGAGGAACCTGGTGGATTATAGTCCAAAGGGTCGTAGAGTTGGGCATGACTGAGCTGCTGAGCATGGGGTAAAGATATGGGTGCAGGATGGAGAGAAGGCATGGGGACAGAGAGCTTACCTGGCAGAAGTAACTTTCCATGAAGTTCATATTCAGCCCTCCTTCTCTACATTCCCTCATAGAATTTCTTCTTAGTGTTCCAGGATATTCTTGACATATCTCAGGTCCTCCTGACATTTTAACTCCATCTGTTAGTTCAAATCCTGCCGTTCTTTCTCCTCCTCCCAGATCTTGCATTTCTCTGGCACCATACTCATTTGTGTAAACTCCTAAAAGTGTTAATCAAATTAAATTTTACTTTCCAGTAAACTACATTTTAAATCCAGTAAACTATATTTTCTCGAGCGCATTGTAAACTAAAAATTAACAACTTACTCTAATGTATAATTTCTTCATTCAGGTATGCAGTGGTGAGTGAGCAAAGAAATAAAATGAAGGTAACACATAAAGGATGGAGATTATTAATATGATATTGAGTTCAAAATAATATTATTAACCAATTTGTTAATTCACTAATTATTTGTTGTCTGTTATGTGTGTTAGTTAGTCAGTCATGTCCGACTCTTTGCGACCCCATGGACTGTAGCCCACCAGTCTCCTCTGTCCATGGAATTCTCCAGGCAAGACTACTGGAGTGGGTAAGCCATACCTTCTCCAGTGGATTTTCCCAACTCAGGGAACGAACCCGGGTTTCCTGCACTGCTGGCGGAATTTTTTACTGTCTGAGCTACCAGGGAAGCCCATCATTTGTTGAGAAGTTACTATATGTTGTGCTGGGATAAGGGGGCTCCCTAGAGGTTACAAAACCCTATCTATACCTTAGAGAGTTTGATTTCAAATTGGAGGAAAATACCCAAATTCTAAAAGTTAAAGAAAAAGTATAAGAATACTCAGTGTATATATATATTAGACTCTAGCACAGGCACTCCAAAGCTTTCAGAGAAGAAAACATGGCTATGGTGAGGGAACAGGTTTGCATGGAGACTCTGGGATTTGCATTTGAATGTGAGGGGTGAGTAGAAGTCTGTTATAGTATTCCATATAGATGAGATAAAAGGGTGGCTCAGACTATGCAAGTGCCATGGACAGAGAGTGTTGACAATGGAACAGTCCTATGGCTTTCATATTTTAAAGCTCTTCAGTTTAGGTACAGTATTTTGTACTTCTTATTCTGGTGCTGTCATCGTGCTTTGTTGAAGGGTTGTAGACTTAATAAGGGAATAAATGCATAAATAAATCCTTGTGGATTTGAAGATTTGTCAAGTCTTGAGAACTGATTGGGTGTCAATGAATAGGAAGCTATGAGAGTCAACAATGAGTTTCTGCTTTTGAGGTGGAAGGTGTTGGTGTCATTAACAAAAATAGATGCCTCAGGGGGAGAAAGAAGTTTAGACTAGCATCTCCTGCCTTTTGAATGTGGTCCAGTTCTGTAAGTTATAAACATTCTATGTCTTTTCCATTTTGAAGAGTTCAAAGTGGAAAGGTCATGATCACAAGTTTGAAAAAGACTGAAAAAAACAGAATCGGTAATATTTATTTACCTTGAAAAGAAGCAAGATGGTACAATTATTTTCAAAATATGAGTTTTTAAAATTAATTGCTCTTTTTATTAGACTGATTTTGTGAATTGTAGAGGCAGAGGCTAGCCTCAATAAATGAGCATACATCTATTTAATAGGGTTATTTTTAAGTTCAAATGAGTAGTTTTTAATAAATAACAATTGCTCTATTAAACAAAAAAACTCAACCAAAATTGACTTTTGTACTTCTCTATTTAACAGAAATCCCAATCATCACCTGTGTACTTTCTGATGATTACAGAAGATTTTAAAAATACCAGCTTAAAAGAATAATAATTACTGGAGGTTTTTCTTTATGATTTAATTTGCAAATTAGTCATCTAAAAAAGAATGATAGGAACAACTGTAAAGATAAGACGGTTGGGAAATAGTAAGGTATACAAAGACAGAGAACAGAGCTCCTTCTTAGTAACTGAATTTTTAAAACTTAAAAAAATTTTTCTTACCTGAGTTGTCAACGTACTCAATTACATTTGCATTAGTGGCTGGTATGCATGGTACACCAATATTGGTCAGAGCCTAAAGGACAGGAAACATTTTCCCATTTGTAATGATTCTTTTCTTTCAGTGATTATACAGTGGGCTTGTTCTCAAATTATCCAAGACATTAAAAAAAAAAAACTAAAAGCAATGTGAACCTTATTGAGAAAGGCTTTCTTGGTTACTGTCATCCAATTTTGATGCATCTTGGATTTCTCTTCGTTCTCCCTTTTGGCTTTCTCAGAACAAAGAACAGTCTAGACTGTGAGTGATTCCCTGTGTCTTGGTTCAAGAGTTTTGAAGCCTGTGAAGGGGCCACCTGTTATTGAGGAGCACTTACCCCAGGATCGGCCTGTGCACCTTCCACTGCCCACGAGTGAATTGCTCCATCGGAACACTCAGGAACAGGCTGAAAGGCAGCCCCGCCGCCAGGGGCGCCTCCACAGTCACAGCAGATCAGCAAGAAGGGGACCACTGGTGGGGAAAAGACAGGAATATTGGAATTAACAGTGGGACCACACTAAAACAAAATGACCTACCCTTATGATTAAATTTGAATCCCTAATTTAACTCCACTTGATTCTAACATAATTATGAAAGTTTCAGAAAACAAGCTGAATATTGGTGAGATACCAAAATCAGTGTCAGCTTCAGACTGCAGTCAATTTTTACTTGTTACAGACTATTCCGATTACAGATGCTATTATACTATTAAAACAGATGAGGTTTTTTTCCCCCTGTCATTACTTAGGGAAGTATTAAAGGAGAAATATTTCTCAGAGATTGTAACATTTGGCTCATCTCCACTCTGTGATCATCTAAAGCAATGTTAAAAGACCTCTTGGAGAATCCATTGAACATTATACCCTCATATCTAGATCCTTGACTAGGTCCTCTCTGCTGCTGCTGTTAAGTCACTTCAGTTGTGTCTGACTCTGTGCGACCCCATAGACGGAAGCCCACCAGGCTCCCCCGTCCCTGGGATTCTCCAGGCAAGAACACTGGAGTGGATTGCCATTTCCTTCTCCAATGCGTGAAAGTGAAAAGTGAAAGGGAAGTCGCTCAGTCGTGTCCAACTCTTAGTGACCCCATGGACTGCAGCCTACCAGGCGCCTCCATCCATGGAATTTTCCAGGCAAGAGTACTGGAGTGGGGTGCCATTGCCTTCTCCAGGTCCTCTCTAGTGACCGCAGGATGTAGTCTGTTTCTCTCTTTTAAAATTTTTTTTAATTTATTTGCTTAATTATTTTATTATTTTTGGCTGTGCTGGGTTTTTTGTTGCTGCATGTGTGGGCTTTTCTCAGGTTGTGACAGTTGGGGGCTACTCTTTAGTTGTGGCATGTGGGCTTTTCACTGCTGTGGCTTCTCTTGTGGCTGAACACAGGCTCTAGGCCCACAGGCTTCAGTAGTTGTGGCTTGTGGACTCAGTAGTTGAAGCTCCCAGGCACTGGAGAACAGAATCAATAGCTGTGGCACGTAGGCTTAGTGTCTCGGGAGCATGTGAGATCTTCCTGGATCAGGGCTTGAACCCATGTCTCCTGCATTGGCAGGCAGATTCTTTACCACTAAGCCACCAGAGAATCCTGTGGTCTACTTCTAAAAGCTCCCATGTGTGATACTTCTTTTTCATTATCAAAGTGTGTTGTGAAGTAAGTCTTATTATTTCATAGAAGGCAAAAGCAAGGCCCAGGGAGTTTGATATTGAAACTCCAAATAAAAATCTTAACTTATCTACTTAAAAATATTGTAATATATAGTGGAACTATGTGTAACTCCGTTCTGTGTTTTCCAAGTCTCCTATAAATGTGTTATCATACCTTCATAATTTAAAAAATAAAAATTAAAAAATATATACTAAAAAAAAAAGCAAGGCTCAGAAAAGTTGGGTAACCTTGGAAAGACTCAGACAATTGAATTTAGAAGCTGGAGTTTACCCCTTCTTTTCTTTGGCTCTCCTTTTCTTAGACTGTGCAGCTTTAGCATAGTTTTTGAACTGTGGTATTGGAGAAGACTCTTGAGAGTCCCGTGGACTGCAAGGAGATCCAACCAGTCAATCCTAAAGGAACTCAGTCCTGAATATTCATTTGAAGGACTGATGCTGAAGCTGAAGCTCCAATACTCTGGCCACATGATGTGAAGAACTGACTCACTGGAAAAGACCCTGATGCTGGGAAGGATTGAAGGCAGGAGGAAATGGGGATGTTAGAGGATGAGATGGCGGGATGGCATCACCAACTCGATGGACATGAGTTTGAGCAAGCTGCGGGAGTTGGTGATGGACAGAGAAGCATGGCGTGCTGCACTTCATGGGGCTGCAAAGAGTCTGACACAACTGAGCGACTGAACTGAAGTGAGATAAAGTGCCCTCAAGGTCAACGCCTGCCTATGTTTGTAGTCTCAACTCTCATCACACTGTCAGACACATCCTTTATTTCTTCTCTGCTGGAGTCCTTTATTGCAGTTACTTGCACTCTCATTCTTTTTCACTTTTGGGATTGTGCACATGAATTTTTTTTTTCTTCTTCTTGTATTGTGTTCTCCTTTTCTTGTCCAGTAGGATAGTTCCTATTCATCTGTTAAAACCCAACTCAGAGTTTGCTTGTTCTATGTAGCCTTTTCTGATTGTTTCAATCAATTGTTTCTTACTGTCTTCTTCACTCAAACAGCAATTTGAATCTGTCTGTTATGGTGGTGGTTGGTGGTGGTTTAGTTGCTGTGTTCGACTGTTGTAACCCCATAGACTATAGCCCACCAGGCTCCTCTGTCCATGGAATTTCCCAGGCCAGAATACTGGAGTGGGTTGCCATTTCCTTCCCCAGAGAATCTTCCCCCCACAGGGATCAAACTCAAGTCTCTTGCATTTCAGGCAGTCTCCTGCATTGCAGGTGGATTCTTAACCAACTGAGCCACCAGGGAAGCCTGTTATGGTACTTCCCTATTACATTGAGACTCGATGCAAAATAGTTTTTATCCTCCACTGAACTCTAAGAAATCAAACTGATTTTTTTTTTCATGTCATAAACCCAACACCAAACAGAAATTTCTTGATAATTGCACAAAATAAGAATGTATAGAATATATTTCATCAAAGGGACAGAAAACTAATTTCCTCCCTAGTTTTTTTGGAGGGACACATAAAAACAGAACTGTTCAAATACTTACATCCTAGGACCAAGAATCCCATGATGAGTAGTCCAATGCCAGCAGGACCAAAATGTACATTATCTCCTATTGTCTGATAAGTATCAGGTTGACGTACACCATCACCATTTGTGCCACCAGCAAAAGGATTTTTGCCAGTACCAACACCAGTTGTGTGGCCATTAGTGGTAACATCTCTGGAAGTAAGGCCATATGCAGGGGTAGTACTTCCATTTACATTTGGACGTTCGGTTTCCCAGCCACCATTTTCAAGGTTAATAACAATTGTACCAGTACAAGTTCTTTGAAGAGCATCTGTAACAAAGTTTAAAATGAAAGAAATATTTTATACATTTGGTTTAATAATTGTTGGACGATACGAAACTATTTTCTCTTTGCATAAATAATTATTTCAGTGCCTTAATTCCTACCAATTCAATAACCCTCCATATTGTCTTTTGTCTGTGACTCAGTTTTTAAATCAAATCATTACGAGTAAATATTAGTGCTTGAGAAAAAACATACACAGTAAATAAACATGTGTTAAGAAACATGTGTTGAGAAACATACACAGTACATGTCACGTTATGTGTTGGTCAGCAGTGTGTTATAAGCCAGTGTGGAGACATTTCTAGACTGTGTGTTGCACACTTCTCCATATATTGTTTGCCGTTTTACTGTCTTTCATCTTCAGTTCTTGTTTTTTTTTCCTTTTATAGGCTGACAAAACCAACAGACTTTGAGCAGGTTGGTCTGTCATTTGCATAGACATCACCTACTGATAAAACTTCATATCCTCAAACTCACAACTGTCAGTTCAAACAACTCATAGGAGGGAGAATTTGGCACCATTGGAGGTGGGGGGCGGATTTTCATTATTAAATAAGTGAAGAACTTTTGTTTCACTATCAGATATTCCAAATTTGCTTTCTTCTTGTCCTTCGAAGTTCCGGTAAATTATTGTCTTTGTTGGCTAAACATGAGAGGAGAGATATGTGTGATTTGTTTCAGCTTAATGGCTCCACACTTGCTGTTGGTTTCAGCAAGTTACTATTATTGTTATCGTTGTTCAGTTGCTAAGTTGTGTCAGATTCTTGCAACCCCATGAGCTGTATTATCTCTATTTTATAGATGTAAGTTTTGTTGTCAGACTTTGTTCATCATTGTCATTCTAGAATCTGGCACAATGGCTAATGTTTGGTTAGAATTCAATACATAGTTTCTGAATAAATGAATAAAGGTATTCCTGAAAGCCGGTACTAGAGATAGGCTTACACCCTAGTCTGTGTGTATGTGTGCATGTGTTATGCATAGTTGTGTCTGATTCTTTGCAACCCCATGGACTGTAGCCCACCAGGCTCTGTCCATGGAGTTTTCTAGGGAAGGATTCTGGAGCAGGTTGCCACTTTCTACTTCAGGGGGTCTTCCTGACCCAGTGATTGAACCCACATCTCTTGAGTCTCCTGCTAACTCCTCTTGAGTTGGCAAGCAGATTCTTGACCACTGCACCACCTGAGAAGCCCACATCCTAATCTATCTGAAATCAAAGTCCATGTCATTTCAGTCAAGCTAAGCTGATTCTATTGTTATTGTTGTGTCAGAGTACAACAATTCTGTTGTTACTGTTTTTGTTATTTTTATTATTATCATCAGATCCAATGTTTATCCCAGAAAACTGTATTTTTTAATGACAAAGGTAATGTTCCCTACTTGCCATAAACCTACAGTTTTAGTAAGCTTAAGTTTCAATTTCTCCTTCATGTGTCCAGTTAAGCTTGATGTTGGGTGTAAGAAAAGGAGTAAACTGGCAATTGCTTAAGACAATTTCAGTGCTGAAATAAGCTTTATCTGTGGATGGAATAAACATTTCTATTTGTAATACATGTTTTAAAAACTACATTTATTTTGACTGATTGTGGAAAACACCAGCAAATTTGGTAAAACTTCTGAATTAGTGAATGCTTTTAAAGAAATGCTCCTTTATTTCTTTTTAATCTGTGAAGCAAGTGGAAATTGTCAATCCCATTTTAAGACAATTGAAAGAAAAAGAGAAGAAAGAGACAAGAAGAAAGAGAAGCTGAAGCAGCAAATATTGCTTAGAATTAGCTTCGAGGAACTTTCCTCCTAGTGATCTAACCTAGTTTAAAGCTGTTGGTCTTGAAAAGTAATAAACTTGCTAATTCCAAATTGTTTACATGAAGTTGTACATCAACTAAGGATCATATAAAGTTAAGCTAGCTTAGCTTTGTGTCTATTTGAAAATAATTTTACAATATCATTAAAAATTTTCAATTACCAACATTAATAGGAACTAACATTTATTGAAAGTCAGCACTTGTCTAGTGCTTTACTGTAATAACTCCTTGAAAGTGAAAGTGTTAGTTGCTAGTCATGTCTGACTCTTTGCAACCCCATGGACTGTATAGCTCACTGGGCTCCTCTGTCCATGGAATTCTCCTGGCAAGAGTACTGGAGTGGGTTGCCATGCCCTTCTCCAGGGGATCTTCCCCACCCTGGGATCGAACCCAGGTCTCCCACACTGCAGGCAGATTCTTTACTGTCTGAGCCACCAGGGAAGTACTTAATAACTCCTTAAGTACTTCTAAATCCATAATGTTACTGTCCGACTTTATGGAAGAAAAATCTAAGGGATAAATGGGTTAAATAACTTCTCTAAAATCTGTAGCTAGTAAGTGATAGTACAGTATACCAATCCAGTTTCATTCCAAAGCTCACGGTCCTAACCATAAATTATAATGTCTCTTGTATCATTCAGGATTTGATTCTATAATGCCCAGTATGATAATTTTTGTTGGAAAAAGGGTACTTCAAAATACAATAATTAAAATTTTAGTTTCTGAATGTAATGTATATACAAATTCCATGTATATATGATATAATTGTATACATAAATTCCATGAGAAGGAAAAAAAATAAGTTGATTTCTTACCATCTATAGATAGAATTGTTCCTTGGTATTTTCCCCCAAGTATTTTGTATTGTTCCATAGTAACTTTATTTCTCAAAGTAATTACAGCTGTTTTTGAGTCAATAGCGATCAGGTCAGTTGGATTTCTTCCCATTACGTATCTGTTTTTGAAAGACAATGGTACAAATTAATGTTAGTTATGTAGAGAGAGAGAGATTGATTTTGATTTTTCTTTTAAGGATAATTGCTTTATAGTGTTGTG
The DNA here is from genome assembly GCF_019923935.1 of Bubalus bubalis. Lineage (NCBI taxonomy): Eukaryota > Metazoa > Chordata > Mammalia > Artiodactyla > Bovidae > Bubalus > Bubalus bubalis. Next base: position 36,278,442 of record NC_059178.1, on the reverse strand, counting down.
TTGGTTTCTGCTGCCATCCAACGTGAATCAGCCCTAAGTATACATATGTTCCTTCCCTCTTAGACGTCCCTTCCACTCCCATCCCCTCCCACCCCTCTAGGTTTCCCAGAGCTCCCTGTGTTATACAGCAACTTCCCACTAGCCATCTCTTTTACATATGGTAATGTATATGTTTTGATGCTTCTCTCTCAATTCGTCCCACCCTCTCCTTCCCCTGCTGTGACCACAAGTCTGTTCTGTATGTCTTTGCCTCTATTCCTGCCTGCAGATAGGCTCATCAGTACCATTTTTCTAGATACCATAGATTTGCATTACTATACAATATTTGTTTTTCCCTTTCTGACTTCACTCTGTATAATAAGCTCTAGGTTCATCCACCTCACTAGAACTGACTCAGTCATTCCTTTTTATAGCTGAGTAATATTCCATTGTATATGTGTACCACATTTTATCCATTCATCTGTCAGTGGACATCTTCCATGCCCTAGTTATTGTAAATGGTGCTGCAGTGAATGTTAGGGTACATGTGTCTTTTTGAATTATGGTTTTTTTCAGGGTATGTGCCCAGTAGTGGGATTGCTGGGTCAAATGGTAGCTTTATTCCTAGGTTTTTTAAAAAAGAAATCTCCATACTGTTCTCCATCATGGCTGTATCAGTTTACATTCCCACCAACAGGAGGGAATGTAGGAGGGTTTCCTTCTCTCTATACCCTCTCTAGAATTTATTGTTTGTAGATTTTTTGATGATGGCCATTCTAACTGGTGTGAGGTGATGGTTTTGATTTTAAAACATGTTTCCTGCCAGTAGATGTAACCCCTGGATATAATTTTCAATCATTAGAAACTTTGTCTGAGGACATTCAGAAATGGAGGGGGATTTAAATTTAAGAAAAAGAATTAAGCAACCACTTGTGATGGAATGTCTATTACACCCACTTGGATGTCTGAATAATCCCTTGATACTTGCAGCCTCATTTTCATTTGATTTTGGTAGCATCAGAACTGTCCTGGACAACCCAGATACTGGGACTTCCTGGACTGCTGCTAACTCTAAACTTTTCTCATACCAAAGAAGTTATTTCTTCAGAGCTTGGCTTTCATCCCTTTCCTAGTTCCAACCCCTCCCCATATACACAGTGCATTTACAGGATTTCTTGTGGATTCCAAACTCCATCCTTGTCTTGCACCTTTATCCTATTCTCTATTCTCTTCCTCTCCTCATCCTTGAAGTTTTCCTTCCATTTATATGTTTGTTAGACATACATTGGTTAGAGAACTCTCTGTGTCGGGCATTGTGCTAATCGTGGGGAATAGAACTTGGAAAGGAGTCAGAGGTAGGGGTGTGGTCTTCCCTCAGTGAACTCACATCTGTGGAGTACAAGAGAGCTTATCAGCAATGGTGGTGCAAAGACCGTAGATAGTAATGCCTGTGTGTGGAATCTGAAAACAATTCGTGTATATGATCTTATTTATAAAGCAGAAATAGAGACAGATATAGACAACAGATGTATGGATACCAAGGTGGAAGGAGGGGTGTGATGAATTAGGAGATTGGAACTGACATATATACCCTGTTGATACCATGTATAAAACAGGTAACTAATGAGAAGCTACTGTATAGCTCAGGGAACTCTAGGCAGTAGTCTGTGGTGACCTGTGAGGAAACCAGAAATGAAGGGATATATGTATATGTTTAGCTGAATCACTTTGCTGTATAGTAGAAGCTAACACAACACTGGAAAGCAACATGCTCCAGCTCCTGCTCAATCGCTCAGTCGTGTCCAACTCTTTATGACCCCATGGACTGAAGCCTACCAGGCTCCTCTGTCCATGGAATTCTCCACTGGGGCAAGAATATGGGTTGCCATGCCCTCCTCCAGGGGATCTTCCCGACCCAGGGATTGAACCCACGTCTCTTGCTTCTCCTGCATTGGCAACTGGATTCTTTACCACTGAGCCACCTGGGAAGCCTTAAGCAACTATATTCCAATAACATTAAAAAAAAAAAAAAAAAGGAATGGCACAGTGTGGTAAGAGCTATAATACTCATATGGAGTGAGTTGACTACAGAGCAAAAACTTTTAAAACTCATTTGTGAGGTCTTTCCACCCCACCATTGTTCTTGACTACAGGCACTTTTCAAAATACATGTGCACATATAATACAGTGATTTTTCATGATCAAGTAGAAACATTTGGATATATAGAGTTAAAAAAAACTACAAAGCATGACCTTTTCCTTAATGTAACCAACTTTTTCATATCAAGGTTATTGTTGACCAATATTAAGTGCTGATTAAAGTAAGAAAGTAACTGATATGAGTTAGCTAAGTCTAATTGATTTCAATGGGTGGATTTGTAATGGAAAAATCAATCCATCAAATCTTCCAAGGGGAATACCATGATATGTGGAAATCAGCTAACTGATCAATAAAATATATAAACACAGGAGTGTCAAACTTTCAAGATACAATTGTTTTCACATTTTAAACCTTCACACTTTCCATCTTACATTTTTCACAGATTTTTATACTTTCTTAAACACTCAAATTAAGTAACAGTTCACCAGTTTGTATGTTATATGATTGAATTTCAGAAATAGTGAAAACTATTTTAATTCAGATACAGTTCAATATGTGGTGAAAATTAGTTGGAAAAAATCAGTCTTACCTAACAGTTGTTGAAGGCCGATTTGTGTCAAGATCCCAAGCTACATACTCTCCTATTTTATAGTTTTGTCCCATGTTACTATTTACTACAAATGTCTTTGAACCTGGACGGAACACTGAGCCTTCAATTACGTTTAACACGGTCACAGAGATTGCAGTTGCTGTGAGTTTATATTGAGACATAATTGATTGATGAAATTCAGCTTTATTTCTAACACCAAGACTAAGTTGCAGATTATTCACAGCTTCAAAATCTAGGGGCTAGAAAATACAGAGTGAAATGGTTTTACTAGAAGGAGAAAAAGCATTCTATAGGAAAGAGAAATTCTTTGATTAGAGGCAAAAGAAATTCTTATATCTTTTTCTTTAATAAAATCTAAATACATATAAATACACAATCTATTTTTACTTTATGTTCAATTCAATACAAACACATGAAAATACAGTAAGAAAAAAATCTAGTAGTCTTAGATCCTTTGTTGAAAAAGTTAAAAATGTGTGAGTTCTAACTGTCCACCAAATTAAAAAATTTAAAATAATACAGATGGTCAAATCCATTGATTTTGTAGTGCAAAGACAGCTTATGTTAGTTGCTATCATTTCACGTTTCTCAGAAAATAGCCCTATTTATTACAAAGAATGGGCCAAATATATCTAGTCTCAATCATTTGACTGATTTTATCCATAAAGAACTATTTACAAGAAATTTTATTTTGTATATGTGATTTCTTTCAATAAAGCAAATAATAGAATATAATATGTAAATAATGAAATCCATAGTTTATTCAATATATCCAGGAAAAAATTCATTTTACATTATAAAATTATCAAGTGGTCATTTTCAGTATGAAAGATGATGTCAAAATCCACTACTCATATAATCCACAACTATGCAGTATGCATGTAAATACCAACTACATTTTTCTAAATTTTCACAAGAGTGGATTAGATGACCATCAGTTCACACATTGAGCGCTCCAATTAGCTAAAATTTTCAGTCTTTGCTCTAATATTATCTCTATTTGCACCTCCAAGAATGGTTATAAAATTATGTATATATACACATCATATGCACTTATTGTGGTGGACGGGGGAGCCTGGTGGGCTGCCGTCTGTGGGGTCGCACAGAGTCGGACACGACTGAATCGACTTAGCAGTAGCAGCAGCAGCAGCAGTCACTAAGTCATGTTCAACTCTTGCGACCCCATGGAAGGTAGCCCACCAGGCTCCTCTGTCCATAGGATTTTCCAGGCAAAAATACTGGAGTAGATTGCCATTTCCTCCTCCAGGGGGATCTGCCCGACCTAGGGATCGAACGTGGGTCTCCTGCACTGCAGACAAATTCTTTACTGACTGAGCTACCAGGGAAGCTCTATGCACTTATTACATGCATATAATCCTAACAAAAAATTGATACATGATGTCACACACATCTGGGAGAAAAATCAACATTAATCCCATTTTACAGATAGAGATATTGAGGCCAGATAGATAAATCAATTTTCTAAAGTAACATCATAGTTTGGGGTGTAATAGATTAGGACTCAGTTTTCCCAGCATGGAATTCTAGATAGGATAGTGAAAAAAAGAATGTAAACTTAATAGCTAGAGAAGCCGAGGTTTGAATGTCAGTTGTCCCACTTACTGGAGATGAGAACTGAGCAGGTTACAAACTCTCTCTGAACCTCAGTATATTTATTTGTAATGTGGGCATAGAACCTAATTTGCAGGGATACTGTAGAGAATAAACTAAGATATGTGTGCAATGACTAAGTGAATGGAAGCTCTAGGTATGGTGACATTTATGAAGACATGAGACAAATGATCACACATTCGTATAGGGACACAATTCCTCAGGAGTTCATTTCCCAGGGCAATTTTGAAGGAAGGAAATAGTTGAAAGAGGATTGCATTTTACCATGAGGAATACGTGTTGCATTCATCAGATACAATTCATGCACAGCTATTGCAGATTTTAAAAAATTGACTGACAAGTCTAACAGCAGAGGGTGAAACTTTCACTGTCGACTGTCTAGGAGTCAGACATTTTTCCTCATTGAATCTCAGAGAAAATTCTACTGCAGTTAAATTGGTGGATAAATAATGTAGTGGAGACACAGAAGAACTCTGTTGACTGGGATGATCTGGACCAAATCTCTAGTGTATGTATGCCTGTAATAAGCCTGGGTCAGCAGCCAATGTGAGATGAGAATTTGATAATCCTACGATTACAGTGGGCTTCCCTTGTAGCTCAGCTGGTAAAGAATCTGCCTGCAATGCAGGAGACCCTGGTTTGATTCCTGGGTTGGGAAGATCTGTTGGAGAAGGGATAGGCTACCCACTCCAGTAATCTTGGGCTTCGCTGGTGGCTAGGCTGGTAAAGAATCCACCCACAATGTGGGAGATATGGGTTCCATCCATGGGTTGGAAGATCCCCAGAAGGAAGGAGGGCATGGCTACCCACTCCAGTATTCTGGCCTGGAGAATTCCATGGACTGTAGTCTAATTTTAATTTTGTAAAAAAACTCTGATAAACTAACAACTTTTAATTCATATGATGAATATTGTTAGTGAATAATAATTGATGTATAGTATTGACAGGGATACCTTTTTTTAGGCCATGTTGAATCTGCTTCAAAATAAAATTCTTCAAACTGAAAGGATTAATCAATTATTGTTGCAAGCATAAAACAAGATTCATGTTTAAAAATGCTTTCCCTTTATATGATCCATGAGGGAATACTGTATTGATAGGAAAGAGTTTCAAGTAAAAACTTCAGGCCTATTTTTATGAAATGATATAAGCAGAAAAACTCTCTATAAAAGGCTCTATATCATATATAACCCTAAAACACAGTAATTTTTATTTTACCCATTCAAGTTTGTGAAGTGTCAACATCATTTTAAGATTGCCACTTTGAAAAAAAGCTAAGAAAACAAAATATTGGATAGGATATAATATAATAGGGTACCATACCTTAACAACCTTTAAAGTTCCCACATTTGTTCTTTCATTCATTTCTATTTCAAACCAATTCCCCTCATTTCCAGAGATGAAGAAAATGACTGCCATCCAGTTAGCTGAGAACTCCTCATCCAAATCTATTACTGTAATCTGGAGCAAATTTGAATTCAGAGAATTTTCTTCAATGCTTATGGATTGCTGAAACAAGAAGTAAAAATATTTTAGCACAAACTGTGTGAGAAAGAGAATTATACTAGTTTTATATAGAAAGTTTATAGTTATTCATGATATAGAAAGGGGATCCATGTTTGTGGTCTGACTTTTCATTGTTCAAATAAGGATTTTTTTCATATGTATTATATAAACAAACACGAGATGAAATATGTGTGTACCTTTGTGTTATGACTTAAAAATAACTACATCTGTAAAGAGAATTGTTAGAACAAATTTTAGAAGGTAAGGAAACTAAAGTTAGTAAATTCAAGGACTGGACTTTGCTGGTGGTCCAGTGGCTGAGACTCCGTCTTCCAGTGCAGAGGGTAGGGGTTTGATCCCTGGCTGGGGAGCTAAGATCCCACATACTGTATGATGCCACACACACACACACACACACACACACACACACACACACACCCACCCAAACTCTGGGACTTCCCTGTTGGTCCAGTGGCTAAGACTGAAAGCTTCTTATGCAGGGGGCCCAGGTTCAATCCATGGTCAGGGAATTAGATCCCACATGCTGCAACTAAGACCAGGTGCAGCCAAATAAATAAATACTTAAAAAAAATTCAAGGACTATTACTTACTGTTGGCAGTTCCATGTATGGAATGTTATCATTGACATCAAGGATTTTAATGTTGCATTCACACTCTGCTGACATACCATCTGCCCCACCATCTCGGTCTGAGCCTCTTACAGCTAGAGAGTACTGGCCATATTGCTAAAAAGACACAACAAACAATATCACAGTTGATGTAGACAGTTCTTATTTTGTCTTGTACAAAGATCTTTTAAAATGTTGGCTCAACATTTGTGTAAATCTATGATGAAGATAGAGGTAACACAAAATGTTGAAAATTCACAAATCTCACATCAATTGATATGAAGTTGCCACTTCTTTTCCCAACAATGCCTATCCAGCATTATTTAAAAGAAGCAAAATATTTAAAAGCCCTCATTCCTTATTATATGCTGAAAAATAATATACAGGACGAAGCAGACCAAAATTGTCAGGAGGGGAGGGATTGTTTACCAGGAATTTATAGAATGAAAATTCTGTACCTAAATTATTAGCCCCTGAATGTGCAAGTAGAATAAAGAGATAGCAAATGTTTGCATTTCTGGGGAGTGGCAGGATGTGGCAGTACAGTTACTGATGATCTGTTTTCTTGATTCTATTCGATGGTGCTTAAATTTTTAGAAGCTGGTAAAAGCCATGAAGCCTTTTCTAGATATATGTATGTGTGCATCCTCACTCAAAGTTCATATACTTTTAGAGGATTCATAGTTAGAGATGTCTTGAGGGCTCTCCACAAATCCCAGGTTAAGAATATCTGCTCTGAAAAAAAGGGAGAGGCCTCAAATTAATAAGATTAGATATGAAAAAAAGAGAAGTAACAATGGATACCACAGAAATCATGAGAAAGTACTACAAGCAACTGTACACCATAAAATGGACAACCTGGAATAAATGGACAAGTTCTTAGAAAGGTACAATCTCCCAAGACTGAACCAGAAAGGAACAGAAAATACAAACAGACTAGTCACAAGTACTAAAATTGAAACTGTGATTTTAAAACTCCCAACAAATAAAAGTCTAGGATCAGATGGCTTTGCCAGTGAATTCTATCAAACATTTAGAGAAGAGTTAACACCTATTCTTTTGAAACTATTCCAAAAAATTGCAGGGGAAGGAATATTCCCAAACTTATTCTATGAGGCCACCATCACCCTCTTACAAAAACCAGACAAAGATACCACAAAAAAGAAAATTATAGGCCCATATCACTGATGAAAATGGACATGAAAATCCTCAACAAAATACTAGCAATCCAAATCCAACAATACATTAAGAGGATTATACCCCATGATCAAGAGGGATTTATCCCAGGGATGCAAAGATTTTTCAGTACCTGCAAATCAATCAGTGTGATACATCACATCAACAAATTGAAGAATAAAAACATATGATCATCTTCATTGTCATCATCATCAAAAGAAAAGCTTTTGACAAAATTCAACACCCATTTATGATAAAACTCTTCATAAAGTGAGCATAGAAGGAACATACCTCAACATAAAGGCCAAATATGATAAAGCTACAACTAAAATCCTACTCAGTGATGAAAAGCTAGAAAATATTTCCTCTAAGATCAGGAACAAAGGAACAAGACAAGGATATCCACTCTTGCCACCTTTACTCAGCATAGTTTTGGAAGTCCTAGCCACAACAATCAGAGAAAATGAAATAAACTGAATCCAAATTGGGGAAGAAAAAGTAAAACTGTCACTATTTGCAGATGACATGATACTATATATAGAAAATCCCAAAGATGCTACCAGAAAGCTAGAGCTCATCAATGTATTTGGCAAAGTTGCAGGATACAAAATTAATACACAGAAATCTGTTGCTCTCACAATGAAATCTATGCTCTCACAATGAAGGCTCAGAGAGAGAAATTAAACAATTTTATTTCTCATCACATCAAAAAGAATAAAATACTTGGGGATAAACCTACCTAAGGAGACAAAAGACCTGTACTCTGAAAACTATAAGGTGCTGATGAAAGAAATCAAAGATGACACAAAAAGATGGAAGAATATACCATGTTCTTGAATTGGAAGAATCAATATTGTCAAAATGACTGCACTACCCAAGGCAATCTACAAATTCAATGCAATTCCTACCAAATCACCAATGGTGTTTTTCACAAAACAAGAACAAAAAATCTTAAAAGTTGTATGGAGACACGAAAGATCCTGAAAAGCCAATGCTCTCTTGACAAAAATGGAGCTAGGAAAATTAGACTCCCTGACTTCAGACTATACTACAAAGGTACAGTCATCAAAACAGTATGTAACTGATACAAAAATAGAAACATAGATCAATGGAACAAGATAGAAACCCAGAAGTAAATCCATGCGCCTATGATCAGTTAATCTACAACAAAAGAAGCAAGACTTTACAATGGAGGAAAGACAGTCTCTTCAATATTAAGAGGTGTTCAGTGCTGAGAAAACTGGACAGCTACATGTAAACAATGAAACTAGAACATTCTTTAACATCATACACAAAAATAACATCATACACAAAATAGATTATTTAAATGTAAGACTGGATATTATAAAACTTTTAGAAGAAAACATAGGCAGAACAGTCTTTCATATAAATTTCAGCAATATTTTTTTCTGAGCCATCTCCTATAGTAATGGAAATAAAAACAAAAATAACAGGGCAGTAATGGAGGAACACACATAGAGAACAGACTTATGGACACAGGGAGAGGGGAGGAGAGGATGAGATGTATGAAAAGAGTAATGTGGAAACTTACATTACCATATGTAAAGTAGATAGCCAACGGGAATTTACTGTATGGCTAAGGAAACTCAAACAGGGGCTCTGTTATCAACCTAGAGGGGTGGGATAGGGAGGGAGATGGGAGGAAGGTTCAAAAGGAAGGGGATATATGTATACCTATGGCTGATTCACATTGAAGTTTGACAGAAAACAACAAAATTCTGTAAAGCAATTATCCTTCCTTAAAAAAAATAAAAACAAAAATAAACAAGTGAAACCTAAATAAATTCAAAAGCTTTTGCACAGCTAAGGAAACCATAAACAAAATGAAAAGACAACTGAGAGACTGGGAGAAAATGATTTGAACAACAAGGGATTAGTCTCCAAAATTTACAAACAGCCCATGTGGCTCTATATATGAAAAGACAAACAACCCAATCAAAAAATGGGCAGAAGGTCTAAATAGACATATATTCAAGGAAGACATTAGATGGCCAAAAGTACACGAAAAGATGCTTAGCATCACTAAAAATTAGAGAGATGCAAATCAAAACTACATTGAGATATTACCTCACACCAGCCAGAATGGCTGTCATCAAAAAATCTACACACAATAAGTGCTGGAGAGGGTATAGAGAAAAGGGAACCCTCCTACGTTGTTGGTGGGAATGTAAATTGCTGCAGCCACTATGAAAAAAATATGGAAGTTTCTTAAGAAACAAAATAGAGCTGCTGTATAATCAGCATTCCCACTCCTGGGCATGTATCTGGAGAAAAACATGGTTTGAAAGGATGCATGCACCCCAATGCTCATTGCAGTGCTCTTTACAATGACCAAGACATGGAAGCAACCTAAATGTCCATTGACAAATGAATGGGTAAAGAAGATGTGGTACATACGTACGATGGAATATTACTCAGCCATTAAAAGAATGCCTTTTCAGCAACATGGATGAAACTGGAGATGATCATACTAAGTGAAGTAAGTCAGACAGAGAAAGATAAATATCATATGGTATTGCTTATATGTGGAATCTAAAAAAAAAAAGATGCAAATGAACTTATTTACAAAGGGGAACAGGCTCACAGACTTAGAGAACAAACTTGTGGTTACCAGGAAGGAAGGGTGGATTGGGCAAGGATAGATTGTGCGTCTTGGATTGACTTGTACAAACTGCTGTATTTAAAATAGATGACCAACAAGGACCCATTTTGTAGCACAGGGAACTCTGCTTAATATCATGTAACAATTTAAATGGGAAAGAATTTGGAAAAGAATAGATACATGTATGTGTATAGCTGAATCACTTTGCTGCACACCTAAAACAAATGCAGCATTGTTAATTAACTATACTCCAATATAGAATAAAATTATAATAAAATAATATGTGCTTTAGTGGCTTGCCAGTGACTGCACAGTCCCTTTATTGTTTAGAGTTTTTCACCATTACAACTCTTTTCATGTAAAGGTATCCCACTGGACTCCTTAAGAAAGTTTGAGAGGGGGAAAAAAAGCTAAATAGTCAACTTCTTCTGATGATAATTTTCAAACAAATAATAAAGGACATAGCAATAACCTGGAAACTGATGACATTTGGGTTATTATTGAGCACTAAAATAATCTGGTTTATCCTAAATCCTGAATCATTAGCAGGGAGATGGTCATTTAAAAATAGCTATAGCACTTAAAATTTAATTAAATATCAAGCATAAAATAAAATTTCCTTATTAATAACCCTGAAATTATGCACATCAGTTATATTCTATCAATATTAAAAAATAATGAAAAGTTGCTATTTTAAAATTAAATCAAGGGACCACGTGGTATTATAGAAACCATGTGATGCTGATTCTAATTTGGTAACAATCAGTAATTATTTTTTAATTTGTAAGTGAGTAGACTGGTCTGGATGTTACTAAATTCCTCTCCATTATTCTGATTCTATGAGTCATTTCCTAAAGTAATCAGTGGGCTGTCAGTATGTGAGACATAGGAAGAGAAAAGGGAAAATAAGAGTTCTCTTGTCAAATGAACCTATGATAGGCTGGATTAAAGAAAGATAAGCAAACAAAACAAAAAAGATAAGCAAGTTTCTTAACCTGTAAAAATTCCTGGGGCTTCTATTGTGTTCACCTGAATTGTGACTCACCACGATGGGGGACATTACAGCAATTGTTTCTTAAATTTATTTCACTGTAGAACATACTTAGAAAAAATAGAGCTTTTACATCTACCTTGTGTAGATGTACTTTTAGAATGTAGTTTTCAAATTGAGACAAATTCAGTAAATTAAATGAGAAATGAGTATAAAATCTATTTGAGGAATGATTTTCTTCATCTCACAGATATTTCTTATGTCATTCCCATTATGTGAAAAGGTTATGTAATCAAAATTTTAAACTTGTTTTCTTTTTCATTTCTTTTTCTTAGAACTCTTGCTTTTAGAATCAGTTCCATTGAGACTACAACCCACTGAAAAGAAAAAAAAATACCTCTCTGTCTAGAAAATTATTCATTGTTCGAATTTCTCCAGTGTATCTGTTGATAATAAACATCGGTGAATCTGAAGGTTCTTGTCTTATGATCTTGAAGGCTATTTTTGAATTCAAATTATTTGGTTCATCTGCATCAGTAGCATTGAGTACCATCACCAGTGTATCTAGAAATCAAGAAAAATTGATTGCAAATGGACAATTTGCATTTTTGTTGTAATATAGTATACTGCTTTCCCAAAAAAGTGTTATGGTTAGTTAGTCCATGTAATGGGAACTCCACCATTTCCCCTTTCTATTTTTTCAACATATCAATATCTTAGCTCCTTTTCTATACCTTTGTCTTGATGAAAAGATCACATTTTGCCAAGAACTTTAGACATTACTGGTATTTAAAAAACAAGGAAATATTTTCTTCTGCTTTTACATTTCTTATTCTAGTATAATTATTTTTTAAAGGCTTCTATGGTGAAACAACGTGATATAAGGACAGACCAACTCTCCCAACTACAGCACTTTCTAGCTATGTGATCTTGGCCTCAGTTTCCACATCTATAAATGGGGATGCAATTGGATTGTCCTCACTGAGTTCATGAAAGAAACAGTTATATGAAATAAAATTATGTGAAATTCCTATTGAATAATACACATTCAGTAAATATATTTTATTATTCTATTTTGCGTGGTCTCTAGGAAAGTGCTAGGTATCTAGCAGGTTTAAAGAGATACATATGTAATTACATTCTGCACCGGTTCTTCACCTTTTCCAGTGATCTTATTGGTAGTTCTGATGAAGGATGCTGGAGAATGTGAAGAGCTGCAAGCATTCATAAACCAGACTTTTCTATACTCAACTCTGTTTCAAGCACAATTGGCCTTGTCTTTAGACATAAACTATCAGCTCCTGTCTCTCTCTCTCAATCTCTGTGTGTATTTATTTCAGCATTTTTAAGTGTTTTCAGAGGCAATTATTTCATTAATTATGGTGCATTCATACAATAAAATCTCATGAAACTCTTAAATGATGAAACCTGTATTTCCTAATATGAAAATGTGTTCAAAATATATTTAAAAATTCACACTGTAGATTAGTATGTAAAATATGGTCACATTTGTTTCTTCTTTGGAAATATGTTTATATATATTTACAGGATTATAGAAAGTATGTACCTAAGTAACTAGTGATTCTGTTTGCCTCTGAAGAATGGTACAAAGAAGAGCAAAGAATGCATTTTATTCCATTTTTACTCACATTTTGTGAAATTTTTATAGCAAACCTTCTTATAGTAGTATTTTTAAAAGTTTAAAATATAGGTATAATATTTTAACAAATAAAAATTAAAATGTAGGAATTATTTGAGTTTACAAGAAATTATACTGCTTAAAGGAGAAGGCAGTGGCACCCCACTCCATTACTCTTGCCTGGAAAATCCTATGGACGGAGGAGCCTGGTGGGCTGCAGTCCATGGGGTCGCTGAGGGTCAGACTCGACTGAGCGATTTCACTTTCACTTTTTGCTTTCATGCATTGGAGAAGAAAGTGGCAACCCACTCCAGTGTTCTTGCCTGGAGAATCCCAGGGATGGGGGAGCCTGGTGGGCTGCCGTCTCTGGGGTCGCACAGAGTCGGACACAAATGAAACGACTTAGCAGCAGCAGCAGCATACTGCTTAAAAATTAAAAGTACTATGGTAAGTTGAAGTTTTGAATTTAAATGAGACAGTATCTCTGCTGTGTTTTGATATATTTAGGACAATCTTCAGTGGTAACCTAAGCAGTTAATACACTATCTGCACAAGTGATTGAATATTTGGCAGTTAAAATATTGCTTTCAACAGTAATCCACAAGGAAGTAATTACACGTTTAGATTGTGAAAGCTCTTGAGAGTAAATACTGGATCTAGTTTCTAGATTTTCTGGTGCCCTTCCACTGGCATCCCTTGAGATGGTCACCTTTAAATCCACATGGAGGACCAGACATATTAGATTTAAAATACATTTCAAATACATAAAACCAGTGATTTGAATAAAAAGCAAACAAAACATGTATTTTTAAATCATATATATGAAGGGGGAAATGCTTGTTTTGTATTTAGTGAAAGTTAGTCATGTCCGACTCTTTGCGACCCCATGGACAATAGGCTCCTCTGTCCATGAAATTCTCCAGGCAAGAATACTGGAGTGGGGAGCCCTTCCCTTCCCCAGGGGATCTTCCCAACCCAGGGATCAAACCCCGGCTCCCGCGTTGTAGGCGTTTTGTATTTCTTTGCTGTCAAAAAAAGCTCTTGAAGATTATGAACACCAAATAGATTGTCTAGAGGTGATTTCTGTGAGTTAAAGTAGTTATATTTTTTTTAAAAAGCAACATGAATAGAAGTGGATGAGATTCCCCTTTAAGTAGTCAGTGTGTGTGTGTGTGTGTGTTAGTCACTCAGTCGTATCTGACTCTTTGCGACCCCATGAACTATAGCCTGCTAGGCTCCTCTGTCTATGGAATTTTCCAGTCAAGAATACTGGAATGGGTAGCCATTCCCTTCTCCAGGGGATCTTCCCTACCCTGGGGTTGAACCCAGGTCTCCTGCATTGCAGGCAGATTCTTTTCCGTTTGAGCCACCACAGAAGCCCCTCAAAGTAGTCAGACTGGGAGGCTAAATTCTCTTCCCAGTGCCTCTGTCATCACTGTGCAAAATACTTTTGGAACTTTTCCTTAGGTATCTACTACAGAGGTGGTGTGTGAGCAAGTTCCTCCCATTTCTTTAGCGTTGCTTCTTGTGTGTGACAGTTGGAGCTGCTTCCATGGTTGAAGGGAAAGCCATTATGGAACCTTCCTCATGCCTTCCTGTTCTACATGCTTCTCCAAACTTATCTTTCACATTTGTGGTGTAGTATCTTGACAGAGTTTAGCCTCTAGATGCCTGACTGTTAAGAATGATCTGGAAACCCAATAGTCTTGTTTACTTAATAAAGTAGACTACTTACTTGCGTTAGAATTTTCTTCTATTTGTCCTACAAAAGTAGACATAGAAAATACTGGAGGGTTGTCATTTATATCCAAAACCCTGACTCTAAGCTCAAGAGGTTTCTCTAAATCTTGGCCCAGTGAATTCAGAGCCCGGCAATAGATCTAGGAGAGAAAAGAGGAATAATTACATGGTGCAACCCATAATTATTAAGTTCTCACTTTCTCTGAGCATTATGCTTAGGTATTGTGGGAAACTAAAAGAACAGTGAGACATATGATTTCCTATTCAAAGGTAGGCACAAACAGTACTTACAAGGGGAGGCAAACACAAAGTCAAAATCCCATTCGAGAAAAGGTAACATGATAAGTTACATAAAGGAAGAACAAAATAGCTATGACTTCATCAGATCAGATCAGATCAGTCGCTATGTAATGATTGAGAGATCTTCAAAGAAAATTTCAACAGGTGAAGCAGAGAATTGACAGGGTGTTCCAAGAAAAAGGATTCATGTGAGGAAGGAAGTGAAGTGGCAAAAACTCATTGCTTGGAATTAGGAATAGGGGTTATGGGGTTTGAGAATATGACAAAGGAGAGTCACACAGGGGCTTCAAAGAAATATAGCATTCATGGGCTAAGTGGTAGCTATGTGGGTGTTTATATTATTATTTGTTTTTGTTGTTCATTCGTTCAGTCATGTCCGACTCTTTGTGACCCCATGGACTGCAGCACACCAGCTTCACTTATTGGGTGTTACATAAGTGTTACGTGTACTATTTTGCCTATGTGATATACAGTAAGTCCCCTACATATGAACCTTCAAGTTGCAAACTTTAAAAGATGCAACTGTATTATAAATCTATTCCAGTACAGTACTGTATAGCCAATTGTATTAGTTGGGGACCTAGGCTAACTTTGCAGACTTAACGAATGCACTCCCAGAACGAAACTCGTTGGTATGTAGTGAACTTACTGTGCATGTGTGCATGCTTAGTCACTTCAGTCGTGTCCAACTCTTTGTGACCCTATGGACTGTAGCCCACTGGGCTCCTCTGTCCATAGGATCATCCAGGTAAGAATACTGGAGTTGGGTTGCCATGCCCTCCGCCAGGGGATCTTCCTGACCCAGGGATCGAATCTGCCTCTCTTACATCTCCTGCAGTGGCAGGTGGTTCTTTACCACTAGCGCTATGTGGGAAGCCGAGGGAACTTACTGTGTTTCATATAAAAATGCATGTGTTTCAAGAGAAGCTAATAGGCTGGCATGTTGATTTAGAATTTTCAGGGAAACATTGTGGGAGACAAGACAGGAATACCGATATGGAATAGAAAACTAAGGAATTAAAGTAGTTTGAGGCATACAGACAAGCAGTATGAGCAAAAAACTGCAAGCATAGATTACTATTTGAAGGCATTTTGGGAAATTATAGGGTTTGAATTGGAGAGGTTACAAGATCAAAGAAAGATATTAAAATTTCGCTATTTTTGTTTTTCAAGTATTAACAAGTGTTGACCCTAGTGATAGATGGAAATTGATTAGCAGACAATGGAGCAGTCAGAAGAGAGATGAAAAAACAAAGTAGATTGATTAAGGTTCTTGGACAGGTGATTATGGGAAAATAGCTAGCTCTTGTGATAAGTCATTGGGAAAAAGCAGAAAATCGATCCTTTTTTTGGATTTAATTCAGAACATTTCTGAACTGGAGGAGAGGGAATTAATTATGGGAGTTTGTGATGGAAGGCTTCAGACTTTTTAATGAAGTAGGTCAGCTGCGTAAAGTGGAAATGAGGTTGAGAGTTTGAAGTTTTGTCACAGCGACTGTAAAGAATAGAGTGAGATTCATTGAGGGTGAGTTAAAGTTTCTCCAAGGCACATTCTGAGCTCAGGAGAGTCGAGCAATATGAATTTATCATCAAGTACGTTCACTCAGGAAAGGCCCATCTGGAGTTCCAGAAATCACCATTTGGCATTGGAGTTAAGAGGAACTGATATTTTCAACTGAATTAAAGAAGTAAGTTAGGCACTTGCCCTTCTTGACAAACATTTAGCTTGACACGGGAGCTGACGAGAGGTTAGCGCTTTTTGCTAAGGCTGTTAAGCAAACACTCCTCTTTCTCTTAATCTTCTGTTTCTGTCAGGGCAGTGGATGCTCATGAAATAAGAGACAACCAAAAACGCCCAATATTGAGACTCTTGAAATCACATAAATATGATCTGAACTTAAGATATTTCAAAAGTAATATAGGCCTGAACATACATATTCATGCACTTACAATGAAAAAAGGGGTGACCTCTCGATCAACTATGGATGTTATATTAATTTCACCAGTTTTTTGATTAATAACAAAGATTCCATAAGGTGGTTGATCAATTCCTACTCCAGAGATGCGGTATGTAACTTGCTGGTTTGCAGCGCAATCTGAGTGAATCTGCAAAGAGAGCGCAGGTGAAAACATTACAGAGAGGAAATCAAAAGTACAATTTAATAACTATCTTTCTTGAGAATTGTTGAATGTGAGTTGTCCTGTTATCTTTTGAGAAATGTTGGAAATAGGAATTATTTTCCTAGATAAGTGGAATAATTACAGCTCTAGTATTTTCAGCAGTAAATGACAATGTAATACAAGAAATTCAATTTTAGTTTCTAGCAAATAAGAAAAAAGTAAAATATCACTCTCATAAATCTAAATCTGTGTAGTTATCATTCATGCATTCACTCATTCAACATTTAAAATGGATCATATTATTTTTAATGTCTGTGCTAATGTTGAGGCCAGTAGGGAACTCCTTACCCTCTTAAGGAGTTTCTCAATGTTATTACATAACTTTGATCTTTTGATTAAATGTTTTTTAAATGTAAAGTTTTTGAAGAAAGTTTTAAGTGGATTTATGTAGGTGACAAGAGAGAGTTACCCAACTCTATTGTAGAAGGTTTTAATTCTTTAAATAGGAAGGGAATCCTATTTAGCAGAAAAATCAAAGAGACCACCCCAAATAAACTTTATGGAAACCAGGGATCTCTTTGAAATTAAAAATTATATGATTGTAAGCAATCTTATGGGGGAATCTCTGTGTAAATCTGTGTATATGTATGTATATATGTTTGTATGTATGAATCTGTGTGTGGAGATGTTTCCGTGTGTGTGTGTGCACATGCACATGTGACTGGGTGTTTACTAAAGGAAAATAAGGGAAAATGAAGGGAAAAGAGAATGTGAAAGAGGGTACATTGTGAATGTTCATAGAAAGCTAAAAGTAGAAAGTCAATTCTAAGATTATGAGACAGAAAGAGCACACATTTAAATGGGTCCTGTAAATGTGCTGAGCATGAAATTCATTGTTTAAATCACTATATTTTTTCATCTAGAGTTTAGGGTGACACATGATTGTGTATATTAATTTCACTAATGTTATGAGTCAGTGTTCAACTATCTACCCAAGTGGCTAAATTTCTTAATTTACACTTTTGATGGCTTCAATTTTTCTAATCTGAATAGCTATAGTTCTGTTCTGTATCATAACTTCTCAGTGAAATATGCTCATAAAATATTTCAAAGGTAGGTTCTTTTGAAAATTTAACTCTGCCTGTTCTGGTTTTCGGATTTTTGCTTCGGGGTTGATACTTACTTTGGCGATCGGGTTCCTCTTTGAGTTGTCCTCACCTTCACGGCAGGCTGCAGCAAACTTGATCCACTCGCGCTTTTGCCTCCTGATGGAGTGCCACTTGATGGTGCCATTTTTAGTGTTATAATCCCTGACCTGGGGTGGGCAGGACAAAATAATAGTATCTATTAACTTTCATTCATAATTCACGTTCCGCTGGAGATTTTAGAGGTCAGGGCAGTGTCAGAAAGAGAGGATGTTTAGTTGGAATAATTGGTAATTTTGATAATCCATTAATTTTAGCGTAACATTAACTTTACTTATACATTATAAATTTTCATTGGAAAATATATTACTTCTCCCAAACTACTTTTTTACTTTTAATTTGGAAAAAATTAATTTTCTATATATTACCTGGATTCTAAAGTCACTGTTAACTTCCAGCACCACCTATAAAAAATAAGATAATCATAATAGTTAGTTTTTAATTGACTGCTCTACAATGCATGTTATCCCACTGCTTAAAAAAAAAAATTAAACAGTCTTGTGGGTCATTAGCAGGTGGATTTGGTTTCTGTCTCAAGGTCTGAGGACAATACTAAGGATTCTTTTGTGTTTGGTTTTTACCTTTCAGTTTTGCTCTTATTTTCATTACTTTTTATTGTTAACTTCTTTTTCATCCTTAGCCTGTACAGATACTTGTAATCATATGAGCTAGGATATTTGAAACTAGAACCCAGGGAGAATGAAGGCTGAGAACTCAAGATCTCTTAATAAATCTTATGCCTGAAGAGTTGAAAGCACTTGGATGGTATTTAGTGATTTCAATAGTATGTAATGATACTAAAATATTTGACTATAGTTTTGGGATCTGACTAGACACAGATGGAAATAGAAAAGAAAATCTGAAGTAAAGAAAGCATATAGCACAGAAAATATCTGGAAAACTTTGAAATGTTTGCTTTTTCACAGACCAGTTCTAGATGGAAGATTTTTGAGTATTCTTGAAAATCTTATGATGATAAATCTTTAATTTACTTTGAAATATGAGGATAAAAATGCTGAAATCAAAACAATTTTCTTTATGTAAAAATGAGTTCATATTTGATGTTTTATTATTGGCACTAAACAAAACAGATGATATAAATGCATCCTTCCACAGCAATGAAAATAAATTACAAGACTGTAGGGACAAATTGCTGTGTAAGCAACTTTCATTAATCTTTTCTCCTGCATTAAACAATTTCCCTGTCAAACAAATGAACTAGTCAAACAGAACTCTACCTAGTTTTAGCTCTGGCCTTGATCTTTATATATGATTTATAGTGTAAAATTATACATATAATTTAAATTATTTTTTCTAAAGACAAAGGCACTTCTAAAAACATAGATTTATATATTAAGTCTACTATATCAATATACTAAGACATTGTAAAATATCTAAAAATTAGGTGTTGATTTGAAGGATTTGTTTACATTTATTAAATTTAACTTAGAATTAGTTAAAGATGGTATAAATTCTTAGTTTTTATTCACCCCTAAATAAGAAAATGGCACCCCACTCTAGTACTCTTGCCAGAAAAATCCCATGGATGGAGGAGCCTGGTAGGCTGCAGTCCATGGGGTCGCTAAGAGTCAGATACGACTGAGTGACTTCACTTTCACTTTTCACTTTCATGCATTGGAGAAGGAAATGGCAACCCACTCAGTGTTCTTGCCTGGAGAATCCCAGGGACGGGGGAGCCTGGTGGGCTGCCGTCTATGGGGTCGCACAGAGTCAGACACGACTGAAGTGACTTAGCAGCAGCAGTAGCAAATAAGAAAATTTTAACTTCTGTTTTTTTTTTTCAGATTTGCTAATTATGAAAGCTTTTATCATAATTAGACTTTATCTGGACCACTGATAAGAGAAAATTATAGTTTGTATTTTAAAAAATACTAATAATAGTAATTTCAAAATATAATAATTACTTTTTATAGTCACTTTCAATTTTACCCTTAAAATAAAATTTTAGTCTCTAATACATATTTTAAAAAATTTTCCATAATTCATAATGGTTAATATCAGTGGTATAAAGAGATTATGTTTTTATTATAGAAATTATATACTCATGGTATCAAATGTTAATCATTATCATTAATCACCATTACAATTTACTGGATGATAACTAAGTATTGGAAAATGTGTTTAGAGGAATCCATGCACTCAATCTTCAGTAGTATATGTGGTCAATACTATAATTCTTATCATTTTACAGATGAAGAAATTGAGGTTTGGATATTAATTTAGGGCTAAATATAAAAGCATCTGCCTGCCAATGCAGGAGAGTCAGGAGATAGGGGTTTGATCCCTGGGTTGGGAAAATCCCCTGGAGGAGGAAATGGCAACCCAGTCCAGTATTCTTGCCTGGAAGATCCCATGGAGAGAGGAGCCTGGCTGGGTCACAAAGAGTTGGATATGACTGAGTGACTGAGCACACACTCACAATCCAAAACAATTCAGCCTAAATTTGTGTTTGTGGTATGTGTAATATAAGATGGCTTATTCCAAGTAAATTTCTAAGTAAAATATACTATGAAGAATTGACATTATTACAACTTTGAGAATTCAAAATAATTCTGATTTTAATCTAATCTCATAATATCCTTGTGAGTTATTAATAGGAGTGCTTATATACAATAATAACAGCACTAACAGTAATGCTATGTGTGGGGTGGGAGGAGAAAGGACAATAAATGACCCAAATGGTCCAAGTTACTTTGGGCAAGTAACTGAAATGTTATTGTAGAGTCCCTCTTGGGCACCGAATTGAAATGATGTTAATGCAGGTATGTATTTCTTGCTACCTGTGAACGCATGAACACTTTTTCCTCTAATTTGTAGGTGTGGACTGGGGTGTGGGGGTATCTTATTTGTCTGGGAGCCATTTCTTCGTAGTTACAGAATTGTGTATGCATCTGTTATCTGTCTTGTGCTTCCCTTACCACACCAAAGTGTCAGTGCTTGCTGTTTGCTTTGGAGAACTATGCCAGATGACTAAGAAACCTTCCAACTTTATGAAGCTGGGTCATTCTTTTTCCCATGAGTAGCAACTCAGGCAGAAGACCAAGCAAGTTTCACCATAGAGTCAGGCTCTCAACTGGATTAGTAATTAAAAAGCTGCCAAGTCTGCTTAAAATTATGTTTTGTTAACATAATCTTACTGTGATTTGCTCAGAGTCCAGGAAAAAAACCAAAAAACTCTGAAATAGCCATTCTTGGACTTTCAAAGGCAAAATAATGAAATAAAGTACTTCATAGGGTCAGAGAACTTTCAGTGTACTTGCTGAATTCTCTTAGTTTTCTCATTTGTGAAATGACAGGGGTAGACTAAATTATATACAGTTACCTTTTCAATTCTAAGAATAAATCTCTGTGTGCAGTAGGACAGTATTGAAATTTTTTGATCATGGGAAAGGCATGATAAAATTGTGGGTTTAAAAGATTACTCCAACCACAGGAAGAGTCAGTGATTACAGGCCACCAGCAGCGAATGTTTTACATCAAATTAGGCCGGAGATGCAGAGTTGAAGGGGAGCAGTGGGAACAGACCAGAAAAGATTAAAGGAGAGATACTGCATGGGTGGAACTGACAGGGCTTGAGAACCAATGGGATGTGGGAGTCAAGAGAGGGAAGAATTTCAGGCGATGGCAGTTTTAAACTGGCAGATCAGGAGCAAGGGCATAGCAGAATTTAGCAGGTTAGAACACGACAAGTTTAAGATGCCAGAAAAGGGCCTGGGTGAAGAGGCTTAGCTATTTGAAAAACACATCAGCACCATGAACACTGGTGCTTCAGGCCTGATATGTGGAGGAATAACTGCTCAGTTTGCTTAGTTGAAATCATGGGAGAATTTGAAATCCCTCAAGAATACAGCCAAGACACAGCCTGGGGATAAGAATGAAACATGGGAATTCCTACATTTATGTAACTGGGAACAATGACAAAAAATAAGAAATGAAAAGGAGAAAAAGAAGTGGCTGAAGAAACAGGAAGAAAATGTCATGCAAAATCAAGGATGTCAAAGGAAGGGAAAACTGAAAGACAGATGGGGTGTGAACCATATCAGATGATATGAAATAGCTGAGCAGAGTGATTCCTGAAGAAATCTGAGGTTTTCTAGGACTTTGAATAGGATGCTTTCAGTTGGACAGAACAGGTTCTTTCTGACTGAAAGAAATTGGGGAATAAGATAGAGGGGAAAAGGACATGAAAATAGTCACTTTCCCAAGGAATTTGGTGATTAAAAAAAAATCAGATGTGATAGTAGAATTAGATTACTAATAGTGTGCAAGGAAATATTTTTAGAGAGGGAGACATGTGTTGGAGATGAAAGTCACTTGGTTGGAGAGGGAAGTTGAAGGGCACTATCCTGAATAATTTAGACTTTGTCTCTAGAACAAGGATAAGGCTATTTGGGGGAAACCAGGGGACTAGTTTGGATTATGAGATGTGTTGGGGATGTGTTCTGTGGAGACCATGATGGAGATGCACTTAGGTATGAAGACTGGTCAAGCTGAGTACATCTCAGCTCTTTTGCCCACTGGATATAGGTGTTGGGGTGAGTCACTTAGCCACTCAGTGCCTCAGTTTCCTCCTCTGTATATGAGACTAAAGCCCTTTCCAACTAAAATAGTCTAAGAAAGCAGTGAATAATTCACTTAAAGCACATCCTCAGTGAACCCTCCCTGCATCTCTATTTTAGGGACCAATCCATATATATATATTTTTTTAAAGCCACAAGACACAAAATTTCATGCTAATATCAATGATTCTAATTAAGCTCATTTTTTTTCTTTTGACATTGGAGTTTACCTTTCTTTACATATAGTAAAAATGGTCTTGAAAGTAATAAGTAGTAAGGACAACTTCTTGCATTTAATAATTGTGTTAATCTTCAACAGTCACATGACAGTTTTTAAAGCATTACATTTTGTGTCTAACTGTTATGTATATCATAAGAATGAACCTGAGATAAAGCCAAAATATGATAGATTGCTTCTTTTAAAAAAAACCTCCTGTTTTGTCTTTCCTTTGTATTACTTGGACCATAGCTGGAGTTGACAGCATGTTGGTAGGTCATTCTTCTTATTTGTTGATTGGTTTATTTATTTCTTTGACAAATACATAACAGATGTGTGAAACCAAGGCTTTATTATTAAGTCTTTTGAAGGATTTAAGCCCTAAAAATATTATGACAAGCCTTAGATAAAATGTAAATATATACTGTGTCATGAAAGTAACAGGAAAATTCATCGTGGCTGTTTTCATGTGTAATACCCTCATGATTATTTGGAGTGTGTGTGCAGTGGGGAGAAAATAGAAACCACCCCAAAATTCCCTATTTACCTCTTTTATTCCCTATTTACCTCTTCTTTGTGAATTAGATGTCTACTGAGCAATCTCACACCAGTGCAAGGCACTATGAAGGATATAGAAGTGACTTAGACACAGAACCTGCCCTTGAATAACTTACAGCCAGGTAGTTTCATGAGCAGCAGGCAGTCCTTGATTTGTGAAGCTGTGGTTGTTTATTCGCCAAGGCTGTGCCCTGTGCTTGTAGACCAACTGAGATATCAGCAACTGGTGGCATTTAAACCACTTTGAGTTGCCTAAGTCCATTAGAGGACATTGCATGCCAGGCACAGCCAGCAAGAGTGACATGACCCAGTGCTCTGGAAGGGTGCTCCCTCACTGTGGGGAGCACAGTAAGTCTAACTGCTGTACAGAGTGTGCTTCCTGCTTCAAGTGTCAGGCCAGCGCCTGTTAGGACATGGAGGTAGCCAACAACAACGTTCTTGAAGAATGTGTAGCAGAAAAGTTATCAGAAATAAAGTGCTCTGGGAATATAGACAGTGTTATTTTTCTAGATTCATAAGCCTTGTTAAGTAGGTGAATCTTGTCCTTTAGCAGCCAAGTCATCAGATTTATCCAGTTAGCATTTCCTAGTTCTTTTTCTATCGCCTTAATCAGACACAGTAAATGATTTTATTCTGTAGCAACTCAAACCAATTAAATGATGACAGATTTGTACTCTTTATTTTCATAAAAGTGAAAGAACAGGCCAATCTTAAACCTGCTGTGAAATTCCAAAGCTTTTAAGAGCATCATGATTTTGCTTAAATACAATTTATACATTTGAATTAACAGGTGAACAGAAATGCCCCTTCCATCTTCTAGAAAATATTTTACTGCAATTCTGATATCTGTAATATGTATCACTCTAATATGAGCACAAGAAAGCATAGAACCCTCCCTTTGCTTCTCTTCTGTGGTGTCTGTACTAGTTCGTTAGTTCTTCTCTTGCTTTAGGCATCAATAAACACAATTATGGAAATTTAAGATTCTGGTTCACATAAGTTGATGAACTATGAAATAAAGTATATACTATAGTCCGTGTATTTTAGCCCTGGGCTTGAGAAATACTCCAGATAAAAGCTGCCTATATACTTAATAATTTCAGCTAAGTTCAAACTGTGGAATTAGGTTATCTGGTGGTCAGAAGCAGTTTTTTTTTGAGGGAAGTATTGACCATGGAAAGAGGAGAAGCGAGGCTGGTATGATCAACTGAAGAAATCAATCATTCTTGGTAGTAAAGATGGGTTTATTTGTTCTTTGAGTGTATGCTGCAGAAGTTGACTTTTAGACAAAAAGACGCCTTGATATCTGTATTGATTTGAGTTGATCGATTGGACCTGGTGAAGTTGCAAAGTGAGTTTTAGAAATCAATAGAACTATAAAATTCTACTGGTTCTACTTTGCTTTTTTCACAGTCGCCATGCCATCCCTTATACCATAGTTACAGCCACTCACAAAGATTTCTTATATTTGGTACAAAGTTAACTTGGTTTTCTGGTGAAGAACTCATTCTAACCACCCCCAGCCCCCTGCTAACCACCCATATATACACCAATCTCATGGAAACAAAAAGAAAGAAGGAAAGAAAAATAAATGTAGCATTAATAACATTTCTTTGGCCTGCAATGTTATAACAGCTGTAAGCTAGTGTCTGTTCAGGCACCTTGCCTAGATAATGGAATAGTCCTGTGGCAAGCTTGGCCTCCATAAGAAGTTTCTTCCCCTTTATTCTCCCTGATCTAACCCTCTAATTTGAACCAAGTCTTGAAACTTAAAGGAACATTGAGCAGATTACACAGCATACTTGTAATACATGGTTGCCCAGCTCTCAGTGGCTTTGCATTAAAGATAGTATCAGTTTAAATGTCTTAAAAGTTTTCAAAATTGCCCAAATATGCTCCTTAATGTAGATTTTCACTTACCAATTTTGAGCAGAGAATATAAAGACTTTACATAGATTTCTTTCTTTTTTTTTTAATTGGCAAAAGCAAACATTCAGAATAAGTGTAGCAGAAAAGTTTGCTAGAGTGATGGTTCACATTCAGAAACAGTATTTTAAAGCAAAAATAGATTGGATAACTCCAAAGGATATTTATCCAGATCATCTGATAAAATCAGTAGTAGAAATAACATGATTTTTCTAAACCTTAGAAAGTGAAATTTTTAAAAAAAGTTATGATATTTTAAATGAAAGATTTCAATTCTTTATAAAATAAGTTCTTCAAGAAATAATTTCCTAATGTGTATGAGAAACTTAGAGTTGATTCCAAAGTAAAATATGGCAAAAAAAACAAACAAATGATTCACATGCAAACAGGCAAAAACTATCCAGACTCAGAAAGTAAAGGACAAAGGCCCAGAAATCTCTCTACAAAGAGAGAAAGTTACATGAAAATATATGGTTTTGATAAAATGATACGCTGTACTGAAGAACGACGAGATACAAATGGCTACTTAAAGGAACTTTATAGGATGTAATTAATTAGAAATAATCATTAAAATTTAAAAAGGCATCTTATAGAGTCAATGAAAATACATAAGCATCTGAATAACCTTTAATCAGCTGACACTATAATGCACCTGAATTAGATCAAATTTATATGAAATTAAAAATAAAAGTATTTTCTTATTTCATAGTTAACAAACACTCCTATGTTCAAATGACATACTGTGTGGTACTCATTAATCCCTGCCATGTCGCAAATTATGAAATTCTCAGTATCAAGTCCCTGGAATAAGGCTAATGTTTGAAGGGCAGTTTGGAACTATATAGCTACCACTTACTGATGCTCATTTAAATAAATCCACTGGTTATGGCCTCTCAATTAATAAAGTGAATTCAAGTTAACCAGCATATGTTGAATCAAAGATCTCACTTGTTACTATAGACACCCAAAAATCCAGTTCAAAAATGAAGCAAGTAGAGACGCATATTCACCACAGCACTACATCCTGCCAAATTGGAGGACACGATTTACCTGGCATTTGCCTCTTTGTATTATATTAACATTATTGTGAGAGAGACTACAATTTTCAATTTTCAACACAAGAGAAGTTGATACAACACACTAGTGCTGCACTTAGAAGTCGTCTCTAAAGAGAGAAGACTAATAAAGTATAGGGTTGCAATAATAAAGTATTTTGTTATAGTTTCTCTGATCATCAAACATACAACTTTTGTCTCATGGTCATTACTGACTTTCCAGTAGTAAGAACCATTATCATAATAATTATACTTATTCCTTAATTATACCATTCCTTCACCTACTATGTCATTTATAAATCTCCCATACTGGCATTCTTTTTGAAATTAAATAAATGTTTTAAATAAAATTACAGTTTAGAAGTGTGGGACGTCTGATATTAGTGATATGAACCCCCAACCACATACAGAACTGATGAGACTGGGTGGTGAAGCCAGTTACAGACAGCTATGATTTTAATTTATGTGGATCCTATTTTTACATTTTAAAAATTATAGTGAATCTACCAGCAAAGATACCAACAGTGTGGGAAAATGTCTAGATTAAAAACCAAGCTACACCTGTGAGATTAGTTTTCAAAGCCCACCTGCAAAAGAGAATTTGAACAACAGAATGCTATTAAGTAGTGATCTGACTTTCTCAAGTTCAGTGTTTCCCCGGCATGACTTGGCAATGACTTCGATGTCAGAGATGTGATATGGTGAGTTGACACTGATGCACTAATATGATCTTGGAGTCTTCAATTAAGGAGAGAAACACTATTTAAAAATCTAGTCCATAAAAATCACCTTATCATTAGCATAAACTTTTAATGGGTTTAGGTTAGAAATAACACAAAATAACATTTTCCTAAAAGTTCTCCCTTGTTTACCATGAGAGCGATGATGGAAACTTTTTAACAGGATTCACTTACCAGGAAAATGAACAGCACCACGGCTGCTCTGAAGAAGGGCCAGTTCATCGCTGCTGGGTTCTCTTACATCCAAGATCGAGGGAGTTTTGTTTTTTCTTCTCTGTTCTTTCTCTTCCCCCCACTCAGCTGATGTCTGCTTAAAAATAATTTCTCAGTAGATGTTCTTACATGCAGGCTTTGAGGTGTTTCTGCCTTCTCTGGGAGCAGGACTGAAGGTACGTATAACCTGTCTAGATCCCCACCCTAAAAACTTGGGCTGGTCTCCCTGAAATGCTTAACAGGATCATCATTGCTCGCAGGTAAAAACTTAGGGACACACCCTCTTCCAGCTGAAAGGCAGCTCTCTGTGGGGCATGGAAGAGTCACCCCTTTATTGAAGGTTTCCAGTGGCAGGCATTTAGAATGATCAGAAGTGTGAAGAGCTGTACAACGGATAGGGGTTTTTCACCCTAGGCTCTATTTACAGGTTGTTCAGCTTCTTCCCATATTGAAAAGGGAAGTGGAGTCTGAATGTTTATACTATTTAAAGAGGATTATGTGACCCATGTTCATTGCCAGACCTTCAGGTCACAGTAGAACATTATAAACTTTCCATTTCAGTGGACGTTAGGAAACAGTCATTTTTCTGAACTATTTTTAAGAGACAGAAACTCTGCTAATGTTAGAAGTGAGGATTTTTTTTTTTTTAAGCATTCGTTCAAACAAACAAAACGTACATACTTACAATTTTACTTACAATTTTAAGGTCCCTTGAGTAAATCACAGTTCCCTTTAAGTGACCAACCAAAGTCCAGGGACATCTCTATTGTCTCTCTAAATGAATATCTTCTTTCCCCAATTATTTCTCTCTTTTTAAGGTTCTGTCCTTTTCAAATGGAGTAAAAGAAAATGTAAAATATCACTAGGGCAGATTAAACGTAAACAATCAAAACCACCAATTAAAATCTCAGTGATAATTTAAAAAGTGAGGATCAGAGCTTGAAATACTAACAGAAACACAGAAAGCTGTTCTTCAGGTGAGGTGGGTTAAAAGTCAGTGATGATTCCCAAGCACAGAGCCAAGAATCTGTATAGTGAGCCAATTAGAGCACAGGGAATACACTGGAGAAAAAGCTGCCCACACATGCAAATAGGAGACTGAATGTAGCCCTGAAGTCTGTGAAAATAGTGACTGTTGCAGGAAAGCCTTTGGAACTGTTCTAAGGGTAATCTCCTCTTCACCTGGCAGTGTCTAGTATAAATATTGTGAGTGGCAGGAAGTCTATGGAGCTAGAAATAGCAGTCTGAAACAAGAGATCTATCTGGTAAGATGTTGATTATGGTCAAAAGGATGTTAAAAATTGTCCCAGAAAGGAAAGGTATCTCTAAGGGTCAGAGGTTCTCCAGAATGCTGTCATTCCACTATAGGTGTGTGGCTAAAAATGTTACTCCCTCAATGGTTTGGAAATGCCATGCTTTTTCTCATGGGGCTTAGAAGGAGGAGATGGGCTGCCTATATTTACTTGCATAAATGGTTAAAAAAAAGTGAATAAGAATACTTATGATAGGAGTTGGTTGATGTGAATAATTGGATCAACTTTCTCATTAGTCAAGTAGGATAGAATGTAAGGATCGACCCATGACTTAGTCTGAGCAATGTATTAGTAGTAGGAAAGTCTGACCACAAATGGCTGAAGGCTCACTGGGCATGGGAGATGGAAGGATCTACATTTACAAGCCTCCCAGTGGCAGGCGAATGTTCTTTCCACCTTGAATTCTGGGCATGGTGCTAAGATGTACACTGGTCCTCTTCATCCATGGGATGACTCTTCCCCACACCCAACCCTGGCTCCACCCCTAACTCAATGACTTGCTCCACAATCCGAACCAACTGGAGCATCTGTAAGGCAGCAGTGTCTCCAGGAGCCTTCTGGAGAGGAGGTGTGGGAGAACCTGGATATTGCAGAGCAATGGCTGTCTTAATTGTCACATGAGAACTAGTGATATTAGGTAACAAATGGAGAAGGGAGGTTATGAATCACCATTCCTCCTCCTTCATCTCCTTCTCTACCTTTTTTTCTCTACCCATCTTAATGTCCTTAAAGCAGTGTTGTTCAGTAGACAAGTTCCTGAAATGTGGAAATGTTCTCTATCTGGGAGAACACTTGAATCGATTGTGGATCTGTGGATCCATTATGCTAGCCACTAACCATATGTGGCTATTGAGGAATTGAAACAGAACTCAGAAACTAAAACTTTTACTTTAAATTTAAATAACCGCACGAGGCCATTTTTCTTGTTTAGTCGCTGTGTTATGTCTGACTCTTTTACGACCCCATGGCCTGTAGCCTGCCAGGCTTCTCTGTCCATGGGATTTCCCAGGCGAGAATACTGGAGTAGGTTGCCATTTCCTTCTCCAAGGGATCTTCCCAACCCAAGGGTCGAACCCACGTCTCCTAACTGGAAGGTGAATTTTTTACAACTGAGCCATCAGAGAAGCCCAACCACATACGGCCAGTGGTTACCATATTGCCCCAGTGCAAAGAGGTTAGAGCATCATTGTTTTTATTATCTTCTATCTTATCCTAAGCCTAATTCCTGTTCTTTATCAATTCAGCTCTTTCTAATGAAATCTACCCTATTCTTTTTCTCAGTTGAGGGAACTCTAGCTTTCTGCTTTTCCATTTAGCACATTTGATTCTTTTCCTATTATCTCAGCTGCCAAGTCCCTTATATTTGACTCCTTGCTGATCATATTTCCTAATGCCAATGAGCTGAGAAACTAAAACAGAGGCAACAGCACACAGCTATCATTTCTGTGGTCATGTTTCCTTAAACATTTCTTCCAGTCCCCTTACCTGTAACTCTCACCCCACTAAAACATAACTGTGCTGTACAAGGTTGCTTAATCTTCCTGTCTCATTACATCCTGATTCTACTGTGAACAATGTTCAGGACGTGCACTTCCACTTACACCCCAACAGTTCTTCCTTCATGGGAATTTGATGAAATCTGGGGTGATTTTTCTGTTTTGTTTTTTTCCTGGTGTTTTCTGGTAAAATGGACAGATTTTCTCACAAGGACCAAAATTCTTGGGGGAAGGAATTTTGCTCTTTTCTAAGGCATCGCACACCCTAGAATGTCATGTCTACATTTCTATATTTTTTTTCACAGCTTGGGATATCGTAGTACCCTCTTGAAAGACAAAGTAATCAGCATCTTTCACGGAAGCTGATGGATTCTACTGATCTAGAATTTCTTAAGCCTTGTTTAAGCAACTGTTCTATCCCTGTTCATTTACATGGCACCCACTGGGTAGACACATGCATTCCAGAAAAACTCTTTGGAATATGTTTTTATGTTATATGTGAGCCTCTGATGTCATATATATATATATCTGCTGCTGCTGCTGCTAAGTCGAGTCAGTCATGTCTGACTCTGTGAGACCCCATAAACAGCAGCCCAACAGGCTCCTCTGTCCCTGGGATTCTCCAGGCAAGAACACTGGAGTGGGTTGCCATTTCCTTCTCCAATATATATATATATATATATCTAAATTATATTAATAAGCTCTAGAAATTGTTTTAAAAAATAGATCAAAGATATTTTTAAAAATCTTAAAAATGGAGAAGAAATTGAGAGAAATGTTAAGGATAATAGAACCAAAACCTTTTGTATTTGCCTCTATGTTATATGGATGGAGGAGCCTGGTTGGCTGCAGTCCACAGGGTCGCGAAGAATTGGACATGACTGAGCGACTTCACTTTCACTTTTCACTTTTCACTTTCATGCATTGGAGAAGGAAATGGCAACCCACTCCAGTGTTCTTGCCTGGAGAATCCCAGGGATGGGGGAGCCTGATGGGCTGCCGTCTATGGGGTCACACAGAGTCGGACACGACTGAAGTGACTTAGCAGTAGCAGTAGCGTTCCTATGAGAGGTATTGAGCCTAGATCTTGCTCAAGTTGTTTAAAATCAGACTATTCTTCAATGAGTCAAATAAAAAGTCTGGGGGATGGAGGCAGCATTTGATTAAATGAGACTTTTCTTTTTGTGTATAACAGTCAAATGCTATGCCTGATCCTTAATTGGATTCCTGATATGAACAAAACAACTCTAGAAATAACTTTGGGGATACTTGGAAGAATTTTTAAATAGGCTGTTAAGGAATTATAAATTTTATTGGTAATGTATATATTAATAATTTGTTATATTGATTAATTTATATTTATGATTATATTTTATAATATATAGAATTATACAATTGATTATATAATTGATACCAATTAGCTAAGTATAATTTTATTTCTATGTATGAATATATTTATTGATGTATCTTTATTTTTTATTAAATTTATTTAGTTTTAATTGGAGGATAATTGCTTTGCAATGTTGTGCTGGTTTCTGCCATACATCAACATGAATCAGTCATGGAAGCAGCCTAGATGCCCATCGACAGATGAATGGGTAAAGAAGTTGTGGTACCTATATACAATGGAGTATTACTCGGTCATAAAAAGAACATATCAGATTCAGTTATAATGAAGTGGATGAACCTAGAACCTATTATACACAGTGAAGTAAGTCAGAAAGAGAAAAACAAATATCATATATTAATGCATATATATGGAATTTAGAAAGATGGTACTGATGAACCTATTTGCAGGGCAGCAGTGGAAACAGAGACATTGTGGCCACAGTTGGAGAAGGAGAGGATGGGATGAATTGGGAGAGTAGCACTGAAAGGTATGTCTGTCTTTTTAAAGATGCATGCTGAATTATGTAGGAACAAAATCTCATGATGACAGAAGTCCTCTTCATGGTAATTCAGCAATAAAATGGATGAAGTGAATATGGCAAAATGTGAACTGTTAAATCTAAGTGATGGCTTATGGTTTTCTATTTGTTTTCTGTATAGTTGAGAATTTTTGTAATAAAATTAAAAATAATGATAGGTAAGTGTTGGCAAATTATAGCCATGGGCCAAATCTGGCTCACTGCCTTGTTATTTTATTGGGACATGACCATTTTCTTTGGCTTATGTATTGTCTATGGCTATGTTCCCTCTAGAACAGCAGAGCTGAGTAGTTATGACAGAGACCATGTAGCCTGCAAAGCCTAAAATAATTACTTTTCTGGCCCTTTACAGAAAAAGTTTGCTGACTCCTGCACCAGATGGATAGATTTTTTTGTAATACAAAATATGATTCATTAATACATTAGTTGATTTTAGGAGAATTCAGAAGATTGATCTGGAGATTATGAGCAAAAATCAGGAAGACTGAAAATAACTACCAAAATTAAAGCAATTAATCATTGAGGAAAAGATACATCTTTATAATCAAATTGTATTTTTAGCTTTTTATTTTCAGAAAGACTTTTTAAATTCACTAAAATAGTCTTCAGTCTAACTCTTCTTCCTTTCCTTTAAGTCAGATACAAGGAGACTTTTCATTTTTCTCTAGTCAGTTCTAGAATGAGAGTCCAACATCATCACATCTTTATGTGGTTTTCTCTATATGGAAAGATTATTAATTAGCAGGGGAATCCTATGTGACTCTGAAAACACTGGATCCTACTGAAATATCTTACCATAAGAGTAGTGAAGAGATAGCTATTGTCAATACTTTTTTTTTAATTAAAATAATAAAAAAATTTTTTTGGTTCTACTGGGTCTTTATTGCTGCTTCCTCTAGTTTCTTTTGTTGTGGAGCAAAGGCTCTAGGTGCGGACTTCAGCAGTTGCAGCACGTGGGCTTCCTGGCTCTAGAGCATGCAGGCTTCGGTAATTGTGGCATATGGGTTCAGTCACTCTGCAACATGTGGAATCTTCCCAGACAAGGGATGGAACCCATGTCTCCTTCATTGGCAGGCAGATTCTTCATCCACTGCACCACCAGGGAAGTCCCAAAACTTAAAAAAAAAAAAAAAATTCTCATTGAGCATCTACCGCATGACTGCATATTCAGTATTGTGCTAGGTGGAATTTGAAAATAAGTTTGAACTCTGTTTTTAAAGATGTCACCCATAGCTGGGACATCACCATGCTCATTGGCTTTTGTACTGTCTATGGCTATGTTCCCTGGAGAGCAGCAGAGCTGAGTAGTTACGTAGCCATCACTTAGATTTAACAGTTCACAATTTGCCATATTTACTTCCTCCATTTTACTGCTAAATTACCATGAAGAAAATTTCTGTCATCATGAGATATTGTTCCTACATAATTCAGCATGCATCTTTAAAAATAAAGATATATATTTCAACGCTACTCTCCCCGTTCATCCCATTCTCTCCATCCCCCACTGTGTCTCCAGTGTCTACTTTTCCACTGCTGCCCTGCAAATAGGTTCATCACTACCGTCTTTCTAGATTTCATATATACTGAAACAGAAGTATTACTACTCCCTTCTGGATGACTGTCCAACTCACACATGTGTGTACTAGGTACCACTGCAGGGTACTCTTTGAACTTCATATGCAAGTTCAGTCCTCCCTTTTACCTGTAATAAATTGTCATCAGTTTAGTTCTATGAATTTTTTTTCTTTGGCCTTCTCTCAGGGAGTCATCTCAGAGAGTCGTACATGGCTAAAGCAACTTGGCACGCATGTGTACACACACGCATGTGCCTATACTAGGGACTGGAGTTACAAAGATGGGTGCAACATGGTTTCTGCCCTTAAGTGGCTCCAAATGAGCTGGGATGAGAAAGAAAACAGATTTTTTTTTTCCTACCAACATGTTAAATAGAAATGCACACAAGGTGCTTTGGGAACCTACATGTTTATGATACAAAATTCTTGATTTCTTCTTTTTTCTGTAGCTTACCTAAATCAACTCTTGCTATATTAATACTTTAAATTTGTATCTGTGCCTTTCTGTCTTTATTATTGCTGTCATAACTCCCTTCCTGGCCCTCTTCACCTGGCATTACCAGGCCATACCTCTAATTGTACTTCTGCTTTCTTCTCTTTAGTCAGTTTTGTATTCATTTTCCACAATATTCTTTCTGCAGCATTGCTTTCCTTATGCCATGTCTCTTCTCAGGAAACTGCAGTAACCATATTTCCTCCCAGGTCAAAAGGTCTTAATATTGCAACCTCTTGGAGACAAATTTGTGTCTCCAACTTACTATATCTGGTGCAAACAAAATGCAGTCAGCCTCAATGGTTTTAATATTTTCCAACATTGCCTTTCATTTTGGAAGACTCTGCTTTTGATGATGGTGATACTGATATGTTTCAGCAACATATGTTCATTGGTATCTATCTAGAATATTTTCCATTTAAGGGTAAGTGTATAGCCTATGAGATGGTAGAAAGTTTTATTCACCGTTTTCAGAAACAATTATTTGCCTGCAGTTTTAAAAAATTAATCCATCAACATTCTTGAGTCCTACTAGGGACTGTACTAGTTTTTAGGAGAGGTGAAAATGGATAATAGAAGTTTCTGTCTTTAAGAAGGCTAAAATCTTGACTGGCTCCCACAGGGGCGATGAGGCTTCTCTCTATTTCAAGGCACTCTGAGGTATGTGCAGTAGGGAAAGTGTATAGTGAGTGTTCTGAGTCCTGCAAAAGGGAAATAATTTCCACACTAAGGGAATTGGAGAATATTTCATGGAAGTGGTAGATTTTAGGATGACTACCTTCTCAACAAATGTAGATGGCAAAGAAGGTAAAAAGGGATATGTATTTTTCAGGCCAAACAGGAGTTAGATTTGATCTAAGTATATTATTTAGGTTGTTCAAGGTAGCAGGGTTGATGAACTGGCAGAATATGGAGGACTTTGAATGCCCTGTTGAGGAATTTGCATGGTATTATAGTGCAGACCAAGAACCAGTATTTACCTAGTCAAAGCTGTGCTTAAGGAATTTGTCCTGGAAGTTTCATGGTAAATGATAGAGAAGAGATACTGGAGAGAGAAAGATAAATTTGGAGGCCATCATAATGGTTTGGGTAATGAATCTGAAATAGTGTGGTTTCAGGGAAAGGAAAAAGGAAATGGGTATATGATGGAGTAAAATAGACAGTATTGAATGATAGATTTAATGAAGATGGAAGAATAGGTGATGGGGACTAGAGAGCAGTACCTCCCTCCTTTTGAAATTGGGTGCAATGGGAGAGAAAGGAATCTATCCGAGGTTTGGTGTAAGAACTGATCAGCTTTTAACATTTTCTTTGTGTTTTTTTCCCTCTTCTACTTAAAAAAATGCAAACCTTTATCCAGACTTAAAATCTATCCATATTTTGGCACATTAGCTCTCTCATTGTGAGCAAATATCTTCTTGGTATATGTTTTATAATTTGTGTATTTGTATATTTTGAATAATTTGAAAGTTGCATATATCATGACACTTCATTTCTAAATACTATCGTATATATCTCCTAATAGCAAACACTCTGCTATATAATCAGTTTCAGTGTCCTTGAACCAAAAAGCATCAAAAAGAATGTTGTTAATGAACAATGACACACTGAACAGAAAAGAATACGTGAGTCCACAGTGTTGCTCAGAAGGGATAATGGTGCTAATGGTAAGATCTTTCAAGGAGACTGTCAGCTAAAATATAGGAAAAAAAGTAGAATTAGAAAATTGTAATGTTGCACTTAGTGAGATACTAAGTGATCAGGTAAAGATCATCAGTGAATGTTACTATTACTGAATGAAGCTTTGTTGGGAAACCAGGTATTTACATGGTCTCAATATATCACATCATCTCACTAACGGATAAAACTAAGCATTGTTCACAGTGGCAGAAGCTGAAAATAGGCAGCTCCTTGCATGATGCAGTCAAAACTCTATAATGTCACCCATGTAATATTCCTGTCCAAAATGCTCAACCTGAATCTCCAAACGAGAAAACAATCAGGAAAATCTCAGTTTGGGAATATTCTATAATAAAAAAACCTGAAATTAAAAAAAAATGTCATCTTTGAAGACAAACAGATGGCCAACAAACACATGAAAAGATGCTCAACATCACTCATTATCAGAGAAATGCAAATCAAAACCACAATGAGGTACCATTTCACGCCAGTCAGAATGGCTGCAATCCAAAAGTCCACAAACAATAAATGCTGGAGAGGGTGTGGAGAAAAGGAACCCTCTTACACTGTTGGTGGGAATGCAAACTAGTACAGCCACTATGGAGAATAGTGTGGAGATTCCTTAAAAAACTGGAAATAGAACTGCCTTATGACCCAGCAATCCCACTGCTGGGCATACACACCAAGGAAACCAGAATTGAAAGAGACATGTGTACCCCAATGTTCATCGCAGCACTGTTTATAAGAGCCAGGACATGGAAGCAACCTAGATGTCCATCAGCAGATGAATGGATAAGAAAGCTGTGGTACATATGCATAATGGAGTATTACTCAGCCATTAAAAAGAATACATTTGAATCAGTTCTAATGAGGTGGATGAAACTGGAGCCTATTATACAGAGTGAAGTAAGCCAGAAAGAAAAATACCAATACAGTATACTAATGCATATATATGGAATTTAGAAAGATGGTAACGATAACCCTGTAAGCGAGACAGCAAAAGAGACACAGATGTATAGAACAGTCTTTTGGACTCTGTGGGAGAGGGTGAGGGTGGGATAATTTGGGAGAATGGCATTGAAACATGTATATTATCATATGTGAAACGAATCGCCAGTCCAGGTTCAATGCAGGATACTGGATGCTTGGGGCTGGTGCACTGAGACGACCCAGAGGGATGGTATGGGGAGGGAGGAGGGAAGGGGATTCAGGATGGGGAACACGTGTACACCCGTGGCGGATTCATGTTGATGTATGGCAGAACCAATACAATATTGTAAAGTAATTAACCACCAATTAAAATAAATAAATTTATATTAAAAAATAAAATAAAAATCACCTTTGCTAGCAAAAAAAATAAAAAAAATAAAAAATGTCAATGTTATAATACATAAAATATAGTGGGGGCTTATGCTAGATTTGTTGTTGTTCAGTCACTCAGTCATGTCTGACTCTTTTGACCCCGTGAATTGCAGCATTCTAGGCTTCCCTGTCCTTCACCATCTCCTGGAGTTTGCTCAAACTCATGTCCATTGAGTCAGTGATGCCATCCAACCATCTCATCCTCTATCATCCCCTTCTTTTCCTGCCTTCAGTCTTTCCCAGCATCAGGGTCTTTTCCATTGTAGGAAAATGTGAAGTAGGCTCTTCACATCAGGTGACCAAAGTATTGGAGTTTCAGCTTCAGCATCAGTCCTTCCAATGAATATTCAGGACTAATTGCCTTTAGGATTGACTAGTTTGATCTCCTTGCTGTCCCAGGGTCTCTCGAGAGTCTTCTCCAGCACCACAGTTCAAAAGCATCAATTCTTTGGTGCTTAGCTTTTTTTATTGTCTAACTCTCACATCTGTACATGACTACTGGAAAAACCATAGCTTTGACTATATGGATCTTTGAAGATAAAGTAATATCTCTGCTTTTTAATATGCTGTCAAGATTGTCATTGCTTTTCTTTCAAGGATCAAGCGTCTTTTAATTTCATGGCTGCAGTCACCATCCACAGTGATTTTGGAGCCTAAGAAAACAGTTTTGTCATTGTTTCCATTGTTTCCCCATCTATTTGCCATGAAGTGATGGAACTAGATGCCATGATCTTAGTTTTCTGATTGTTGAGTTTTAAGCCAACTTTTTCATTCTCCTCTTTCACCTTCATCAAGAGGCTTTTTAGTTCCTCTTCACTTTCTGCCATAAGGGTGGTGTCATCTGCATATCTGAGGTTATTGATATTTCTCCTGGCAATCTTGATTCCAGGTTGTGTTTCATCCAGCCCAGCGTTTCTCATGATGTACTCTGCATAGAAGTTAAATAAGCAGGGTGACAATATACAGCCTTGACCTTTTAAAACTGACCTTTTCCAGTCCTGTGGCCACTGCTAAGTTTTCCAAATTTGCTGGCATATTGAAGGACATCAAAACTCCACACAATATTTGATTCTTAATTGGATTCAATGCCACCAAGTAAAATAGCATGCTCAAAGGAAAAAATGCATAGGAAAGCAATAAAACTAAGAGATTTTAATTTATATCTTTAGTCATTGACAGATTATAAATATATGATTCTGAAAATAAGTTAGACAAAGACAACAAAAACAAAAAGTAACACAGCAACAAAACCAATGGAAAAATATTATTCACTGCTAAAATTGCTGAAGTTTGAAATAATATATTAACATTCAAATTTGAGGAGCACATTAAAAGAATGTCATAACCAGTTGAAAATATCTTTAGGAATGTAAGATGGTACAAAGTTAGAAAAATCTATTGCAATATTTAACTATTGTAACAACTCAAAAAAATAACTTCCACAAGTGCTTTAAAAAGCTTGATGTAATTTATCACCTGTTCTAAAGTCAAAGAATGAAAAATAAAGAAATGGGATGATCATTAACTTTATAAAAATGATGTATCATACAAAAGTCTGCCATTTGTGCTTGATGTCAAATGCTAAACACATTTAAAAATATATATTTTTATTTATTGTGAGTGCACAGAATCTTAGTTGCAGGATTTCTAATCTTTGTTGGGGTATGTGGGATCTTTAGTTGCAGCATGTGGGATCTAGTTCCCTGACCAGGTCTGAACCCAGGTCCTCTGCATTGGAAGCATGGAATCCCAGCCACTGGACCACCAGGGAAGTCCCAAAATACATTTTTTTAATCATGAAAATGATCCCACTATTATATAATATTTTCTGGAAGTAATAGCCAAATATAAGTATTAGAAGGGAGTTAAAATTATGACTATTCATAAAGCATACATTTTTCTACATGGGAATTCCAAGAGAATCAATTTAAAAATTAATGCAAACAGCAAGAGAATTTATTAAGGTGGCTGAGTACCTGGTTAATAACAAAATTCACTAATCTAAACAATTATCAGTTAGGAATATAATATACTAGTTTATAGTAACAACTATAAATGTAAACTACATCATAATGAAGCAGAGAATAAATGTGTAAAATCTACATGATGAAAACTTTAATGCTTTCCTGAGGAACATAAAGACAACATGAAGTGACTGAAAGATACACCTTGGTTTTGTGCAGAAAATCAATGTGATAAAAACACTCTGAAAATTCTTTTTTTGTGGAATTTGACAAATTCTAGTATATGTAAAGTATAGTAATGAATGAAGTCAAACCTTGAAAGTAAAGTGAAGGTGAAAGTTACTCAGTTGTGTCTGACTCTTTGTGACCCCATGGACTATACAGTCCATGGAATTCTCCAGGCCAGAATACTGGAGTGGGTATAGCATTTCTCTTCTCCAGGGGATCTTCCCAACCCCAGGGATCCAACCTAGGTCTCCTGCATTGCAGGCGGATTCGTTACCAACTGAGCTATCAGGGAAGCCCTACAAGGTATTAAATATAACACTACAGTAGTTAACACTTTTGGGGATTGAAAATGAATAAAAAGATCAATGAAATAGATTAAGAATTTCAAAATAGATTTAACATATAGTTAAAGATCTCTGGTGCACAATACAAATGGCTTCTCAGATCACTAAGAAATATGTGCATAATTCAAAAGATGGTGTTGAGGCAAGTGGCCAGCCACTTAGAACAAAATTAACCTGTCACTTATACCAGAAAAAATTCCAGATGGAGAAAGCATTTAAATGTAAAAGAAGCCAGACAGAGAAGAAAAGAACTGAGTAAAAATTAATACCTTAAATTGGGGGATGTTGATCTAAACTTCAAGAGTAAAGGATTAATGGATTTTAGCAATATAAAAATTAAAACATGAACATAGCAAATAAGCATCTGCAAAGAAAAAATGAGAGATAAGCTAGAAAAAAATATGTTGTATGTGTAACAAAGTTCAGTTCCCATAGTATGCAAAACTCTTGCAAATCTGTAAGAAAAAGTTGACAACCCCTCCTAAAACAGGCAAACTACATAAATAGATCTTTCACTTAAAAAGGACATAAAATGATTCATAGGCAAAAGTTATTCAATCTTAGTCAGAATTAGATATATAAATAATAATGTCAACAAAAACAAGTAAAAATACGTCACCAGTCAGATTAGCATTTGGTAACAAAATCATTAGATAACACCCATTGTTGGAGAGGAAGTAGAAAAATGGGAAATCAACTCCTTGAGTGAAAGTGGAAGCTCCAGTTGGTAAAATGTTTCGGGAAGGTGATTTGACAAGGTAACAAAAGCATTCAGTATACTTGCACTTTGATACAACAATTTCTATTCTCTGAATTCAACCCACTCATTGCATTATTTCATTAAGCTTGGTCCTATATCTCTTTTCCATATTGATAATCTCTAGAGTGATTTCAGGCAATAAAAATCTCCAGCCCTGTTTTACTCTGGACTCCAGACCTATGTAACCAAATACATCTCCTCTTGGAAGTTACAAATATAGCTCAATTTCAGTATGTTGAAAATTCACGCTCTTTTTCTCACTTTGACCAGCATCCATTTCCCAAGCTTAATAAGACCACCATCTATTTCTATTCAGTTATTTAAGACTGAAGCCCAAGAGATGTTACTGATACCTTTTTCTTTTGTAACCTTCCACTTCTGATCTGTCACCAAATTCTTCTGATTTCATGACCAAAATATCTTTCAAGTTCATTCCCTTCTCTCCATCTTGACCATCACTATCTTAGGTATGTGATAATGTTCCCTCACCTGGATTATTATCATTGTGGCTTCCTAATAGATCTGCATCCATTCTGATCAGCTTCTAATCTGTTTACTATGTGAGTGTAAGGAAAAGTATTTTCAAGAGCAAAACCCAAGCCTACAAATATGTTCAATGGCTTTTAGCATAAAAGGGAACAGAAGTTCTTAGTTTAGGCTAAGAGGTCCTGAATTGTCTGGCACTTGGTCAATTCTTCAGTCTCACCTTGTACCACCTGCTATTTGCACCTCCTCCCTTACAGGTCTTCTAATTGCAAGTTTACATGTATTTGTCTGATTTTACTCTCAGTCCTCACCCCTAGATTGTTCTATCCATGAGAATAGGGACCATTCTGATTAATTTTGGAGAAATGCAGGGTATAAGGATCTGGAGGTCTCAATGAGATCAAAGACATGTCTATTAGAAGCAAAGGAATGAGATTTATGGAAGAATAAAAGGTTGTGGTCCTAAAACTTTCCCATTAGAATTTAAACGTTAGAAGTGGAACAATTTTGCAAGTCTTAGGGGTGGTCACAGGAACTGGTGTTTATAATGGTATGAATTGTACTCAAGATATTATGTACATGCTACCTGAAAAATTAAGATCTCCTTAAAGTTGGGGAACAAAACTAGTGGAGGTGATAGAATTCCAGTCGAGCAATTTCAAATCCTAAAAGATGATGCTGTGAAAGTGCCACGCTCAATATGTCAGCAAATTTGAAAAACTCAGCAGTGGCCACAAGACTGGAAAAGGTAAATTTTCATTTCAATCCCAAAGAAAGGCAATGCCAAAGAATGC
Source organism: Bubalus bubalis (assembly GCF_019923935.1). Classification (NCBI taxonomy): domain Eukaryota; kingdom Metazoa; phylum Chordata; class Mammalia; order Artiodactyla; family Bovidae; genus Bubalus; species Bubalus bubalis. Next base: position 36,236,479 of record NC_059178.1, on the reverse strand, counting down.
GCAAACTACTGCACAATTGCACTCATCTCATACGCTAGCAAAGTAAAGTGCAAAATTCTCCAAGCCAGGCTTCAACAGTATGTGAATCGTGAACTTCCAGATGTTCAAGCTGGATTTAGAAAAGGCAGAGGAACCAGAGATCAAATTGCCAACATCCATTAGATCATCAAAAAAAGCAAGAGAGTTCCAGAAAAACATCTGCTTGCTTTATTGACTATGCCAAAGCCTTTGACTGTGTGGACCGCAACCAAGTGTGGGAAATTCTGAAAGAGATGGGAATACCAGACCATCTGACCTGCCTCCTGAGAAATCTGTATGCAGGTCAGGAAGCAACAGTTAGAATTGGACATGGAACAACAGACTGGTTCCAAATAGGAAAAGGAGTACATCAAGGCTGTGTATTGTCACCCTGCTTATTTAACTTATATGCAGAGTACATCATGAGAACACTGGGCTGGATGAGGCACAAGCTGGAATCAAGATTGCTGGGAGAAATATCAATAACCTCAGATATGCAGATGACACCACCCTTATGGCAGAAAGTGAAGAAGAACTAAAGAGCCTATTGATGAAAGTGAAAGAGGAGAATGAAAGTTGGCTTAAAGCTCAACATTCAGAAAACTAAGATCATGGCATTTGGTCCCATCACTTCATGGGAAATAGATGGGGAAACAGTGTCAGACTTTATTTTTTTGGGCTCCAAAATCACTGCAGATGGTGACTGCAGCCATGAAATTAAAAGACACTTGCTCCTTGGAAGAAAACTTACGACCAACCTAGACAGCATATTAAAAAGCCGAGACATTACTTTGTCAACAAAGGTCCATCTAGCCAAGGCTATGGTTTTTCCTGTGGTCATGTATAGATGTGAGAGTTGGACTGTGAAGAAAGCTGAGTGCCGAAGAATTGATGCTTTTGAAGTGTGGTGTTGGAGAAGACTCTTGAGAGTCCCTTGGACTGCAAGGAGATCCAGCCAGTCCATCCTAAAGGAAATCAGTCCTGAATATTCATTGGAAGAACTGATGCTGAAGCTAAAACTCCAATACTTTGGCCACCTGATGCAAAGAACTGACTCAATGGAAGAGACCCTGATACTGGGAAAGATTAAAGGCGGGAGAAGAGGATGACGCAGGATGAGGTGATTGGATGGCATCACCAACTCAGTGGACATGAGTTTGAGTAAAGTCTGGGTGTTGGTGAAGGACAGGGAGGCCTGGCGTGCTGCAGTCCATGGGATCACAAGCAGTCGGACACAACTGAGCAACTGAACTGAACTGAAATTTGGGGAGTTTATCTTTTTACTTCTGCTTCCCTAGTGTTGCCTGGGGCCCCCTAAATACCCAATAAACAGTTTAAGTTAAGTTGAAGTCAAAGGCCCTATTTTAAAGAAATTCTGAGGACTTCCCTGGTGGTCCAGCGGCTAAGACTTTGCTCCCAATAATGATGGCCTGGGTTCAATCCCTGGTCAGGGAAGTAGATCCCACATGCTGCAACTAAGAGTCTGCATGTTGCATGCTGAAACTGAGACTTGGCACAGCCAAATAAATTAATTAATTAAAAAAAAAAAGAAGAAATGCTGCCACTCTTGTTACAGCATTTTTCTAGACTCATCCCACAATTACTTCCATCACATCTTGAAAAGAAATTGGTATCTTCTGTATTCATTTTTTTATCACTTGATTTCAAGCAGTGATTTCTTTTTTAAAATTTTTATACCATGGGAGATTTCCAAAGTGAATAGCTGTTGCAGTCAGTGAGCAGTGCATATTTTTTGGCAATTATGACAAACATAACAAGAAACCTGGGAACAGGTTTTTAAAACATGCTTCTGGTTCATGGGAGGATTTTTCAACTCAAGCAGCTGCAGACCTCATCAAAATTTCATGATATAATTAACTAGTTAATATGAAATGCTGATGACTAACCCCTGGAACTGCACATCCAAGCAGTCAAACTAGTATATTATGAGTCACAGAACTGTGAACTTAGAGTCAGTGAGAACACCCAAGAAAATCTGCATCCATGCAGAGCTATTGATTGTGAAGTGAGAATAAGAGAAATGCCCAGTCCTATCAGAAATTGTGTCAATGTCACATCACCAACTCTTTATCTTGGACTAATCATATCAGGGAATAGCTACAAGATATTATGAATGTTTTTACCATTAAACATATTTATTTCCATTCAGAGATGTTAAGTTTGATTCTCTGCAAATTAAGTGAAGAGTGTATAGAAAACTTGTCTCAAAATGTCCTTAAAATGTTGATTCTCAGGTCTTTGTATTTACTAAATTCGTATTTCTAGAGGGGGGGACCCAGATAATGATATTTTTAATTTATGTTCAAAGTGGCTTGTTTGTGCTTTAAAATTTGAGAGCCTATGATATAGAAGCTTACATAATAAGGATTTTATTCCTAGATTCGGAGAAGGCAATGGCAACCCACTCCATACTCTTGCCTGGCAAATCCCATGGACGGAGGAGCCTGGTAAGCTGCAGTCCATGGGGTCGCTAGGAGTCGGACATGACTGAGCGACTTCACTTTTCACTTTCGTGCATTGGAGAAGGCAGTGGCAACCCACTCCAGTGTTCTTGTCTGGAGAATCCCAGGGATGGGGGAGCCTGGTGGGCTGCCGTCTCTGGGGTCTCACAGAGTCAGACACGACTGAAGCGACTTAGCAGCAGCAGCAGCAGCATTCCTAGATTGTCTTGGTGTAGACATCACAGCTGTTACACAAATGAATAGAGACTCAATGATCCCAGGAGTATTCCCTGATTTAAGTTGTTATTGCCAGTATCTGACATTTTCAGCAGTGGAGAAGGTTCTGGTGTTTCTGTTCAGTTCAGTTCAGTTCAGTCACTCAGTCGTGTCCGACTCTTGTGACCCCATGAATCGCAGCACGCCAGGCCTCCCTGTCTATCACCAACTCCCAAAGTTTACCAAACTCATGTCCATTGAGTTGGTGATGCCATCCAAACATCTCATCCTCTGTTGTTCCCTTCTCCTCCGGCCCTCAATCTCTCCCAGCGTCAGGGTCTTTTAAAATGACTCAGCTCTTCGCATCAGGTGGCCAAAATATTGGAGTTTCAGTTTCAGCATCAGTCCTTCCAATGAACACCCAGGACTGATCTCCTTTAGGATGGACTGGCTGGATCTTCTTGCAGTCCAAGGGACTCTCAAGAGTTCTTCTCTAGCACCACAGTTCAAAAGCATCAATTCTTCAGCACTCAGCTTTCTTCATAGTCCAACTCTCACATCTATACATGACTACTGGAAAAACCATAACCTTGACTAGACAGGCCTTTGTTGACAAAGTAATGTCTCTGCTTTTGAATATGCTGTCTAGGTTGATCATAGCTTTTCTTCCAAGGAGCAAGTGTCTTTTAATTTCATGGCTGCAATCACCATCTGCAGTGATTTTGGAGCCCCCAAAAACAAAGTCAGCCACTGTTTCCACTGTTTCCCCATCTATTTGCCATGAAGTGTTGGGACTGGATGCCAACCAGTGTTTCTGTTAATAAGGAGAAATTGCCTGAAATTGCCAAGAAGACAAACTTTGGAGTAAATTCCCTGGTGGCTTCATGGTAAAGAACAATGCAGGAGACACAGATTTGATACCTGGCTTGGGAAGATATCTGGGATGAGGGCTTGCAACCCACTCCAATATTCTTGCCTGGAGAATCCATGTACAGAGAAGCCTGGCAGGCCACAGTCCATAGGGTCGCAAAGAGTTGAACATAACTGAAGTGACTTAGCACACACTCATGCACTCATGGGTTATTAAGTAACACAGTCTTGGGTGAATATATAGAGGTAAAAAGGAATTAACATGTTGCATGACAACTTCTGCAATAGAAGTTAGTACAAAATTCTCTAGGAGAAGAGTAAAAGGCAAACACTCATCTGCTTTAAAGAATGAGAGGGATCTTCACAGAGGAGTTAGCATTTGAGATGAATACTGATGGGATGTGAAGGATGTCTGTAAGATGAAGGGGGAATGTAGGGGTAGGAGAAATGCGTCGTCTTAGAGGGAACTGATTATGCCAAAGTCACAATAAGCCAAAGCCTAGACAGTTGAAAGAGACAGGATTTGGCAAGTGATTGTTCTTTGGGTTAGCTCTGCTGTAACTGGCTATGTTTTGTTTATTCCAGGAGGGCACATGGTGAACTTCCTTTTTCTCCTGCAGCTGTTGTTGTTTAGCTGCTATCATGCCCAACTCTTTTGTGACCCCAGACTCCTCTTTCCATGAAATTTCCCAGGCAAGAATATTGGAGTGGGATGCCATTTCCTTCTCCAGGGGATCTTCCTGACCCAGGGATTGAACCCAAGTGTCCCTCATTGGCAGGCAGATTCTTTAACACTGAGCCACCAAGGAAGCTCTTTCTGCCATAGAGTGGGTTGCAAAAGGCCCCACAGGGATAGCATGCCACGTGGGTTATCATTCTCCCCTTCCTCCATCATGGCCTCATTGGGACACACCCTAGCAGGTGTCTATGCAATCATCACCCACTTGCTCACATCAGCCCACATCAGAATTATTTTTCTGAAGGCCAAGCAATACTCTCTGGTGTTTGTTCAACAGTTGGTTTATATTACTCATCTGTGAAGCATCTTAAGATGCCCCGTGATAAGTTGCTTCTCCTCCATGCAAGCTGGGGATGAGACTCTGGCTGGGAAAGATTCATGCCCGTTTTATTTATACAATCAGGATCTAAAACAACTCTCTTAAATGCTGGGTCTTGCTCTACAAACATTTGTTTAACCATTAATACTGTTGCTTATCTGTTTTGTATCTTCTTTCTGGAGGATGGATGACCTCAGCCTGTGTGTATGTTGGTGTGGATGTCTTTGCTATAAACTCCTCACACTATACTGAAGATTCTTCTTCTCTCATTGTCTTTTGTTTACTGTCAGGACTTCTGGATTTAGAAAAAGTCTCATGGGGCTAGATATTCCATTGTGAAATCTCCACAGGTCTTTCTTCCTAATTCTAGAAATAGGGGCTTTTTGGCATTGAATGAGACCTTGCTTATAAAGCCTGCTAGGGTCGGGGTTCCTCCATGATGGGATGTTTCATAAAATGAGGTTTGACCTCCCGTGGTCACTTTCTCTTTAAAGATAGTATTTCCCAGAGGCCTTCTGTTTGATGAGGCAGGTGGTACAAAGAGGGCCACACCCACAGCATGCTACAGTCCATGAGCCAGCCAGGATTCCACCTGCGCCTCAAAATGTCCCTCTTCCTCCCATACTCAGATCCCAACAAAGACTTGGCGTAAGAATATCTATCAATTGTTAAAACAAAAAAAACTTTCTGTCAGTGGAATATTTTGAGAAAGCAATGGATAATGAATTTATAGATGCCTGCCAGTGAATGAAATTCAATAATTTACTCATGCAGTAAACTTGGGCTGTGTTCTGATTATGTGTCATATGCTATGCTCGATGTTAGAGAGTCAGCATATCCATATGGAGGTCACAGTTCAAAGAGCATGGTGCCCTTGTGGAAAAAAATGACAGTTATTTTATATTTGTATTATCTATTTTCCTTTAAGTCAGTGGAGTCACTTTTCGTTAAGTCATATTCTGCAAGCCAGGAATGTGACAGGCTACAGTTATTGCAAGGAACCTCTGATAGCTTATATTTTCCCATCATTGTAAACTAAGTAGATAGACCCCCAATTTATATATTCTCCATTTATTAGCTAAACAATGGTAATTCCAAAAATTAATTCAAATTTTTACATATGTATAAAATATTTCAACTATTTATAAAAAATTGTCTTCTTCATAAAATTAATAAAATACAAATAAAATTAATTGTAATTTCAATAATTGAGTATTTTCTTGGCAGATATGCGTTAGTGATATTACAATCCAATAAAAAGCTTTTATATAAATGCAAACTATGTAAATATTTAAAAGGAGAACTGTGTACTTTAAAAACAGAAACCACTCAGAACCACTGACCATTAAACTGTTAACATGAATGAGCCTAAGTCATTTTAAAACAAGTAATGAGTAATCACTCGCCTGTGTACTAAGTCGCTTCAGTCATGTCTGACTCTTTGTGACCCTATGGACTGTAACCCACCAGCCTCCTCTGTCCATGGGATCCTCCAGGCAGGAATTCTGGAGTGGGTTGCCATGCCCTCTTCCAGGGGAACTTCCTGATACAGGGATCGAACCCCTGTCTCTTATGTCTCCTGCATTGGCAGGCAGGTTCTACCTGGGAAACCCTGAGTAGTCCCCTAATATTCTTTTTTTTTACCCACAAGGAATCTTCCAAGAGTTTTTGAGAATTTAATATTAATCTTTCATTTATTCCACTAGTATTTATTGCGTGCCTACAACTAGGCACTCAGTGCTGTATCTAGCACAAAATATTGCACAACAACCTGACAAATATTGGAGAGAGTAACTATTTAAGAAGATGTAAATTTCTTTTTGTGATGAATTTGCTTTTCTCATAAATTTACAGAAAGTCGTTAATGTTTCAAATAAAACGTTATTGACCCTGATAAACAATATGGTCTTCAATATGAATGCAGAAAAAAATGGATGAAGCAAAAAAAATGTTTTTTAATTACAGAAATTGTAAATATGGTTAGATTTCCTCTCAGTTGCTCTTGGGCCTAACGCTTGAATTACTTTTTAAACCACATGTTTGATACAAAAATGTTAAATAGTTTTAAGCTTTCCAAAGTTCAAGACTTAATAGATTTGTTGAAATAGTCTCTAGTAGTATTTTTAAAATTTAATTTAATTATTTTACTTTTGGCTTGCTGGGTCTTGTCGCTGCGTGGGCTTTCTCTGACTGTGGTGAGCTGGGGGCGCCTCTCTGTTTGCCATGTGCAAGCTTCTCATTGCGGTGGCTTCTCCTGTTACAGAGCACAGGCTCCAGAGCACGGGCTGAGAAGCTGTGGTGCATGGGTTCAGTTGCCCCGTGGCATGTCAGATCTTCCTGGATCAGGGATTGAACCTGTGTTCCCTGCATTGCATGCAAACCACTGGACCACCAGGGAAGTCCAATATTGTTTTATATTCACAATTAGTAGTAGAATATAAGCACTGAAAATGAAAACTGAGCATAAAATTCCTTGTGATTATCTGCCACATGTATTTAACTGCAGTAGAGCTAGCAGACCAAAAGACTTTGAGAGTTAATGAAAGTATTTGAAAACCTCCTTAACTCCTAAAGTTCAAGTGTATTTTAAATGAACATTCACTACTTTTGCGTGCATGATGAAATGAATCATTCACCATTTTTAAAAGCATCTTTCTTTTTAAGGATCTTATACAGAGTTTATTTAACTGTCTTTGAATTTCAGGATGTATTGCACTTAAAATGAAAGGCTATCAAAACTTGCTGAAGGATAAGTGCGTGCTCCAGTGGTTGAGTTATGTCTAGAGTCGGCTGATTCTTTTTAGCAATGAGCGAATGAGTACACTGTGACAGTTTAACCATCTTTTCAACTTAACTGCATAGATACTTAATTAAGAGCTTCTTGCTTACTAGGGGTTATTAATATATCAAGATGGTATTTGTGGAATCTTAGCTAGGTTGTGACTTTTCAGACTTTGACAGTTGATAAATTGTGAGTTTGATACACGCTAGAGTCTCCCAGACCCCATCCTGAAAGCAGTCTCAGGACCAAGTGGTGATGTATGGTCATTGGATTCTCCAAGTTAGGGTGAATATTTGATTTAAATAGTACTCTAATTTTAAAATGATATAGAAACACTACTAGAAACTGAATGGACTCAACAGAGAGGATGAACTCAAGAGAGACACTATTCAAAACTGAACGGGCCTGGGAGAGACAATGGACTCAACAGAGACTCTACTAGAAGCAGAATGGACTCAACAGAAACGATGAACTCAATAGAGAAACTGCTGAAAACTGATTGGACTCAGTAAAGACAATGGACTCAACAGGGACACTACTAGAAACGGAATGGACTTTCTTTTATTGTCTAACTCCATATTTGTCCCTCTGGAGGTACTTCCCAGCTCTGACCATAACTGTAAATGTTATCTCACTCAGTCTGACGAGACGTACATGGTGAATTGGAATCAAATTTGTGGGTTTGACTATTATTTCATGTCCATTGCTATCTTATTATCTTACCACTTGTCATAGGGGCTTTATATTAATATTATTTTGGTAGATTAGTGAGTCTTATAAATGTATGTTCTCAGCAAGAACTCAAATTTTCTTTTCTGGTGGGTGTGACCAATTAGTATAACTTCACAGACATACTCATTATTCTCTGTAACAACTTAAATTACTCAGATAGAACTTAGGTTTTTTATTTTTTTTCCCTTTAGAATTTTTTTTAAATCATAAGTGTACAACTGCTTCTTTACATACACATTTAACATTTTTTAAGGAATAATGTTATGTCCCATTACACCAGATTCCTGGTTAATAGCTTTGCAAAACTTTGAGAAAAACCTTGAAAAAGGTTTCATTTGTCATTTGAAACATTGTCAAAGAAGGAGAAGAAAAGATAGAGAAGGAAAAAGCAACCTACTCCGATATTCTTGCCTGGAAAATCCCATGGACAGAGGAGCCTGGTGGGCTACGGTCCATGGGGTCGCAAAAGAATCAGACACGATTTAGTGACTGCACAATTCTCTTACAAAGATTACTAGGAACATGGCTGTCATGGTTATGGAGGAGGACCTGGAGGTCGTAATTTTGGAGATCTCTCTGGTTATGGAGGAGGAAGAGGAAAATATGGTGATGGAGGTCCTGGATTTGGCAGCCAGGGTGGGTTCTCGATGTGGTTATGGCACCTGTGAAAGTGGAGATAATGGAAGTGGAATTTACAATGATTTTGGAAATGATAACCACCAACTTTCTAATTCAACTTTCCAATGTAGAACTTAGTTTTGATGACAAAGCATTTCACATACTTCAAAGACATGGAAACATTTAGAAGATAAACTGTGTTTTAAAAGTCCTATTTAAATTTGTGTGATATTAAAAGTGAGTTTTCCTTGGAAATATTTAAGGAAAATTATGGTTATTTATTAAGCCCTCTACCACTCATTTTTAAGTCATACCTTGAATGAGGCTGACATATTTCTGGGTGGCAAAGTTCTTTCCCACAAAGAAATGTTATGTTGTATCAGATGCAAGGAGGTTTCTTCTAATTCTAATAGTTTATGATTCTACAAAAGAAATATTTTTATAATAAGTACATTTTGTTATAAATTTAAGAGAGAGGGAAATTTGGAATTGTATTAAGTGAAGCTACAAGGTTACAGTTATATGTAATTCCCTAATGATTTTTTGTGTAGTAAACTTTTCTATCCTGTATAGTTGTAAACTATTATTATTTTATATCACAGTACTTATCATACAGTATGAACTCAATATATTTTTGGATTATAATCACATCTTTGGAACAACAGTGATTATTGCCTGCTCTACCACTTCAGTTCACAAAAGACACATGAGGGCCTGAGACGGTAAAAAAGACTTGTCCAAGGTCACCTCAGGTCTTAGACTCTTTTAATGCTTTTTTCTACACCAGCCTAGCCTGTCTATGTAAGATTTCATAAACTGAGCCATTTTTATTGACAGAAAAAATACCACTGAGATAAAAGTTTAAAATTAGTGGAAGTGAGAAATAGATTTAAGGGACTAGATCTGATAAAGAGCCTGATGAACTATGGATGGAGGTTCATGACATTGTACAGGAGACAGGGATCAAGACCATCCCCAAGAAAAAGAAATGAAAAAAAACAAACAAACTGGCTGTTTGAGGAGGGCTTACAAATAGCTGAGAAAAGAAGAGAAGAGAAAACAAAGGAGAAAAGGAAAGATATAAGCATCTGAATGCAGAGTTCCAAAGAATAGCAAGGAGAGATAAGAAAGCCTTCCTCAGTGATCAATGCAAACAAATAGAGGAAAACAACAGAATGGGAAAGACTAGAGATCTCTTCAAGAAAATTAGAGATACCAAGGGAACATTTCATGCAAAGATGGGCTCAATAAAGGACAGAAATGGTATAGACCTAACAGAAGCAGAAGATATTAAGAAGAGGTGGCAAGAATACACAGAAGAACTGTACAAAAAAGATCTTCATGACCCAGATAATCACGATGGGTGTGATCACTGACCTAGAGCCAGACATCCTGGAATGTGAAGTCAAGTGGGCCTTAGGAAGTATCACTATGAACAAAGCTAGTGGAGGTGATGGAATTCCAGTTGAGCTATTTCAGATCCTAAAAGATGATGCTGTCAATATGCCAGCAAATTTGGAAAACTCAGCAGTGGCCACAGGACTGGAAAAGGTCAGTTTTCATTCCAATCCCTAAGAAAGGCAATGCCAAAGGATGCTCAAACTACTGCACACTTGCACTCATCTCACACACTAATGAAGTAATGCTCAAAATTCTCCAAGCCAGGTTTCAACAATACGTGAACCGTGAACTTCCAGATGTTCAAGCTGGTTTTAGAAAAGGCCGAGGAACCAGAGATCAAATTGCCAACATCTGCTGGATCATGGAAAAAGCAAGAGAGTTCCAGAAAAACATCTATTTCTGCTTTATTGACTATGCCAAAGCCTTTGACTGTGTGGATCACAATAAACTGTGGAAAAATCTGAAAGAGATGGGAATACTAGACCACTTCACCTGCCTCTTGAGAAACCTGTATGCAGGTCAGGAAGCAACAGTTAGAACTGGACATGGAACAACATACTGGTTCCAAATAGGAAAAGAAGTATTTCAAGGATGTATATTGTCACCCTGCTTATTTAACTTATATGCAGAGTACATCAAGAGAAATGCTGGGCTGGATAAAGCACAAGCTGGAATCAAGATTGCCGGGAGAAATATCAATCGCCTCAGATATGCAGATGACACCACCCTTATGGCAGAAAGTGAAGAAGAACTAAAGAGCCTATTGATGAAAATGAAAGAGGAGAGTGAAAAAGTTGGCTTAAAGCTCAACATTCAGAAAACTAAGATCATGGCATCTTGTCCCATCACTTCATGGCAGATGGATGGGGAAACAGTGGAAACAGTGGCAAACTTTATTTTTTTCAGTTCCAACATAACTGTAGATGGTGATTGCAGCCACAAAATTAAAAGACGCTTACTCCTTGGCAGGAAAGCTGTTAACAACCTAGACAGCATATTAAAAAGCAGAGACATTACTTTGCCAACAAAGATCTGTCTAGTCAAGGCTATGGTTTTTCCAGTAGTCATGTATAGATGTGAGAGTTGGACTATAAAGAAAGCTGAGCACAGAAGAATTGATGCTTTTGAACTGTGGTGTTGGAGAAGACTCTTGAGAGTCCCTTGGACTGCAAGGAGATCTAGCCAGTCCATCCTAAAGGAGATCAGTCCTGGGTGTTCGTTGGAAGGACTGATGCTGAAACTGAAACTCCAATACTTTGGCTATCTGATGTGAAGAGCTGACTCATTTGAAAAGACCCTCATACTGAGAAAGATTGAAGGCGGGAGGAGAAGGGGATGACAGAGAATGAGATGGGTGGATGGCATTACCAACTCAATAGACATGAGTTTGGGTAAACTCCGGGAGTTGGTGATGGACAGGAAGGCCTGGTATGCTGCAGTCCATGGGGTCGCAAAGAGTTGGACTCAACTGAGCGACTGAACTGAACTGAACTGACTGATTACGACAATCAGGATGATGGATAAAGATAGCCCTCAGGCATTCCTAGAATTAAAGGAAGCAAAAGAGTTATATTATCTTCACAGTTATAAAAAGAATGGAAAATTTAGCCAATAATTGATAAAATTATTATTGATAAAATAGCAAAAAATTTCATTATTGTTTTCATCCTGTTAATGATAGAGGTTGGAATTGTTCGGTTTTCCAAAGTTTATGATGTTAAGATTGCCTGGGCATTAGCACATAGTTATGGTTTTTTAGAGGTAGGTTTTTTAGTTGTTATTCAACTGAAAATGATAGCATTAATGTAAATGTTTACCACTTTTATTTAAAAGAATAATAGAAAGATACACTGGTAAATTACTATTTTTGTATTTTATTCATAATATTGATCTGCCCTTTGATTTAGAAATGTAGTTTACTAAAACTGCTTTATATTTAACTAGAAAACACTATATTAATTCTTAACATCAATTTATTCATTATGAATTTCATCTCGCAAAAAGTAAGATTATTGTAAAGTAAGTGGATGGAACCAAAATCACATCGATAATAACCTACAAAAAAACCTTTAAATTACCCATCAACAGCAATATTCTTTGTTTTGTGAACATAGCCCTACACAGTGACATAAATTTATACATGTCTAATGTAGGAGGATAGGGCACTGTCCCAGTGTGGCAGGCAGCCTGGCTTCAAATCCTAGTCTGTTAATTTTCAATCCCTGTGACCCTGGGAAGGTTATTTCACCTTTCTGTGCCTGTTTCCTTATTGCTAAAGTAAGTCTAATATCGGTGTCTGCCTCATAGTGTTAGAAGAATTTCATGATTTAATATATGTGCCAAGCATAGAACAAGTACTGAATAAGTGTCCATTATTATCATTGTAACACAGAAATGTACAGAATATAATAAACATTATGCACGTACCATGTAAGTTTCCAGTTTTTTAAAATATGTGATTGAATTGATGTAAATTAATCCTGTGCTTGATGATATACTTGGTATATTCTATTCTTTCCTTTGGTGTGTTGTATTAATTTATAAATTCTTCAGTATATGTGTAGGTACTGGATATGGATGTGAGAGCTAGACTATAAAGAAGGCTGAGCGCTGAAGAACTGATGCTTTCGAACTATGGTGCTGGAGAAGACTCTTGAGAGTCCCTTGGACAGCAAAGAGATCAAACCAGTCAATCCTAAAGGAAATCAACCCTGAATATTCATTGGAAGGACTGATGCTAAAGCTCTAAAATTTTGCCATCTGATGCAAAGAGCCGACTCATTGGAAAAGACCCTTCTGCTGGGAAAGATTGAAAGTAAGAGGAGAAAAAGGTGACAGAGGATGAGATGGTTAGATAGCATCACCAACTCGATAGACGTGAATGTGAGAGAACTCCAGGAAATAGTGAAGGACAGAGGAGCCTGGCAGGCTTCAGTCCTGGGGTCACAAAGAGTCGGACAGGACTTAACAACTGAATAACAACTGGATCAGTATGTAAACTATTTTCTTGTGATGAGTTATGGTTTTTAAAAAAATGAAAGTGACTGTCTAGAGCATCTGTATTACTCCTCAGCTGCCTCCTCAAAGTTACTTGGGTGCTGTCTCAGTTTTTGCTTTTTTTTTTTCCCTCTAGTGAACAATGAGCAGTAAAACTGGCTTCAGGATGGGCAGTCTAAGTAGCTTGGGAGAGCTTGAGATTGCCTTGGGGTGTAGACTGGGCGGGGGGACCGGGGCGGTGGGTGGAGAAGGATAGTGGGAGGAGGAGAAGCCCAGAGCGTGCAGCAACCTGTGCTCTGACTCTGGGTTGGGCAGCAGGCAGGGTGGAGAGGCTCTGCTGAGATTAGGCGTGTTGGGTCCTTGAAAAAAGGTAGGTTGAGAAAAGGGAGAGGAAAAAAAGTTAATTAGGCTAATGTTTGCATGGTGTGAGATGCAGTTCTGAGGAGGTTAGCACTCTTGAAAACTTGCTGCGAAAAGATGGATGGATGGGGGAGGGGTGAAAGTGTGAAAGAAGTTGAACAAGATAAGGAAAGATTGGAGTCACTTGAATAAGAATCTTGACACGCCTGACTCCTTATGACTCAAGATGATGTGGTTCAGGCACTGCTCGAAAGCCAATTAAGAGCTCATTGAACTAATTTGGCCTGGATGCAGTATATAAGGACAAAAAGCTGTTGCTGCATTCATAAAATCCCAAATTTGGTTTCTGTAGCTGGTGAGGAACTTTTGTCCGATGGTAGAATTCGTAGTGGACTGAAGAAGTACTAAGGGCAATAATGTACTTTTCAGTGCGATCTGTTCAGGGACTTTCCTAAGGAGATTGTGAACCACCCAAGAAACTTGCCAAAGGTTATGGTTGTGCTAAAACTGATAAAATGGTAGAGAGGCAATAAAGGACAGGCTGTGGGGGAAAGGGGTGGATAAGTAGATCTGGTCCTTTTAATTGAAATTGATCTTTCATCAGACAGGGCACCCATCTGCTGATACACACCCACCCCTCAATTGCAAACAAACCACTCTTTGAACCCTCAAGCATTTCTGAGATTTCTTGGAGGATTTCCTCAAAGTGTTCCTGAGCAGATCTGGTGATGCCAAGTGCACCACTTCCCTTGCCCAGTCAATGCCCCCTCTCCCACTGAAGAGAGTTGGATCCCATGGTACAGTGGTCTTGGTGAGAGGAAAAAAGAATGTCATCCTCTTTTATAATGGTGAAAGTGTTAGTTGCTCAGTCATGTCAACTCTTTGTGACCCCATGGACTGTAGCCTGCCAGGCTCCTCTGTCCATGGGATTTCCAGGCAAGAATACTGGAGTGGGTTGCCAGTTCCTTCTCCAGGGGATCTTCCTGACTCAGGGATCGAACCTGGGGCTCCTGCGTTGCAGGCAGATTCTTTACGCCCTGAGCCACCAGGGAAACCCTTTATTATGGAGGGACATCAAATTAATGATGCATTATAATATCTTTCAAAGGTGAAGGTTTTTATACCATGGTCTCCTGAAGTCTCTGGAGAAGGCAATGGCACCCCACTCCAGTACTCTTGCTTGGGAAATCCCATGGACGGAGGAGTCTGGTAGGCTACAGTCCATGGGGTCACGAAGAGTCGGACATGACTGACGTGACTTAGCGGCAGCAGCAGCAGCTCCCCAAGTCTCAGGCATGGGCAAGGCAGGAAGAACTCTGAGTGACCCATACCATCCTGTTCTCAAGTGTGCTTCACTCTCCCAGGACAAGGCTTTGCTCCTGGGCCATGCCATGCTTGTCCCTTTCCAGTACTTGAGGCCTCTACCTCCTCTCC